>NC_138077.1:126116078-126746286 GCF_964212035.1 Myotis nattereri | reverse complement strand
TTTATTTATTTATTTTTTAAAATATATTTTATTGATTTTTTACAGAGAGGAAGGGAGAGAGATAGAGAGTTAGAAACATCGATGAGAGAGAAACATCGATCAGCTGCCTCCTGCACATCTCCTACTGGGGATATGCCCGCAACCCAGGTACATGCCCTTGACCGGAATCGAACCTGGGACCTTTCAGTCCGCAGGCCGACGCTCTATCCACTGAGCCAAACCGGTTTTGGCTCCATAGTAAGCTTTAATACACAGCAAGCCAAGGTCCCAACCCATACTAATTTTTTCAAAAAATTTTTAGCAATTGTGTACTTTCATGTGTATTTTAGAATCATTTTGACCAGTTCTTCTGGCATTTAAATAAACTCTTTAAAAGTCATGCATTATCTCCTTTATCCTCACATCAACCTGATGAGGCATGTGCCACAGATGAGGAAGCTGATGCCATAAAGTGATGCCTTGTGGTGTGGTTCAGGCAGAAGAGCCAGGTACAGTCAATACGCCATCTGGCTCCAGAGCACGCTCTCACATACCCTTAAACACTGCAGGGACAATGATAAGTGCACAGTGAAGAGTTTGCGTGGTCACCATGACTGCAGATCTCTGACTGAAGGTCCTCACGGTGGCTCTGAAATCCATCATTGTGAAGGTGTTAAGTCCATGCTTACCAGGCTGCTCCCAGTCAAGAATCTCCTGCCGTAGAGAGCAGACCTGCTGAGTTTCATCGATGAGGCCTCATCATCAGTCACTGGACCCCAGCGCTGTCCAAATGCTCAGCACATGTTCAGTTCAGGGCCCTGGTGGGAAAAACCTGGGACCCTGAAACAGGTATCCAGGAACCAAGGGTGTGGCAGTAGGAGTGGCCTTGCTATCCCTCTGGTGACTCACTAGGGGATTATGTGCTTCCTTTCCCTGCAATTGTAGTCTCACTACAGGGTTGGAGGGCCTAGTGATGGTAAGGGAACTTTATGTTGTGGCTGCCACCAGGGCATCTTGGACAGTGCGTGACAAGAGCCACCATCCTGGCAGGGGTTAGTGACCCTGAGCAGTGCAGAAAGAAGGGCTTCTTTTACACATTTGAGTGGAATGCAGGGGATCCCCTTGGGTGCCTCTTGTTACCTTCTGCCCTGCAGAAACCATGAATAGGTCCCCCCAGCAACCCTGGACTGAGAGTGGATCAGTGCCCTCCAGGAAAGTGGTTTGGGTATCATGCCCAGGTAAGCCATCAAGTTCTACTGAAATGAGAGATACAAGTGAAGGGAAATCAGACTGAATAGTGGAGGAGGGAGGGGATAAATATGAGGTTGGCCTTGAGTTCAGTGGTATCTCTGGGGACTTGGCCCCACTAACTTTCTTCTAGAGTTTCCTCTGAGGAAGAGAGAGGCATGGGGGCCATGGAAGGACTGCTACCTGACACTGTGGGGAGAAGCAAATATATGGCATGTTATGGTCAATATATGGCATGTTTCGCCCAAAACTCATATACTGAGTCTCAACCCCCAGTACCTTAGAATGTGACTGTATTTGGAGACAGGGCCTTTACAGAGGTAATTAAGATGAGGTCATGGGGGGGGGGAGGGGCTTAATCCAATAGGACTGGTGTCCTAATAAGAAGATGGGACAGGACACAAAGGGAGGAAGGCCATGTGAGGGCACAGTGAGAAAGGTGGCCATCTACAAGCCAAGGAGGGCAGCCTCAGAGGAGCCAACCCTGCCAACACTTTGATCTCTGACTTCCAGCTTCCAGACCTGTGAGACAATGCATTTCTGTTGTTGAAACCATTCAGTGGTATTTGATGCGGCAACCTGAGCAAACGAATACATGGCAGAAGTGGTGGACCATGGATGCCCCCCAAAATGCCTGCCACGTCTCCAACTGCAGAGGATGTGACTGCCCGTCCCCTGCTATTTAGCTCTGTGACCCACCACAGAGCTCTGGGAGGCCTGTTTCCCACAGACAGGAGGGCGACTTTGGCTTGAGGGTTCTCTGTCAGCTTGGCTGAAAGTGTGCTGCAGTGTCCCACTCGCCCTCCCCAAGCTTCGTTCCGGACAGTGTCAGGCCTGCCGTGCGGTCTGCCTGCTGACTCCCAGCCGCCTCTGGTTCCCATTCCATTTTATTTCTTCCAAATGTTTTCCCTAGAAACTGCTCGTGTACACACAATCCTTTCTTAGTGTCTGCTTATTAGAAGACAAGAGCTATTAAGTTTGAGCTCCCTCTCTCTCCCCATTTCACAGGTGAAGAAATTGAGACCCACTTTCGAGAACTCTATCTGAGCCACATCTCTTGGCCTATTTACACCTGCCATGTGTCAGCACTTTTGTAGGCAGGTTCTTTTGCCAGCAAGTTCTGTGTGTTAAGCTGTATTTCATAATTCATATTATGATAAAGGTATCTTTTAACTTTTACTTTGAGAATTTCCTTTTAGATAACACATTCATATCTGCCTTCTCTGGTTTATTCTCTCCTGGTCACTCATTGCTATCTAACCTCCTGTAATAGTTTGCTTGTTTCTCTTGCTTATTATTGCCTGACTCACAACTACTGCATGAATAAGTAAATCACCTCAAACTTTACCATCCCCATTGTTTCCAAAGAGGTTGGTGAGAACTTCTGCCAACTTGGCGTCTTTGTGCTTGTGAACTTGTCTGTAATCTTTTCTGCATTGAAAGCCCCATGGGGGCAGCTTAGAAGCAGGGAGTGAGTGAGTGAGCTGGACTCCTCCGTCCGTCCACCTTGCTGTGTTTGGGTGGGTGGGCGGGACTAGGAAAGCCTCGCACTCCTAATAGCTCATCTGGGAGAGGTGGTAGCAGCTCTTCCGATGGGAAGAAGTTTGGATTGTTTTTAGTGATTGAGGCAGCAGATAACCAAGGCTGAGTTCAAAGTACAATGTAATGAGTGTGAATCAGAACCAGGCAGGACACATGGCTGCAGTGGGGCACTCATGCAGCTCAGCTGTCAGGGCAGGATCAGAATGTCATTATAGTGAAAGAAAGAAAGACAAAGGGAGAGAGGGAGAGAGCGGTCCTGGAAGGCCTCACCAGCAGGCCCTGCCAGAGGAACAACACATGAAGCCTAGTGAGTGACCTAAAGAGCAGGGCCTGGTGCTGTCCAAGCAGACCTGGAGGTTGGGGGCTGGGAGCTGAGGCAAAGCTGGAAGAGCGGAGGCCAGTTCATGCTCAGGGAGCTCTCAGGCTTCTCAAGGAGCCCTGCTCAGACTTGTGGCCTCAGGTGCCTCAGTAACAAGGGGAGCCCTAGCTGAAGCTGACATTGGTGAAGCAGCTGGGGCAGAGGCCAGCACTGCCCAGGGCTGGACCCTGTCAGCTTGCCACAGGCAGGTGCCATAAAGGAAACCAAGCACCCTTGAATTGTGGGTGTGAGTGAGTCTGGTCTGGGGCTGGGGAATCCCCTCCCGCACATGTCCCCCTCCTCTCAGATAAAGGAGCGGGGCTGGTTTAGCGCCTGGCGGAGTTCGGGCCTCTGTCCTGTCCATGACTGAGTAACCCGGTTCTGGCTGGGTGTGGGTGCTTGGGGACACATTTACTTTTGAAGTAAAAGTGTGACAAGTGTGCAGTACTGCTTTCAGTGAGCTTGCACAGAACCAAGGCTATGTGGACATTTCCGCCAAATTAAACCCATACACCTTCTCCAATGCTTAAAAAAGGCTTACTTTCAGATTTCAAAAAATTTCATGTTAATGTTTAAATTATATTTTCAAATAGGATGCTTTAAGTGGCATGAAAGTAAATTAGAAACCCCTCCCTCCCTCCCTCCCTCCCTCCCTCCCTCCCTCCCTCCCTCCCTTTTCCTTCATTGTACTGAGTACCTGCTAGGTAGGGTGTCCAGAGAGATGTGAAGCCAGTGGTCTGCCTTCAAGGAAGAAACTATTAAAAGAGCAGCCAAATCTTTTGTCAAAGATTCTTAAAGCTGTCAGGTGCTTGGTTAAATCTACCAAGCACAATCCCGCCGCCACCGGCCCCAGGAGGGTCTCAGCGCTTGAAGCGGGTGTGCTGTGATGGGAACACACACACTGGATTCTGAGGCTTTGGCATAGAGTGCACAATATCTCATGAATAATCTTAAATATGACTATATGTTCACATGATAATATTTTGGTTATACTGGGCTAAATAAATTATATTACTAAATGAATTTCATTTGTTTCTTTTTACTTTATTTTAATGTGGCTACTAGAAACTTTAGAATCACATAGATGAGTTATATTATACCTTTATTGGGCAGGTTAGCCCCTCAGAGCTGTTTTCCTTCTCCTACTTTCTGTGGAAACATGAAGATATAAACTCTTTATATATTCACTATAGGTAGTAATATATATTTAACATAGCTATACAAAGGGAGCCTTAAAGAGTTGATCGATCTAAGGCTTTTGGTCAGAAAGCTGGGATTTTTTCCCCACCGGAAGGGTAAAACTTTAGATAACAACAGGTCACATATATAAGGGAGTTGAGATCATAGAGGGTGGGGCGGGAGGGGCAGTGGGTTGGTCACACAATTACAGAGTGAAAGGGGAGGGACAGTGGGTGCGTGGAGAAAGGCCCTGCACTGCACCAGGAAATCTGAGTTTTAGTGTTCCTTCTGCCACTTAGAGGAAGAGCTGAGAAAGAGCACCTCTTGTAAAAATGCAGTGTCTGCAGCATGGAGGCCTGGGGACCCAATGGGCTCCAAGCCCTGGGAGAGAAAGGCAGATGAGAGCATTTCATTCTGCTTTTATAAGAAAAATAGAATTCCCTGAATACAGTGTCCCTAAACTCCTTGAGACAGGGAGCTCACCAGGTTTAGGACAGGTATTAAAAAGTAAAACTAAGACAGACCCACCGAGAGCCCGGTTGTTGTAGCTGAGGACCCCACAAGACTGACCAGGAACAGGCATCACTGCCAATCAGGCCCCGCGTCTCCCCCAGGAGCCTGGAGTGAAATAGACCTGTGGTCAGTCATCTCCCCAGGAGCCTGGAGTGAAATAGACCTGCGGGTGCTTAAGCAACGTGATTAGCGGAAGCGCACAGGATTATGCTTATGTGTGTCTGGAGGATTCCTAAGCTGAGCGTTAGGACAACCTAGGGAAAAAACAAGTTCTCTCTTACTTACGTCTCATTTTGGAGACATTATCCACAGTATTATTTAACTGCATTAGATGGTCTTTTGGGTCTGATTTGGAATCTACAGAAATGAGAAAGGCAACACTAGGGATGTGAATGTAAGCTACTGCTTTCACCCTGAATATCATTCAAGGGTTTTCCTCCCCAGAACAGTTCGGGTTGGTATCTCTCCCCCAGTGCTGATTGTGTGTGTGTGTGTGTGTGTGTGTGTGTGTGTGTGTGTGTGTGTGAAGGATTTAAGCCAGATCGTTGCTTTTTCTTGAGTGGCACTGGCTATAAATACTTAAAGTATTTTCATTTTCATTTCATTCCATGCAGTAATTTCATTTTCACTGTCCGTACCACCCAGCCAGGAGGATTTTGTTCACTGTTTCTTCCTGCCCAGCACTGAAAGGCCGCTTATACTAAACCATTCCAGTCTCTGCTTCTGTTGCCACATATCTCCTGTTTAGCTTGTGCAGCAGTGTAGTCATTTCAGTTGATTTGTAATAGGTGCTTGTCTATTACACTTCACAAATAAAAAGCAGATAAAGGGTTTAGACGTTATTTACTGCATATTTTGAGAACACTGCTCAGAGCTCTGGATGTAGTGAGGTGGGTCAACACTGGAAATGAAAGAGATTTAAAAACTTAAAAAAAAATTGATTTCAGAGAGAAGGGGAGAGGGAATGAGAGATAGAAACTTCAATGATGAGAGAGATACATTGATCGGCTGCCTCCTGCACGCCTCACACTGGGGATAGAGCCCGCAACCCGGGCATGTGCCCTGACCGGGAATTGAACCATGACCTCCTGGTTCATAGGATGCTCAACCACTGAGCCACACAGGCTAGGCAAGAGACATTTTTTAATCTGGGGGAATTCTAATCTTAAATGGAGACATTTTAGGTAAACACAAAGCAGAGAAGGACAGGTGGGAGTTTTTGGTTTTTTGTTTTTGTTTTTTTTTTGCCACATCTACTTTTAATCTCCATTCGTCCAGAAGCCAAGGCACTTCTGAGACCCCACTGGGTTCAGTTACAGCTGCGTGTCCGCCCTTCCCTTTGTGGTGAATATTAGGAGGTTTGGGGTATTTATTTCTTGACCTTTGCTCTAGTTACCAACTCATAACAGGTCCTAGTCAGCCCATCGACATTTCTTCCCTGACAGTTCTCTTAGTCCATGCTCTGAAGTTGACGGCAGGGTGGGAGTCTCACTGGTGAGCTATGAGAGCTGGTCAAATCCTCCACTCTTTCTCAGCCTCATCTGTTAGATAAGCAAAATAATGGTGCCAGCTCACAGGGCAAGGGGAGGATTAGGGCGATTAGTCACATAATGCCCTCAGCCCTGAGTCTGGCACTCAGTAACTCGCGGCTATATTTATTCTCTCTCCCCTGCCAACCTTGTCCTGGCTGCATATAGAGCAGGGCGCCTTCCAAGACTGCTCCCTGAGCCTCAGCACCCCCTGCAGCCTGGGAGAAAGGCACACTTTCTGCCCCACCCCAGGCCTCCACGATCAGAACAGAGCTGGCCATCCTTGCGGGCAGGCTTCCTGGGGGATTTGCCTGCACAGCCAGTCTGAGAGACACCTATCTGGAGAGCCTGGGGTGTGATTCTGCACCTGCCACATCACTCTCTGCCCTGCCCCACCTCACTCCTGGGAACAGGCCGCGCTGCAGGTGTGGGAAGAAGCTGAGGTGGGTTCTGGGAAAGGGCTGTTGACTCAGTACTTCCGGATGGATAGGCAAAGGGTGTGGAGGATGTTGGCCCATCCCTGCCTCAAGAACAGCCAGCAGAGAGGGGGACTGAAAAGAACTTCTGAGTATGCCCTGCTGGAAGCTGGGACAATGAGGCAGGCCTGCAGGGGAGAGTGCCCTCTCCTTCCCAAAGGAGCAGCAGCTCAGCTCTCTGAGGCAGATTTGCCAGCCAGGTGCCCCTGAGGCTCTGTCCAGCTGGATCAGCAGCTCTCCCTGTCTCCCCCTTTCCCCCTTTCCGCCTTCCCATCCGGGGGGGGGGGGGGGGCGGGGATGAGGAGGAAGGAGAGTGCTTGGCAGGGTCCAGCTGCTCTGCCTGGCTCCCCTCATGCCTCTCTGGAAGACATTCCTGAACCCCAACCCCCACCCCAGCCAACCTAGGCCCTTGGCACCACCCATTTGTGTCTTAGTTTTATTTGCATATTTATCTCATCTGGGAAGTTGTAAGGTCCCTCTGGCCAGATTTCATTCATCCCTCAATCACTATATACCAGGCTTTTTCTGGGGGCTGGGGGTACAGCTGAGAACAAAAAACACAGCCAGCACCCCGAGTCCAGGCGACATCATCCAACAGGCTCCCCAGGGTTTCTTTGCTTCTGTCCATTCTTCACACATCTTGCACTTACAAGTACAAATCACTTCACTTCCCTGCTTAAAATCCTCTAATGGCTTCCTTCACATTTCAAATAGAATCTGCGCTCCTTTCCAGGCCTCTGACGCTCATCCAAAGAGCCTTTGGCAGCTCTCTGCTCTCACCTCCTCCCCACTCTTCCCTCCACCTCCAAACCTGTTCCTGCTGCAAGCTTTCCCCTTCCTCTTCCCGGAATGTTCTTCCCCAGACTCACAGGGCTTACTTCTATCTTCTCATTATCTGAGCACTCCATGTATGTGACCCCACTCACCTCATGGTGTGACTCTCCCATTCTGGTTTCGTTTTCTTCAGAGCATTTATCATTGCCTATTCTATTACTATTATAGTACATATGCATATTTTACTTGTTTCTCTCAGTCTCCCCTAGAAATTCCCTGGCCTATTCATTATTCTGTTCCCGTGCAGTGCCTAGCTTCTGGCTGGCATCTAAGAAGAACTCAATAAATATTTGTTAAATGAATGAATCAATGGACAAATGATTGGACTTGGAGTTTATAGAATCATTAGATTCTGATTTGGGTGTCAATCTTTTCCCCCTTCCTCCCTCGGAAGAGGGAGAGGCTTTGGAAGCGTCCAGCAGGCTGCAAATGTGTTCTCAGTCCTGAAAGTTCATTAGGTTGTCCTCAGGTGAACCCCAATGATGCTTGCTGGCCCTCGCAGAAGTCCTTCAGGATGTCAGTTACAAATAGCTTTAAGGGAAATTTGCTATTGACTATTATTAGCTTGAGGATAATAAACATTCACTGGTGTTTTTCCTAAGGTACAGATGCTACTTTAAGGGGTTTTGAAATATTCTTTAGGACCCAGACAGAAACACATCATGGGTTTGTCTCGGGTTGTCAGAAAGTACCAAGTCTGGGCAGGTGAGTTTTCCAGAATAATAAACCATCAACCATCTTAATCCTAAAATGAAAATGCAACTATAAAAATCTTTGATAGAAGGCTTTCTCATGGAGCAAAATCTTTATCTGCACCTACATCTTACATTAACTCTCCTTGGGTATGGCCTGTGGAGAGAGGAAGGGTCTCTGTCTAAAGTTAGAACCAGGAAAATAGTTCCCAAGACTTATGTCTTATGTCTTTCTTGTTCCCATTTCCTCTTTCTTCCTCCTTTCCTTACCTGTGATATGGAAATTTAAAAAGCTCCTTCTCAGCTTGTTGCTTTGAGGTCTCCAGGGAAAAGTAAACAAAATTCACTCCTACTTGCAGTCTGTGTCTGATGGCTGTTCACTCCTGCAGGACATTCCCTTGGGAGGGGCCAACAGGGAACTGACTTCCCTGCTCCCAACCCAGCACAGTTCTTCCTGAATTTGGAGAACTTTTTATGCGTGAATAATATAAACAAGATTTTTACAGCATGTCATTTTAACACATTGTCAAATAGCAACACACCCAAGGAAACAAGGAGATAGAATTATTAGATCATCGGAAGAGTGTTTCATTGGCCTAGCAAAGAAACAATTTCCTTTGCCATTTGAGAAGCTTACAAAAGAATTCTCCAAGTTAACTCAAGTTGCCAGTGGCCTGCATGCCTCATGAGGACATCTTCAGGAGAAGACTATCCGTGATAATTCTTTCAGTTGCAAGTGACAGGAAACCTGATCTGAACAGGCTTAAGCAAAACAGGGAACATGCTGGCCGGTGTACCCAAGCAGTACAGGGAAGATGTGGGGCGGCTGGGGTGGCTTCAGGTAAGCTTATATTCAAGCCTCAAATCATACAGCCCAGGTCCAGCTGTCTCTTTTTCTCAGGTCTCCTTCTACACAGCGAGCCCCCCCTTTGCAAGATGGTCGCCTATAGGTCTCAAGGTAAAGAGCTCCTGGGTTCAAATACAGAAGGAAAAAGAAACCTTTGGCTTGGCACTCCCAGGCAAAGTCTCACTGCATCTCATGGCCTCTGATTGGACCAAGAGCCTGCCCCTGAACCAATCATATGGCCAGTGTTGTATGATATGCTAATTGGCTTAGACCCAAATCATGTAATCCGCTCAAGAAACCAGTTAATTCTACCCAAAGCCAATGGGCTGAGAATGGGGGACTGGATAATTTGGGGAGTACCTGGAAACAGTTACCAGGAAAAAAGGAGGAGAAGCTGGACAGTTAAAGCAGCATATCTTTACTCCATTCTAGTTGCATTTTCAAGACAAGAGGCACAAAGAGGAAGTGGTGAAACATACATAATTGCTATGGAATTTTATAAATATGACTATTCTTTGGGGGCAGATTTAGACAGAAGTAGAAGTTTCCCAACTGGCATATAATTGAATTCACTGGGGATTTGGGTTCAATAAGTTTGGGGTGAGACGCTTTGAGTATGGTAAATCTGACAAATCTGATCGTTTTAAAGATGACCCTCAGTGATTTGGAAGATCAAATGGAGTTGGATGTCCACCCTCCCCCAACCAAACACACCCCTGTTCTTAGTGCCAACTGAGGGGTGAAGTAGAACAGTTTGTCTGTGTCTGAATTTGTGTCCCTGTTGTCTCAGGTCAAGCCCAGACCTCGAAGTCTCCTGAGTCTGGACTCACGCCACCTTGCCAGTTCAGTTCTTACTGTTTTTCTACATGCACTTCTTGTTTTTCAGATGGGAAAGTCAATTACCCCTAAATCTTCTTTTCTATTCCCACTTTTTCTATCCTTGCTTGTGTCATTTTCTTCTGAAAGTCCCCACCTGCTACCTACTGAAATCCTAACATTGAAAATTCACTCTCTTTAACGTCTTCCCTGGTAACGCAGTCAGATCGAACTTCCTTCTCTACCCTTGGTCCAGACCTGTATATTCTGCCTTGTACTGCAGTCTTTCTGTGGGCTTCACTTTCCCTTTCAGAACCCTGGGGGTCAGGGATCGTGCTGCCTATTGAATCTTGAATCTTCACAGGCCCTACCATCTTGTCTGATGCACAGGTGACTCTCAATTTATTTCTCTTGTTCTGCTCAAAGTGCAATCCTGCTTTCTTCCTCCTTCTCTTTGTTTTGGGCATCTTATCTTTCCCAAGAGCCTGTCCTTGGGAAGCTCTAATGAGCTCTAGCTTGATTTGCTGACAAGACCTTGAGGTGACAAGGCCTGCAGAAGTAATACTGCAGTGTTGCCTACATTTTAAGGGGAGGTTGTTGGGAAACAAGACATTATAAAGCAAACTGAACAGAAGCAGAAGAAAAGCACTGGGGTACAGAATTTAAGGTGTGTCTCCTTTCTGAGAGTTCCTTTGTTTCCTGAATTAGTTCTACTACAAAGCGAGGAGAGAAGCACATGACAATAAAAGTAGTTGGAAAGCCCTGGCCCGTGTGGCTCTGTTGGTTGAGTGTCTCATGCACTGAAAGGTTGTGGTGTTCATATGTGAGACAACCGATCAATGTTTCTCTCTTACATCGATGCTTTTCTCTCTCTCCCTCTCCCCCCTCCTCTCTCTCTAAAAAAAATCAATCAAACATATTTTTTAAAAAATAGTAGGATAAAAGTTAGGACAGGTAGAGACTCCTTCTTAAATAAGATAGGAAACCCAGAAATCATTCAAAGAGAAAAAGATGTATAGATTTGATTACAAAAAATTAGAAATATGTGCATGAAAAATATACCTTAAAGTTGAGAGGAGAAAACGCTGATAATACTTTTAACCACAGAAGTGTACTAATTGACAAATGTTTAAAATCTGATCTGAGAAAGCTAATATCTCAATAGAAAAATGGGCAAAGACTATAAATAGGCGATTTATAGCAGAGGAAATACAAATGGCCAAAGTGTATGAAGAGATGCTAAGTCTCACTGCAGTCAGGGAAACAAAAGTGAAATTGACCAGATGTCAGTTTTTACCCATCTCATTTGCAGAATTTGAAACAACCCATAACAGCAGGAGCTGAGAGGATGGTGAAATGGCATCTTCTTCATTTCCTGTGGGGTGTGAATTGCTGTGCTTACCAAAGTTGTTTGGAAACATCTATAAAGTAAATGATGACTATAGCTTTTGATTGAACCACTCATCCTATTTCTAGGAATCCAAGCTGTAAGTTTGTAAAATGACAGCACCAGGATGTAAGACTGCCGGTATAAAGTATTTCAGCTTTGTTTGAGGTGGAGGAAAAAGAAACACTGAGTATCCCATCATAACAGAATATGCATTCATTCTGTGGCATATTATGAATCTAATGAAAAGGATGATTAGATCTACATGTGGAGGGGTTTAAGCATCCCATCTAATAATAGACAAACATGGTAATTGACCATACCTTCACTATGCCTCCCATTGGCTAATCAGACAGATATGCAAATTAACTGCCAACAAAGATGGCAGCTAATTTGCATACTGCAGGCAGGGAGGGACAGTGCGAGCCGCCAGCACCAGCCACCATCCAGGCCCCCTTGTGCAACCCCAGAAGCCGCCTGCCTGCCGCCCATGATTGGATCTGACCCCAGGCCACAGACCAGCCCCAGAAGCCCAGAAGCCACCTGATATGGTAGTAACTCTATCAGTAAGCACTCTGAAAGTCAGTGGCATAAATGCACCAATTAAAAGACAGATTATGAGGGTGAATCAAAAACAAAACCCACTTTAAATATAAAGACACATATAGATTAAAAGTAAATGAATTAAGATGCAGCCTGTGGATAGAGCTCAGTGGATAGAGCATTAGCCCATGGACTGAAGGGCCCCAGGTTCGATTCCAGTCAAGGGCATGTACCTCAGTTGCTGGCTTGATCCCCAGTCCCTATCAGAGCATGTGCAGGAGGCAACCAATCAATGTGCCTCTCCCTTTCTCTTCACTCTCTCTAAAATTCAATGGAGAAATATCCTTGGGTGAAGATTAACAAAAACAAAGTAAATGGATTAAGTAACATTAAAGAGATTATAAGAAAAATATATTCCAAATTTTGTTAGTTGTATAATGGTTATGTTTAAATTATTAACACCTAAGAAACTGGGTGAAGGGTATATATAATATGTTGTAGTATTTTATAGTTTTTTTATATGTATGAGATTATTTCAAATTAAAATATTAAAAATTTAAAAATTAATAAAATATTAATTGAAATGTATCTGCATTACATGAAAAATCTCCTAATTGCTTCTAGCATAATTTATTAAATTGTGCTAAAATTTACAAGGGTTCAATTAAAAATTCTAAATGATATAATAGAAAATATATAATAATGCAGTTATAAGCACTTATCTGAAAATAAAAATTTAAAGAAGTGAATTTAAAGAAGGGATTAGCCAAAGAAAATATATGCACAACCCATGGACACAAACAACAGTATGGTGATGGCCAGAGAGAAGTGGGGGCAAGATCTGGGTAAAGGGGGCAAAAGGGGGAAAATAGGGACATCCTATCCTATCTAATAAAAGAGAAACATGGTAATTAGCATACGACCGCTACCCTTCCCATTGGCTAATCAGGGCGATATGTAAATTAACGGCCAGCCAAGATGGCAGCCGGCAGCCAGGCAGCTTAAACTGAACATGAGGCTTGCTTGCTTCAGTGACAGAGGACTGCAACGTTCCCTGCCTGCCTTGCAGGCCTCTGAGCTTGCAGTTTAAGAAACATTGTAACAAATATAGAAGCTAAACAAAACCCCAGAAACCTGCTTTCAGCCGGCAGGGATCTCAGAGCTGGAGTTATACATTGTTTCGATTATAGAACCCAAACAAACCAGATACCTGCTTTCAGTAGCTGAAGCCTCAGAGCTGGAGCCAGAACTAAAGCTGGCCCAGAATAAAAAAAGAAAAAGAAAAAAAGGAGCAGTTGGGAGCTTCAGTCCCAGCCTGAAAACAGCCCTCAGCCCCTCACCCAGACTGACCAGGCACCCCAGTGGGGACCCCCACCCTGAAGGGTGTGTGACCAGCTGCAAACAGCCATCATCTCCTCATCCAGGCTGGCCAGGCACCCCAGTGGGGACCCCCACCCTGATCCAGGACACCCTTCAGGGCAAACCAGCCAGCCCCCACCCATGCACCAGGCCTCTACCCTATATAGTAAAAGGGTAATATGCCTCCCAGCACTGGGATCAGCGTGACAGGGGGCAGTGCCCAAACCCCCTGATTGCCCTGCGGCTCTGTGTGTGACAGGGGGGTGGGGCCACAACCTCCCTATCGGCCCTGCTCTGTTCCTGACAGGGGAAGGCGCCCCAACCCCCTGATCAGC
This sequence comes from Myotis nattereri, assembly GCF_964212035.1. Lineage (NCBI taxonomy): Eukaryota > Metazoa > Chordata > Mammalia > Chiroptera > Vespertilionidae > Myotis > Myotis nattereri. Next base: position 126,732,649 of record NC_138077.1, on the reverse strand, counting down.
CCTGCTCTGTGCCTGATAGGGGGGAGCTCCCCAACTCCCTGATTGCCCTGCGGCTCTGTGTGTGACAGGGTGTGGTGCCCCAACCCCCCCACTCCACGGGCCCTGCTCTGTGTGTGACAGGGTAGAGCCATAACCTCCCCATCGACCCTGCCTTGAGTGTGACAGGGGGCGGTGCCCCAACCCCCCAATCGGCCCTACCCTGAGCATGACTGAGGGTGGCATCACAACCTCCCAATCCGCCCTGCTCTGTGCATGACAGGGGGCGGCGCCCCAATCCCCAATCGGCCCTGCTCTGAGCCTGACCAGGGGCTGCACCTAGGGATTAGGCCTGCCCTCTGCCACCCAGGAGCAGGCCTAAGCCAGTAGGTCATTATCTCCCAAAGGGTCCCAGACTGCGAGAGGGCACAGGCCGGGCTGAGGGCCCCCCCCCATCTCCCCCGAGTGCACAAATTTTTGTCCACCGGGCCTCTAGTATAATAATAAAAGGCTAATATGCAAATTGACTGAAAGGCAGAATGACCAGTTGCTATGATGCGCACTGGCCACCAGGGGGCAGACGCTCAATGCAGGAGCTGCCCCCTGGTGGTCAGTGCACTTCCATATGGGGAGTGCATCTCAGCCAGAAGCTGGCTCATGGCTGGCCAGCACAGAGGTGGTGGCAGGAGCCTCTTCCACCTCCGTGGCAGCACTAAGAATGTCCAACTTATGGTTTAGACCCAATCCCTTGGGGGCCTAAGCCTTTAGTCGGACATCCACCGAGGGCTCCCTGGCTTCCAGAAGGATGTCTGACTGCAAGCTTAGGCCTGATCCCCCCGGGGAGTGGGCCTAAGTCGACAGGTGGATATCCCCCAAGGGGTCCTGGACTGCAAATGGGCACAGGCCGGGCTGAGGGACACCCCTCCCCTGCCCGAGTGCACAAATTTTTCTGCACTGGGCGTCTACTTATATGTTGAAATGACACTTTCATAAAAAAAATGATAGAGGAAGAGAAAGAAAACCCTTTCTATAAGTGTTTATATTTCTATATGTTTATGAACCCATACAGAAAGGTGTGAAGGTTCCATGCCAATCTGTGACCATTGTTACCTCTGGGGATGGGATCACAATGGGGGAGGCAGGCCTGCCCTTAACACTGAGAGGTGGTGGCCCTAGGGGAGGGGACAATGGAAGCTTGGCCTTGTCTGCCCCCCTGCTGTTCACTTTAGCTCCCTTGTGCACCTCAAGAAAGCCTGTCCACATATGTGTTGGCATTGAGTCTGCCCACTCCCACATATGCTCCTGCATTCTGGGAGTGCAGTTTCATGGGCCAGTCTGCCTGGAGGAGCAGTTCATTTCATTTGGTTGGGAATTCCAGTATCTTTGGTAGCAGGAGTGGGGTCTAGAAGGAGAGCCACAGACTCCGGGCTGGCATGTGTCCCTGGTCCTGGAGACTTCTTGTTTCATTGGTGAGGATCAGCCTTGTAAAGCTGAGGGCTCAGGGCAGGGTCCCTGGAGCTGGGTCTAAGGGCAGGTACAGGGGAATGGCAAAGGTTATTAAATGCTCATTATATATCTCTAAATTATTTGACTCATTACAATAAACACTCAATAGTTTAAAATTTTTTAAAAAATATCCCCTTAAGTATTTAAAACTAAGAACCAAAAATCTAATAGGGAAAAAAGACACCCTGCTAAATTAATCTTCAATGGAGAAATGTCAAACATGTAGGTAGGAGAAAGAGCTGTGAGCAGCTACCACTTTCTCATCTTCCTGACTCCATCTTGCCATCCTAAAAGCCAAAGGGCATACAAGACATGGGGTCAGTCACACAGACGGACAGTTTTGGGTGAGAGGCCCATTTGGTTCACCCATCCACCAACTATTTATTGAGGGCTCCTGTGTATCAGTTTCAAGTGCAGGGAAAGAAGCAAAGAATCAAATAGCAAAAATCCCTGCCCTCATGTGGGCAGACATTAAACAAGATAAATACATAAAAGTAAAGGTGTGTAAGAAAGTGCTAAAAATAAAGCCAGGAAAGAGTGAGGGTGGGCGACTGCAGTTTTACTTGAAGGGGCCAGGAAAGTCGTCCCTGGAATAAGATATGAACTCAGATCTATAGGAAATGAGGGAAAAAATGAGCTGAAGAGATAGCTTTGTGCAGTTCACCTTTTTCCTCTGGAATTTATTAAACAACGCATCAGACATTAAAGGACATGGAGGAAGCTTACATGCACATTACTAGGTGAGAGAAGCCAGTCTGAAGAGACTACACACCATACAATTCTGACTATGTGACATTCTGTAAAAGGTGAAACCATAGAAACAGTAAAAAGATCAGTGGTCGGAGGGGAGAGGGAGTAGGGATGAATCGGTGGGGCAGGGGACTTGTAGAGTGGTGGAATTATCCTGCAAGACATTGTAATGGTGGTTACAATGACATGCATTGGTCAAAACCCAGAAAACTTTATAGCACAGAGATTGATCTTAATGCCAATGTAAAGTTAACAAAAAATTTCACCTAGGCCAGAGGATCCCAGGAAGAAATGCAGACTGTGACAAGAGAGCCTAACCGTGTTAAACATGTATGAACGACTCACTGGAGGGGGCAGAGAAGTGCCGACCTAAGCAATACTGCAGATGAGCAGAGTCTGTGAGGCAAAAGGCAGAAGGAGCAGTACATGAGCACTGTGCGCTGGTGGGTAAAGCTGTTCCCGCAGTGTTGTGGGTTACCAATTCTGACGTGGCGATACGCATATGCCCGAATTGAACGGTGGGTGGTGGACACAGGTTTCTTACTGTTGAGAGCTCTCCTTGAGGTAATAGATTGGAGTTGGAGACATCAGTTGTAAAATCATGTTTCATGTATATACAGATAGTTACTTATAGAAATATTTTTAGATATGTATATACAGGGTGGGGTAAAGGTAGGTTTGCAGTTGTTTGTATGGAAAATAACACAATAATTAATAAAATGATAAAAGAATAAACTGTGTTTTGTGTGCTCGCTCACAACTATAAACCTACTTTTGCCTCCCCCTGTATGTGGATTGGCATACACACAAATATTTCTTTGCTCTGTCAGTTGACAGGTCCTAGAAAAATGATATCCTAGTATCAACGAGCATACCTAGTGCCAGATTATTTATTTATTTATTTATTTATTTATTTTTTTATTTATTTAAATTTAGGTGTAATTGGCTTACAACATTATATGGTTTACAACCCAACGATTTGATATTTGTATATATTGCGAATCACCACAATAAGTCTAGTTAACATTCATCACCACACATAGTTGCAATTTTTTTTTCTTGTGATAGGAACTTTTAAAATTTACTCTCTTAGCAACTTTCAAATATGCAATACAGTGTTATTAACTATAGTCACCATGCTGTACATTAGATCCTCATGACTTATTTTACATATGGAACTTTGTACCTTTTGACTTCCTTTACCCATTTTGTCCACCCCTCACTGCCTAGCTTTGGCAATTATCAATCTCTTCTCTGTATCTATGAACTTGATTTTTTATGTGCTTGGGTTTTTTAAATTAAATTCCACCAATAAAAGAGATCATATGGTATTTGTCTTTCTCTGTGTGACTTATTTCACTTAGCATAATGCCCTCAAAGTTCATCCAGGTAATCACCAATGGCAAGATTTTCTTCTTTTTTTATGTCTGAATAATATTCTATTGTACATATATACCATATTTTCTTTATTCACTCATCTGTTGATGGACACTTAGATTATTTCCATATCTTGGCTATTGAAAATAATGCTGCAATGAACATGGGGGAACATATGTGTTTTTTAATTAGTGTTTTCATCATCCTATATAATAAAATCCTAATATGCAAATCGACCAAATGGCGAAATGACCGGCAGAATGACCGGTCGCTATGACATGCACTGACCACCAGGCATCTGCCTCCTAAGAGGGAGGCAACCGGTGGCGGTGAATGGGGGCTGGGACCAGCTGGTGAGTGGCACCAGGCCGCCAGCCAAGGCAGGTGACAGTGGGGGGTCCCCAATTGCCCTGCCCGCTGGTCACCCCACAGGTGGCCCTGATCGCTGGCCAGGCTGAGGGATCCTACCCTATATACTGGGAACAGTCTCTTAGATTTAAAAATTAAAACCTGGCAAGACTACTCTAACACCGAAAAAACAATGATGCAGCAATGACATGCATGGATGGACTCTGACTTGCACATTTTGTGGTCAGCCCTGATTCTAACACTTATAACTGTGTGACAAAGCCAATTACTTAACTTCTCTCTGCTTCAGTTTTTCCACCCATAAGATGAGGAAAATGGCACTACTGCCTCAGAAGGATTATGTTATGTACTACTTTTTATAATTAGGGCAAAAAAATGTAGCTGCCCATACAACAGCAAGATGCCTTTCACTGTATGAAAAGTATGGTCACTGGTGCATACAGCATCCTGGATTGCAAGAGGGATGTCCGACTGCTGGTTTAAGCTTGACAACCCCCCAAGGGGTCTCGGATTGCGAGAGGATGCAGGCCAGGCTGAGGGATCCTCCCCTCTCCCATATAAGAATTTCGTGCACCAGGCCTCTAGTTTTTTTAAATAAATACCCAGAAGTGGAATTGCTGGATCAAATGGTAATTCTCTTTTTAAGTTTATGAGGAACTTCCATTCTGTTTTCCATAATGGCTGCACCAACTTACATTCCCACCAACAGTGCACAAGGGTTCCCTTTTCTCCACATCCTCACTAGCTTTTGTTATATATTCTTTGTTTTTAATAATTGTTATTCTAACAGATATGAGCTAATATCTTATTGTGATTTTGATTTGCATTTCCCTGATAGTGATGTTGAGCATCTTTCATGTACTTGTTAGCCATCTATATGTCTTCTTTAGGAAAATGTCTATTCAGATACTCTGCCCATTTTTTAATTGGATTTTTTTCTTGCTATTAAGTTGTATAAGTTCTTTATATATTTTGGATAGTAACCTTGTATATTTGAATTTTTTAAAAATATATTTTATTGATTTTTTACAAAGAGGAAGGGAGAGGGATAGAGAGTTAGAAACATCGATGAGAGAGGAACATCGATCAGCTGCCTCCTGCACACTCCCCACTGGGGATGTGCCCGCAACCAAGGTACATGCCCTTGACCGGAATCGAACCTGGGAACCTTGAGTCCACAGGCCGACGCTCTATCCACTGAGCCAAACCGGTTAGGGCCGTATATTTGATTTGTAAACATTTTCTCACATTTGGTACAATACCTTTTCGTTTTGTTTATGGTTTTCTTTGCTGTGCAGAAACTTTTTAGCTTTTCAGTCCCACTTGTTGATTTTTGCTTTTGTTGACTTTGCTTTTGGTGTTAAATCCAAAAACTCACTGCCAAGACTGATGTCTAGAAGCTTACCATCTATGTTTTCTCCTAGGAGTTTTATGATTTAGGATCTTACATTCAACTCTTTCATTCATTTTGAATTAATTTTTTGTGTATGGTGTGAGATAGTGGTTCCGTTTCTTTTGCATGTAGGGTCCAGTTTTCCCAACACTATTTATTGAAAAGACTACCCCTTTCCCCATGTATATTCTTGACTTCTTTGTTGTAAATTAATTGACCATATGTATATATATGTGGGTTTATTTTTAGGCTTTCTATTCTGTTTCATTAATCTATGTGTCTGTTTTTATGCCAATGCCATACTGTTTTGATTGCTATAGTTTTGTAATATAGATTAAAATCAGGGAGCATGATGCCTCTTTTGGTTTTGTTCTTTTTTTTTTATCAGGATTGTGTTGGCTATTCAGGGTCTTCTGTGATTTGACAAAAGGTTTAGATTCTATTTCTGTGAAAATGCCTTGGGAATTTTGATAGGGATTACATTGAATCTATATGTTACTTTGGGTACTATGGATATTTTAACAACATTATTTATTACAATCCATGAATATGAACTATTTTTTCATTTATTTAAGTTCTTTCACCACTGTTTTATAGTTTTCACTGTATAGGTCTTTCTCCTCCTTAATTAAATTTACTCCTAGGCACTTTCTTCTTTTTGATGTAACTATAAATGCAATTATTTTCTTATTTTTTTTCATTATTAGTATATAGAAATGCACCAGATTTCTGAATATTAATTTTGTATCTTGTATCTATACTGAATTCGTTTATTAATTCTAACAGTTTTTTTTGGTGGAGACTTTAGGATTTTTCTATATATAATATTGTGTCACCTGCAAATAGTGACAGTTTTACTTCTTACTTTCTTATTTGGATGTCTTTTATTTCCTTTTCTTACCTAATTGCTCTGGCTAGGACTTCAAATACTATGTTGAATGAAAGTGGCCAGAGTGGGCATCCTTGTCCTGATCATTAATAATAATGCATCAATATTAGTTCATTCATTGTAGCAAATGTACCATACTAATGTAAGATGTTAATAATAGGGGAAACTGGGTGCCAGGTATATGGGAACTCTCTGTACTATCCTCTCCAATTTTCTGTAAATCTGAAAGTGCTATAAAAATTAAAGTCTGTTAAATTTCTATAAAATTACAATCATGATTTTTAAACCCGATTTTGTTCACAGAAAATGCAGCTATGAGTTTTTATACACATGCACCGCAGAGAGACATTTTTAGTATTTGGAAAGTGGCGTCTGGGCTGGCTCTTCCTAAGCCCTCAGGCAGTGGGGTCAGTCTGGGGCTTCGTGAGCCTGCAGAACAAGATGGGCTTTCAGAACACAAGCGACCTCAGACCAACCCCTGGAACCTCTCCTCCGATCCACCACCTTCCTTAACGGGCTCCTTTGCTTTCCAGAAGCTGAGAATTTTCTGACCAGGAAAGGCGCACCCAGGCCTTCTGGACGTGGATAGTGACTAGCTGGGCACAGACGGCCCCATATTTGGGTACAGACAGTTACCTGGGAACGTGCAAAGTTCCATCCCAAGTTTGTTATTTCAGAGCTGGCCGTTGAACATTAAAAGATTCCATTGACTTCGGGTAATTTTATTTTCTATCTCCCAGGAGAAACTGTCAATGATTTACATTGTACAGCCTTGGGTTACCTAATAACTCTGGATTTTCTGCTCTGAGGAAAGGGACTTGGGGGCGGTAGAGGTGGCTCTGCCTGGGCTCCGGAGGGCACCTTCCTGAGGACTAGGTAGAAACCAGGTGGAGGGAGAGCTGGCCTGCAGTGCTGAGATGCGGGAGTCCTCCCTCCTCCAAGGGGATTATTGCTCTCACAGATGACCAGGTAAAGTGAGGCTAGAAACCCCTGACAGCTACGGGGCAGGACTCTACACCCCACACTGGCAGGGATTTATTTATTTTTATTTTTATTTTTTTTTAAGAATGTGCTTGTTTGCCTTTAAAAAGAACGGAAAATGCTTGGAGCATTGTGGGTAATTCATACCAGCCTGGAATATTTGTAAATATCTTTCCTTGGAGAGATTTAAACAGGAAGCCTGGAAAGTCTGTTTCCCCAACACATTGCACTCATGTTTGAATTCTGCTCCTGAGGAAAAGCAAAAGACACACTGATTTTCGATCTTATTTGAGGTGCTGCCCCAAACCATCCAAGTTGCCCCGGAAGGAGGCTCCACACCGAGGCCCTGCTTACCCGTGTGGAGCGACAGGGGCAGAGTTCTCGCCCGCCCGCGGGAGGAAGACCACCTCCTCTGTGTGGCCCTCCCTCCTTAACCTTCACATTGGCCCCCAGGCCATCCCATAATGCTCGGGCCACTTTGCAACCCGGGGGTGCCCCGGGAGGCGTTTTCACTGCCTTCGTGGAAAATGCCAGGGCACAAGCCATAACTAACTGCCCCCAAAGGAGCTGCGGAGCCTCGTTTAGTCTCTCACTTTTCATTTAAGACTTGCCTTGTTGGCCTGCTTTGTGCATACCGTACATGTGATATTCGGATTGTCCTTCTCCCTCGTCCTGATTCCGTAATAAGCCTCTGAATTCAAGCGGGTGGTGGGTGAGTCAGACCTACCATTTTGTGGAGCTGGCGGGTGGGGGTGTGGAGGAGGTGGGCTGGGTCTGAGAGGGTGTGTGTAGAATCCTCAGGGTTAGTGGGGGCGGGGGCGGCAGGGTGGGTGGCAAGGCAGACCCGGGCAGACAACCAGGAACCGGCGAACTGGTCGCGAAGACTTCTCTTTCTCACCTGCCTTTTCCCAAGTGCGGACATGTTTTATAGGACACTGAGCAGCACGAGGCAAAGTTGTGGTTTCTCCTCATTGCTCGTGTGATTTCCAGACATGACGGTCCTTCTCCTGGCAGGCTGAGCTATCTTCCCTCATTGATTCTTGGACTGAATCAATTTCTATGTTTAAAAAGAATTTTAACAGAAAGAGGAAAAATAGAAACTTGTGAAAAAAAATCTGCATGTGGAGATGATGCTCATCTGGGGAAATGCTTTGTTTCCATATGAAGTTAAGTCAGAGAGTCTGAGGGCATGCAAGGACAGGACAGTTTGCCTCTTCTTTCTCCTCCCTCTCTTCTCCTCCCCTCGCCTTCCCTTCCTGACCTTCTTTCCCTCTCCTCTCTCCTCTCCTCTCTCCTCTCCTCCTCTCTCCTCTCCGCTGTTCATTTGAAAGAACTGGATGATTGCCCATCCAGACAAAGCTGGCTTAGGGAAGAAAAGCTCAGGGAGGAAGCAGTGTGAGGAGACTGGAAATAGCAAGAATCTGACACACTTTGGTTTCCAGCCCTTAATTTGGGAGAGGAAGAAACCATTTTCCTGCTCCTGGCTCAGATCTGAGTGGAAGGGAGTGCCATTCGCCCCTCTGGCTCTTGGGTGGCCTGGACAGGAGTCCGTGAGCGGTCTTGCCATATGGCAGCTGGCAGGAGCCTGCGCCCCTCTGCAGGAACACAGGCCCGTACTGTTAAGGATTAGGTGGAACATATGCATGTAAGATGCTTATGACTTTTTCCAGACACAGGGCCACTTTCCAGCCTGAGAAGCTGCTCGGAGGAACCGGAGGAACCGGGGTAATTAGATAGAGCCTCATGCTGGCAGGGACAGAAAGCTAAGTGCTCAACTGAACCTGAATGCTTTAATCGCCTTCCCTGCATCTGCCTTCCCTCTTCTCACCCTTTTTTCTTTTTCTTTATTCTCCTTCTACTCCCTATTCACCCTTTTCTTTCTTTATTTGTTCTCAACTTCTTTTCCTTTTCTTCTACTTTTTGCTCTCCTCTCTTCCCTTCTTTTTCTCCCTACTTTCTTTTACTTTCATCATGACACTCTCCATGCTTCTTCATGTTTATCACCATTTCTTTTTCTAGACTCATTTGTCAGCTGCAATGGATTTCGAGTCTCATGGAGACAAATGCAAGCTGTGTCATTGAAAACCATGCATGCCTTCATATGGCTGCGGAGAGGCGGGGTGTGAGGACACAGCGGTTCTGAGTGCCTGCCTTGAGTCCTGCTCTGAATTTTTCTAACAGCCTAGCTGAGCAGCATGAGGGCTTCTGCTTTCCATATGGGAGACGGGCCTCAGAGAGCGTCTTGCGCAGCAAGCTGGAGTGCAGGGTTCAACTCAATTCTGTCTAATTCCGAGTGTCCCTTGCTTTATACAGTCTTTAGGACAGTGGATAAAGTGGCCACAAATGTTGGGTGGCAGACGTGTTTGTGGTTCAATTCAAACACCGAAAGCAATATTCTCCAACTTTGCATGTACCAGGATCACCTGCTGTTTTCAATTCAAATGGGGGCAGGGCCCGAGAACCATACTCCAAGAACCACTAGTCTGAAAGGCATTGCTTTTTTTAAAAAAAGTTTTTTTAAAAATATATTTTATTGATTTTTCACAGAGAGGGAGACATCGATGCGAGAGGAACATTGATCAGCTGCCTCCTGCACACCTCCTACGGGGGATGTGCCCGCAACCAAGGTACATGCCCTTGGCTGGAACTGAACCCGGGACCCTTCAGTCCGCAGGCCGACGCTCTATCCACTGAGCCAAACCGGCCAGGGCTGAAAGGCAATACTTTTAGAATTAGGTAGTTGGTCAGAACTTAATCTCAGATGGCAGGAAACATTTTCTAGACCCTGATGTGAGTGCAGGGGACCTGTCTCATTTCACAAAGGATTTGAGATTGCCTTGTGAAAGTACTCAGAAAAATGATATAAAAAAAAGAGTTAAAGTCAAGTGAAGGGAAAACAAAGATAGGAGTTTGGTACTGAGGAGACACAGGGAAGCTGAGAGACAGGGACTGGGACCATGGGTGGCGGGGAGAGGAGGAAGTGAAACTGGGAACCCAGCTTGGAGGACTTACTAAGGCACCCCAACTGGGCGGGGGAAGAACTGCATACACGAAAGACGTGAACTTTAAAAATTGTGTGAATGTTGCTAAGACAGGCAGCTCGCAGATAAACAATCACAAGGTAGTAAGATATATAAACCAATCCCAAGGATGTTATTAAGGCAAAATTCTTTGAAGGGACCAGTCAGGAACTAACAAGCATATATACAGAAAGTGCGCACTTCCTTTTTCTCCCCTGTGCACTAGATTTTTGGGTTAATGGTAGGAGATGCGCTCCCCTGTGCCCATGTGGCTTATGGCCATGTGGGCCTCCACACATGGACTATTAGACTTTAATTAGCTTGGGTACTGAACTACTGCAGACTGTAACAAGGAAAGGAAGCTCCGCCTTCCCCAGGACTGGTTTCTCTCAGTAAACTTCGCCTCCGTTAACCGTTTCTTGTCCACAACTTCATTCTTCAATTTCTCGAGACAACAGACAAGTTTCAGTACAAATAGTTAGAATCCAATAAGAATAATTTCCTCTCTGTAGGAAGAGATATATGGACTTCTCTTTATTTTCTTGGTTGACTGTGTCCTATTTTCATTTGAGAAGAGCACCCTTGAATTCTATCCATAGAATACAATTCTCCTTCTCCTAAACTGCCTTGCTCAGTCTCCTTACTCAGACAAGTTAGAAAGTATGAGCTGATTGATTGTTATCTTTTTATAACCTGTAAAAATGGGCAAAATGGCTGTTGTGTAAGATGTATTAATTGAGCAACTGCATTTATTGGATATCTCTCGCTTGCCAGAGAAATGAAACCTAAGAAATACAATAGAGAGGCATACAGGAAAGCTGAAGTAGGATTCCTACCCAAGCCACTTACAACTTAGTTTGAAGAAAAGGATGTGCCTATAAAACAGTGAGGAAATAATTATGTCCTTTAACAGAGTTCAAAGATTCTAAATACAGCAGTTCACAAAAAGGAAAGGTCAGAGTAAGTTAATATAAGCACAAAAGAGTAGATTTAAATTTGATAAAGAGGAGAGAAAAAGTTGAGAACATTTTGAAGAGTTTTACCATAATTTAGATGTAGAAGTTACTATACCTTTGTATAAACAAAACACCCCAACAGCTGACCCATAAAATAGCTGTGCACGGTGGAAAAGAGAACCGTGTTTGCCATCAGAAATGCATTGGTGGTAGATTTGCCACTTACTACTGTGTGACCTTGTGCCAGTTATTGGACCTCTTTTTAAAAATATATATATATATATTTTTATTGATTTCAGAGAGGAAGGGAGAGAGATAGAAACATCAATGATGAGGGAGAATCATTGATTTGCTGCCTCCTGCATGCCCCCTACTGGGGATCAAGCCCACAACCAGGGCATGTGCCCTTGACTGGAATTGAACCTGGGACCCTTCAGTTCACAGGCCAATGCTCTATCCACTGAGCCAAACTGGTTAGGGCTCATTTGATCTCTTTAAGTCTTGGTTTCTGCAAAAATAAAGTAGGATTTTCAGTATCTATCTGTATCAACTGAGCTTCAGTCAGGAAAACAGAAACCAGTATCTGAAACAAAAATAAGGCATTTAAACTGGGAATTAGTTGCTTACAAGCCTAGGGAGGACTGGGAGAACAGAGCTTTCTGATGGCTGGAGCAGCTGTGAGTGAGGAAGCTGCTGCTTCCACCCAGAGGTCCAGAAGCAGGGCTGGCAGGCAGGGCGATCCCGGTGCTCCGGCTCCAGCAAGCGCGCACGTTTATGAGAGCCTGCGTGTGGCTGCTGCTGCCGCCGGAGGAAGAACACTTTCTGTCCCCTTTGCCACCAGATCTAACAAGGGCATCACAGTGTAGAAATGAAACTGGACCTCTGGAGGCAAGGGAGTTGAGGAAGTGCAGCTCCCAGGCTGCTAGCCCTGAGAACTCAGGAAAGGCCTGGAAGGGAGAAGAGATGAAAATAAATGCCAGCAGAGAGTATTCAGCCCAATGACTAAAAGGGTAATTGAAAGCTGTGGTTTGCAAACCATTAGTGAGTTGTAAAATCAATTTAGAAGGTGGTGACCAGCATTAAAAACAATCCAATGGATAAAATAGAAAATCACGCAGCGCATTGCACAGAGTGACACTTGAGCGTGTGTGGGCATGCCTGTGATACCCACACGGGGCTATGGTGCATAAAGGCCAAAAGGTTTGGAAACCACAGAATAAAGAATCGATGCAATGAAACGATTTGCGCACTTTGTAAATTGTCAAGTGCAAAGCAGACATGATGAATTAAGAGCGCATTTGCCACCATTCCCGAGGCCCATGCGCCATTTTTACTCAGCCTCAGTGGGTCACCTGCAGTGTTGGCACCACCTGCCTGCCCAGGCACGTACATTCAGAGTTCCCCCACACTCGTGGGTACCCACAAAATAACACCAACGGGGACAGGAAAACGCGGATGAGTAAGTTACAGGGAGGAATAAAAAATAAAAAAAAAAGACACGCTGGCCTAGATGTCGATTTCTTTAAGGCCAGCTGCGCGGTCCTGGCATGCTTAGGCAGCAGAAATGCCTGCTGGTGCTCCGTTGGGGGGAAAGAAGCTGAATGGCATGTGAAATAGCTTTGAAAGGAACAATGAATGCCTTGCTCACAATAACAGAGTCTATGTCCAGGTTGAATGATGTCCCCACTCTCACAACAGGGTCCTCGGGTCCCCTCACTGCCAACCTTGGGGAACTAAGTGCACTGCAAGCTTAGACATTTTTTTAAGTGAAAAACCAGCCTGGCCTCTTTCCTCATAGACTACGTTATTTCAAGGATTTTAGTATCTGTGGGAATGGGTTGAGTTTCATTTTGTTGAGGGTAAATGAAAGTTTAAACGGGGTACAAATTTAATCTTTTTTTGTTGTTGTTGTTTAGAAATATCTCCTTATCTCTCCTTCCCTGTACTCCCCCCTTTATTTAATTGCTAGTAAGAGGCAGTCCCTGATAGAACAACTGGTTTTCCTGGAATAGCAAATACATAATAAAAAGAGCAGCATTCACTCCTAACAACTTACTGGTTGTTCTCCGAGCCCCCTGGGAGCTGGCTGAATGCTGTGACGCTTCTCTTTATAGCAGAGGATGGATGATAGGATCCAGGTCAACGCCAAGTAGGAATTCAAAACCTAGCCCTGTTTACTCTGCAGAGAACAGTATTTTCTGCCTCCCCGGGACCCCCACTTCAGGGGAACAGAGAGCCGCTATCAAGCCCAGCTGTGCTTATCAACGTGCACCTATGCTGTTCTTTGCCAGCGTTTGTCCCAGGGCAGTAGGGCAGCCGGGAAATGAGACCTCTTTCTGCCACCCAAGAGAACTGGAGGTTATTAAGGGAGGTGTGGAGGGGGTGTGCTGGGTGATAGCAGGGGGACTATTCGGGGATCATAAGGGGTAATGGGATGTGTAGAAATAGCTGGGAGCACTGAGAAAAATGCATTCAAGAAGCACGGAGAACAACTAAAGAAGTCAGAAACTTCTCCAGAATATTTGTGTGGGATTAGACTATGGGCCAGGACAGGGAGATTCTGATCAAAATAGGTTTGATCAGAATATCTTGTGCCTTGAGTGATTTTAGGGGTTGTCTGAGAAAGGATTTAAGGTTTCTGGGGACTAGAGAAAAATGACTCTAAGTTTAGAGTGCCCCAAAGAGAGCTGCCTTTTGAAATGAGAGTAAAAGGAGATAAAGGAAGAAAGTTGCCACTTGTTGACAACATTTCAGAGACTATTCTAGGTACTTAGTCCTTCCCTCCCTCCCTCCCTTCTTCTTTTCCTTCCTTCTTTCTTTCCTTCCTTCCTTCCTTCCTTCCTTCCTTCCTTCCTTCCTTCCTTCCTTCCTCCTCCTCCTTCCCTCCCTCCCTCCCTCCCTCCTTCCCTCCCTCCCTCTCTTTCTTCCTTCCTTCCTTTCTCCCTCCTTCCCTCCCTCCCTCCCTTCCTTCCTTCCTTCCTTCCTTCCTTCCTTCCTTCCTTCCTTCCTCCTCCTCCTTCCCTCCCTCCCTCCCTCCCTCCTTCCCTCCCTCCCTCTCTTCCTTCCTTCCTTCCTTTCTCCCTCCTTCCCTCCCTCCCTCCCTCCCTCCCTTCCTTCCTTCCTTCCTTCCTTCCTTCCTTCCTTCCTTCCTTCCTTCCTTCCTTTTTTCCTTCCTTCCTTCTCCCTTCCTTCATCCCTCCCTCTTTCCCTCCCTTCCTCTCTCTCTCTTTTCCTTCCTTCTTTCCTTTCCTCTCTCTTTTTCTTAAAAAAAAAAAAATCTCACTATTAAATGGTGATGGAAAAATTTTAAAAAATCTCCCTTTACTTCTCCCAACAATGTTATGATTGTTTCTACTTTAGAAATGAAATTGGAAGGTTCCAAGAAATTAAGTAGCTTGCCCACATTTATATAACTAAATGAATAAGGAAGATTCAAATTGAGCTTCCCCTAACTCCCAAACCTGTGTTCTTTCCAGAACATTACACCACTTTTCTTCCAGAAAGTGGAATGGAAAATGTCTGTGGAAACCCAATTACTGTTCCAAGCTCTATTGCATAGTGACACTGCTTATAGTTATCTTCATGCGTGCAGTCCGTGCCCAACATTTCCATAACATTTATATGGCTGCTTATATGTTCCTGGGAGAGGACTTTGTGGGGTTGCGGCCTTGCAGGAGCGGTGAGAAGGGAAGGCTGTGTGACCTGAAGGGCACTGTCCTTGCAATAGAAATTCCTTGGCCACAATCCTTGCTAATGCCAGCAAGCCCTGTGGTTTGATGGCGGTATTTTAGTTTCGTTTGCGTTTTGTGTAGGTGTAGGCTGTGTGATTTAGGCTGGAGCTAACTGGGACCGGCTGTATAATTCGCAGAGCCCTGTGCAAAATAAAAAGGAGGGGCTCCTTCCTAAAAAGCATTAAGGGTTACAAGATGGTAAAGGGACAGTATTAAGAACAAGTGCAGAGACCACTGAGAGTGTGGGGCCTGTGTGGTTGCACAGGAATCACTTTGTAGGGAGAGAGGGAGGGGTGTTACCTAATAACATGCAGATTCTCGGGCCCTTCTGCTAGAGATTCTGACTCAGCAGATCTGAGGGGGCCCTGGAATCCTTGGGTTTCACAGGTGCCCGAGGTGAACTGAGTGCCAGGTGCACTGGGTAAAACTGGGTACAACAAGCCTGGAATGGGATTGCTGGGCCAAAGGCGCTTTAGCACCTTCTCGGAGAGACTGGTCCATTCAGCCCTTTGCCTCATCTACTGATTGTGTTTTTAAGACCCAGCATCTCCAATCGGTTCTCAGTTATGCCTGCTTGCTTTACATTACCAAGTACTTGGAGATGCTTGTTTGTATGATCTTCTTCTCCTGGGTCACCACTGTACATTCATCTGGCATCCACTATTCCCTCTGTTTTCTTTGACCATGGTCACACTTCCCTGTGGTTATTTTTCTCTTTTAGGACTATCTTCCCAGAATATTAGGTGCCTTGGCTATTGGTGTGAGGTCTTTAGCTCAGGCCCTAGATTGTGCCACTCCTTGTCAGGTTTAGGGAGAGAAAATGTGTGTGCTTATGACTTGAGAGAGTGGTGGTAGGTGTGGAGTGAAGCTGGAAAGAGAGAGTGAGAGAACACTTGGATGTTAATTTAGGTTTATCCTTCTTATCCTCCTTCTTCCTCTCTCTACTCCTGCCTGGGAGGTCTGGTTTCTAAGCACTATTGCTGTCTCCCTTGGTGGTAACCACCTAATGCTTAAAATGTGATAGGAGGGGTGGAAAGAAGCACACACAGGGACTCAGGGTCTGTTTGTCCCTGTTGACTTTCTGATGTGATTTCTGGAATCCTCAGAGGGTCCCAGCTTTGCCCTGATGCCTCTCTGTTGTCTGCAGCCTGTCCTGGGTTAGTGGGGCTTTTCTCTCCAGGAATGGTGGGATGGCAGGTGAGGGATGGAAGGAAACACAGATAAATGCTTCCCATCTGTGCACCTGCCATCTTCTGCCTCCCCAGCTCTTTCCTGGGTTAGGACCCAAGCAGAGTATCTTATAGGTTTCACACCAGCTTCTCAGAGCTTTCATGTTCCCTGTGACTGCTCCAGGGCAGAGCTCCAGAGAGGAAAGCAGCAGCCTGTTACTGTGCCCTCTTTTCCAGCTGCAGTCCCTTCTCAAGCTAATCTGCTTTGCTCAATATTCGTAGGAGAGAGGGTCTTATTGGCTGGGCCAGGTGGCCATTACCCCTTAGCCAGAGCAGGACAGCATGACTGACAGTCACGACAAGACTAATGTAATGGTTGGGGCAGGGGAAACTAGGCAATGCAAAGACATGCCCACAATCTAGACATGTGCCTTTCAAGAAGAAAGTCAGAGAGGGTTTGTGCAGCTAATTAGGAGAGCCTCGAATCAGTGATATAATTCATATGGCCACCGCACCATGCGTGTACTATCGCCTAATGGGGAGGAACTTTTTTGAAAGAGTAGACTATAGTCTACTCTGAATAATTGATGCTTGACATCAATCCAATGCCAAAAGCCCATGAGTCCCTTAGAAGCCTTGTTTGGTGGTGATCTTTGCTTTGCCTGACCTTGCTTACGTTTATGAAAAGCTGATCTCCAAAGGCACTGTCGCACATGTCCAAACAACAGTGTCTCGGTGGCGGCGGTTAATGGAAGGGAGCTCACAGTTAAGTATTTCTGTTGTCTGGAGTTTTATAATGATTTGAGAAGACCCCACTTACATGTTTCCAATTTTGAAATATCAAGTGTTCAAAGCATGATATCTACCAAAGATGAAGCCGACACAGGACTTTAGGAAATGTGACAATTGCAAGCAGTGCAGTGCTGTAGTTAAGGCCACACGCTTTGGGGCCAGGAGTTCTGGGTGTGCAAGTCAGGTTCCATCAGCATGTATTGTCTGTGTTTCCCTGGACAAGTCACTTAGCCTCTCGGTGCTCAGTAAATTTTATATTAAATCACACATTTAGAGTACTGAGTCATTACATGCATGCAGAGTATTTAATCCTTACTAAATTGCTAATATTTGATATACCCATTATGCAACTAAAAATAAAAAGAAACGAAGTTGTTTTTCTGCTGTCATTATCTTAAAAATGTCAATATTGTTTTATTATTTTGTTTTGATCACTTGAGAAAAGTTATACAATCCTAATGCACTTATTCCAGGAAAATAAAAAGAGCCTTGAGCCTTGAATATCCCTGGGACTACTTGAGTTCTCCTCCCCCCGCTCCGCCCCGCGCGCCCCTCCCCCCCCCCCCCCGCAGCTTAAAAATGGAAGCTATAGCCAGCCCACTCCATCATCTGTTCCAGGGGAAAGTTTACACGGAATGCAAAAATGTTAACTGGACAACAGCAATGCAGTGAAAGATGCAGAATGTTGGAACCTAATTTGAAAACCTTTATAGCATAAGGCAGGCAATTAAAAAAAAAGTTGCATTCATTCTAAGCTACACATACATACATATGTATCCCATGAACCTCACAAGGTACTATGGTGCAGTGTCGATGTTTTGTCTTAGTGAATTACTGTAGTTCAATAGAGTTAGCCTAGAGAACCCGCTTTCCTTTGTTTAATACCTTCAGGCGGTTGCTTGAAGGCCTTTTCAATTCCTTTCCTGACTTGACAGCACCTCTGGCTCCTCACATGAAGTAGCCCTGGGATCCCCTCTGGTGGCTTCTCAGAGGCTCTGTTTTCACTATTCTGGGTTATAGACACAAAGGTGTTGGGAACAAGCACAGTGGATGTGACGGAAGGTGGATTTAGTCCCCATGGTGTCTCTGTCTCATTCAATACAGCTTTAGCAGAAGCTGTTGCCTGAGGCTTCTTCTGGGACCGGAGAATCCCACTCTGCTCTCATGCTTGAGGCAGGGAGCACCAGTAGAATTAACACCACTTAGGAACAGCCTTCAACCAAGGACTCTTGGTAGTTGACTTGAACCTGAGCTTCCTTGCGCCTCACGGGGAGTAACTTAAAAGTGCGTAGCTTGCCTTGTTTCCCAGAATTCCCTTCCAGAGCCATCCACTGTGGTAGCTGCATTGATGAGTCAGCGTTATTGGTGTCTTTCCTCTCCCCTCATCACTCCCCCATTCCCTGATTGGTGCTGCTTTTACCTTCCAAATTACCTACTTGCTCTGTAATCCTTGTCTTGGGGCAGCTTCTAGGGGAATACAAGCAAGCAAGATGCCCTCCTTAGCTCCATCTCCCTCTCTACACCTCCTTCCACTCACCAGCCTTTGCAACTCTAAGATTGGGCTCTTGATAGCCATGTCTGGGCAATAGGACTGGTCTTCCTGGCCACAGCTGATTGGGCCAGGGAGAGAGAACAGCTGGACCAGAGTCCCTTCCCTAGGAGTTTGGAGATTGGTAGGGATGAGTGGGGGTTGGGGAGTGGGGGAGAAGAGAGAGAAAAGAAAGAGACACACAGAGAGAATAAAAGACAAAGATTGATTGAGCGAATCTTTCCCCAGGTGGGGACTGGAGCACATACACTTGGGAACTAGGAACACATTCTGCATAATATCCTGGGGAGCTGAGCCAGCTCAGTGTCTGCAGAGAGAAAAGTGCAGCAGGTGTGCAATGGAGAGCATAGGTGAGGGACACAAAAATACCATGTGGTTTTGGCAACCTTCCAGTCCTGGTTCCAATCCTTTCAGAGTCCTGGCCTCATTTCTGCTTTGACAAGGTACCCTTTTCTTAAGAAAAATACCTATTTTTTTTTGTTTGTTTAAGCTACAATTAGTTGATTTCTTTTGCTTCAAGCCATAATATCAGCCAATGTACATTTTACATCATAAGTAATTATTCTTGTTTTAATCTTCACCCAAGGAATGAGGATATTTTTTTCCATTGATTTTTAAAGAGAAAGTGGAAGGGATGGGAGAGGGAGAGATGGAGAAAGAGAGAGAGAGAGAGAGAGAGAGAGAGAGAGAGAGAGAGAGAAAGAAAGAGAGAGAGAGAGAGAGAGAAGAGAGAAAAATTGATTAGTTGCCTCCCATACATGCCTCAACTGGAGGTGGGGATCAAAACCTTGACCCTCCATACACAGGCAGACATTCTAACCACTGAGCCATGAAAGCCAGGGTATAAGTGATTCTTATTTAAAACTAGAGGCCCGATACATGAAATTTGTGCACTTGGGGGAGTCCCTCAGCCGGACCTGTGCCCTCTTGCAGTCTGGGAGCCCTCGGGGCCACTGCCACTGTACTCACCAGCCATGAGCCTGGCTTCTGGGAGTGCACTGACCACCAGGGGGCAGCTCCTGTGTTGAGCGCCTGCCCCCTGGTGGTCAGTGTGCATCATAGCCACTGGTCATTCCTCTGCTGGGTCAATTTGCATATTAACCTTTTATTATATAGGAAGTTGTGTTTTAAGGGCTGTTGCCATCTCAGCTCTGGAACTGAGATATTTAATTTTATATTTGTTCACCCCCTTCCTTAGGAGACATCAAAAGGAAGAAGTAATTTCCTCTTTTCCATAGGGAAAAACAAAGGGATTCTTTTGTGGAGTTCTTGTGTTCTCTGCTGTCTTGGTACCCGAAGAAGACAATCTCCTCTCACATCCTGAATGTTGCAGGAGCAAGAAGCTGGATTCCCACAAGAGGTGTGCACTGTGTGAGGGAGGCCCGGGGAATGAGGGTCAGGGGGCTGTGGATACACCCGGGGAAGAGGACCACAGGATTCATAGCTCACTAGGCCAGGGCACTCCTTGAGAGCACTTCTGGGGCCCTGGGATAAATGTGACTGTGAGGTTGGCCGCCAGGCCCTGTGGCCTTGGGAATGCTGGTAAAGGAGAGGAAAGCTCAGGATGGCAGGGCGTGGCAGATGGGGAGAATCAGCCCCTAGCACTGGCACTAAGCAGCAAAGGAGAAATAGTGACTGTTTAGGACGGAAGGAGAGGTTCTCCATTTCTCAGAAGCAAGTGAGTTACTGCGTGTGGCAGGGTGGAGGGCCATGAGCGTTTAACATTGGCCATTCTAACCAACCTTGGCGAGGGCCGCGCCTCAGTCAGTTTGGGCTGTTAAAACAGAAATACCATATATTAGCGACTTAAATAGCAGACATTTATTTCTCACAGTTCTGGAGGCTGGAAGTCAAGATGAAGGCACCAGCAGATCTGGTGTCTGCTTACAGCCTTGTCGTTGCTTGTAGACAGCCACCCTCTTGCTGTGTCCTCACCTGTGGGGGTGGAGTGGGAAGAGGGAGGGACAGGGACAGGTAGCACTTCTTCTGATAGCACGAATCCACTCTCGTGACCTGACGACCTCCCAGAGACCCCACCACCAAACACCATCACATTGTGGGGTACGGGTTTCAGCATATACATTTTCTGGGTGTGACAAAAACATTCAGTCCATTGCATGGGGCTGGAACTGGGATGTAATTAATTATACATTTTGAATGAGACATTTTTCATAACACTGCAGGTGTGGTGGAAGAATTCACACCTGCTACATTTGTACATTTGGATACTTGTTATGATAAAGGGCAATCATTCTTTATGGCTGTATTCCTCTCCCCCCCCCGCCCCCCAATAAAATGTCAGAGGTGCTTGTTTCTTTTAGGTGAAAATATATAATCCCTTTCTTAATCTATTACGAAGGTTAGAAATGAGTGCAAAGAAAATAGAGTTATTGAATAAATGGCAGGTTGATGTGGACTTGTCAGAGAGCCAGATTAACAAGGGAAACTGACTCTAGGAGAGGGACTCAGGGGAATATGTCAGGAGGTGACTGAGCAGACAGACAGATGAGAGAACAAGGCTAAGAACGTGACTGGCCACCGAAGGAAGATGGGCGGCCAGAACCCAGCCATGATCCTGCCTCAGGTTCAGGGACTCCGCTGCCAGTCACCAGCCACGGCCACCTCCTGCCACCACAGGACACGATGGCATTGCCTAGGCTGGAATCCAGTCCTGCTGTCCTTGCTTTGGCATCACTTGTTATTGGCTCAGTGTCCTGTGGGGAGCCTCAGGTTGGCCAGGCACCTGCTGTTCGCCCAGCTTCAGCCTCCAGGGCTCAGGGACAGTGAGCTGCTGCAGTCAAGGTGTGGCTCCCACCAGGACAGGGCAGCTTCACCAAAAAGGGCAGCTGAAAAACATCCTACATAAAGTCACTGTGATGTTTGTGTCCACCATGAAAAGCACCCAACACGTAGGTCCCCATGGGTGGCTGCCAGCTGACTCTGTCTCCTCACGTGGCACAGTCTCCCTTCCTTACCTGTCCATGTCCATGGGGGTGGTCTCACCACTATGCCCCCATGTCTGAAATCATTAGCTTAGTTGCTATCTCTCACTTCTCATCTGAGTTTCAGGCTGCTATATCCACCTGACTACTCCTCATAGCATCTTAGTTGTCTTCAAATGCAACTGAACTCCTTATCTTTTAGAAAGGCTATATGGGGGAGAGGGAGAGTTGGTTGTGGATCCTGGAGCCAGACAGCCTGAGCTCAAATCCTAACTCTCCTATATATCAGCTATGCAACCTTGAAAAAAATTACAGGCTTGTGGCTTGCTTTTATCAACTGTAAAATGGGACTAATAACTATCTCATAATTTATGATGATTAAAAAACTGGATACACGAATCACTCTTAGACTGCTGCCTGGCACATAGCAGGTACTCAGTTATTATTCTCCGCTACTCTCGGACCTCCCTTATTGCCTTCTCTCGGCTAATACTCCTTCCTAGAAGGCTAAGAACTCTAGGTCTCACTTGACTGCTTCTTCCTTTCTCAGCAATACCCATGTTTTATCACTTCCAAAGTCAACTGATTCAACTTCTCAAATGTTCCTTCTCTCCAATCTCACTGCCACTTTCTTGCTTCTGGACACCGTCAACCCCTGCTTGGATGATTGAAACATTCCTCTAACTGGCTTCTTAGCCTCAAGTTAATTCCAAATTAAAGAAGACATATAATTATCTCACATGATAATAACAGCTAACATTTCTGTCTGTACTGCTAACTGGGAAATGTTCTAAGAGCTTTACTTGGATTAGTGAGTTCATTTAAATGTCACGGCCCCCTCCCGAATAGGGACTCTTCGTAACTCCCTTTGCAGATGGCACAGAGTACTCAGGGGGCTTGTCCAGGGTCACCAGCAATAATGGCCCAGGTGGGATTTGTATCAAAATATGACCTTTAAAGCACTGTGTTAGAAAATGCTAAACCAAGGTTTCAAAAAGAAAGATGATTCAATCATAATAGAATTACTGCTCAGTACTATTAATACGACTGTATTTACAATTGTTATCTGCCGTGTAGAATATTTAAATTTGCAAAGTGCTTATTCCTACTAGCTTTCTGGAATACAAATTATTGCTCTAATTAAATGTTTACTTTTTGCTCTTTATTTCTTTTCTCGCTTTCATATCTATATATCATCTACATCTACATCTATTTCTGTGTGTGTGTGTGTGTGTGTGTGTGTGTATGTATGCATGCATGAAGGTGTTTATATGGCCTTGTTTCTAATTGGCCAATTTTTTTCCCTTCAACTTTTCAATCCTTTTTCACTTTCTTTAATATCTTTTTGTAAAAATTAGATTTATCTGCCTTTGCACTTTTCATTGTTCCCTAACCCTGTGCCGATGGGTTCCTGGCTATGGCGTGCCTCTTCGCCTGATCCCACCTCCCACTTTCCTATCTGGTCTCACTGGGTGGCTGGTTTCAGACTCCTTTCCTCATCTGCTTCTGTTCCTCCTCTTCCCCATTACTCCATGCCTCCCTGGAACACAGTCAGTTCTCTAGAGGGTATCGGTGGTGAATAGAGAGCCACAGAGCAGTAGGGGGCCCATTAGCTCTCACTTCCACAGTTAGAGCAGAGATAGACCCCGAGGAAATGAATGGGCACTCAGGCTCCCAGGATGACTTACAGGGCAGGACTGGGGGGTGAAGAGAGTAGGGGCTCCCCCCACAGGGACATCTGGATCTTGCTGTTCTGAGCTCAGTGCACTCCCTGGTCCTCTGCTGAGAGCTCACAGGGCATATCAGAGAAAAACTGAAATTGTTAGTTGTGTGTGTGGATCCAAAGCTGTCTTGGGCATTTGATGGGCACTTGGATTTCCTAATAGAGGGCCTGCACTTCACAGATTTCAGGGGAGCTGAACTCTGAGTGGATGAAATGGAGACGTGGAGGCACCAGTTACAACACTGTTTGTTATAGGGCAGAAATCAGTGTACCTTAGGCCGGCCCTGGCTCTCTGCCAACGGATTTCATTTCCTGAATCACCCCAAACAGTTCTCCTTGCAGGCTGCCCTGTGGTCCTGACCCTCAGCACAGAAGGGCTCCAAGGCCTCTGCCCTTCTGGCCACACCTGCCAGCACAGCCCTGACCCAGGTAGGGCCTCCTAGGGGCCTCCTGTGCCTGCTGCAGGTCCTTTCTCACTGCCCTGGGTAACCTCTCTCTGCGCTGGCCTGAGGTGCCACATCAGCAAGTGTGCAGCGCCTGGACTCCCTTCCCAGGGCGCCATCTGCACACGTGTGGTGCAAGGGCTCAGCCATCTAGAGTGGAAGCTGGATTTTGGGGGAGCCCGGGAGAAGACAGGGTGCCCCAGAGCCACATTAGGTGGTGTGTCCTTTGGGATTTGCCCCCACAGTCTCAGGGGCACACACTATCTGATTCCTTGGCCTCTGCACCCTGGAGTTGGTAATCCGAGTCCCTGCAGGGCTGGTAGCTGCAGCCACTAAGCCGGGGCTGCTCTGCTTTTTCTCAGCGGTTAACATGTCCCAGCTCTTCTTCAATGTCAAAATGTTTTCCCATGAACCAGGGGGTGGGGAGGGAGTATTTCCCTGCCTTATCAGCCCTAGCAACCAGAAGCCCGGTTTCCAGGAAAGCAGCCACTTGATCCAACCGGTGAGACCCACTCCCCAGCCAGCACTGGCCTGGCACTGCAGCCCCAGCACCCAGCACGCAGCAGCCAGTGTTTTTTTTTAGCTGTGGCCACATGACATCATTTCCAATTGGCCAGCCTTCCTCCTCCTCCCTTGCCCAGCCTCCTCCCCACCCCTGTCTTTCTCCTTTCTGCAGCCCAGGGTGGTAGTTTGTGAAGTGGTGGGAATGCTTTGGGCTTTTGGCTTGGGGAAGCGGGGGCTAATTCCCTTTGTTTCTCAAAATATCCCAGGCCTGGCTACCAGAATCACTTCCGGGACAGAGACAGGCTGGCTCAGGCCCTGAGACACAGCTCAGCTGGCTCACTTCGGGTGGCTGGACGCGTGGCCCTGAGTAAGACCCTCCCCTTCAGTGGAGTGCCTCCCTCTCTCCTGTGAAATGAAATGCAGTTTCTCTGAACCCCACATCCTGTGAGGCACTTGGGGAAAAATAACGGTGATGCCCACATGCGTTCGTTAGGTACTTCCCTGCCCAGCCGGGCAGCTGTCTTTGAGTAAGTTTGGTGGTGCTTGGTGAGCCACGAAAAGGCAGGACTGTGTCTTGTGATGTGAAGAGGCTCTCTTCCTAACCATATATGTCTTCCCAAGAGAAGCAATAAATAATGTGGTCACTCTGGCCGGCTTGTCTTTCCCTAGCTGCCCCAGGAGCCCTCTGGCCGCGCAGCTGCTTCTCCTGTTTCAGTTTCCATGTCCTCTCCACTTTGTAACTCAAGGAGCACCTCGGGCTTAGGAACAGCTGACGACCCGGCCAGGTCCCTGGCGAGGCACCTGGGAGAGGGGCGGTGGGCACTGCCTTGCAGGCATGCTCTGGGGCATTGCATCCTGGTGGCCGTGAGTCACTGGAAGGGGAGCGAGGATGTGTGCTGGAGGGTGGGGACCGCCAGTACGGAACCCAGAAGACCTGGCGAGGCCGTGTGACAGAGACGTGAAGAGCATTCTCAGGGGAGACCGCACGGGCAGCCCTCCCATCACAACCTCACCTTCCGCCTCTGTCCCCCAGAAAGGGGGCCGACTGCTCATTCAGGAGCACACACTGCCGAATCGGAGAGCTCAAAGGATCTTTGTGAACCCATCACACCCCAGCCCTGTGCTTTTCAGATGAAGAAACTAAAGCCCAGAGGCGAAATAATTGTCCCAAGTCAGGCTAGAATCGGGCTGGAACCCAGCCTCCTCTCAGAGCCCTTACTCCACACACCCTGCTCCGCCCACCCCAGCCCCAGCCCCAGCCCCAGCCCTGGCCCCGGGTGTTTGTATGCTGCACCCAGGGTGCTGAGCGCACTCAGCCAGGAGGTGAGGGTCAGCTGGAAGATGAAAGACAATGGAAAACGTGGATTCCATCCCTCCCTGCACTCCTGCACTCCTAGCTCTGCTGACCCCTCCTGCTGCACCCCCTTGACCCTTTCCAAAGTGATGGCTTTTCCTTCTGGGTCAGACCAGCTCCTCAACCCCCTCTCCCCGGAGGAGGGACGGGCGGAGTTCCAGGTTAGGGTGACTGTTCCCTGTCTCCAGCTGTTCTTTTATTATTGAGCGCCTGGAGGGAAGGGAGCCAAAGGGCCATGGGAGCAAAGCATGTCATGTGGGGAGTGGCTGGCCATGTGGTGCGGGTGGCTGAGCGTTGCAGCGGCAGCCAAGTCCTTAGGCGCTGCTCTCTCCTATCGCTAAGTGCTGGAGTGGAAACTTCTGAGAAGGCCCTGAAAGGTGACAACCCGAACAAAGCTGCCTGGCCTCGGCTTTGCGGGGCTTCTTCCCTCAGAGCTCTGGAATGCCACGCATGTGTTTATCTCAGGCCAGGCCGTGCCCGCCCACTCTGTCTACCTCTGCTTCCTCCACGGCTCAGCATGCCATTGGCATCTAATAAATGTTAAAAAATAGCGACATCTGAGCCACTGACCTTCACATAAATGCCTTGGAGACCAATGCCAGACAACCAAGGCCTGGAAGTGAGAAGAGAAACACGTGGTCAGCCCGGGGGCCATGGACGCTGGGGGTCCAGGAGGGGGTGGAATTTGCCCCAAACTCAGCCAGGGCTCAGAGGTCAAAAGGAGTGGAACGGGGCCAGATGCTTTAACAGAGATGCCTGAGCCGTGTGGCCTTTGCACACCAAGGGCCCTGGCTCTGCTCCACCTCCCACCCCAGCAGGTCAGGTGTGCTGGCTGCATGGGCTGACGCTGGGGCACAGCTGACACCCTCTCTTCGCTGCCGGCCCCTCCCTCACCAGGTCCCTTTCACCATTGTTCGGCAGAGAGACTTCCTCGTCTGGCGTCTGGTGCTGAAGGACGGGAGGGACTGGGGTTTTCCATCCCGTCTGAGTCTTAGGTTTCGATCTCTTCCTTAAAAAACACACAGCCTTTTCTTTACCCCCGGCCTGGCCAGGGGAGGCTCGGCACAGTCTCTTTTCAGCCAGCTCTCTGCCTTCCGCTTTTCGTCTTCCCCAAAGACTGGGGGAGGTGAACACCGCAGAGGGGAGGGGACCTGTGTTTCCGGAGGGCCTGCATCTCATTGTTTAACCTCGCCCCTGAACCGACTTGACAGGCCAGGGCGTTGAGGCTTGGAGGCAGCAAGTGAGCAGCCAGGCCAGGGCTGGCAGGTGGACTAGGAGCCTTCCCAAGGCTGGCTGTTGGCACCTGTGGGGGCTCACTGCATGCGACATACACTGTTGGCGATGCCCATGCGCTTGATCCCTTTTCTGCTCAATGACAGAAAAGGTAGCCATGGCTATTCCCATTTTAAAGATGAGCAAACTGAGGCTCAGAGAAGTTAAGAACTTTCTTAAAACTGGCACTGCAGTTCTGAGCCATTGTTATAGCGGCAACCAGTATTTGCTGGAGTCCCAGGCATCACGATTGAGCAGCTGTTGGGGTGATCAGCTGTCCCAGTCTTCCCAGCACCCTCTAGAGTCTAGCCTCAGCCATGGAAGTGACGTGTCCTGGGAAACCACTAAGCCTTGGGCAAACCGGGTGGGTCGACAGCCCCATTGCTGCTCTTCCATCCCCTCCTCTTCCTTTCCCACAGTGAGGCCGTTGGTAACCTCAGTCATTTACTTGGGAAAGACAGAGGGGCTCTGGGGCTAGAGAGCAGATCCCACGTCCGGGCAGTAGGTCACAGGGGAAACGCTCCTAGCACAGTGCTGGGAAGGCATGGATGCTCACTGACGGCCGCTCTTGTTCTCAGCCTACCCTGTGGTGGAGGACGGAAGGATGGAAAAGGGGGGGGGGGCACCCTGAGGAGTGGAGCAGAGCCCTGAGTGGAACCCTCTGCTTGCTGATTCCTGGTCAGGGCCAGGCATTGCCACGTGTCGCTAGGGGCCTGCAGATTGGGACTAGGTCTGGGAGGCAGGCTGTGGACATGGGTGACGGTGAGGAAACCCAGGCATAGGAAGGCCAGCTCTTGGCCTCTGAGGGGAAAGGGATGATGGGGAAGGAGGTGACTGAGAGGGGCCCTGGAAGAATGCAGGGGGCAGAACAGTGCAAACAGCCTCTGTGGGAGCTGCGTGAGGAGGCGTCCCACTGGGGCGTGAAAGGCCGTCCCAATGTGCTTGCCTCTGCGCCAGACATTCTCTGCGCTCTCTCCCAGCGTCACCCTCAAGCCTTCCCAAATCCCATGCAGTTGGTATCAACATCTCCATTTTTTAAATGAGGAGAGTGAGGCACCCAGAGATAAAAACAAACAAACAAACAAACAAACAAACAAAAAACACTTGCCATGGCCACACAGCCAGGAGGTCATGCAGCCAGGATTCAAACTTGTCTGACAGTGAAGGATGAAAGGGGTTTTCCTCTCCTCCTTTTTAAATTATGCAGCATTTTCTTTGCTTGCAAGGCCAGGTCAGTGGAGTTTAGGAAAAATCTTCCTTTGCAGTCTGCACGTTCCCTTCCTCTCTCATTTTCTTCCCTAAAGGATAAGAAAGGGTAACTATTTTAGCCCCTCTGCCATGCTGCCTCTTTCCTGCCCCAGACCTGATTAGGAAGCAGGGCTGGTGATGGGGGAGTCGGTGATTGGTAATCCCAGGTGTCTGTGTATGTGAGCATGTGTGCACATGTGTTTGAGAGTGTGTGAATGTGAGGGAGTGTACATGTTGAGACCCAAATTGCTCCAGGAAAACTTTTGCATCCTGGGGCTTGAAGATCACTCCCGCCCCACCCCCTCTTAGTTCATCTCTAACCCTTTATCAGACCTGCAAGGCTAAGCCTCCTTTCAGGAGCACAGGGAGAGCCAAACCTGGGATCACCCGCTGGCCTTATCCCACGCAGGGCTCGGGAAGCAGCCTTCGTGCAGCCCTTGCACCTGTGTGTGAGGGAAATTGGGGGCAGGAGGAGCAGATCAGGAGAGAACCTGTGCTGGGTGTGGTTTCCATGGCCCGGGCAAGCTCTGCCTCCAGACAAAGGGGAGCTCTCTGAGTCACCGGCTCAGGCACCACCTCATCTGTCCGCCCTCTTCCCAGCACCACCCCTGCCACCACCTCCTCATCCCTGCCCATTACTCACCTGTTTCCATCTGTTTCCCCTCACTGAGCCTGCACGGGGCATGTCCTTGGACCAGCCCCACTGTGAACAGCATGATTGTGAATGGGCCCAATAGCAGCCACAGAGAAACACAAAATCACTTCTGCATCCTGGGGAGTCTTGTTTCAAAGAGCCTGTCACACTGGGAGCTCCCTTTCTGCCAACAAGTTGGGCCATTAGATCTATCCCAGAGCTCCAGAGAGAAGCCATTTCTAGGTAGGAAGCATTTTACAGGGTAGCCAGGGGAGGAGGATGAAGTGCCCTAGACCTCGGCTTGCATGGATGCCAGTGTGCATTATGTCCGCCATGGTCGGAATTACACTACGGAAAGCAATCTTTATAGCTCATAGTAAGCACTTAACTGCAAGTTATTGAATAAATGAATAAATGAGCTGTTTGCATGTCTGAAGATCGAGCAAGTACAAAACTGAAAATTCTCTATAATCAAAACATCAATACTGATACACAAATGAGATTTTTAAAATCCAGACTGGCTTGAAGGTGGAGCAGTTTGAAATACAGAAATAGATTATGAAACCAGAATGATGGAAATAAAGAATCCGAACTGAGATACACCCTTTGCTGGAGCTGGCAAAAGGCAGGGTTGCTGTGCATGTGGAAAGTTCATATCAGAACAAAATAGTGCATATAATTAGGAGTTTGTCTATACATTTATTTCTGCTTACCTTAACCGTTTAGCAAATTTCACATATAATTCATTCACATGGATTCAGTCACTTAAAATTTTTATTACAAAATAAAAAAGTTATAGATTCATAGGAAGTTGCAAAACAATGCACAAGGAGGTCCCCTGTGCCCTTCATTAAGTTTCACCCAACGGTAACATCTTGCAGAACTAGATAGTGAAACCAGGAAATGGCCAGTGGTCCAATCCACAGAGCTTATTCAGATTTCACCGGTCTGAACACACAGGCATTTGTGCCTGTGTAAACTTCTGTGCAGCTTTATCACATTAAACTGGTGGTAGATTCCTGTAACCACCACCAAAATTAAGATGCAGAACTGCTCTCGACCACCTGCTATACCTTCCTCCATCCCTAACCCCTGGTCACCACTAACCTGTTCTCTGGCTGTACAATTTTGTTATTTTGGGAATGTTATATAAATGGGGGCTTATTTATTTATATTTATTTATTTATTCTCACCTGAGGTTGTGTTAGAGAGGAAGGGAGAGAGAGAAGAGATAGAGAGAAACACCGATGTGAGGGTGAAACATCAACTGGCTGCCTCCCGTACCAGCCGGGACTAAGGAATCAAATTTTCAATCCCTCAGTGCATGGGATGACGCTCCAACCAACTGAGCCACACAGGCCAGCACTTAATGTTTTATTTTTAATTGCCAATCTTTACACTATTTCTTTCACTACAAAGTTCTGACTACAGGGTTTCTACTCAAGTATTTCTAAGGAGAAGTGCTTGAACTATGAAGACCCCACTCATAGGGAAGTCAAGAAGGTGGTGCGTGGAGAGGGCGGGTCAGGAAGCTAGGAGAGCACTTACGTTCAGCAAGCATTCACTGTGTGGCAGGCACTGTTCTAGGGCTTTCCGTGAGCTGCCTGCAGAACGGAGCCTCAAGAGGATGACTTCTCTTCAGCTCTGCCTCCCACCCTCATCCGCTGCACACTCTTCATGGCCTTTGCACACACTTCCCATCCGGCCACCGTCCCCTGAGGGCAGGAGGATCTCCCTACTCAGGGGGCCAGGCACGAAACACAGGGCCTCTGGCCAGAGTTGTCAGCTTTGATTTCCTGTTCCCTTGGGTGCTGATCGAGTTCTGGCTGCCCAGGGGGCTGCATGCCATTTCTCTGCCCCTGGCCCTTGGGTTGAGCTTCCTGTCACCTCCCAGCTTCTAGGGCCAAATGTCACCTAGGAGCTGGATGCCGATGGCTTCACCATTGGCATCACCTCCTATAGCCACTTGGCTACCTCAGATTCGTACCTTGAAGACCTAGAGAGAGACACACACGACTTTTATTGGCATTTTCAGGAATTAAAGATTAATGGAAAGGAACCCATTGTCCTAAATCCCAGCTGGATATGAGATTTAGGAAATTCCCTTTGTGAGGTTATTAAGGCTCAGTGCCGGGTGAGGCTAAGTTTCCGGTGACATAATGTAATCGCCTATCATCTGGGAACTTTGGGCTGGGCTGGCACAAACAGACGTTTAGGGACTTTAGACCCAGGAATGGATTACCAGCACTGGCGAGTTCTTATGTTGGGAGATCTTTGGAAACGGAGGTGGATATGATGGGTCTGAGCAGTTAGGTGCTGTCCTGCCTGAAATAAAGGCATAAGCTCAATATTATTTGAGAGCCTTTATTGCCCTTTGATTTTGTGAAATCTTTACTTCTCTTTGTCAATGCACCTATGGCCTGAGGCTCGGAGTTTCAACTTTGCCAGAGCACTAGGAGTATACTTCAGCTGTTCTCTAGGCAGAACCCTCCGGTGTCCCATTCCAATGTGCACTAGGCTGGACATGTACAACCATTATGAAGTTGGAACACGTGTCACTTGTTTGATTAGCATCATGGCCAAGTACCTCATGTTGCATAACATAGACACTTATTGAGGCAAATAATAGCTGATCATGTTGTGAGGATTTTGTTTTAGCACTTAAGAAAACTGGAGGCCCCTTGAAGATTGTGACAGGAGATAGTCTGCATTTAGCCATTCTTTCTAGGTTAGAATCTGAGACCAAAAGCCAGGAGTCACAGAGACTGATATTTGAGTTCAAAGAAGCTCATATAAGAAGAGAAATGAGTCATTGTGTCACTGTCACCGGGCACATTAAAAATGATTGTATTGCTTCACCTAATGGTAGACACTTTGATCACTTTTAGAAATTTACTGGTAACACATTAAAACTTTGTTATTCAACCCTTTCCCTGGGAAACCCCCTCTTTCTAGGGTTCCTCCTCTTCATAGTTAAAATAGCTTAAAGTTCTTGTATGTCTTTTAAGGGCAGATAGGTTCCCTTTAGAGTGGATTCCAATTCAAAGCAAACAACGTTAAAGCAAGGTCCAAAGTGCATTGATCAGAAATGAAACACTGAGGAATATTTTGTTCACAAATAAGAAAGAGCACTGTGATGTGCCGGGGATGTGATTTTTCCACGAAGAGAAGTCCTTACATTTGCTGCACGGACTCACTGTCCACCCTTTTCTCTTTGTAGCAAGTGTCCTTTTGGTGAGAGGCACACGAAAGACTCCCACTCTCTTATCTGCAATCCTAAAATCCAGAAAGCTATGCAAACCAGTGTTTTTTAACATCTAATGCCATTTGCCAGCAAAATCTCAGCTGAATGACTTGAAACTATTTATAGGTTTTATTTAGCTCACCTATCTTCATGTTTTATTTTAGAAATATTAATGCTTGCTTATGGGGCAGTGCCCAGGTCCTCTGTGAGTGGAGTCACACAATGTAAGGTATCGGCACTGCGTGCCATTTCTTCCTAAAAAATGAAGAATTCTGAATCCTTAACACAGCAGCCCAAGGGTTTAGGTCAAGGAATTGTGGACCCAGAGCATACTTTTCCCCCCACCCCACTCGCCGCCACCTACTACATAACTATCCACATTTTTTGAAAGGTAACGGGTCCCAACCAGATGTCCCAGCTTGTCAGGCCCGTCACATTACCCACATTAAATCCCAGCCTCCAACGCTTCCTCTGCTCTGCCGGAGTCTAAGCAGCAGCAGCAGGGCTCATCGGCTGGCTGGGCACAGAGGTGACTGCAGCACTGCGGGCCAATTTCCAGGAGCCCTTTTCTGAGCCTTCAAACAGCCTCTCCTCATGGGAGAGGGAGAGTGCCATTGAATATTTGGCTCATGGCTGCCAAGGGTCCCACTGGGGTGTGTAAGAACTTATAGTAAATCCATTGAGTCATTCACTCATTAATTTGTCAATCTCTTCATTCACTTAGTTAACACTTTTTGTGCACCTTTTATGATTTAGGTATATTTTATTGAGATCCGTGTACAGAGTGGGAGAGAGGAAAGCTTGGACTTAATTAGAATGTTCTCAGACAATGTCTCAAATAATCCAAGAGATGTTAATGGATGTTAGAGGGGAAAAAATTTCCATGGTCAAATAAGTTTAGAAAATGATGAATTAAACAGATTTCTTCACTAAAGCACTTTTCTGAGTCCTTAATAAAGTTATATGCATGGCAAACATCCAAAAGGGGGCCTTAGCATTGACCAAGGAATGCTTGCCTGGGGACCTCTCGGCCTCTCTTAGATCAGGTCATTTTTATAATCCATGGAGTCTGTAGGAGGAATTATGTGAAGGTGACAGAGTTGAAGGACTCTATAAGCAATGGGAAAGATTGCCACCATGTTGTCTATGTTTTTGCAGAGCTTTGGGATATTGTTGCCTCTTCAATTGCTTTGAAATACCATAAAAGTACAGGGGGTGCCTCAGGCGGGCGGCTCACTTCGTTGAGCATTTCCAGTACACCTAAAAAAAGATTGTGGGTTTGATCCCAAGTTGGGGCATGCACAGGAGGCAACTGATCAGTGTTTCTCTTTCTCTCCCTCTTCCTCTCCAGTGTATCCTAGGGTAAGGATTAAACATAATAATAAAAATTTTTAAAAGTACAGGTGGCTACCAGGGGCTAGGGTAGAAGAATAATGCTCTTCTAGAGGCAACTGACCTTGAGAATAATAGCCCCTTGAGAGCAATTTCCAACTGAATCTCTTTTAATTTTTTATTTCCTAGACAGCTTTCCTTCAAGGTATTGTACTATACACAGCAAAGAACATTATTGCCTTCTGACCTGTTAGCATTTCTTTTATGTTCAATATTATTTTGTATTAGTTTTAGGTGTACAGCATAGTGGTTAAACAATCATTTGCTTTACAAAGCATTCCCCTAATATTTCCATTACCCAACTGGCACCATGCATAGTCATGGCAATATTATTGACTCTACTAGAGGCCCGGTGCACAAATTTGTGCACAGCTGGGGTCCCTTGGCCTGGCTAGCGGTCAGGACTGATTGGGGTCCTCTCAACCAGTCCCCACCTGGGCCAATTGGATCGGCTGACTGGGGAGGGGAAAGGGCGGGGGGGAGGGACCACGGGAGGTTGGCTGGTGGGGGAAAGTTGGCTGTGGGAGCACACTGACCATCAGGGGGCAGCTCCAGCATTGAGCATCTGCCCCCTGGTGGTCAGTGTGCATCATAGCTACCGGCCAGTCATCCGATCATCCGGTCATCTAGGTGTAATGGTTGCTTAGGCTTTTATATATATACTAGTAGCCCGGTGCACAAAAATTTGTGCACTCGGGGATGGGGGGGTGAGGGGTGGGGCCAGACACCTCAGCCTGACCTGCACCCTCTGTCATGTTCTGGGACCCTGGCCACTCCTGGCCTAGGCACAGGCCTACAGGCTTGGGGTGGCCTGGTTCCCGAGGCCCCATTTTATCAAGAGAACAAAGTCAGTGTTAGTTACAGCCCTCACCGAACCCAGTACAGTGCATCTGTGAGTACAACTGCCTCGTTCATGTGCCTGCTTCACCCTACTGAATTACTAACATCTTGAGGACATAGCTCTGTCTTATCCTGCTTCAACTTCAGTGCCTGGCCTGGTGCCAAGGACCTGAGAAGATTTGCTGAGCGAATGAATAATGAGTGAGTGAATGAGTGAATGAATGAGCGAGTAAGTGAAGGAGCAAGCAGCTACAGGGCAGGAACTTCTGCTGCGTTGTCATGGCCCGAATTTCCAGGAACCCTTTTATTCCAGCCCCACTCCTGGCTGCCTGACGCCCACCCTGGGAAGTTCCCACCCTGTTCCCAGCAGCCCAGCGCCCCTCTCCCGGCTGCATAGTTCCTGTTCCCAGCAGCCTGGTGCTCCTCTCCCGGCTGTATAGTTTAAGCCGGGCTCCTGGCTGCCTGATGCAAACCCTGGGAAGTTCCCGCCCTGCTCCCAGTGGCCCGGCACCCCTCTCCCAGCTGCATAGTTCACACAGGACAAAGGCGGCCCTGGTTCTCTGTCTTTGCCCTGCCACCTGGCTCTTGCCTGCCACCTGGGTTTCCGATCATTGTCCAGGGGTGGGGGGGCAGGGAAGAGCCGGCTGCTGGTGTCCTCCTCTTTCCTGCCCCACCTGGCTTCTCCGATCACTGGCCGGGCAATGGCGACCCCCGGTTCTCTGATCACGGGCTGGGGGGCAGGGCAAAGGTGGCCCTGGGGGCTGCCTTTGTCCTGCCACCTGGCTCTTGCCTGCCGCCTGAGTTTCGGATCACCATCAGCGGCAGGCAGCTTCTTCCATCCTTCCCCTTTCGCCTCCAGCATTGTGCCTATGCATGCAAATTAACTGCCATCTTTGTTGGCAGTTAATTTGCATATCACCCTGATTAGCTGATGGGAAGCGTAGTAAAGGTATGGTCAATTACCATGTTTGTCTATTATTAGATTAGATATAGATTCCCTATACTGTAGTACTTTACATTCACATGACTATTTTGTAACCATCAATCTGTACTTCTCAATCCCTTCACCTTTTTAATCCAGTTCCCCAATGCCCACCCCTCTCATAATCATCAGTCTATTCTCTGTGTCTATGAGTCTGTTTCCATTGTGTTTGTTCATTTATTTTGTTCTTTAGATTCCACATATGGTATTTGACTTTCCTGACTAACTTATTTAACTTAGCATAATACCCTCTAGGTCCATCCATGCTGTTGCAAGTGATAAGATTTCACTCATTTTTTTGTGGTAGAGTAATATTCCATTGTAAATAAGCACCAGAAGTTTTTTACCCACTTGTCTATTGATGGGCATTTGGATTGCTTCCATAACTTGGCTATATTAAATAAAGCCGCAATAAACATAAGGGTGCAAATATTCTTTTGAATTAGTGCTTTGGGTTTCTTTGGATATATACTCAGAAGTGGAATCTCTTGGTCATGAGGCAGTTCCATGTTTAATTTATTTAAGGACTCTCTATCCTGTTTTCAATAATGGCTGCACCAATCTGCATTCCCACCAACAGTGCACAAGGACTCCCTTTTCTACACATCCTCACCAGCACTTGTTGTTTGTGGATTTATTGATGATAGCCATTCTAACAGATGCAAATTTAATTGTGGTTTTAATTTGCATTTCTCTGATATTTAGTGATGTTGAGCATCTTTTCATATGTCTATTGGCCATCTGTATGTCCTCTTTGGAGAAGTGTCTATTCAGGTACTCTGCCCATTTTTTATTTGTATTTTATTTTTTGTTAATCTTCATCCAAGGATATTTTTTCCCCATTGATATTTAGAGAGCATGTAAGGGAGGGAGAAGAGAGAGAGAGACTGATGTGAGAGAAACACATTGGTTGGCTGCCTCCCTTATGTGGCCTGACTGGAACCAGGGATCAAACCTGAAAGGCAGGTACATGCCCTTTACCAGGAATGAAACCTGTGACCCTTCAGTGTGCAGGTTAATGCTCTAAGCACTGAACAACACCAGCCCCTGAGTGAGTGAGTGCCACCTAGGAGTCTTTTGATTGATGCATTTTTTAATTAAATTGTTTGGTTTATTGGAGTTGGGTTATATGAGTTCTTTCTAAATTTTGGATATTGACAACTTAGATGTATCATTGGCAAATATCTTCTTTCATTCAGTAGGTTGTCTTTTCATTTTGTTGCTGGTTTCCTTTGCTGTGCAAAAACTTTTCAGTTTGATATAGTCCCATTTGTTTATTTTTTTGTTTCCCTTGCCCAAAGAGAGATATCAGGAAAAATATTGCTAAGAGAAATGTTACTGCCTATGTTTTCTTCTAGGAGTTTTTTTGAGTCTTACATTAAGTTTTTAATAAATTTTGAGCTTATTCTTGTATATGGTGTAAGAAGGTGGTCTAATTTCATTATGTTTTTTGCATACATCTGTCCAATTTTCCCAACATTTATTGAATATACTGTCTTTACCTCATTGTATGTTCTTGCCTCCTTTGTCAAATATTAATTGACTATATAGGTGTGGGCTTATTCCAAGGTTCTCTATTCTGTTGCATTGATCTATGTCTGTTGTTATGCCAGTACTATGCTATTTTGATCACTATGGCCTTGTAGTATAGTTTATATCAGGTAGTGTGATGCCTCCAACTTTGCTCTTTTTTCTCAAGATTTCTGTGGCTATTGACCTGTTAGCATTTTGAGAAACAAGATTTCTCATGATCCGAGAATATGTGGGGTACAGGAAATGCCCCATTTTCATGACTGGTCTTACAGTTGAGCTCTTTCCTAGGACCAACAAATATACTCCGTTGGAGTATTTTAAAATACTTTCCCACAGTTAGAATGTTAGTTTTACCTACAGTAAAATTAGTCAATGCAACTTTGACTAATCCATGAGACAAAGTTTTGCTATAGATAAATACAGCCTTAAGGTGGGATGGAATAGATTGGACTCATTACTGTTTCCTTCTTAAAATAATGATTTGAATTCAATTTCTGAATTGAACTTGGCTTCTTTTTACCATGTCTGTGGTTA
This sequence comes from Myotis nattereri, assembly GCF_964212035.1. Taxonomy (NCBI): domain Eukaryota; kingdom Metazoa; phylum Chordata; class Mammalia; order Chiroptera; family Vespertilionidae; genus Myotis; species Myotis nattereri. The sequence goes on along the minus strand of NC_138077.1, from coordinate 126,695,546 downwards.
TTGCTGTAATTTTTTTTTCTGCCATTGACTTGCTCTCTGACAGGAATTATATCACTTCATTTCTGTTTGATTTTGTTGTGCCTTGGTTTTTCCAGAGGAAAATGGGAATTTATGAGTATAAGAAATGCCTGTGAAACTGGGAATACTTCTGGAGTGGACAATTGTAGGTTTATGAATTGAATTTATTTTCCCAGTGATCTCCACATAGTGAGCACTAAACAAAAATATGACTGGAATGTAAGAATGATGATCCACGAAGGAAAAAGTCTCTTCTGTCTTCTTATCTACTGAATCCCCAGTGGACTGTGGAGGTGCTCAGTACTTATTGAATGCATATACACAGGAAGGAAGGGAAGAAGGAAGGAAGGAAAGAAGGAAGGAAAGAAGGGAGGAAGGAAGGAAGGAAGGAAGGAAGGAAGGAAGGAAGGGAGGAAGGGTTGGAGGGAGGAAACCATCCTCTGAGCTAGCAGGTAGCAGAGTGCCACCTTTGTTCTTTTATTGCCATGAAACCCAGGAGAAATGTAGAACATTTTTCTTCATAATACTTTCTAAGTCATAAAATATTTTTCAATATTCCAAATTTCCTTAGATGTTTCTTCCCCCGTCTTATGTGGGTGAGTAAATCATCTCATCTATCAAGGCTTCTCATGAACAAGAATGATTTACTGCTTTTTAAGAGAATGAACATTTTCCATTTTTATTTTTCTATGCCCTAGGAAATCTGTGTGTGTTTTTCTGTAGTAGGCAAGACCACATTTAGCCTGTGTGCTAGTTAGCTAGAGCTGTGGGCTATAGATAATTTAAATTGCTCGATCCTCTCAAAATAGTCTATAAAAACCTAAGTGACATTTTTCTTTTCTAATCGTGGAAGAGTTCCCTTTGTCCCGGGCCTTCCTCCCCCCACAACCCATGGTTCCTTCTTTCTGAGGAACTATGGCAAACAGACCGAGGGCGTGTGATCCAGGAGGAAGAGCACTGGGTTTTGGAGCCAGGAAACCAGGGTTTGATTCCCAATCTACCTACCATCCATCACTGGGCAAATCTCCCATCTTTTCCAGCTACATTGTACCCTACAGGGCTGTCCTAGAATGCAAAGAGCAGTGTGGAATGCTCTGCTTTCCCCTGGTAGAGCATTAAGGACGCCCAGGGCAGGGGACGTAGGGCTGGGTCTCCATTATGGCCACTCAGCCCTATTTCCAGGGGTTCCCAATCTGCTGGGACAAGGATGTGTCTGTGAGCAGCCTGAGGTGGCCAGGGTCACAACTTCTGCTCTAATTTTTTAAAAAAGTTAGTGCCACCTAGGAGTCTTTTGATTGATGCATAATAACAATAATATTAATAGTTTTTAAAATTCCAAACTCACTGCACCATGAGCCAGGAGGTCTGGGTTCTGGACTGGACTCTGTGCTAATTAACCTCAGGTCTCTGAATTTCAGTTTCCCTCTGTAAACTCAGGGAGGTGGACTGCATATTTATGTACCTTTAATGGTGAGCTCTTGCAGTTTGCTAAGCACTGTTTTCAATAGTTATTGTTTAGTAAGTACACTCAGTAGGGACAATTGCAATGCTCACTTTAGGGAATAAGAAACTGAGGCCCATACTGGCTCACAGAGGCAGTAAGTAGCAGATCTGCGTTCCGGCTCTTAGGACTTGTGTGTCCCCACTGCCTCCCTGACAAGTGACTTCTCAGAGCAGATGGACATCCAGGGCAGGGACTCATCACCCCATCAGAGCTCTGCCTTCAAGATGCAAAACAAGGAACAATTTTAAGTAATTTCCAGTGTCATTGTCTGGATTTACTTGGTGAAGCAGGTGCCGTAGGCCTCATTATGGGATGTTCCTGTTCCTACCTGGTCTATGTCAGTTAGCTACGTAAGTCCCCAAATACAGATTGGTGTAAAAAGGCAACCGTCTTCTGTTTGTGGGTTTTTTCTTTGACTTCTGAGCATAAGAATAAGTGTGTTTACAAACCACCAATTTAGGAACCATTCTATGATAGTCTTGTTGCTGCTGATAAAGAGCCAATCATTTGGAACAATAAGATGCAGGCATTTCAAGAAACATCCCGGACAGCTCTTCAAAGCTGAATTGTTGTGAAGGGAGAAGCTGGTTCCTTTGAAGCCAGGGTGCACGATTTTGCTTTCCAAGGTGTGTGCACACCTCCTCTTAATGCCAGCTTTGTGTGCACATCTGAGGGTGGATTTCTGGCTTGGAAGGAGAAATGACGCAGGTGATGAGGGTGTGCCTTGTGCAACAACAACTGAGCTATTGTCCTGTCCCACACCCACACCCCACCCCTTCCTTCTCTGCTGGATCCCTGGGCTCCTCTAGTGATAAGGCAACACAGAGGTTTTCCCTGGAGGCTGGAAAGGCTGCCTACACAGCCAGCAGTAGCAGCTTGAGGCTGGGGCTGTCCTGCTTTAGCCCCCAATCCCACCCTGGGTGCAGGGCCTTCTCCTATTTCAAAAGAAACCCCAGTTGGAACAAAGCCCTAAGAGGAAATGAGTTCAGAGGGAGGGACTCATTCCCAGGGCGGTGCCTTCTAAGAAAAGGCTTCAGAGTCAGACACTGGCCTCACCTGTGCCTCTACCTGTGAAAGGCCCATTGAAATCAAAAGCTTCTGAGACCCCGGCCCTGCCTCCACCTCACCAGGAAGCTCCTTCGGTGTGTTCCTGCTGGCCCCAGACAAGTGGTGCCCAGCGTGCTTTTGCTTGTTGATTCCAAACCAAAGCATCTTTTCCCCATGACAGTCCCTCCCTGTCGGCAGCAGGGCAGGACTCACGATGACGTGATGGACACCGGTTCCCACGTCGTCATCAGGGACTTCTGCCTGGAGGCACCCAGTGTCCTGGCCCAGGAGCACTGCCTCAGAGCCACGCAGCCCTGCGCAAGCGCCTCTCACTCACAGAAGTTGGGTGCCATAAAACGGGACCTCAAATCCCACCCAGGGGTTTTCCTGTGATGTCCCCCTCCATTTGGGTTCCGGCACTCCCACACCCGCATCAGGTTGAGTTGGAAGAGCTTATTCCATCTTAGCTGCAGTTTGAATACTTAGCTTTCCCAGGGAGGGGTGGGCCCAGAACCTGCAGGCAGAACCCGACAGGATGTGAGACCTGGATTATAGTCCTGGCTTCCAGGCTCTCAGTTTTCGTACGTGTATAGTGAGTTTATAATAGTAATAGTAATAATAATAATAATAATAATAATAATATAAAGATGACTGATGAGAATGAGCATTTGTTGAATACTTATTATGTATCAGGCATTTAACCAAGTGGTTCACATTCATCCTCTCACTTAATCTTTACAACAACCTCATGAAATAAACATCTTTTTATGCCCATTTTACAGGTGAGGAAAGTGAGGTTTAGACATAATTTACCTGCCAACATCTCACAGCTAGGAATTGTCAAATTAAAATTTAAACCATGATTTTTTTTTTTTTTTTGTACTTCTTGTGACAACCTCTCTATACTATCCTTGGAATCAACCAAGGCCTGTCTGTATCTATCATCTATCTACCTGGCCTTTTTGGAGGGGGATCTACTTTCCCCTTCTCTGAAGCCTTAAGATCCCCTGAACTGAAGACAGAGAGGTCGCGCCCAGTGCTGGCAGAGCAGAGGGGACTCGGGCAGTGATGTCCCTGACTTGAGTGCTGGGGAGCCTGATCCCAGGTCCCATCCTTGCCAGAAATCCCCACATACCTTAATGTGGGGAGAGACTACCTGGTGGCTGATCTACTGGTTAAAACCCCGAGCTCTACCAATAGGGCTACATCCACCCCCAGGGCTCTGATCTCTGTTGCTTGAGGGCCTCCTCCAGGACCTGGGCCTTTGCTTCAGCTCCTCCCCAGCGGCAGCACTCTCCCTTCTCCCCAGCTCCTCTCCAGCCTCACCCACCTCACCTGGGACCACATTTGGATGCCTCTCTTCTCATCTCTTACATCAGCACAGAGAGATTTAGAAATCTGTGATGGTCCTTCCGTGTCGATGTGTGTGTGTGTGCTTTATAGAGATAATTTACACACTACACAATTCACTCATTTGAAGTTTACAGATCAATGGTTGTCAGTATATTCACTGAGTTGTGGGACCATCACTGCAATCAATTTTAGAATGTTTTTATCACTTCAAAAAGAAAACCCTTCAACTATCCCCTTTAACTATCAGTCTCTTTATTCCCCCACCTCTACCCACCAGCCAAAAACAACTGCTAATCTGCTTTCTGTCTCTGTGTTGTAATTTACCCAGCAGACAGGGGAGGAGTTCAATGAAAGCCTCTTCTCTGGCAGTGAAAATTATGATCGTTTTAATGTGCTCATGAACCGTCCATATAAGACTTGTTCCCCAAAGACCTGGCTCAGTAAGACAGGGAGAGGATAGTGTGTGAATGCTGGGAGGTCTGAGGTCATGTGGCCACTCACCACAGAAGGCTAAACTCCCTCCTTCCTCTGCCCAGGACTGGAGGACTCCAGACACCTGTCGCCCCAAATTACCCACTCCATTAATCAGGTGAAGGGCTGTTTCAAAATGCCAATTACAGAGCAGACACAGGGGTCTGCAGGAGAATCAGAAGTTAAACTGTTCGACATCAAAGCTGGAAGGAACCTTAGATTTCATTTAGTGCCCATTTCGGCCCCATTTTGTGGACCTGGGGACTGAGGCTCACAGAGGCACAGCCAGGACTGGCCTCCAGGCCTCCATCAATCCGGGGCTTCCCATGCTTCCAGCAGAACGGCAAGCACTGCGTTACAGCGCACAGTCCGCCAAAGGAGGCTAGAGGAGGTCAAGGGATTTGCACCAGAGGCAGGCTGAGCATGGAGAAATGGCACCGTGTCTTGTGATCAGAAAACAAAGCATTGCCTGGAGTATCTTCCCACAGAGCTCTCATCAGTTCCAAACAGCACGTGGTGACCGACTGTATGGTGGAGAAATCTGGCGGGTCACCGGGTCAGGTGACCAAGAGTAACAATTCCACAGGTGGGCCATGGAGGCCCAGTGTGCCCTGGAGGTGGTGCTCCAAGAAGAGCCCCACATCGTCCCTGAGTTACCGGCAAGGGCACGGAGCTCAAGACTGGTCAGGAGGAAAGATTGGGCTGACCCCGCTGAGGGTAAGAGCAGAATGAAAGGTCGTGCTCTGAGGATTTTCAAGGACACAAGAGGCAAAGGAAGGCTGTAACTTCCACATTGGAGGACACTAGGCACAAGGCATGATCCTGAATTGGAGTTTGAACCGGAAAGGAAATGGAGACACTGTTGGGGCTGCTGGTGGAGTTGATGGGGCTCCTGGTTTAGAAGGCAGTGTTGGGTCTGATGGCGGTGGTTGTATTGCAGCTGCAGAGGAGAGTGTCTCTCTGCTTGGGAAGCACCCACGGGAGCCCATAGGCGTGATGGTACATCAGGCTTACAACCTGGTCTCAAAAAGCTCAGAAATGAAGTGCTGGAGGGGAGAGAAAGACGGAGGAGGGGAGAGAGTAAAACTGGGGACTCTGGGTGAAGGGGGTATGGCAGATCTTTGTACCAGTCTTGCAACTTTTCTGGAAATGTGCAATTATTAAAAAAGAAAACCAGATAGTCACCTCCCAACACCCCAGTCCAAACCAAACCAAGAAAGTTAAATATATTCTCAGGAGGTCATCTAGACCCTCAGCATTGTTGCCGGAAGGATTTCTAGGAGGGATCTTTTAATATTTCTTGTTCTCATAGCATATTTCTTATTCATGTTACTGAACAGTTCCTATTATTTCAAAAATTCCCTTATTTAAAATCTGTGGAGGAGGAGTTTCTCTTGAACATTCTCAGGATCAAAAGAGTATTGGGAATTTTATTCCCTTGAATACACCATCATTAGATTATTTTTTAACATGAAAACCCCCCTGGGTACTGGCAGTGACAAGTTGCTCATTCACCGTGAGCACACCGAACCCTGGCCCATGCTGTTGGAAGGAGCAGGTGCCCACGGGACCTGGTTAATGAGCAGCGATCGCTAGGCTGAGGCAGCGCATCTCCCCAGACATGAGGCTGCTCTTATTTAGCCTAACGACTAACTGAAGCAATTGTTTTGGGGCGTGTCAAGACTGAACTGGAGTTGTTTTAATGTAATAATAATTCCTTCCTCTCAGTCATAGGGGGTGTATGTGTGCCTACCTTTACCTATAACTGCAGACACACATGCATGCACACATGTGTACGCATGCGCGCACGCACGCACACACAAACACACACACACGCACACCTGTTACTTAGAACACAGACATCCCCACACAGCAGGTTGCCCAATACTGTCCGCCTCTCTCTGCTCCACCCTTTCATGCACTTTGCCGTGGTGCAAGGAGTTGGAAGTTGGCAAGCTGCATTGTCCAGATTCCCTTGCCATGTCAGTTCCTGTTGGTGTTTGCCAATGACCGGCGCTCTCAGGTGGTTGGAAGGAGACAGGAGCATAACAGACTTGTCCTGGAAGTGCCTCTGGAAGTGGCAGTGGCAGCAACACTGGCTAAGTTTGGCTTTTTGGTCCTTGCTCAGGAGGTGTGGTTTCAACAACTGTGGCAGCCACGGGCCTTCAGCAGATTCCTAACACTAACTGTGGATAATTTTACCATTTTTCTCAGTCCTTCTGATATTTTGCAATCTATTCCCTGCATTAAATTCCCTCGGGAACACCTGAAATAGCTCGGATTCCTCAGGTTTTGAAGAATACATGGCGGACCCAGGCAGGCTTCTTATCGTGGCACCTTGATGACCAGCAAATGGTTTGTAGCTACGGGGGGTGGGAGAGTTTGGGAGAGGAATGTTTGTGCTTATTTACAACAGTAAACACTTAGTAGGGATTTAGAGAAGGACCACAGCAGTTGTTTCCAATTTTTTCTTGCCCTTGAGATATTCGATGTAATTGAACACTTTTTATTTTCGTTGTCACCTTAGGTTCCTATTTCTTTCCAGTCTCCCAGCAGTGTTTCTTACCCTTCACAATATTAACAGGGTCTCCATCAAACTTTCAAGCCTTTCCTTTGGTTTATGATTTGGGTTTCAATCCTTCATCTCTCCTTAACTGCTTTGACCTTTGAGGCGGGGTTCAGGATCTGAAGAAGGGGCCGATGCACAAATGAGAATGCTACTAGTACACAAGAAATATAAATTCAGAAGGCATTGGGAGCCAGGTGGAACCTCTTTCTTGAAGAGACACACCAACTTCTGGCCTGCTCCCCTATTTATTAACTTGAATACACATTTGCCCTTTAGCAGTGTATACAGGCATATCAAAGGTAAAGTTTGGTAAACAGTAAAAGGATTATCAGGTTAGGGAATTGCCTTGAGCCACCACTATCTCAACACTTGGTGCTTATTGTCAGCCCTGCTAATGCCCAAGGTCCATAGGCCTTTCTCGTTCCTTGGTGAACTGATAGTATTGGCGAGCAGTGGCTTCCTGCACTTAAAGTTGCTCTTTCTTTGATTTACTCATCCTCTCCTATTTAGCCATCTAATTCAATCCCTCACAGTTTTTCCTCCTATATGTAGATGCTGCTCTGAGCATCTACTATACCTGGCCTTGGGCTAGAATCTGGAGGTACAGGGAGCCATGGAGACGCACTTGCTGCCCTCATGCACTCACCGCTTAGTGAGGCTGATGGACCAATTGCAGGCAATTCCCATGTGGTGTGGGAGGTGCTACACAGCAGGTCCCACTGGACCTTCATCTATCTTTTCCTTAAAAGGCACATCTTTGCTATTCTCCCACTGGGATGCATATGGGCTTCCAGGATTCCCTGTACCTCACGCACAAGGACTCCTTGGTCTGGCCTGGCATAGAGCATAAGTCAGCAAATGATGAACTTGAAAATGAAAATAAATAGATAAAGTCGGGACACAATTGTTTTCAAACAGGCTATGGGACTCTGGGACTAACAGGCAGCCCAAGAGCAGAAGAGTTCTTGGTAGCCTCCTGCACTCACGGGGGTCCATGGAGCAGGACAGCTGTCCTCCTGCACCAAAAGGGGCCGATTCACTTGTCCCATTTTCCTCCAGGGCCTAGAATTGCTGGCATGATTAAATTACATCTATGTCTTTTAAAAATACTCTTTTTTTCTTGGCCAAGCCCTGTTGCATCTACATAAGTCCACTGAATATATTTGTTGATATTGTTTTCCCTTTCTTACTATTTCTTATATTGTGGGGTCTCACCACATGCATTTTAAACTTACTGAAAATTCACTTAACTTGTAAGCCAACAGCTACCCTCTGCCCTGCACTCCTCCTAAAAGAAGAAAGGGACAAGGATGCAGGTAGGGGAGGCGCAGAGACTTGGGTGTGTATTCCTGGGTGTAAGGGGTTGAGGGAGTTGTGCCTCTGCTGTGTCCATCCTTCTGTCTAAGGAGGGACATTGAGGAAGGAGGCTGCCCTAGCCCAGTGTGCTAACCTGTGAGGAGGCGCGGGCTCAGAACTCTGTCTTGGAGGCTCAAGGATAGGCGGCTCATTTCTTTCTTTCTTTCTTTCTTTCTTTCTTTCTTTCTTTTTTTAATATATTTTATTGATTTTTTACAGAGAGGAAGGGAGAGGAATAGAGAGTTAGAAACATCAATGAGAGAGAAACATCGATCAGTTGCCTCCTGCACACCCCCCACTGGGGATGTGCCCGCAACCAAGGTACATGCCCTTGACCGGAATTGAACCTGGGACCTTTCAGTCCACAGGCCGACGCTCTATCCACTGAGCCAAACCGATTAGGGCTCATTTCTAAATTGAGACGACAAGTGTAAGAGTTAGCCAAGGTAAGAAAAAAGCACAGGAGAAAGCCATTCCAAGCTAAGGGCTTTTTGCAAGACTACAGATGAGTGTGCCCAGGGCCTTTGCCAAAGTACTTTGAATCTTGTCACTGGGGAGAGAAGGGGGAGAGGTGGGGTTGGAGGAAGAAAGTAGGAACTTACAAGATATGCTAAGGAATTTGACAGCCTGAAAACATTTTAAGAAGGGACTTTGCCCAAGTAGATTTATATTTTAGAGAGAAGACACCAGAGTGTCCAGCTGTCCCAAGTAGATAGCAGGGTCACCCTGCAGGGCAGGAGAAAAACCTCTCACAGTAGCTCAGCTGAGAGATCATAGGTGATGATAGTGGCTCAGAATACAAGTAGTAGAGCTGTGTGTAGGATTTTCTTGCAGAAATTTTCTAAATTTTGGTCAGTTTTGATGCTTTTGGGCTTAGAAAATTCTTTTAATTTTCCTTGGACACTCAGATGAGCTTGCAAAACAACATTTTCAGTGTAAAAAAAAATCAGACACATGTGCCCCTCTCCCCTCAACTCTGCCAAAAAATAAAAGTAAAGTAAACAGGTTGTAATTTTTAGAGAACTAGTGCTCAGCAATGAGCAGTACCTAGATAAAATATCTGCGAAGAGTCAGTTCTTGGCGCTTTGATTCTCAAAATCCCTTCTAAAAAAATTAAGAATAGAAAACAGTGGTGGGTTCAACCTCGATGTGAAATGAAGCCAACAGAGCACTCAATGAATGACTGTCTTGCCCCCAGCAAAATCCTTGTCAGGAAGGTAGGATGAAAAGAAGGGAAAATGAAGCTTGGTTGCTGCACTGTGTGGTTTGTAATGAAGCTGGAGAGTGGAATGGCACACATGGGACTGTGCATTATGTAATTAGTGTTAGGATGCTGGTGTGAAATAAAGTAATATTTTACTGCCAGGAGGGAGCTAAGTGGCTCAGAGTTGCATTGGGTAGGCAGCCTTGGAGTGGCTCTGAAGGGTGTGAAGATAGAGAAGATGGGAGGAGGCATGGCAGTGACTTGAAGGTGGTGCACAGGGGCCAGCCGGGCTCAGCACAAGGCAAGGGTTATTTCCAAATGGAGCTGCAGTGCATAAGGATGGCCAACTCCAAAGATCTGGAAGTCCCTTTTCTTAAGCAAAGAGCTTGCTGTTTTGAGCAACGATTCTGTGTCCTTCTTGAAGAGCTTAATGCTCCTGGGCCAAGAGTTTGGACAGGAAACACAGCCCTGAAAATGGTAATGCCCACAAAGCAAGGGCAGGCTGTGCTGGGTAACCCAGCCCCCTGCCCCCTCCCTTCCTCAGCCAACTGTCTCTTCCTCCCCTGAACCTGGGCCATGGGCCCATCGTCACTGCGAAGGGCATGGGAGTGTCCTTTTCTCAGGAGCTGCGCTGCTTGCAGACAGGCTGAGGGACTTAAGGAAGAATATAATCGTCTCCCCTTGAGCAGCTCTCTCCACCCAGGGCAGATGCCCCCGGGCTGGTGGGATTCAGCAGAGTGGGGTTTCCTCAAGGAGATGGAGGAGAACGCCGAGATGTATTTATTGCCTTTGTTGGTTCACTTGTCCCTTCCTAAGTATAAAACTATATATTCCTCGCATGTTAAAAGCCACTTTAAACCTATCTTGGTTGGTCAGGGTGCCTACCCTGTCAGTTAGGGTTGGGGAGAGTTCCATTTGACGCCCTCCAGGTGCAGGCCTGGGAGCACAGAAGGGGGAGCACGACCTTGGCTTTACCCGCCAAGCTCTCAGAGTCCTCCTGTGACCATCTGACTAGCACAGACACACCCTTCCCAGGGATCTCAGCCTCTGGGAATCGGAGAGGATCTTTGATATTTTAATAAACTGGTTTCGATTTGTCCTCATTAAAAGCAAGTCTGCCCATTTAATGCAGACATTAGACAGGTTGGGGTACAGTGTGGTAAACATCCCCCCCCCCCTCAAATCTCAGTGGCTTCAAATCCCAAAGGTTCACTTCTCTTTTTTATGCACCTGTGGGTGGGCCTGGGCCTCAGTGGTCAGAGAAGCCCCGCCCCCAGGTCTGCTGGCTCCCAGGCTGCAGGGAGAGCAGCGCCTGAAGTATCACCACTGCTTCCTAGAGCTTCCGTCTGGACACATGTCACCTCTTGGGGGGGGGGGGGGGAGGGGCAGGAGGGAGGCCTGGAAGGAGAACTGGAAACTTGGCCACTCCCAAACCGTGTGACCTCTGAGGGTGGGGATGGCACAGCGGGTTCATTGGACTGGAGCCAGAAGGCCAGGGATTCCTCTCCTCAGCTCTTGCCCTTAGGCACATCATGTGACCTCTAAGACACAGTTCCTTCCTTATCCTTTAAGTAAGGCCCTAGGTAGGAAGGGGTGGCGAATGGAAGGGGATAATTATACCTGTTCGACCTGCCTCATAGGAATGTCGTGTGGCTCAAAAAGGGCAATGCCAGTGAACTGGGGATAAAAGGGGATAAAAACGTTTTAATGATAGGCTGCTGATTGCTCCAGAGAATTGCGACCCAAAGATGGTCCTCACATGCAGTTGCATTTGTTAGAATAAACTTACAAGAAACAGAAAATAAAAAATAGTTGTAGCTTAAAAATGGTAGACATTTGTTTCTCGTTCAGATAAAAAGCTGAGAGGTAATTCAGGGTGGGTATGCAGCTCCATAATTCCCAGGGCTCTGGTTCCTTCCACATCCCTTCCTTGCCATCTCCCACGTGTCTTCCTGTTTTAACTTAGGTTCTCTACAAACCAGAGCTAGAGATGAAAGCCAATGCACCAATGCTTTCCCACAGAGTGCAACCCTGGAGAAGCAAGAGGGAGGGACAAAGAGACGGGAGCCCGAGAAGGAAGTAGAAAATGCTGTGTTACTAAGCTGGCTGCAGCTTTTAACAAACGAAGCCCATATTTTAGTCTTGTGAGGTGTTTCTAGGCCTACTGGGGCTGGGAACAGTAAGTGAGGGAGGACACAGGGAGGAGAATTTTTCTGCCTGGCCATGGCTCCATTGGCCAAAGTTGGCTGGGTTGTGATGGTGTTCTGGCTCTGACACTTGTCACAGCATCGGCTGCCAGGGTTGATCTGGCAGATTTGGCTGGTGAGGACACTCTTTTCTCCCGCACCACTCTGTGTGTTTCTCCTGATGCTACATGCTTGGTAGAAGAAGACAACCTTCTCTCATAGAGGAGAACTGTCCTTTAGTCAAGGGTAGATGAGCAGCAAAGACCCCCTGTTAGAACCTTCAAACAAGCTCTCAAGGTCCACTTACAGAAGGGAGCAGGGCAGTTAAACTTCCAAGACTCCAGACACACCCAGAGGAAGCACTGTATGCAGCAGTCTGCCTTTCTTTTAAGAAAGTAAGTTTTTGGAGGCATCAGGACCCCACAGTGCAGGTGGCACTGCCTGGAATCTCCTTCAAGGGAAAGACAGGTCTCAAAATGGCAGCAGAAGCATCTGTAGCCTGAACCACAGCACATGGAGCCAACCCGTGAGTGAGCATGAGCCAGCGGGGCTCTCCGCCTGCCCACCTCAGTCTGTAGCCCATTGAACCTGGCTTGGCCAGGGCACTTGCTTGGGTGAGCAGGTCCCACGGTGTCCTGCTCTTCAGCAGGAACAGAGAAGCTCTGGGAGTGAGTGGGTGGAGGGAAGAGCCATGTGATGTGAGATGTGAAGAAATATGCTGTTGGGTTGTGTCTGTGAGCAACGTGAGGAGCCAGGAATGTTGGCCACAGTGGGCCCAGCCCAGCCAAGCGGGCGAAATGCCATGGCACCATAACCTCTGCCACCAGATGGCATGACACTCAATGAGCCTCCTTTAAAAAATTAAAATCCTTTTGGGCCTACAAAAACATGGTTGGTGCCGGGTAAGCCTCTGAGAGGATGATTAGTGGCACTGAGCAGAGAAACCGTGGTTGAGCAATCTCACAGCACCGACGGGCTGATGAGCTCCAGCCATCACGTCCACATGTCTACTAATAAGGAAGGTGGAAAGGAAAGTTTGCACACAACATACTTGCTGACTTCCCTTTGGCCAGAATTTTGTCCTAGCACCACACTTAGATATAAAAAGTGTGATCTTTATTCTGGTGGTAACATTGGCAGAAAGGTGGCACACAATATTGGGGCCAACTGGCAGTTTGTGCCATGGCAGCCAAAGTTGAGAGGCCCTGAGGTAGCACAGCAGAGTGACCCAACCTGTGTCCTTATTTCAAATCGCCATGAGCAGGGATGTGGGAGAGGGAGGGAGGGAAGAGAAGTAGGGATCCGTGAGTTGGGGGGTAGGGAGTGGTATAGGGGGAGACAGGATGTGGAAGAGGAAGAGGGAGGAGCAGAAAAGTGAGAAGGGGGGGGCAGTGAATGCAGAAAAAGAAAGAAGGGCTAGAGGATTTCCAACCCCCAGGCTGGGCTTTTTGGTTTCTATGGAAACCACTCACTTTAAAGGCAACAGGTGAAGATGAGTGTGAGGGTGCGTTCTTCACAGCAGCAGCCCTTGTACCCAGCCAGGGCTGCACAGACCTCTTGCTAACCTTGACCCACACTTCATCATCCTCTTACTCACTGTCCTAAAACCTGGCTAGGCAGACACCTGACCCTTACCTATCTTCATCTGCCTCCTTCCCCTCCAACCCTCTTAGAGTAAGACGCAGATGAATTCCTTCTAGGGCAGTGGTTCTCAACCTTCTGGCCCTTTAAATACAGTTCCTCATGTTGTGACCCAACCATAAAATTATTTTCATTGCTTCTTCATAACTGTAATGTTGCTGTGAAAGGGTTGTTCGACCGCCAAAGGGGTCGCGACCTACAGGTTGAGAACTGCTGTGCTAGGGTCACATGGTCCAGATTTACCTTGTCCACCTGGCATCAACCTCTGGATCATGTGTGGTTCCCCCTATTAAGGCTAAACCAAGGATGCTCCATGCCCTGGAGCACTTTAGGGCATCTAGGGTTCAAACTCTGCAGCAACAGTACTGCATCCAGGCGGCTGGCTTTGGCCCAGACCCCTTGCACCATGACCAAGGGAGACTGAAGAGAAGCCCTCTCCCCACCCGGAGGCGGAAGGCACCTAGAACTGAAACTAGCCTGGTGCTTCCCCAGACCTGAGTGAGCTGAAACCACCCTGCCTCCTGGGCGGCCCTGCCTCCTGCCGTATCTTCCTCCCGCCCCAAGAAGGCACTGGCTCCACAGCGTGTCCCAGCATCACAAAATGCAGGTTCCTGCGTTGGTCCTGATGTTCTCACAACAGAAGCATCTCAGGCCCAGACACGTCATAGGGCGAGCCTGCACCAGGAGAGGATTCTGCACTGTTTCCCTAGCCTGAGGCAGGTGGGGACTGGTAAGGGGCTTGCTCACCCGAGTAGGAAGTCTTTGGCCTGTCCTTCCTGGCAGTTCCAGATGCTGACTTACAGCAGGCCGCCTGCTCAATCTCCAGCGGCACTGTGGGCAATGCAAAGGGAAAGGGTTCCAGTTTTGCCTCCTCCAGTTGCTGTGCAACCTCGGCCCATGACAGCCTCCCTGAGCCTGAGTTCCCACATCTTTTAAATAAAGAGATGAGGTCTAGCTGGTTTGGCTCAGTGGATAGAGCATTGACCTGCAGACCAGAGTCCTGGGTTCGATTCCAGTCAAGAGCACGTACCTTGGTTTCAGGCTCCTCCCGGCCGGGCTCTGATTGGGGCTTGTGCAGGAGGCAACCAATTGATGTGTTTCTCTCACATTGACGTTTCTATCTTTCTCTTTCTCTTCCACTCTCTAAAAATCAATGGAAAAATATCCTCGGGTGAGCATTAAAAAAATAAAATAAAATAAAAAATAAAAAAATAAAATGAAGAGATGACATAGACCTGACTGGGTCAGAGTGAAAGGCCTGATTCCCAGAGACAGGCAGCCTGCTGTGCCTGTGCTATGGCAGGGCCAGCACTTGGAGGCAGCCTCCCTCAAATATTTAGCGCCAACAACGCACAGCACCCACTTCCTCTGCAAGCTGTGGGGTCCCGGTGCTCAGTGGGGACCGGGCTGTTTCTGGTTTCCTTTCTGTGTGTTGATGTGATGTTTACCACAGGCCCCGGTGGCCAGCGGGGCAGGTGCTATGTAGAAACAAGAAAGCCTGGGTCTGAATGAGAAAGGCTGTCACACACTGTCTCCATCATCGCCCACCTTCCAGGCCAGCCACTCCTTGCTCTTCAGGTCCTATAGGGAGACCCGTGCTGGCGCCCCGTGTCCAGGGCCACTCCACAGCCTTAAAGGTGTGACCTCTGAGCAGCCCTTCCCTGAACTACTCCTTGGTTAAAACTCTCCCCATACCTGTTTCCACATACCCTCCCCACACTCTGACATTCCCTCACATCTTTTTCCTTTAAAATTTTTATTAAAGAATAATATCAACCCCCCACCCCCACCCCACCTTACCCCCTTACAACAAAAACAAGTTCATGGCTGGGTATTAAAAGGGCATCTTGAGTGTGCAGGTAATGATAGCTCTGCCACCATCTTGTCGGTGACCATCATTTATCCCCAGAGATGGCAGGGCAGTGTGTTCTGAGGAGCCTGGTGCAGGCGGAAGGAGCCCTGGCCCTGAGTGGGGAAAGAGAAGGGTGGTGGGCCCGTGACAGTGTCCCTGCTGTGTACACAGGGTATGGGGTGCGCTGAGCCATGGGATTTGAGGAGCTGGTCTGAGCAGAGAGCATTTACAGAAGGGAGCTATTTGGGTAGAGAGAGAGTGTGAGGGCACCCGGGCCAGGTGGGTGTTGGGTGATTAGGGGGAGGTGTCAGTCTGCCTGCATGCAGAGCTGGCCTTGGCGGGGGTGAGAGGCAGGTGGTGGGAGGCTTTGAAATGCAGGGAGGGGCTTTGGGGCCAACTCTGGGCCTCGAAGGCACCAGTCACTGCCCTCTGGGATGATTCCCGCATCCTTCCCCACCTCAGGGCTGAAGGACAGGCCTCATTACGTTGTCCTCAGGTGACTAAATGAGGCAGGAGCCAGCGCAGGCCTGCGAGGAGGGGAAGGAAGCAGGGAGCGGTGACTCCCAGTTAGTCATTCCTCCTCCCCAGGCGCAGCCCCTGAGCCCTGTGGCCATGATTCACGGTGGCAGCGTGAGGTGGTGCTTCTGTCTAGTTCCCCCCTGGCCCTTCCTGTTTCTGCCTCAGGCTTTGGCTCTGGCCCCTCCTCTCCCCACCACGTCTTCCCTACTGACCGCCCTGCCCACAGAGCGACCACACACCCTGCCTTTGTCCAGTTTGTCTTTCCTATTTTCCCCGGCTGCTCCACGAGGCAGGGAGCAGGGCCATCCCGGGAGCCGGACTGGAGGCAGCCAATCGCACACTCCTTCTGCGCCCGGAGATAAGGGAGCTCCCACCGCCCTGACCCAGCCGTCCCAGCCAGAGGACGGAGGCGGCCGGCCCCCAACTCCCGCCAGTCAGGAGCCGCCGGGACTCCCGCGCATGGGTGTGTGAAAGGAAGTACTGCCTCCATCCTCGGTCTCTTTTCCTATCTCATTAGTTGAATCTTGAGGCTTCGGGGCACCATAACATTTGAAATGTTCATTCTGCTTTTAAAATGAAGAAACATTGCCCACTGAACTCCCAGCCAGAGAGCAGAGCACTTGGTGGAGCCAGGAGCCTGGGCCCGAGTCCTGACCCGGCCACCAACAGGCTGCGCGGCCATGGGCAGGTCCGCCTCAGGGCCTTGGGCTCCTGGCTTGTAAACTGATAGGGCTGGATGGTATCTCACCAAGGCTCCTCTGGTTTTCAACATGATGATGCTAAGTCCAGAACCATTATTGTGAGCAAATAATATGGTCATAAAGAAAATTACCAAAAGAATAATAATAAATTACAGTACTCCGCTTTTTAAACATGCAAGTGTCTTATTTTAAAGGTGACTTGGAATGTGCGGTTGTTGTCCCCCCACGCCAAAGGGGAAGGAGACTTTTTTGTGTCATAAAAGGGGTCAGGACTGGTGTGGCTTCAGCTCGCTCAGTATGTACATTTCAGACAGAACTGGAAAGTCACTTCTCCCTTTGAGCAGGGGAGGGAACTAGCCCCACTTCCTCGTGGAAGTGGAGACGATTCTAGGGGTGCACTACTTACAAGGCTCTTTCAGAAAGTTCTGGGGACCAGCCCGGCTGTGTGTGTGAGAGACAGAGACAGGGAGATGGAGAGACAAAAACCAGACACACAGAGAGAGACAGAGAGAAATGGAGAGACAGAGAAGGGTGGGGAGAGAGAGAGAAAAAGAGAGAGAGAAGAGGAAGAAGATGTGTGGAGGGGATGACAGGAGCAAAACGACTAAGATACTGACCTCAATGCTTTGCTGTCCAATGAGAGGGTCTAACATGCTAACAAATATAACGATATTACAGTGCAGAACAAGGCCATAAACAATAATGCCGGGGGGGGGGGGGGCGGATGATGAAAAGGTGGTTAATTCTAGCTGAAAGGAACCACAGAAGACTTCCTGGAGGAGGTGGCATATGAATTTTTTCTGAAAGATGAGCTGGATATCTGTGGGTAAAAAGACTGGGGAGGGCATCTGGGCAGGGCTAGAATGCTGGCTGCTCTCTCTGCTCCCTCTCCCCTCCCCATGCCTTTCAGCCCTGGCCCAAGTCTTCTTCATGCCCCTTTCTCCCAGGTGGGACAAGAGGAGCATAGGGTCAGTGCCCCTGGTGCCCAGCTGGGGCTCTGCTTCCTCTCTGGAGGTGGCACAGGAAAAGCTGTTGGCAGTCTACAGGCAGCAATGGGAGGGTTTCACTTCGCTTAGCAACAGCTTTTCTTAGAACCACAGTTGGTTCTTGCAAAATTTTCTGGTTACACAAAAGGCAAGAAGTCAGTTTTTTAAAAGCTTTATAGAGCAGAAAAGGAGAGTGCTTTCGTCGTTGATGAAACTCTTTCCACTCTATGTCCCCTTGCAGGTGTAATGGGTGGGGAGGCTGCAGACACGGCTACGGGAAGTCTGTGAGAAAGGGATGTCCTGGACTGGATGAACATTTTCACCAATGCTGCACTTTCCCACCTGTCCACCCCCATCCACTCTTCCAGCTCCAATATCCTTCCCGACCAGCTGCAGTGTTAATTAAGGTTTTTGAAGGACGGAGTGGGGGAGAAGGTGAAGATCCCAAGGGTGAATAAAGTGAATTCTCTTCCTTTTAAAGTTGCAAAGGAATGATGATGACACAACCAACAAAGGCGGTGCCTGTAAGACACAGTGGGAAGTCGCTGAGCCTTGGGGAGCGGAGGAGGTATCCTTGTGCCTGGTGTGGAGAAGTGGTTTACCCACGACAGGAGAGAAGGATCTTCACAAAAGTGAAGCAGCAGATGCCCGAGCCCACTGCGTGCCAGGCACCTCCCAGGACCGCCGCTCAGCAGAGGTGATTGTTCCTGATGAGCCGGGCAGTCCTTCCAGGCGAGGGGAGTTCTGCGAGGGAGACCTCTCATCATCTCACAGAGCGCTGCGTCAGCTGCTTTCCCTGGAGCCTAAGCACAGTCCCTGGTGCACGTGGAAACCTAATCGGTGTTTATTGTCATGAAAGCAAAGCCCTGTCATCCTGTGACGAGGTCCGACAGCTATGTTTTTCCAGGCAGAAGAAGAGCACCTGCTGCTGCCTTGACGGCACTAGAATGGAGCTCTCCACACCCATTCCTACTGTGCTTCCGAGGTTATTATTCTACCAAAAGAAGCGGTGCGAAATCATCTTAACTGTAATGTCTCTCAGTGTGAATAAGCATTAAATATATAGACATGAACACATTTTAAGAATTAGGAATAGTTACCACGATTTTAGTGGCTGTTTATTGAGAGGGAGAAGGAATTTTGCTATTAATTTTTCTAACTATTCTGTTACTTTGACTTTTCTTCTCAACCTCCCTCTGTGACCCCTGAAGTTTGTCTGATGGGGGCGGGGGGATGTACATTGATATGAAGGGAGCATGGAAGAGCAATGTGGGCTTGAGAGAAGGAGGGGGTTCCAGGTCTGCCGCAGTGAGAAGGAAAGGAGGGAGGCTGGAATACACAGAGGAGGTGGGGTTGGGAGGCAGTGAGCCTGGGGCGCCGAGGCCTGGGGACTGAGCCGAAGTAGCAAAAAAAACATGGGTTCAAGGCATGCGAGCGGCACCCTCTGCATTTCATGCATAGTCTTTCTTTCCCCCCTCAGGAAGTGAGACCAAAACAGAAGACTGCAGATTTTTTTTCAGGCCAGTTCAGCTCCCAAATGATGGCATCTGGGGGGTCTTCTGTTACAAGGGAGACCCAATGGGGTGGTGATGAAGCAGGTGGGCCCTAGAGCCTGCCTGCCTCGGAACAAATCCTGCCATTCCACTCGATCCTGAGGTTAGACCTGGGAAGGCCTTCGGGATAAGGCTACTGCTGCTCTAAAGAGCTGGGGGAAAGAGCTGGTCTTTTGCCTGCATTTCTTTCTGTAGATTTGTCCCATTCTCCTATGTTTGTGTACCTAGATTGTGTATGTCCTACAATGATAGTCCCACCCCTTCACGTGCTTTCTGGTCTAAATACAGTCTCTGTCATTCCGTTCAAGTTCTGGAGAGAGAGGTTTGATGGACCACTGGCTGGACCACTGATTGGACCCACCTCCCCAGGAGCCCAGTTTAGATGCTAGCATCTGGATTAGTCCAGGTCTAACCTCATTTCCCAGGAGGCCCGGCTGCATTTCCATTTCTGTGTCAGTGAGATGCGCTTGGGCCTTTCAATAATCCCCTCAGGTTGACTGGTCATTTCTTTCTGGCAACCAACGAGACTTGAATAGGATTGAAGTCAAGACAAAAACAAACTGTTATATAAATGAAAGGGACAGACAGAAAGAAACAAAAGGAGATGTGAGCGAAATTTGGTAAGGAATTGAACATGGAGACAAGGAAGACTATCAAAGATCACACCAAGGTCTTGATCTAGGGGAAACAGGTGCATCAGAAAGAGGAACATGAGGGGGAGCTGCTGGTGACAGGTGAGTTGAGTTTGGTGTGTTGAGTTTGAGATGCCTGTGGGGCAGATGCTTGGCATAGACACTTTAAATTTTTTAAAAAAATTTATATTGATGTCAGAGAGGAAGGGAGAGGGAGATGGAAACATCAGTGATGAGAGAGAATCATTGATCGGCTGCCTCCTGAACGCCCCCCACTGGGGATCGAGCCTGAAACCTGGGCATGTGCCCTGACTGGAAATCAAACAGTGACCTCCTGGCTCATAATGAGGTGCTCAACCACTGAGCCATGCCAGCTTGGATTTGACTGTTGGATAACTTATTAGGGATGGTAAGGGGTTGTAGCATGCTCCCAAAGACATTAAAATGGCGAAGGTAAGTGAAAGCAGCAGAACTAGAAGTGGGGCTGGGAGAATAGAAAGTATTGAGGCACCACTGGTTTCCTAGCCCCTGGCAGATGCTCAGTAGATGTCTGTTGAGTGTATCTAAGGGGAAGAGTGTATACTTCATAGAGGCTTTTGGAGGCACGCATTCTGATTTGTTAAAACAATTCTAATCACTGGGGTCACATCCGTACATTTTAGTAATCCTGGTAGGAAACTTAGAGATGGAAGTGGTACAGGAGTATGAGGGAGGGCAGAGATGATGAAGGAGCTGGGAGGAGAGGGTTAATGGGTGGAATTACAACACAAAGAAAGGAGAAAGGGGATGAGGTTAAGATCACTGCCAAAAATGAAACTTTTTGGATAATCTATGGATTTCAGGTACTTATAACTATTTTTCAAAGGATCTGATGACCTTCTGCTGAATGATATGTGGGGTTTATTTCTAAAGGAAATTCTTGGGTCCAGGCCCTGATGTCCTAAATCAAAGCTCTAGAGTGGAGGCCGAGAATCTGCACTTTAAACACACTCTCTGGGTGACTCCTGAGCTGCTAACATTTGAGAACTTGCCTCCTTTACCCATAGAGGGTTGACTGTATTATTTCACATTCTTTCTTCCTCTGAAAAACAGAAAATGCACTCAAGAGGAGTTCTTTTATCCATCCATTACAAAGACAATAATTCCGAAGCATTCTACAAATCTAGAGCCTCCTAGGATACCAGCATTCTCATAAAGAATGGAATGCAGGCAGTATCTCCTTCATAAACACAGGCCAAAGGTGGGACCTGGGCAGTTTCTGCTTCCCCCCAAAAGAGGTTCATTGGGTGTTTCCACCCCTACAGTGTCTGTGGCATTGTGGCAGGTAGGAAGCCTGTTCCTTTCTTCCCAGGCATTAGAGAAAGCATCTTTAGAAATGTCATAAACAGCAAAGTGACTCACAGTTGCAGAATTTGCAGTGTGGCACCAGGTCTATTGGTCCTGGGAGGAAGGTAAGCTGCATCACCCCTGTGGGTTACCAAAATGTTCAGTTCTGGGCTGTGAATGTGAGGCATGACTGCCTCAGTTCTTTTGGGAGAATAAAAGTTGTTTGGTTCCACCCACAGACACCATGATTGTCGTTGCAAGGATGTTCCAAGTACCAGTTTAGAGGTGAGTCTTTTTTTTTTTTTTTTTTTCTGTTATTTTCTATTTTCATTGGATTATTTATTTATTTATTTATTCTTAATTAAATCTTTATTGTTCAGATTATTACATTTGTTCCTCTTTTTCCCCCCCATAACTCCCCTCCTCCCAGTTTCCGCCCCACCATCCGCCCTCACTCCCCACCCACTGTCCTCATCCATAGGTGCACGATTTTTGTCCAGTCTCTTCCCACATCTCCCACACCCCTTTCCCCCCCAAGAATAGTCAGTCCATTCCCTTTCTATGTCCCTGATTCTATTATGATCACCAGATTATTTATTCACTTGATTCTTAGATTCACTTGTTGATAGATGCATGTTTGTTGTTCATAATTTATATCTTTACCTTTTTCTTCTTCTTCCTCTTCTTAAAGGATACCTTTCAGCATTTCATATAATACTGGTTTGGTGGTGATGAACTCCTTTAGCTTTTCCTTATCTGTGAAGCTCTTTATCTGACCTTCAGTTCTGAATGATAGCTTTGCTGGATAAAGTAATCTTGGTTGTAGGTTCTTGGTATTCATCACTTTGAATATTTCTTGCCATTCCCTTCTGGCCTGCAAAGTTTCTGTTGAGAAATCAGCTGACAGTCGTATGCGTACTCCCTTGTAGGTAACTGAGTTTCTTTCTCTTGCTGCTCTTAAGAGTCTCTCTTTGTCTTTTGCTCTTGGCATTTTAATTATGATGTGTCTTGGTGTGGTCCTCTTTGGTTTCCTTTTGTTTGGGGTTCTCTGTGCTTCCTGGACTTGTAAGTCTATTTCTTTCACCAGGTAGGGGAAGTTTTCTGTCATTATTTCTTCAAATAGATTTTCAATATCTTGCTCTCTCTCATCTTCTGGCACCCCTATAATTCTGATGTTGGTACGTTTGAAGCTGTCCCAGAGGCTCCTTACACTATCTTCGTATTTTCGGATTCTTTTTTCATTTTGCTTTTCTGGTTGGGTGCTTTTAGCTTCTTTGCATTTCAAATCTTTGCCTTGATTCTTGCGGTCCTCTGGTCTGCTGTTGGGAGTCTGTATAATATTTGTTATTTCAGTTGGTGTATGTTTAATTTCTAGTTGGTTCTTTATCATAACATCAAGGGTCTCATTAGATTTGTTGAGGATCTCATTAAGTTTATCAGCGGCTTCTAGACAGTTCTTGAGAGACCTTAAAAGTGTGGTTGTGAACTGAATATCCTCCATTGACAGTTTTGTCCTGTTTCTTTGTCTCCGCATTTTTTTATGCTTTCTTGGTGCACCCCCTAGTGGTCTTTGTGTGCAGTCCTCCTGTAGTTAAGCCTTGATTGTTGTAGTTAATACTAGGGGGATTTGACCTCAAGGCCAGCTGGCTGTGAGAATCAGCTCTGTCTGCAGTGGGAAAACTTCTGTCCTCTAGGGAGGTGCTAATCTAGCCTTTGCCTTAGGCTATCTGGCAAATGGCTGTGCACAGGGCTTGGGCGGGGCGGGTGGGTCGCTCAGGCTCCAGATCAACAGGGTGGGCCGGAGAGAGCAGTTATGGCGGCTCTCAGTTCCGTCCCTAAGGGCTCTGCCTCACAGAGTCCCAGCAACCGCTGCAAACCTCAGAGAGAAAGCTGCCTTCGCGTTCCGACCGAAGCCAGACAGTCCCGCTTCTCCCGTTTGAGTCTGGGTCCCTAGAGACTCGCCCGGATCTGGAGCTCAGAATCTGAGACTCCCTCCAGATTGAAAGCACCAACCGCGCCCTCCTCCGCCAGCCCACTCCATGCGCACTCCGTACCTGAGTATTTCACTTCAGCACTGCGCCTCCTCTGAGTCTGGGTATGATATTCTCTTTCCTCCTAGTTGTAGAATTTCCACTCAACCAGCCTTCCTGTGGTTCTGGATGATGTCCGTTCCATCTTTTAGGTGTGTTTTGATTTGGTTGTTCAAGGCAGCAATCTCCGGCGTTAACCTATGCCTCCATCTTGGTTTAGAGGTGAGTCTTGAATAAAGGGCATCCAAGCCCTATCATACAATATGAGACAGACAAAAATAGACTCTCATATTTCTAGTAATCACTATATCATTTAGGACTGGTTTGGTTGCAAGCAACAGAAAAATTCAATGACTCTCTGCTTATACCAACAAGATGGGCCCAGGGTTGGTTCTGTGGCTTAGTGATATCACTGGGGCTCTGGCTCTTTCTATCTTGCCCCTCTATCATCTTCAATGTGTCAACAACATCACATCTTCTAATCAAAGATGGCTTTCCAGCTCAAGGGTTAATTGCCTCACACACTATGGAATCCCTTGGCAAAAAGGCCTCCTCCTCCACCACTTTCATCAAGGAAAGAGATCTTTCCCAGAGGCAGGCCCTAGTCACCTGTACCAGTATTCTCCCGGACCCAGGATTGCATAGGCCATTAATAAGGAGCAGTCACTGCCATATATAATGACTCCCTTAGCAAGGAATGGGAGCTGGCCACTAAAAAGCCATAAAAAACCATGTCCCACTTGGTGAATAAATATAAACAGCTACCAATTTCAGAGACTTTGTTTTCTCCAACAAGAGCATTGCTCCTGGAGGAGGAGCATATACTGCCAGGGAGCAGCACAAGGTGAGCTGCAGAACCTCACCTTGGAGCCCTTCTAGAAGTATTAGCAGGTGAAGTCAGGACTGCTTGAATTTATAACAGAGCCACAAGAGGCTCTTCTCCTTGTCACCTGTGGTTCTCCGATCCTGCCATCACTGAGTCGGAAAAGCATTGCTGGCTTCCATTTCCTGCTGTGAAGTTGTAGGAAGAGCATCATCAATAGGGCCTTTCTAATGGGCCTTCTTGCATTCAAGGTCTAGTCCTACTTGGTTCACAATAATCACAAAAGAGGCTCTGAAGGGATGAGTGCAGAGAACTTGGTATTTAGGCTGGGGGAGACTTCAGGGATGGAGTATGGGTACAAGAAGCTCCACATATAAAATAGGATTATGGTGGAGCCTAGTTGCAGGGAGGTAGGTGGGGGCCTCACACAGGTAGGTAGAAAGATCAGGGGAGTGAGGCTGACTGCAAAGTCCAGGTCAGGATAAAGCCTTGAGAAGCAGATCACAAGGCCCTTGACTTGGTCCTATTCCATCACATCAGGGATAGAGGCAGAAAGCATGCTAGCAGTGTTGTGTGGGAACACTTTTACTCTTTCATCCAATAAATGTTCACAGAGCATTTGCCATTAGCCAGACTCAGTTAGAAGCTGAGGTTTCAAGAGAAGCTATGAAAAAGAGAACTTAATTATAGAGATATTTACTGTCTTTTAATGACTTTAAGGTTCTCTCTCCCCCTCTTTTTATCTCTGTGTATCCCTTTCTCATTAGCTGAGGACTGATTCTGTGCCAGATGCTTCATATATATCATCTCATTGAAGTCTTTTAACCACTTTCTGGGGTAGGAATTGTTTTTGTTTTATAGCTGAGGAAATTCAGGCCCAGGCACACGACAGGAGTTACCTGTGATCCCACAGCCAGGTTCAAATGACAAAGCTAGTGCATTTTGCTTCCCCCTTATGCCTATTTAAAATTTTTTCCCAACATTTTACAATATTTTATTAATTTTTATTTCTAATCAAATAATAAAAACAAGGATTATAACACTTTAATAGTTCTAAACTGTATGAAAAGCAGTGCATACATTCTCCAAATTCTTCCTGCTTTCCAGAGGCAACCACTTTCAAATGTTGGCTAGTTCAGCTCTAAATATGGGCTACTGGTGCTATTTTTGATGTGTTAATTTTAGATATTATTTTTTGTTTCAGTCATGAAGCTTTAGCTCTCTGTGGTGGACACTATCTGTCTGCCTCTTCTAGAGGTACTCTTCTTACCCTGGACCTTCCCCAGGGAGGCTGACCTTCGTGGATGAAGTTGGATCTAGTTAATGGAGACATTGGCAGGAGATTGGATTGGAAGGGAGACCAGGGAGATGGGGTGTTTATTCTCCTGGATAAGACCCTCCTCCTTTTCTGGCAGACAGCCAGCCCATCTTTACAGCTGTTCTCCGAAGTTCTCAAAATTCTTCCATTACCTTGAGCTTTCAGGCCTGGTGGTGGCAGTGACTCCCTGCTATTATTAGCACCTGGTATCTCACTATCTTTGTTTTCCTAAATTCAGTCCACACTTTTGCAAATAATTCTTGTATTACAGTCTGATACCATTTACCTCTGCCCCATCCCCATATAATATATCATTTATATCATTAGGTAGTATAATGCCTATATCATTAGACAATATAACTGTTGCTACATAAAAATTCCAAGTAGGGAATTATGAATTATGATTACATTTTCCTTACTGAACAAATTTTTGTTTTTATTGCATTTAACCGCCTACTTTGAAAATATGCCTTTATTTTCTTTTTCCTTTTTATTGAATTTACTGGAATGACACTGTTTAACAAAATTATACAGGTTTCAGGTGCACAATTTCACAACACATCTTCTGTATTCTATATTGTGTGTCCACCTCCCCAAGTCAAGTCTTCAAAACCACTTATCACCTCATATCCTTCTTCACCTCTCCCCACCACCCTTCCCCTAGCAATCACCACACTGTTGTCTGCGTTCATCAGTTTTTTCTCTTTTTGCTCAATCCCTCCACAGTTATCAGCCTGCTCTCTTCGAATCTTTCTCTATTTCACTTGTTAGTATGCTATATGTCTTTCTCTGACTGGCTTATTTCACTTAGCATAATGCTCTCCAGGTCCATCCATACTGTTTTAAAGGATAAGAGTTCTTTCTTTTTTTTATGGCCAACTAGTATTCCATTGTGTAAAAGTACCACAGCTTTTTTATCCACTCATCTACTGATGGACACTTGGGCTGTTTCCAAATCTTGACTATCTATACTAATAAAAGACAAAGATGCTAATTGACTGTGCCTTCACTATGCCCTAAGCCATGCCCACCAGTCAATCAGAGCGAATATATGCAAATAACCAAACCAAGATGGTGGCATGCAGCCACGGAGCTGGAGCAAGCAGGAGGCTTGGTTGCCCGGGTGATGGAGGAAGCCAAGCTTCCCACCAGCCCTGAGCCGGCTGAGGCCTCCACTCATGGCAACAAATTTTCAATTATAGAAGACAAATAAATCCCAGATACCTGCTTCCAGCAAGCCTCCACTAGGAGCTTGGGTGGCTGGGGGTTGTGGCCAGGCTGGCCACACCCTCATGGGTTGAGGGTCCCCGCTGGGGGGCTTAGCCAGCCTGAAAATGGCCCTCAGCTCCTCACCCAGGCTGGCCAGGCACCCCAGTGGGGACCCCTACACTGAAGGGGCTGTGGCCAACCTGCAAACAGCCATCAGCCCCTCACCCAGGATGGCCAGGCACCCCAGGGGGGACCCCCACCATGAAGGGGCTGTGGCCAGCCTGCAAACAGCCATCAGCCCCTCACCCAGGCTGGCCAGAAACTCCTGTATAATAAAAGGATAATGTGCAAATTGACCCTAACAGCAGAATGACTGGGAATGACTCGTCACTATGAGACACACTGACCACCAGAGGGCAGATGCTCAATGCAGGAGCTGCCCCCTGGTGGTCAGTGCACTCCCACAGGGAGAGCTCTGCTCAGCCACAAGCCAGGCTGACGGCTGCCAGTACAGCAGCAGTGGTGGGAGCCTCTCCTGCCTCCTCAGCAGCGCTAAGGATGTCCAACTGCAGGTTAGGCCTGCTCCCCGCTGGCAAGTGGAAATTTCTCAAGGACTCCCAGGCTGCCAGAGGGATGTCTGACTGCCAGCTTAGGCCCGCTCCCTGGGGGAGTGGGCCTAAGCCAGCAGTTGGTCATCCCCCGAGGGGTCCCAGACTGCGAGAGGGCACAGGCCGGGCTAAGTGACCCCCCGAAGTGCACAAATTTTTGTGCACCGGGCCTCTAGTTGTAAATAATGCTGCAATAAACATAGGGGTGGACCTATTCTTTCAAATTAGTGTTTTAGGTTTCTTTAGATGAATTCCCAGAAGTGGAACCTCTGGGTCATAAAGGAGTTCCATTTTTAATTTTTTGAGGAAACTCTATACTTTTTTCCACAATGATTGCACCAGTCTGCATTCCCACTAGCAGTGTACTAGGGTTCCCTTTTCTTCATATCCTCACCAGTAGTTGTTGTTGATGGTAGCCATTCTGACAGGTATGAGATGATAGCTCATTGTGGTTTTAATTTGCATTTCTTTGATGATTAGTGATGTTGAGCGTCTTTTCATCTACAAGTCATCTTTGAAGAAGTGTCTATTCATGTGTTTTGTCCATTTTTAAATTGGATTATTTGTTGCTTTTAGGTGTTGAGTTGTATAAGTTCTTTATAAATTTTGGATATTAACCCCGTATCAGATGTATCATTGGTGAATATGTTGCCCCATTCAGTGAATTGTCTTTTCATTTTGTTGATGGTTCCCTTTGCTGTGCAAAAATTTTTTAGTTTGATGTAATCCCATTTGTTTATTTTTTTCTGTTGTTTCCCTTGCCATATATCAGAAAAAATATTGCTACAAGAAATGTCTGAGATTTTACTGCTTATGTTTTCTTCTAAGATTTTTATGGTTTTAATCTAACATTTGAAAGTCTTTAATCCATTTTGAGTTTATTCTTGAGTTTGGTATGAAAAGGTAGTCTAGTTTTTTTTTAATATTTTATTGATTTTTTACAGAGAGGAAGGGAGAGGGATAGAGAGGTAGAAACACTGATGAGAGAGAAACATTGATCAACCACCTCCTGCACACCTCCTACTGGGGATGTGCCCGCAACCAAGGTACATGCCCTTGAGAGGAATCAAACCCAAGATCTTTTGGTCTGCAGGCCAACACTCTATCCACTGAGCTAAACTGGTTAGGGCCCCAATACCATTTATTGAATAGACTGTCTTTACCCTGTTGTATGTTTTTGCTTCCTTTGTCAAATATTAATTGACCAGAAAGGCGTGAGTTTGTTTCTGTGCTCTCTCTTCTATGTCTCTTCTTTTATTGCTCTTCTCTCTCTCTTTCTTTGCTTTCTGGGAGATTTCTCTGGCTTTATTTTCTAGTTATTTTCTAGCATTTTAATGATCAAATTTCTTGTTTTCTGATTGTTTCATTTTTTAAAATAGATTTTTTTTTTTCTTTTGAGAGAGAGAGAGAGAGAGAGAAAGAGAGAAAGACCATTTTTGATTGGCTGCCTTCTGCACACTCCATACTTGGGATTGAGTCTGAAACCTGGGCATGTGCCCTGACCAGTAATCAAACCAGCAACCTTTTGGTGCACTGGACGACATCCAATCAACTGAGCCACACTGGCCAGTGCTGATTGTTTCATTTTAAAAGCATTTTGTTCTGGTTATACACATTCAACATCTCTCTTTTTCTAAGCAGAGTATCAATTTTTTATTAAAAAATTAAAAGTTTTTGTTTTTCTTGTTCACCATCTTTATTTTTCCTCAAGACACCTGGCCCAGTAAGCAAGTGATTCAAACAACTCCCAGTCAGGCACGTCTGCAGTTTTGGGCCACAACCAGCACCCCTGGGCACAGGGCCAACCTTCCCACACCTCTTCTTCCTGTGCTTGGAGTAACTAGTCTGTGGGTTTCTCCCTTGGGTTTCACAGCTTTTCATACCACCTCTTCACCATCTGCCTCAACACTACCATCTCTGCACAGCTCGACACCATCGCATTCATGCTTGCTGCTTCCCTGACTCCCTGCACTAGCACAGGACAGAGATGACCCTTTGTTTTATAAATGAGAAAGGGGAACATGGGCACACAGAGGGGAAGGGGCTCTGAATCACTGGGGGCACCCTGCTGGAATCCAGCAGTGCCCGAACCCAGGACTGACTTCTACCTGCAGTCGCGTTGCTTCCAAAAAATTAAAACTTTATTTTAAATGTTTTCTTCTGTCTTTGTTCTAGGTTCCTGTTTTTGGTGTGTCTATGCTACTCTAAAATCCAGGCTTACTTAAAATGCATGGAGACTCTTAGCTGATTGGAAGCTCTATTGTTTCAAGTTTAAGCTTTTAACTGGTAGACATCTAACAAGGGTGAGTGGTGAGCTGGACATTTTTATTAGGGACCCCCATATTTCAGTCTCTAAAGGCTTCTTTTTTCTAGGGCCATCTACTTTACTTAGAAAATAAATGTCCATATTGCTACCTAGTGGCAAAGTGTTTGCCATGGTAGAGTGACATAGGAAGTCTTGCATGTCAGTCTTTTTTTGTGTGTACTTACACCAATCCCTCATCTTCATTGACCCCTGCTTTCCACTGTGTCTGATGTCCTAAGTCTGCAGGATCCCAGGTTAGTTTTCTCCGGAGCATAGCCTCCAGGCCCTGACTAGGGTAGGGGTGAGAGTTCAGTGGTGTGAATGGGGCTGGGGGAGTTGCTAGCAAAAAGAGGTAAGAAAGGGCACATGGAGACCCAACCAGCCTACATTCAGACTTTCAGTCTCCCCCCTGTTTCAGGCTCTAGACTCTGCCTATCTTTCTGGGTGTCTGGTGCCTTAAAGGTTGAAAGCTGTGTGGGTTTTGGAAGAAGACTGACCACTTCTCATATTCTTTTACCCCTTCACCCCCCACGCCCCCAGCAGGTACCCTAGCTTGTAGCTTACTGCTAAACCCTTACCTGTTTTGATTTGCGTTCCATCTTCCGAAAAACTGTTAAAATCTTTCACTTATTGACCAGGCCCATGTTACTCAGTGGTTAGAGCCTCAACCCAAGAACCAAAGAGTCCAGGGTTTGATTCCCAGTCATGGACATTTACCTGGGTTGCAGGTTTGATCTCCGGCCCAGACCAGGTGCATGTTGGAAGCAACCAATCAATGTGTTTCTCTCACATAGATGTATTGATGTCTCTTTCTCTACCCCCCTCCCCTCCCTCTTTCCCTTCCACTCTTTCTAAAAATCAATGGAAAAATATCTTCAGGTGAGGATTAACAATAAATGAATAAATAAATAAATAAATAAATAAATAAATAAATAAATAAAATATTTCACTTGCTTGTCTTCTCTTTTAACTCCTTCCCTGTTATTTTAAGTTTCTGGAGGTCAGAGGTTTATTTAGATATCCCATAGGCCATGGTTTGAAGCATTAGGTAGTTCTGCTTTCTGGGAGATAACCTCAGAATCTACTTTGAGGTTTTTTCTTCCAATAGTAATAATAAAATTGTCTCCACCTGCCAGTTGACCACAACAGGTGACAAGGACTCTCTCCTTGACCAAAGTTTAGTCAGGCTCTTCTGAGCTCTCTTCTCAACAAGGCCTTGATCTCAGCCTGCCTAGCCTGGTCTTGCTAACAATCCTGGTGAGGCACTTTAGTGAACCCCCCCCCCCCACCCCATCCCGATAGCTGGCCAGTCCTCATCCCCACTCCTTGATGTATATGGCCTTGGCCTGCCCGAAGCAAGAATCCTGTTAGGTCAGGTTAGCAAGAATCCCCTACCCTTGGTGTTCCTTTAGTGATTTTCAAACCACTGACCTCCTTACCCCACTTCTTGGCTATAAATCCCCACCCATCCTTGTTATATTCAGAGTTGAGCTCCATTTTCTCACCTAATGAAATACCTCTATTGCAATAGCCTTGAATAAAGTCTTACTTACCATTTTTAATAAGTGCCAGAATCATTTTTTTCTCTAACACTGGCAGTTCAATCAGTGACTGAAATGGGAATTGGAAAGCTGGTCCTTGCCTCATGAGCATTTTGTTTGACTAATGTAGCATAGGAGGTGATTTTCTAGGGCATGTTTTTCTAAACTGTGAGCTGCAACCCATTAGTACAGTGCAATTATTTACTAAGTCACAATCAACATTGGAAAAAAAAGAAAAGAAATCAAATACAGTTAGAAAACACCATTATGCATTGCCTATAGTTGAGAGCAGTGTTGACTCATGACACCTTTTATTTTTGTTCCGTTTATGTGGTTGTATACTGGGTAAAGATGTAAATCAATTTCTTACCTTGGAAATTGGTAAAGTCTGAAAGCCAGTAGTTTGGGCAGTGGATTTTGACCTTCTGCTTCATTTTTCTAAGAATAGTTCTATTAGTAGCATTGACACTTTCATCTCTGTTTTAGAGGGAATGGATTTTGGTTGAGTAAGTTCTCAGCCACTGATTATATTGATTTCTCAGTCTCTATTTTACTGTTACCTTATCAGCATTCTCCTTTGGTTAAAGCATGTCCTTAACTTTGTCTTGATTAAGAAAGCCAGGATACATAAGAAGAACTTCATTTCTGAAGTTTATGAGTAGATTATGGGGAAGCATATGTGTCAGTATCAAGAACTAAGAGGGATCCCTGAGACAGGACTTGTTTGGTGAGGAAATGAGGATCCATGATCAGCTTGGTAGTAGTTGATTTTGCTACTGAATAGGGGATCTTATTTTCTTGGGATTTGTTTTATCTTCATCTTTTTGTTTAATGTTAACTAGTCATTTGTTGAAATGTATAGATACAGAATCAGATGTTGCCCTGCTGGTGTGGCTTGGTTGACTGGGTGTCCTCCTGTGCAATGAGGAGTTGCCAGTTTGATTCCTGGTCAGGGCACATGCCCAGATCCAGATTCAGGCTGGATCCTTGGGGGGCGGGGGGGGGGGGGCGGAGGGCGTGCAGGAGCCAGCAATCAATGTTTCATTCTCACATCAATGTTTCTCTCTCTCCTTCTCCTTTCCTCTCTCTCTAAAAATCAATATAAATTTTTTTTTCAAAAAGAGAACCAGATCCTGAAGCAGACTTGTTCATCTGTGACAAAAAAAGCATGTTAAGCCTGCAATGATAATCTAAAACATTTTACTTTAAAAAACATGCAAAAAACAACTGAACAAACAAACCAATAAAATAATCTAGTACATACAACAGACAAATATGAATAAGAATTGGACCAGTGGACTTATTTCTAATATAAGAATGCTCCCTGCTTTCTAACTAGCCATTAAATGTCTTTTCCTTTGCTTCAAATGACTTAAATTTGGATTCTAAGGCAAACCATGTGATAACTTTAGTTTGAATTCTTCTGTTTGGTTAAAATGATTGGAGAGCTGCTTTTAAAAGCTAACTGCTAAGGGAAACTTCTATTGATTAGAAGAAGGCAGTCTTGCTCTGTGATATAAATATCTACATTCTTCTTAAAATTGTTATTCAATTATTTATTCTTTGGTATTTGTTTTGCAGCCAAACCTTCCTAGAGGAGGAAATTCCTTTCGTACAGAGCAATCCAGGAGGAGCAGAGGAAGACCTAACTGCTCCGAGATTAACTGGGACTGAGCAGGAGACATGTGGTGATGGTCATAATAGCAATAATAACAACATAGTTATGATTTTCTCTCAGGCACAGTGCCAAACACTTTACCTGGATCATTTGATTTCATTCACACAGTATCCGTGTAAGATAGGCGCTTTTTCTTTGTCTGTTTTTGATATTTTTAAAATTGATTTCAGAGAGGAAGGGAGAAGGAGAGAGAAATAGAAACATCAATGATGAGAGAGAATCATTAATCGGTTACCTCCTGCATGCTCCTTACTGGGAATTGAACCATGACCTCCTCATTCAAGGGTCAAAGCTCAAACACTGAGACACATGGCCAGGCAAGATAGGTGTTTTCCTTATCCTATTTCACTGAGAAGAAACTGAAGTAGAGTGAGGTTAATCCTCGATCCTAGGTCAGCACCAGCACCAAATCCCAGCAGCCTGACTGGTGTCCTGGCTCTGACTCACCGGGCAGCATTGCCCCCTCCTGGAAGTTCTTACTGATCAAGTGAAGCTGGTACTCAGGGGTGTCTTTATGCCAAAGGTACAACAAATGAAGGCACAGATCATCTTTTTTTGCTTTTACCTTCAAAGTCAGCAGAAAAAGAAAGGAACAAAAATTTAGATGAAGCAGTAATTGTTCAATAGCTCAAGTTTAGAAAGGTTTTGGATTGTGAGTTTTTGGTGTTTCTTGAAATCTTTCCTTAAATGACTTGTAATTTCTCTCCTCTAATAGACTTTGAGCATTTCCATCATTTGCATTCATATTTATAATTCTTGTGGTTGTATGGTGGACCTATTTGACCTCTGTATTCAGAATATATTTTTAGGCTGACCTGTCTGGCCTGACATGTACCCACACATCTAACAACAAGCATGGCGCTAGGGATAGAACTAACAGGAAACCAGCAGACACTGGCCAACATCACTGCCTTGGTGGTGCTCTCCTGGCCCCTGGCTTGGGCTCTTCTCCTCTTACTTACTTTTACCATGTCTTTCACAAGCAGCAGCTCTTTGCATGCTCCTGTGTGTGGTGGTCTGAGATACTGAGGCAGCTGTTCTTTAGGCGGCTCCTGTTGTGTTTAGAGGCAAAGAGGAAGGGGAATGACCTTCTCCATGGAAGAGTCTTTCAAGGCGAGCGGGAAGGAAACCCCTATAATGTTGTGCTCAGTGTCGTGGACCTTAAACTTCACCAGAACAAAGGGGCGCTGTTATTTAAGCGGTTGTTTCAGCAGCCAGGACCCGACATCCGCGTCTCCTTGTCTTTTAGTCACATGTCGTGTAAGACAGGAAATGATGCAGGTTTGTTTCTGTTTAGTGACAAAAGGGAAGAGTACAAGAGAAGATGGTTGAATGGACAAGAGCAGAACCTTCAAATAGACTTTTCCAACTCTAACAGTAGGAAAGTTTCTCTAGACCAGTGATTCTCAACCTTCCTAATGCCGCGACACTTTAATACAGTTCCTCATGTTGTGGTGACCCCCAACCATAAAATTATTTTTGTTGCTACTTCATAACTGCAATTTTGCTACTGTTATGAATCGTAATGTAAATATCTGATATGCAGGATGTATTTTCATTGTTACAAATTGAACATAATTAAAGCATAGCGATTAATCACAAAAACAATATGTAAATTATATATGTGTTTTCCGATGGCCTTAGGCGACCCCTGTGAAAGGGTCGTTCGATCCCCTAAGGGGGTCGCGACCCACAGGTTGAGAACCACTGCTCTAGACCTAAACTTCCTAAAAGACAGAATGATGCAACTCACCTTCATTATCAGACACAATAGTATTAGTTATGTCTGTTAGAAAAAAGTCACGCAATTTTAACAGGCATCAGAATCATTAAGCTGACATCTTCCCCGAATTTTTATTTTTAAGGTCAGAATTTGCTTCCAGCACGGAAAGTGCTCCACTGCTGACACGGATAATGAGACTGTGTAATTGCCATAAATTTTTTACCAGACGAGTTTCTTGCTGGCTTCCTTTCGAATAGTGAGGATGTTTTGTTCAGTTGGGTTTCTGAGCCACTGTGAAGTCAAGTCTCCAGCAAATGTGCAGTCATTTCCGAAGGAAGAAAATGTAAGGCTGTGCTAGCTTAGCTTGTTGGTAATGGGTAGCATGCAAGGCATGGCACAAAAGATGGTAGGGACCCAGGAGACTCGAAGGCAGAGGTGGAGTAAAATCACCGCCAAGAGAAACTCCAGTCCTTTATTACAAAGCATCTGAGGAATTTGTCTCTCCATCATCTCTCTAGCATCTGCTGTCTGGAGCAGCATTCCAAACTCCCAACCTGGGGCACCTTTGCTGTTTGCTTGATAATATAATTCCCTTCTTTTCCTCTACTTAAAAATCATGCATGCATTAAAGTAAAGTTAAAGTGAATTTAAATTTGCATAGTTTTAAAATACGCTTTTTTAAAACTATAAAATTAAAAAAAAATTCCCCTTGAAATAATTATAGTCCTCTCCAGGGAGTCATGAAACTGTAACTTGTCTAGAGCAGCATACATTCAGACTTTCATAATTACCTGGTGAGTCAGCACTGGCTCACTTCCCAGGAGCTGGCTCCCACCGTGGGGAATAAGTTTCCATTCCTGGGGAGTCCCCCGGGAGACACTTCTCTGATTCCTCAAGTCGAAGAGGCGACCTGCACCGCCACCTCCCTCACGGCCCTCTGCCCATTTCCTGCCACAGCTGTGGGCCGGAGCATTTCTATTTGATGTACCTCTCCTATTAGATTTAAACTCTTTGCCAAAGCGAGGGTCTATGCTTGCTCCTTATGTTTGTTGAAGTAAATTTTAACTTCTGTTTCTGGAGTTAGATCTCTTGCTTGTCATAACTAGAATCAGAATGAAGATTTAGAAGAAAGTTTTCAGTACTGGATGTCTTTTAAAAAGTCATGTGTTTGAGATAAGCAGAGGTCTTATAATGTGTAGATATGAAATGGTCTTTAATGCAGGCATTCACCAAAACTCTTCATAGAGACAGACTTAATATCCTAAAATATGAAAGTCAGCAGTTACTGAAGACAATGCATATATTCCACAGGTCAGCACAGTGACTGCTTGTTTCTTTCAAAGAAACAAAGAAACCTGTTTTGGGACAGAGCAGGAAGTACTGTTTGAAAAGAAGTCAGGGTTAGAAACTAGGAGTGGTAGATGAATGGCTATTGTTGAATGTGTTCTGTAAAGCAGCCCTGTATGAAGAGGGCCAGGGTGCCCTGGGCTGGCACGACCTATTCCTGGTGGTATGGAAATCCAGGGTGCAAATACCAGATGTGCTAGCTCTTCGTTGGCTAAAGTTGGGGATAAAGTTCAGGACAGAATAGATGCCTAGACTCTATGAAATGCATTCACTCCTTACCAGAGTGACAGCATCTTGCTTAAGGCTCTCCTAGCTCATTGCTTCAGGCCAGCACTCCCTTAAAGGGCTTATAACTCTGGAAGCAGTTGAATGTAAATTGGGAAGGGCCTTGGCAAAGCTTTTGAAATGATTTGCTACCTTTCCAGCTTTCTAGTCTCTATTTACCTTGTTCTCTATTTCTTCCTTCCACACTCCTTTTTCCTCTTTCCAGTCATACTCCAGGCATTTTATAATTGATGGGCTGGGCTGTTAATGTAATAATTTGTTTTCAGCAAGGATCATCAATAGATGCTAAACCGCCCTGCCTGCGTGGCTCAGTGGTTGAGCACTGACCTAGGAACCAGGAGGTCACAGTTCAATTCCCAGTCAGGGCACATGCCTGAGTTTCGGGCTCGATCCCGAGTGTGGGGGGTGCAGGAGGCAGCTGATCAGTTATTCTCCCTCATCACTGATGTTTCTATCTCTGTCTCCCCCTCTCTCTTCCTCTTTGAAATCAATAAATATAGATTTTTTAAAAAAGTTGTTAAACCCTTAGATGGAAGGTTGTTGGATACAAGATATTCACACATGCCAATAAATCACTCCAGAATTACCTACTAATTGTGCGGAGAAAGGTACTTTTACAATGGAGAGATCTGATGGTCACCACTTTACTCAAGTGGTCAAACTTGACTGAGCGCTCATAGTGAGACCACCTCATGATAGGATGCAACATGAATTGCACATCCGTCACCTATGAAGTGTTCTTGCCAAAATGTCTAATCTGAATCTAACCAAGCCTTCATCAACAGGAAAGAGAGGGGTTAGACTAGGGACAAGTTAAATAGCAGTATGACAAAGCAATCAGCCAAACCAGATTATGGGGAATTTCACAGAACTGCCCTGGAGTCTTAAAAAAGTCAATATCATGAACAAAAAGTGAGGGGATTGTTCTAGATTAACAAGTTAAAGAGTCTGAGAGACATAACCGAATATGATGTGTTTACTTTGATCAGGTCCTGCTTCAAAACAACAAAAAAATAATTTGAAACAGAAAACATCCTAGCTATACTGAGAGACATTTTAGGAACAACTGGGGGAATTTGAATATGGACTGGATATTAGATGACAGTAGGACATTAGTGTTAATTCTTTTAGATGCAATGCTTGCATTGTGTCTTTTTTAGAAGAATGCCTTCATTCTTAGGAGGTGCACACGAAAGCATTTAGGGCTGTAAGGTCACGATGCCTGAACCCTACATTCAAATGGTTCTGAGAAAGCCTACGGGTTTGGCAGAATATTAACAGTTGTTGAGTCTTGGTAGCTAATACGAGTATATGCTGAGCTATCCTTCTAACATTTATGGTTGTTTAAATTTTTTAAAAAGTTGGGGAAAAATAAAAATAAAATGATGGGCTGCTTGGAGGGGTGTGGGAAAGACATGTTTTTCTAATCTGTGCAAATTACAGCCAGCCCTAAAAAAAGATTTGGATTAAGTACCTTTAGAATCTGGGGGGAGGGGAGAGGAGAGGAATTTTCCTCAGTGGCTACTTTCTGCTTCCTGAGTTAGCTCTTCTATTCCTAGCTGTTTACTGGCTCTTTCCATTCCCTTCTCCTCACTCAGCACAGTCTTCCTGAACCAGCCGCCAGGAATTCCAATGACTTGACTTCCAGCATTCTTCTCTTCCTAGCTGGGTTAACTTGGTCCCTTCTAGCTTTTAACATCACACTCTCCCAGGATTCTCTTTATTCTTGGCTCAGTGCAACATCATTTTCTTCATCTGACTTGGGGGAACCACAATCTTCCATCCCTGTTCTCTTTCTTCTCCATCACTTCTTACTCATTCTGAAAGTGCTTTCAGAGACATGTGTGCTTCTATTAAACCTACCTGAGCAGATTTTCTGTCTACTGGAGAAGAGCCCTGAGTGGGCCGTGAACAACTGTGTTTGGAGCTGATGATGATAGTGACGGAGGGGGTCCATTTACCACATAGTGTACTTCTTTGTATCAAAGGGTTTTTGTATCTAAAGTAAATGGTGGAGGGCCTGAATCTCGGGTCAGTATTAAGAATTGACTGCTTCATCTTGCAGTTAGGGAGCATGGACCATCTTATCCATATCTACAGTCCTGGATGCCCAAGAATACTCTAGCAGGGCTGTGATTGAGCTTAGGACCTAGCATGCCTGGACCCTGGGGTCAAGGTAATCTAGTCTGACTCAGTGGTCCACTGCATGTCTGTTAGGATTGCAGAATTATTGTCCACTTCCAAGGATGAAATAACAAACACAAAAGTGATGACTCCAGTGTAGATGAGGCAGAATGCTGCCAACATACTTGGGTGCTGCCCACCCACACCAGTGAAGCTGACCTTCAGGCAGTTGGGCAAACACTGAGGAATCTTGTGAAATGGGTCAAGGGGCTGCCTGTCTTCTGTGAAGAGGGAGCAAGCAAAAGCAGGGCAAAGTCAGCCAGTCCAAAGCATTATGTCGTGAGATTTTGGCGTCCAGCTCATTTTATTTTTCACTCTTTGTTGTGACTCCAGCTCTTCTGCTCTTGTTCCAGTTGCCTTTGTTATGCTCAATATGTGCAACTTCTAATTTGCTCTGTTTAGGGGGGGAGGGGGGGCTTAGAAATACATGATTGGAAATTTGGGATTAAGATGACAGAGTGAATCCACGCATTTCTAATACTTTCTCCACATTTACTAAGTAAAACTAAAACATTGACCCACTAGAAAGAATGAGAGAGAGAGAGAGAGAGAGAGAGAGAGAGAGAGAGAGAGAGAGAGATTTAAAAATGATCACATAACAGAAACAACAGTTAGAAAGGTTTTCAACAGTATTATTGAACAATGAAGCAAACCTTTAAATATCCAAAGCAGCGGTTCTCAACCTGTGGGTCGAGACACCTTTGGCGGTTGAATGACCCTTTCACAGGGGTCGCCTAAGACCATCCTGCAAATCAGATATTTGCATTAAGATTCATAACAGTAGCAACATTACAGTTATGAAGTATCAATGAAAATAATTTTATGGTTGGGTCACAACATGAGGAACTGTATTTAAAGGGCCAGAAGGTTGAGAACCACTGAGGAAAATGAATTTCATTTTAAAATTCTATGCTCAGACTCTTTTTTAAAAGAAATACTACTGTTTTAAATGTTTTTATGGATTTTTAGATAAAGAGAAGGGAGAGGGAGAGATAAAAATCTCATCAATCAGCTGCATACTGCACGCCCCTGATGGGGATTGACCCCACAACCAGGGCATGTGCCCTGACTAGGGATTGAACCCAGGACCTCTTGGTCCATGGGACAACGCTCAATCCATTGATCTACACCAGCCAGGCTATGCTCAGACTGTTAATTAAATGTGTAGGAGAATAATAAAGACATTTTCTAGACATTTAAGGCCCAAAATATTTGCCTCTTGTGCTACTCAAGAAGTTACTGGAGGATTAGTGTCTGCAAAACAAGGAAGCAAAACCAGAAAGAAGACACAGAACACTGGGAAAGGGGAAATGAATGCATGGGAAAGGCAGACGGACCTTCCATGACAGTGGTGAGAGGCTGTGGGAAGACAGCTGCACGCTGGGCACAGAGGACGGCCAGTTTTGACTCGTTGTTAAAGCCTCCAGAAGAGTTCAAGATGATGAGGTTGATATAATACTTGATAGTCTGAGAGCACTGAGAACTTTAGCTAGTTGGTCAAGAGTTTGAGATTGAATTAGTGGTAAATATATACAAACCTAAGAAAAAGAAAGAGGATCCTTATTAACTTCAGAAAAACCATAATTGCATGGGAAAGGAAACCCCCTCCCGGCCTCCCACACCCTCCTTCCCTTAGAGCTGCTATTTTGATTACCTTTTTGGCTCCTGTAGGCACTGCATCATGGGTATCATAATATTTCTTTTCCTCCTTCAACTTTTAAAAGCACGCTAAGTAATTTTTTTTTCTCTTCCCCACCCCCTTCATTAGTGTCTATTCCTTTTGACAATGGATATTATGCAGTTTATTAGAGATAGTGTAGGAGAGTGCCATCACTGCGACGAGAAAGAACCAGTTATGTACCAAGTCTTGTGACCTTGCGTAAGCTACTTAACTTCTCTGCGCCTCAGTTTCCTTTATAGTACAGTGGGTTATATAAGTGCTGTTACTAGGGCTAAACATGATAATTTACATGAAACTGAACTCCCATCACATTATTAAAAGTAATAACATGCAAAGCAAAGTAGATACAGATTTGATAGAATAATTGTAAGCAGATGTAGATATTTTGAATTTTTTTCATCTTTATGAGGCAAAGCAAGATTCTAATCATCTGTCTTGGCATATTGCTGCTCAGTGCTGTGATTGGGAATAGTCTAATGGTTTTAATTAAGTTTAAGTTTAACTAAGGAAAGAAGTGTATGAGCTCTTTAATTAATTTCCACAAACATTTACTGAGAAGCCTTCTGTATTCCAGACACTTAGATAAGCTCTGATAAGGTACAATTTTTTTTTTTCCTGAAGAGGAACTCAGAGTTTAATAAAAAATGGTTGTTTATAAAGAGACACACAGACTAATATTGTGGCAGGAGGAATTTTAAAAAAGAGGAAGACTTTTTAACAGGGCATTTCTATAAATTCTAGACTGTGCTCCTGGAAATTGCCAGAACTTGTTTCCTGAAGCTTTTCCTCAGAATAGGATATATATTTACCTATTGACAAAGTATTAGAGGAACGCTACATGGGGTCCTGTACTTCCTTCACAGAATGTTAGAGTCAGGGTATTTAAAGTTACAGCAGGGAGAGTGCCAGGCAAACAGCAGGTGCTCAACAAGTTCTTAGAATAAGTGCACAGGAAGGAGAGTTGGCTTTCATTTCATTTCCAAAAAGGAGGGAGAGGCCCCAAGAGACCAGGTGACCAGTTCAAGGTCATGGTAGGAGTGGACAGAAACCACTGGTATGTAATAGGAAGATTAAAAACCCTTCAAATTTGCCTTGAAAGGAGAAGGGAAAGGAGACTTTCCATTCTTTTTCCTACAGTGGTAGCAGGTGGGGAGGCACACCCTGAGTCAAGTACTTAACCTTTTTTGGGTGAGTGTTACATTGGGAGAAAAAGCCCAGTGGAGCCAGTGTATTGTCTCCACCATTGGTTCTTTGTAGTTATGGTGCCTGTGTACACATGTGCACAGGGAGAAAAGCACGGGACTGGGCAAGATGGGCCGGACATGCCCTGGGCCTAGAGCCAATCTCCCACGGTCCCTCCCCAGCTGGCCGCACCTGGGTTGGTGCTGGGGCTTGAAGGGCATCTGCAGAGTAAGCGGGGTCCCTCCAGCAGGTGGGGTCCCTCGGCCTGGCCTATGGGGATTGGTACAAAATCGGCAATCTGACATCCCCCGAGAGGTCCCACAGTATGAGAGAGTACTCTGCAAAGTTGCTGTCACTCAGCAGCTCCTGTGTTGAGCGTCTGCCCCCTGGTGGTTAGTGTGCATCATAGCTACCGGTTGGATGGTTGGACAGTCAGACGGTCGCTTAGGCTTTTATATATATAGATTACTAAAATTCTGCAGTACACACAAAACAATATACCAGATTTTTTTGCTGATCTGACAAAAAAAATAGGTATAATTTGGATTCATTAACACCAGACAGCTATTGTTGTGTTGGCTGTTGTCATATTTTTATTTGACAATCTAAGGAAAGAGGTCAGTGTCCCTGACTAAATGGTCAGGTATTGCACATTTTAAAAATTCTTGTGGTACACTGGCTGAAGATTGCTCTTCTATGCATGGTAGGAGGTGATGGGTGCCACGGTAAAAAGATAATGTGGAGTAGGCATGGTGGGTGCTCGGCCCAGAACCTCTTTGGAGCCAAGGCACACACGGCTCCCAGCTGCTGGGATCATCAGCTGCTAACAGCTCAGAGGTGCATCCTTCACCCGGAATTGCCCTCAGCCTCTGAGAGCCGCCTCTCCCAGGGTTATATTTCTCCCAGGGTGAAGCTAATGACCACTGTGTGGCTGTCCTGGGGATACAAAGGCCTCTATTTGGGATACTTTGAAAGTAATCCCAACTTCCAAGCTCCCTGAAAGGCTGGCTGAGGCCTTGGTGGTAGCCATGTGTGTGCCAACTTCTCTCCCTGCCCAGTCCTGCCTTCCACTTCCTTACAGGTGTGTGTTCCATGAACATGCTCCAAGAACCTCCTGCATGGCACACTCTGTCTCAGAGTCTTGTAGGAAACACAGCCTAAGGTAGGAGGGGAAGAAGGCAGGAGTGCAATCTTAAATAGCATGGCCATTGCAAACCTCATTGGGAAGGTGCCCCCAGAGCAAAGCTTTAAGTCATGAGAGGATTTTTCAACTAATGAAAATGCAACAATAAAATAAGAATTCTGTGTCTTCCCCGACAGCTCTAAGGATGACTTGGGGCTGCCATGGAGAGAAGCTATAAGAATGGAACCTGAGAGAGGTGGGGACCCCAGCAACCTAGGAAGAGGCCTGTATCTAGCGACAGGAAGTTGGCAATGACTTGTAGGAACAGGAGGTCTGAGAGCCAACATTGGGTTCCTTCCTGTAGTCCCACGCATTGGTAGCATGAATCCTTCCCAGGATCCTAAACTTTAGGAGGGTGCTAGTCTTTGTGCAAGTCCATGACATGGTGTCTTTAGTATATTTATTTGATTCTTAAAGAAAGAAAAACACCAAAAGGCTGTAAAATCTAGGCACATTTGGGCTATTTAAAAAGCATCTATACTAATAAAAGAGTAATATGCTAATTAGACTGGGAGAACTTCTGGAGACCTTCCGGACGTCCTTTCAGACAAAGCTGGCGGCTTGGCCAGCCTGCAAACCTCCCCCAAATGGCCCTCAGCCCTTCACCCAGGTTGGCTATACACGCCCTGTGGGGACTCTCACCCCAATGGAAGCGTGGCTAGCCGGAAAATGGCCATCAGCCCCTTGCCCATGCCCACCCCACCCCCAGCAGGGACCCTCACCCCAATGGGGGCATGGCCGGCCTGCAAACTGCCCCAGCCCCTTGCCCAGGCTGGCACTGCCCCAAGTGAGAACCCCCACCCTGATGGGGGCATGGCTGGCCTGCAAACTGCCTCAGCCCCTTGCCCAGGCTGGCACCGCCCCCAAGGGGACCCCCACCCTGATCTGGGACTCCCTTCAGGGCAGACCAGCTGGTCCCCACCCGTGCACCAGGCCTCTATCTATACTAATGAAAGGGTAATATACTAATTAGACCAGACGTCCTTCTGGACAAAGCCATTGTGGCAGGGCCAAGGCAGAGGCAGTTAGGGGTGATCAGGCCAGCAGGGGAGAGCAGTTAGGGGGATCAGGCTGACAGGGGAGAGCAGTTATGGGGAAGAGGTTGGCTGGAGAGAGCAGTTGGGGGGATCAGGCCAGCAAGAGTCAGTGGTCCCAGATTGCGAAAGGGATGTCCGACTGCCACAGGGATCGGGCCTAAACCGGCAGTTTTGGACATCCCCTGAGGGGTCCCATATGAGAGAGGGTGCAGGCCAGGCTGAGGGACACCCCCCCTCCTGTGCACTAATTTCATGCACCAGGCCTCTAGTATTATATATTTAGAGATCTTTCTAGAAATCATAATGAGTAAAATAAAAATATTTTTAAGTAATGGCAATGACAACAAGTAGCACTTTTAAGTGGAATTTTAAATTGCACATTGAGAAATATTGTAAAACCTTCCAACCTTTCATTCAACATTCAAAGTCCTTCTGATTAAAGCTCTTACTTACTGAAAATTTAGTGCATGTGAGACAGATTTTACTCTATATGTCTCAAACAAGACTCCTTTCATTACACCTGCCAGTTGGGCAATGCCCTCCATGGAGAAGGAGGAAGCTCCATCCTGAGTCCTGCCAAAGACATCAGCACAGCCTGGGGCAGAGATCTGATCACCCTGCACCCGCACTGAAGTGGAAAAAAGTTTGAGGAAGACGACTATTGGGTTTAAGGAACAGAATGAGCTGGCCCTGTTAGGATTCTAACTCAACCATGGTTTTACTTGGCTGTTATTCTGTGCTCAGAAAAGAAAACAACAGGTCCTGTACCTTCCTTGAATGGTCTCTTCTTAAAGAGTTCCATTCTTCAAAAGTAATTTTAAAAATCTCTTATCATAAAAGCATATGTAGTCAGGAGGAAAGGGTTTTAGCAGGGCATTCTCCCTAATGCTTCCACCCCTAGTCAGTTTTTAAAAATATTGTGTTAAAATGTAAAATGCATAAAACTTAACTATTTTAACCATTTTAAGTGTGCAGCTCAGTGACTTTAAGTACATTCACATTGCTGTGCAATCATCACCACCTTCCACCTCCAGAACATTTTTATCTTCCCAGATGGAAACTCTGTCCCCATTAAACACTAACTCCTGGCTCCCCCATCCCTGCTCAGCTCCTAGCAACCACCACTCTACTTTCTGTCTCTGTGAATGTGACTGCTCTAAGTACTTCCCATCAGTGGAATCATACAGTGTCTGTCCTTATGTGTCAGAATTTCCTTCCTTTTCCAGGCTGAATGATACTCCATTGTATGTATTTAGCACATTTTGTTTATCCATTCCTATGTTGATAGACAGTTGGGTTACTCCCACCTTTGCACTGTTGTGAGTAATGCTGTTAGGCGTGTGCAAATCTCTAGT
Organism: Myotis nattereri; assembly: GCF_964212035.1. Taxonomy (NCBI): domain Eukaryota; kingdom Metazoa; phylum Chordata; class Mammalia; order Chiroptera; family Vespertilionidae; genus Myotis; species Myotis nattereri. The sequence continues at coordinate 126,651,139 of NC_138077.1, read as the reverse complement.
GTGACTTTGCTATTACTTTCCCAGGGAAACTTAGAACTTAATATAGTTTGTACCGGGCTTTCTTTCTTTAGAGATATTTGCATTTATATTAAATGACAGCAATAAAGACAATCAGCTTTTTCTTTGACTCAGTATCATAGGAAGGACTTTTGTTTTTGGCACACGGTGCATTAATTCTCTAAGTAAATAACTTGCATGTTTTTAAGACTTCAATGGATGTGAGAAATGAATACAACACACTGAGAGAACAAGTCATGAGAAAAGGATGGCATGACCACTATGATCCAGGTTTGGGCTATTATAGACTGACACCCAAGAATCCAGTAAGAATGTGCAAAAACATAGCCATGTAAGGAGAAGTTTAGAAGTCAGGAAAGCCCATAATTCTAGCTGTGCTTTCTTGTGCACCTCGGGGCTCAGACTTTTTAACTCATGATGAAACAATATGAATGAGTTGGAACTCAGTATCTGAAGGGTCAACTCTAGCTTTGCTCCCCATCTCATTGTATAACAATACACCTCAGATGGTTTGTGGCAAGGTTTCCTTCAGGCCAGACGATGTTGCAGAGAACATTCCAATTCACAGTATAGACTGCCCTGCTGACCCAACAGCAACGTCACAGGTTAATGTCAGTCTAAAGGAGAGGGCATTCAGCCGGTGTAAATGCTGAGGGTCTCCAGAGCTCAGGAACAAATACCAGGATCTGGATCAACTTTGACCCTGGTCCAGCTCTCCTTCCATCTGTCTCTAGGAGCTACATGGCCCCTCATCTTTGCTTTTCCTTACACATCTGCTCTCAATTTCCTTTCCACCTGCTTCTTTTGTTTACTTGTTGTGAACATGGCTTGCTAATGCCCCAACCTTGACTTTCCAGACACAGCGTCCATCACCATCTGCCAATTGTGTTTGCATCTTTCAGTTCAGAATTTTGAGGCAAATGCTGATTAGCCAGCTTTTCAACTTGCCCAATCCAAGGGTGGTGGGGGTAAGGTAGGAATCCTATGGTATACAGGGCTGCTCTTTTTAGAGACTGCAATGGGCAGTCAACAAACAAGCCTAGAGCACTGGTTGGAAACAAGTTGGATGAAAGAACAAATAGGTTGAAAATGAAGTGAGAAACATCCCCCACTCTCCTCTCAGCTCATAACCCTTGCCCTGTTCAGCTTCCATTTCTCTTTGTGCAATACATGGTCCTCTAGACACAACTGTAAAACCTTTGCAGAAATAAAGCATTCTGGTTTTGCTGTTCTTTTATGCAGAATCATTGGCTACATTAATTCATTAGCCGGTTAATTAACTCATCACTTTCTAAATGTTTATGGAATGCTATGTGCCAAGCACTGTCCCCTCAATGCACAGAGGGTATTAGAGCCTGGACTACATTTACATTAGGGATAAGGCAAGAGTCCCAGCATTTAGTGAGAATATTCCAATCTCCCTGGCACTGGCTAGAAAGAAGCTTTTTATATATTATCTCATTTAATCCCTATGCGACTTTGAAGTGTTAGGTATTATAATTTCCCTGTTGTTAGAATTAAACCAAGGCACAGAAAGGTGAGTAGCTGGCCCAAATCACACAACTAAGTGGAGTGAGCAGGAATGACATTCTGTGGACCATGAGTTTGACATGTTTGTTCTAGATGATCTTTGACAAATCTTGTGCTTTTAGAAATATTTCAGACTGCCTCATACAGAAGCATAAATTCTTCTTGCTCTTAATTCCTATGCCAGTCAGGATTCTATAGCCGTTGGCAAAGAATGAATATAGGTAGGTGGGCATGCAGGGGATACTTGATTGAAATAATTACATCGTGTAGATAGGTCTCTAATTCTCTGAAAGGAGTATAGCTCAGATGCGTTCATTTTAAGGAGAATTAAAAAATATTATACCATTCTAATAATTAAGACATTTTTGAAATATTTAATTTCACTTATAAGCTATTAGTGTCTAGAAAAAAAAATAAAACATGGTTACCTGCCTGAAAAATACAATCAATATTTTGTATTTTTGTTGTTTTATCTTAAAAAAACAACTAGAGTTTGCAATGGCTAGAAAAATCATATCATTTATTTTAAAATCATATCATTCATTTAAAATTCTTTAAACTGGTCATAGATGAACATTAAATTAATTTAATAGATGTTAAATCCATTTTGGTTTTATAATTAAATATATTATTGTTATCAACTTCTTTATTCTTAGAGAAAATTACACACTCCATGATTTTCTCTCTGTAAACTTTTTTCTAGTTCTAAGCTCCATCCATTTATTTAAATTTATTTCCATATCTCTCTCACAGAGGACTTAGAAATAATGTAAGTACTTAAAAAAATTTTAGGGTAAATTAGAATATTCAAAAATTTTTATCACTTCAATGTTTTCAATCTATATATATAAAAGCCTAAGCTACTGTTACAACTGAAGGACCAGGATGACCAGTTGACCAGTTGCTATGATGCGCACTGACCATCGGGGGCAGACGCTCAATGCAGGAGCTGCGCCCTGGTGGTCAGTGCACTCCCACAACAGGAGTGAGCACAGCTGTGGCAGCGAGAGCCTTTCCCACCTCCGCAGCAGTGCTACAAAGCAGTGAGCAGCAGCAGCAGGCGCAACAGGGCTGAGATGAGTGGGAGTGGCGGTAAATGGCCTGGCTCTGGCTCCTCCCCAATCGCCTGCCACTTCAGGCACTGCTACCTCCCCCGAGGGCTCCCAGATTGCAAGAGGGTGCAGTCCAGGCTGTGGGACCCCCCAACAGGCGCACGATTCCGTGCACTGGGCCTCTAGTTTAATTAATAATATATACACCCATAATGTTGTTTAATCCAAATTAGTTATAAAATTACTGTGTTGAAATAGCCATGTAATGACTGGAATGGACTTCACAACTTGAAGATATCTGATATTGAAAATCAGTCCCAAAATTGCCTTCCTTGATCCATCAGCAGAGCTCCAGCCCTGCCCATTTCTCTGCTCCACTTCCAATAGTCCAATTGACCATGGACTCAATAGTGTTGTCCATGGTCCCACTGTAGCCCACTACCTCACCTCCATCCTTCCCATTCTTACCTCTCCACCGAATTTGATCTTGTTAGGGTCACCTTGCTGCCAAAACAGGGAAACTTCACTTTACTAAGTCTCAAACTTTCAGTAACTTTGGAAACAGTTGATAATTCCCTCTTTCTTAAAACAATTCTTTTTTCCCTTTGGTTTTGGCGCACCTTGCTCCTTCTCACTCACTAGTCATCTTTTTTTCTGGCTCCTCCTCTTGAGCCCAGTCTCAGGATTTTAGGCTTGAGATGTCTTTCCTTTCCATGTCATCTTTAGAGCATACTCCATCCAGTCCTGCTTTGAACAACACTCAACTAATCCCAAACGAATACCTGTGACTCACTCTTTCGTGACAGCTACTTGACTACTTTCTTGACATCTTCATTGGGATATCTAATACATATTGCAACCTAAAATGACCAATATGCAGCTCTCAATTTTCCACCACACCCCTGCTCTTTCTTGGCCTATAGTTGATTCACTTGTTGAGGCCAAAAATCTAGGAGTCATATGAAATTCTTTTTTTACTGTATTCAGTACCTCTGCCCCCCACCCAATTTGGTTCATCAGCAGTTCCTGCCAGCTCTACCTTCAAAATATTGTCTGAATCCATCTGTTCCTTTCCACCTCCATGGTCACCCATTTCAGTCCATGTGCCCATTTCTTCCACCTGGGCCCCTGCAGAAAGTAACTACTAACTGGTCTCTCTTTTTTCCATCTCAGCACCTTTCCTTCTGCATGACCTCGCTCCTGCCCATCTCTCCAAACTCATCTTCTGCCCAACTCTTCCTGGCTTACTAGCTGTGACCTGCTAACTCTTCCTTGATCATGCCAAGCCCACTCGAGTCTTGGGACTTCCACTGGAGCTTATTGTCTATGTGTTTTCTGAGCTCTTCTCCTTTACAAGTTAAAGCAGACCCTCTGATCCTTCTGTCTTATAACTCTTTGTAAATTTTCTTAGGACATCGCTCTATGAATACACCTTGTTTACTAATTTCTTTACTTGAATTTTGTCTTTTTCCTCCAGAATGCAAGCTCTGTGAAAACAGGAACTTATGGATTTTCAGCCCCTAGGATTGTCCTTGCTCTTAGTTCTCTAAATAGTGATTGATTTTAGTTCCAAGACCATCATGCATTCTCTGCCCTTTTTTATGCAAAATTTTTTCTCTATATTTGCAACCATACAGTAGTTTTGGTTTTTACTTGTTTTCCCACTCAACATAAACTTTTTTACATGTTATTTAACCATATTTATAAGCATCTTTTAATGATAGTTAAATACTACAGTCCATGGTTGTTTATTTTGGTTTATGTCACTATAAGTTGACATTTAGGTCATTTGGATTTTTTCACAGTTATAAGCAACATGTCCATTCATTCTTGTGTGTGTGCAGGGGGGAGAAGGGGGGGGTGGTTCATCTGTGTCTCTAGAAGTGAACAGACAGGCCCTTGTTTGCAGTGGCATCCTTGCGCAGTGCCGCGCACCTGGCTGGCTTGAGTGAGAGAATAAGGCAGAATCTAGAGTGCAGTTAGCATCTGAATTAGTGGCATGAGGATAAACAGGTGATTATCCCATTTAACAGCTGTTGAACGGTGCTTAAGAGACTGTCTGACAGCTTGAGCTTCAAATGATCGGTTTATTAACAAATGATTAAGAGAGAAAATGAACTATTGGTTTTTTAAACAAATGAAAATAAGATTTCAAAAATTAAGTGCTTTCAAAGTGCTTTAAACAAAATTAACAAATTCCAACTTCTAAATGAGATTGCTTGTTTAAAAAGAGAATAGCACAAATAATCACATCTCATCCTTCCTACCTTTTGTCAGAATAGCTCAGAGTGACTTATAGATATTCTCACAATACCCCTTACCCAAGGAGCACTTTATACTGATCCAGCATCTGCCTAAGTCATAGACTGCCCACAGACTTTCATGGGGTCCCTAGAAGTAAAAGAGACAAAATTAGAACTCACAGCTCCAGACTTGAAATACCAGCTTCTACAATAACAGCCATTTTTTTTTTTTTTTTGTCTTGGTGAAAACTGTGCTGAGATTTTTAGAGTGAGTATCAGGTGAGAACATTTTTATTCTACATGATGTTTATCTTGACAGTTTTCCTTTAATTGCCTGTTTTGATTAGAGCTGTGGGAACCCTTACAGTCTGAGATGTCAGGGATCTTATAGAACTTATTATTGCAACTATTTGCTTTGTTTTCATATAAATTTATGCTTCTTGAATTATTTGCCTTAAGTTTGGGGTACATGAATTTAGGGTCGAAACAGATGTAAAGCTGCCACGGGTTACCGCATTACAACTAGAGGCCTATGCTTCCTGTAAGTTCTACAGAATTCAGAAACACTTACACTGAGTCAGCTTTCTCTTGCTGACAAAACAGCAAAAGGCATGCTGAAAGAGTGTGACTATGAAAGTGCAAATGTACTTTTCTCCCCGTGCACATGTGTGTACAGGCACCCAAACCACAAAGAACCAATGGTGGAGACAATAGACTGGCTCCACTGGACTTTTGCTCTACTCTCCCAATGTAACACTCACTCAAAAACAAATGATATTTATTTCTCTTAAAAAGTGCATTAAGCCCTGACCAGTTTGGCTCAGTGGATGGAGCGTCGGCCTGCGGATTCAAAGGTCCCAGGTTCGATTCCAGTCAAGGGTATGTACCTTGGTTGCGGGCACATCCCCAGTAGGGGGTGTGCAGGAGGCAACTGATCGATGTGTCTCTCTCATTGATGTTTCTAACTCTCTATCCCTCTCCCTTCCTCTCTGTAAAAAATCAATAAAATATATTTTAAAAGTGCATTAGAATGGTTTTCCTGTTAAAGAAATAAAAATTACTATTTTTATTAAAGTTAATAGCTGTGATTTTTCTTGTGTGTAAATTACATCTCTCTTAAAATATAAACTCTGGGTTCTTAAGGGAAATTTAATAGAAGAGATTCAGCAAATGGGGTTGGGCTAAGGAAGAGTAATTTACTGTGAGAAGACAATTTGCAATGGGCCAGATTAACAAGTCTTTTTAAAAAACTTTACTTTAAAAGTTTACTTATTTATTGTTTACCTTTTGACCTCCTTTACCCATTTTTTTCCCACCCTCCCATCCCTGCCTCTGGCAGCTACCTATCTGTTCTCTGTATGTATAAGCTTTTTAATATTTTTTTAATCACAATTTGTCCTTCTCTGTCTAACTTATTTCACTGAGTATCATGCCCGCAAGGTCCTTTATGCTGTTGCAAAGGCAAGATTTTATTCTTTTTTATGGCTAAATAATATATGTATATATATATTAGATAACTTGGAATTGCTGGGTCAAGTGGCAGCTCTATTTTTAATTTCTGGAGAACCTCCATACTGGTTTACATAATGGCTGCACGATTTATAATCCCACCAACAGTGAACAAGGGTTCCTTTTTCTCCATATCCTCCCTGACATTTATTTCCTGTCTTTTTGATAAAAGCTATTCTGACAGGTGTGAGATGATATTTTATTGTGGTTTTGATTTGCATTTTCCCTCTAACAAGGGATACTGAGCACTTTTTTAATGTACCTGTTGGCCATTTGTATGTCATCTTTGGAAAATGTGTATTTAGATCTTTTGCTCATTTTTAAATTGGACTGGGTTTTTTTGTGTGTGTTTTTTGCCATTGAGTTATATGAGTTCTTTATATATTTTGGATATTAGCCATGATTATTCTTTAGAAAGCTGACTTTTGCTGTTATTGAAAAAGTAGTAGATACCTCACAAAGCCCAGTACTGAATTCTTTTCTCTTTAATCCTCATGTCTCTTAAGCTGGTGTTTGGATCTAAGATCAGGAAACTCACCTGCCTGTTGGTAAGTAAGTTCACTTGCGTCTGGTTTAATACAGTGGGGCCTTGACTTACGAGTGTCCAGACTAATGAGTTTTTTGAGATACCAGCTGTCTCTCTGCCAATTTTTTGCATTGAGTTGATAGAGTAATTTGAGTTAACGAGCTCCTTAACGAGCTCAGTCTCCGAACGAATTAAACTCGTAAGTCAAGGCCCCAATGTATTTGCATATGTAAACACACACACACACACACACACACACACACACAGCCCTTCATATTTTTTCATGGTCAGCAGGATAGTCCAAGGGTTAGATTATCCTAAACCAGTGATGGTGAACCTATGACACGCATGTCAGAGGTGACACGCGAACTCATTTTTTTGGTTGATTTTTCTTTGTTAAATGGCATTTAAATATATAAAATAAATATCAAAAAGATAAGTCTTTGTTTTACTATGGTTGCAAATATCAAAAAATTTCTATATGTTACACAGCACCAGAGTTAAGTTAGGGTTTTTCAAAATGCTGACACGCCGAGCTCAAAAGGTTTGCTATCACTGTTCTAAACAGTAATCTGGCACTTTGTTTTGGAGAGAGAATTCACCTGTTGTACTTTTTTTGGAGGCAGTGGTAGTGAGGAGGTGGGTTAGGATAGGGTTCGGTTAAGTTAGACTTGCCATATGTATGTCCCAAAGATTGTGTGGGATACACTTATACAAAAATCCATTCATCATTTATCTGAAATCAAATTTAATTGGGCTTCCTGTGTTTTTTATTTGCTAATTCAGATTAGCTGGTCAGGTTAGAGCTGGACATCTTTACTCCAGAGGCATCCTGGGGGGTGTCCCAGAACCCTACTTGAGGGGGTGGTGGCTCCATTTTGTTTGGCTCGGACCTTGAGAAAGGCGTTGTGTTCCAAAGGCCTGCTACCTTCCTCCCCATGAAAAAGATGCAAGTAGTAATAGTTCACAAAGATCTTTGTGACCCTTAGTTAATACATTATATGTATGACGTTATCACCTTAAATGAACCCTGGTAGCTGCCCTTATTATCTTAACTACTAGCAACTGCTTACAGATCTTAAAGGCAAGGCAAAGGAGTGAGAGGACGGAAAATCTGGAAGATGCAATCTTAAGACCTTTCCTCTCCTATCTGCGGTTCTAGAACAGCTCTTTCAGGAAGGAAAAAATGTGGCATTGCTGAGTGAAGTTTTATGCTCTGAACGATGCTTCTGCTCATAGGAAACTTTTCAATGTGTTTCCTCCTTAGTGTCTGGGTCTTTTGTTTTCAGCTGTGCTTTGCACAGAAGCTGGAAAGCTAACTCCCCCAAAGTGAACTTCCTCTCCTTCTATAAACTGACCCCTGGTGGTTGCTATAGCAACTGCAAAGCCAGCATAATGAGCTGTGTAAACAAGCATGATTCCCACTGCTGGTGCAGGGCAAGCCCAGAGAAGAGAGAAGGGGAGGAATTTGAGGAGCCTGGAAAGTAGTTCTTGGGGATTGCTGAAACCGCTGCAAAACATCCTCGCTCCTCCGGTCCTCTCCTGACCCCTCCCACCCTCCCTTCTCCTCTCCTCTCACCTCTTGACTCCACACCAGGCCATGAGAGGAGACAAAGGATGTAGCATGCAGGGGCCTCCTTTCACGCTGACAAGTTGAACACCGTGGGGCTGAAAACAAAATCTAAACATTTATGCAGAGCCCTAGGCTAGAAATGTGCCAACTTGACCCTGCAAAACAAACCGCCTGTGTCGCCACCACACCTGCTTCAGGCCCGAGGTGCCTCCGATGCTAGGAGAATGGCTTCTGCAGCCCTCACCAGCTGGCTCATTCAATAACTCGGGCAGAACTGGAGGCAGAAGCCTACAGATTTCTGAGAAGGCGCTGCTTGCATCCATGCTTTCCCCTTTTTTGGAAGGAAGAAAGGAAGGAAGGAAGGAAGGAAGGAAGGAAGGAAAGACGGAGAGTAGCACACAGTACCTTAGAGTTTTATGAGTATGAAGTGAAAAACATACATACATACACACCTTTTTCCTCTCCAGGAACTAGGCTGCTACTTACAGGAAACTTTCTTCACATAATAGCAGAGGTTCCAGTATTATTTTCTGTCTTCTTTGGTGAACTCTCTCATACCCTCATGCCACTTATTTTAGAGAAAAGGTTCTGTACGTTAAATATGAACTTTACGATGCATATTATACCACAGCTTCCCTGTAAGCCTCCTAGAAAATGATCTCCATTGGCGGATTGGGTGGGAAAGCCTGTCTTTTGTCTTTCACAGGCCTGTATAGGTTTTCATTTCTTTCTATGAAAATCACTGTTTTCTTAGTCTCCCACTTAGGAAGTCTTGCATAATGAACTATATGTTCTTTCATAATCATCATTTTTATGATTCTCAACTTTTAATTTAATTTTTCAGATAAGGAAACTGACATAATAGAGATTAGAGGACTATACTACAGAGATATTAGGAACTTTGGGTATAAAAGGAAATGTCTAGGTCTTTGTTGCCATTATTACCAAGTTATCAAATCTCTCTGTATTTATAAAAATCTAGATAAGCGAAGATAATTTATATAAGTTGCATTTAATGCATAAATTATAAAGCCTTGTGTTTACACAGTATTTCCTCCAGCACATTAACATATTTTCTCTAGTATTATTCTTTACAGTATCTTTTCCTAATAGGTGACCAGGTCCTAATATTTTAACTTAATTCTTAATTCTCCCCTGGTCTCTATCTTGTTATCTGGCATTAAAATATTGCCATTATTTTCTTTTAAAACCATATTAATAACTATTGTTTAAGGTAGACATGCTTTAACCTATTCCTTTTACTTAGAAAGAAGAAATAATAGACCCCACCATAGTTCTTGCTTTTTTCACAACATTTCTTCTTTTTTCCCACCTTTAAATTAAGCCATAGGCCACAGCATTTGTGGGCTCAACCCCTTCCTGGTGGGTGGGCCATGCCTTTGTGAGATTTTTAGTAAGATAAAGGGAAGGGAATCTGGACTAATAATACTGTGCCCTCGGGGAACATAGGGACATTTATGAAAAGTAGCAGTATTTTGGAGACCACCCTTTTCTTATTACTGTTCAATGGTGGGAAGAGATGACTGCCTGCTACTAGATACGATTTATGACTCCCAGGGATCTATTGGTAGCAGCCTCTGTGGGTGGGATGGCTGTAGAATCAAGGAATGCATGTATCCCAGTGGGACAAACTTATAGTCTCCACCCCTAAGACCAAAGAACCAGATTCTGGTAGCACAAGTCCCTCCCTTGGAACAGGATCAGTGTCTGTTATAGGAAGCTATCAGTAGTGTTGATATTTCCACAGAAATGGCATTTTCTATCCCCAACCCTAGGCATTCTTCCCTCAGATGGTGCAAAATTTTACCAGCAGAATTTTGACATGGATGCTTCCTATACTCAGTTCAGGGCATCAGTGAGCTCTGGATACCCCTCCCCCCAACACACCAGTCATGGGAGCTGGCACTCTGCAGAGACAAGAGGGCCCCCCACTTTCTGGATCTCCCAGGTTGTATGTAGGGGACACCTCACTGTAAGGGAGAATGGCTCCTGGTATCCTCTTCTTTGACATAAAAGCTCTAGTTTAAGTACTTAGGGCAGAGAGAGAAAGAGATCATAAAACATGATCACTGGAAAGAAACTTAGAGATCATTAATTAGAACAAGGTTCTCTTCATTTCAAATATCAGGGTTCCTTTCATTGTCAAAACATTCCTGTGTGATAGTTGTGCCTTTATTCATTCCAGACTAGAGCTACCCAGTAGAAATGAAATGTGAACCTTATATGTACCTAAATTTTCTAGTAGCCACATTAAAAAAACTAAAAGAAAACATGATTCTTCATAGAAGATATAATGGCCAATGAAGAGATGCTTAATATCACTAACCATTATGAAAAATGCAAATTAAAACCTCAGTCAAATACTACCTCACAACCATTAGGATGGCAACTATCAAGAAACAAAAAACCCAGAAACTAACAAGTGTTGGCAAGGATGTAGAAAAATCAGAATCCTTGGGCATTGTAAAACAGTGCAGCTGCTGCGGAAAATAGTATGGCAGTTCTTTGAAAAATTAAAAATAGAACCACCATATGACCCAGAAATTCCACTTCTGGAAATTTAGAAGCAGGGTCTTGAAGATATATTTGTATACTCATATTCACAGCAGCATTATACACAATAGTCAAAAGTTGGACGCAACCCAACTGTTCAACAACAGGTAAATGGATAAACAAATTGTGGTATATACATACAAGGGAATATGACTCAACCTTAGAAAGGAAGGAAATTCTGACATATGGATGAGCCTAGAGGACATTATGCTAAATAAAATCAGCTAGCCACAAAAGGACAAATATTGCATGACTTCACTTATATGGGTACCTTGAGTAGTCAAATTCATAGAGAGAAACTAGAATGGTGGTTGCCCGGGACTGGAGTTGGGGTGGAGATGGGGTTAGTATTTAATGGGTACAGAATTTCAATTTGGGAAGACAAAAAAGTTCTGGAGATGCATGGTGGTGATTGTTGCACAAAAATGTGAATGTAATTAACACTACTGAACTGTACACTTAGAAATGGTGAAGATGGTAAATTTTATGTTATGTGTACTTTACCGCAATAAAAAAAGAACAAGTGGCAATAATTTTAATAATATATCACATTTAACCCAATAGTACCAGAGTATTATCAGTTCACATATGATTGATAATAAAAACGTATTAATAAGATAGTTTACATTCTTTTTTTCATACAAAATCTTCAAAATCTATTGTATATTTTATACTTCAGCATATCACAATGGCCTCATGTCAAATGCTCAATAGCCACATGTGGCTAATGGATACCATATTGGATGGATTGCTTTAGAAGGTATTTGGTGGGAATTTGGCTTCCAGGACTCCTTCCAGTTGCTTCAGGACCCCCAGAGCCCCGTAGGCCACAGGCTGGGAACTTGATGACCGTCACACACCAGGCATCTTTCCCCTCCACAGGCTTAGAGAAACAGGTCTCAGCCCAAGTTGGTGACAATCAGTTGCTCAGTGTGGACAGAGCTGGCTCCCAACCACTCACCCTCAGGCATGGTTTAAGGACTAAGATAAGATTCAGAATACACCTTGTAAGAGTTACTGATGTCTGAGCAAAAAAAGTAAAGATTTTAAGAATTGGCAAAGGGAAGGCAAGGGATTTGACTTGGGGATGAGTAGGGCTTGACGAGAAGGCAATCTGGTTGGTATCCTTATTACTGTTTCTTAAAAAAAGACATCTTGATATGATCCTTCTTGGATACCTTAGTTATTAATGAAGGTTTCCTTTTCTCCTCCTCTCCCTCCCCTCCATCCCCTACCCCCTTTTTACGGTAAGTGGGCTTCTCAAGGACATCTCTGTAAGGCTGCTGTCTGTCTTGAAGTCCAATAAGAACTGCTCCCCTGCCTCCAGCCCTTTCTCTCTCTGCTCCCTATGCTGGGCCACCAGACACCCAGGGTCAGTCCTCCTGGCAATCAGAAGCAGAGTTCACAGCCTTGCTTCCCACGGTTGCCCTGCTGCCCTGGGGAAACTGTCCAGCTTCTGGAATAGTTCTTCCTGAGAATGCTAAGCTGTCTCCCAGACCTCCTGGCCCTCTGCTGGGGATGTGGAGGGCCTGTGCTGCTGCCTAGTCCACTGCCGCAGTTTCTGTGCTTCCAGAAACTGCTCTCTCACCTGCCGGGGCCTCCATCTGCCAGTGGCCTAGAGGAGACAAAATGAGTGTTGCCCAGTGGCCAGGTAGGGAGACTCCTGTTCCCCGTGGCTGTCTGCTCTTCGGACGGCAAGCCTGGATTTGATTAAAAGCAGGTTCGCGCAAGCACCACCCTGCCCACCGGCCAGCCCACTGCAGAGGGCAGCTTGTATGCCAAACGGCGTTCGCAGGGGGAAGCGGGACCTCGTCCAACCACCTCGAGCGGGTGAATCACGCTCTGGAGGGTGTGTGCGGCATGTGTATGAGTGTGTGAGCCTGCAAGTGAACAGGGTGTGAGAGAGAAGTGGTCCAGTTTCAGTTCCCGTCACAGTGATACCTCCTCAGAGTCCATTTCCTTCCCGGGAAAGTCAAGGGAGCAGCCAGGCACAGCCCTGTGGCCTGCGTGGTGGCTGGGAAAGCTGCTCCACAAGCACAAGTGTACGACTTGTGTTTCTCAAGCCGAAGAAGGAACACATTTCTGGGGCTGGGGTGAGGAGGGGAAGGGGCCTGACTGCCTGCCCATGGGTGTTCCCCTCCTGAAATATTGCCATCCACTCACCCCCAGCTTTGGGACCTCCTTGGAAATGCAACATGCATGGTGTTTGTTAAGCCTTGGGCTCTGGGATGCCCCTGCATACTCACCCCCTGAAAGGAGAAGTGCTGTTTGTTCTTATTTTCATTTTCAGCAACATAGGCTTGTTCAGCTACAGGGCTACAAAGAGAACCCTCGAGCGTTTGGACACCAACTGGGGGAAATCAGTGACCCAGTGCTTCAGGAAAGTAGCGGGAGGAGCTGCATGGCCCCGCTGTGCATAGCAGACTGTACCTTCCCCGGCCCAGCTCTGGGGACCAGGCTTTGTGCAGGATCCTGATGCTCCGCGTGGCTGAGGTGTGGAATCAGACATCCCAATAGGCCTTTCTCCTCCTCTGACGGCCATGCATCTCAGGGAGATGATTTGACTCCTCTCTGCCCACTTATTCCCTGTTCCAGGCTCATTCAAGAAGGTTCTCAACTCCCAGGCTGCCGTGAGCATTTACAGCAGACAATCCAAGCAAACAAGGGCAATGGCCTCTATGATGCTTTGATTCCCCTCTGGGATTAATGTCACATGAACAAACAGTCCACAAAGCCTATATTCATAGAAATGCTTAGGATGTGGAATTAGAGCCAAATTATGCCTGTGAACAGCCTGAGACTGGGGACATGAAGGGGAGGGTGGGGCTCAGGAAGGGAGAGAGGCAGAGGCTGCGGCCCAAGGATTTGGAAGTGGCTGCATTCGAAAAGTGGCCAGCCAGCCTTGGAGGCCGGGATGTGAGATGGAGCAGGGAATTCATGTGACAGTGTCAGTTGCAACAGCTGAGCCTGATCTAGATTACCAACCATGCACAAGGGACTAGGAAAAATAAACAGCACTGTCCTGTGGGGACTGAGCTGGGGCCGGCCCACCCCAGGGCCATCAGGGCTGGGCTGGCTGCGGGGAGGGGCCGAGGGAGATTGGCCGTCAGGCCATGCCCCCAATTGGGGTGTGGGGGGGCAATTGGGGGTCAGCAGCTGGGGGAGGGGCCGTGGGAGGTTGGCTGGTCAGCCCCACCCCCAATTGGTGTGAAAGGGGCCGATCTGGGATGGGGCCAGGTGGGAGGAGGGGCTGCAGGAGGTTGGCCTGCTGGCCCTGGCCCTATTGGGGTGGGGGTGGGGGTGATCAGGGGCAGGGCCAATGGGGGGAGGGGCTTCTGGGGGGTTGGCCGGCCAGCCCTACTCCCCCCCCGCCCCCCGCCATCAGCTGGTTTGCTGGCTGCAGTGGGCTTCATAATGACCGGTTGTTCCAGCCGTTACAGCATTCCAGTCACTGGCTTTTTATATATATAGACATTATATTGTGTATATATATTATATGAATATGAATATGAATCTATATATGTAAAAGGCTAAGTGACCAACTGTCCATCTGTCCGTTTGACTGTCTGACCAACCGACCAGCCAGTACATATGATGCGCACTGGCAATTTAAAAATAAACATTGATTCGCACATGCACGATACATATAAAGCTCTCGCTGGTGCCAGTCACACATGTGTGTTTCGATCTGTCATTGTCGATCATGAATTTGGTTGTTTTGTTGACATTTCTATTATAGAGAAAGGATGAATAGCAATTTTAAAATATTTCTTCTAATTAATTTCCTTTCAATGTGCACGAATCCGTGCACTGGGCCACTAGAATAAATGTAAATGTAAGTATAAATTTTTTTTAAAAAAAGACTTAAAGAAAATATGACACAATGTTAAAACTAATTGGTGTGTGCCTAGGCCTTGGCTATATTATTTCTGTTCTTTTCTACATAGTTCAGTTATTTTGTAATTAAGAAAAAATACGTTTAAAATTTTAAAAAAACTGTCCTGGCCAGTGTGCCTCAGTTGGTTGGAGCGTTGTCCATGCACCAAATGGTTGTCAGTTCAATTCCCAGTCGAGGCACATACCTAGGTTGCAGGGTTTCATCCCCAGTCAGGGCACCGTGGAAGGCAATTGATCAATGTTCTCTCCCACATCAATGTTTCTCTTTCTTCCTTCCCCTCTCTCTAAATTTAATGAGCATATCCTTGGGTGCAGATTAAAAACAGGAAAAAATTGGGCATTCTTTATTTTATCTCATGGAAGCTGTTTTTGGATGTCTGGACTCCCCTTCTCACTTCCTTTGTTGAGATTCCAGGCAGAGCCAGGAATGCTGGATTCCTTGACAGCTGGGTTTTGTACCGCCCCCCTGCCCCCTCCGCCCCCCCCACACACACACACACACAGGAGTTAGCATACCAGGAGATCCTGGTCCTGGTATTCCCCACATCCTCATGGCTCACTGATTCCAGTGAGCTGTGGAAGCAGGCACCATGCAGCCTTGTGTGCTTGGCCTGCTGGCTGGGAGCATCCAGGATGAATCACCGGGAAGTCATCGTAATTTTCCCTTTTGAAAAGAGTTGGGAACAGTAGCACTGTAGGTTGACTTGCCTGAAGCTGAGGGAAGATAAATAACCAGGAGGCAAAACCTGAACTGAAAACCCCAGTTGAGATTTAGGGCCCGGGTTCTTCCAGCCGAGGGCCGGTGGGAGTGCAGGGCGCTCATGGAGCCCTGACCACTCAGTGGCTTCTCCTGTGGGTGAGGTGTACCTCTGACCAGGCCTGCAGAGTTGCCTTCCCGCACACACCCTTGCAATTCCCTGCGGGCGGCTCTGGGGAAAGGGGCCCATGCTTAAGGCACTCAGAGAAGGTGGCTGGTGGCTCAGGAACTGGTAAGACTGGTTTCCAATGCTGGCAGCCACTAGGAGATGCCAGGAGGACACGGTTAGGAGAAGCATTTGGGGTGGGCAGAAGGCAGAGCTGCTCTGACCAATTTATAGGCGGCTAGAAAAGCTGCTGGAGTCTCCCACTCTCATTCTGGTTATCTCCTGGACATTTTACATCCAGGATATGATCCTGGAATGTGGTGACCCTTTTGCTGAACTGTGGGAACAATTGTGTTAGAAATAAAATCCAGTGCCAGAGTCCCCTCAGAGAATTTTCCTGGGTCTGATTTCACTCTAAACCACTTGGAAAAAGTTAAGATCCTACAACATTTTCAAGCCAGTGAGTGTGGCTTGGATTTTTAAATTAAATTTAATTTTATTATCCTCACCCAAGGATATTTTTTCCATTGATTTTTTAAGAGAAAGTGGAAGGGAGGGAGGAGAGAGAGAGAGGAAGGGAGAGCGCGCGAGAGAAACATGGATGTGAGAGAGACACAGCTATTGGTTGCCTCCCACTCTCATCTCAACTGGCGGTGGGGATTGAACCTGCAACCCAGGTATGTGCCCTTGATAGGTAATCAAACCTATGACCCTTCTGTCTGCAGGCTGATACTCTAACCACTAAGACAAACCAGCCAGGGCTGGCTTGGATTTTTTTTTAAATGTTCCTTTTATAGAGGAATTTTATTTTTGTTCTTGAGTTATTTATTTTTGAATCAAAACTTGAAGTATAGTATGGAGTTTCCTCAAAACTCCCATTTGACCCAATGATCCCACTCCTAGGAATATATCCCAAGAAACTAGAAACAGCAATCAGAAAGGATATATGCACCCCTATGTTCATAGCAGCACAATTTACAGTAACTAAGATTTGGAAACAGCCTAAGTGCCCATCAGCAGATGAGTGGATTAAAAACCTGTGGTACATCTACACAATGGAATACTACGCTGTGGTAAAAAAGAAGGAATTCTTACCATTTGCAACAGCATGGATGGAACTGGAGAGCATTATGCTAAGTGAAATAAGTCAGTCAGAGAAAGATAACTATCACATGATCTCACTCACTTGTGGAATATAATGAACAACATACACTGATGAACAAAAACAGATCCAGAGACAGAGAAGCATCAAACTGACTGTCAAACCTCAGAGGGAAGGTAGGGGAGGGTGGGGGAAGAGGGAGAGATCAACCAAAGGATTTGTGTGCATACATATAAGCCTAACCAATGGACACAGACACCAGGGGGATGAGGCATGAGTAGGGGGGGGGGAGAAATGGGGGGTTAAGGACACATATGTAAGATCTTAATCAATAAAGAAAAAAAAACTTGAAGTATAGTTACTGCAGCATCATACACAGACTCTTTCTTTGAGTTACAGCTGTCCCAGTCCCTTGGAGCCCAATGGCATCATTTAGGGTGTCACAACTTTAAGCCTTTGGGGCCTCGGTTTTGTCAGGGCTCTTGAGGCATTGCTTCTCTTTGCTGCTCCAGAATAACAGGCTGACCATGTTTTTGAGGAGCGGCAAGGATTCATTAGCCTGGACTATTTTTCAGTGGTTTTGAAGACAAGGAAATGTTTGTTTTATGAGAACATTTGTCCCACCTTAATTTGCAAGGGATAAAAAAAGTAGCCACCATGAAGCATGATAGAAAAGTATTTGGTTCTTGTGAAACACATGAGTGTTGTCATAGAATTTCTTCTCCATAAAAACACGTTGGAAAGAAATTTCCAGTTGTCCCATCTTTCATGTCGCCTCCGGATCATGTTTTCTCAAAGCCCAGGGAGGGGAGAAGTTGCAGACGCTGGCCCGTGGGAGGATCCCACACTCCAAGGTCCCTTCCCTCTCAGAGTTCAAATGGTCCATGCGCTGTTCTCCCTCCTAACCCAGAGGAAAGTCCCTGTGGCCCACTTTCTGTGCAGTGCTTTTCCACTCTTTCATAATCTATTATTGTGACCTTGAGATGCAGCGAGAAGGCTTTGGCAGGGCGTGCTTCACGTGGAGCCAGCTCTGCTGGCGTCTGTGCCCTGGTACCACATGCCCGTGGCTGCAGCTGCCTGTGTTCCTGAGAGTACATGCCTTTGCTGTCATTCTGTGTCCTGACACCTGAGTCAGGGGCTGCAGGACCCTGGAGGCAAAGGACTCCTGCCAGGCGCCACGAGAAGAGCTGTGTTCCTGGGAGGCTGGCTCAGCAGAGAAGCGCGCATGGGAGAAAGGGTGCATGTGTGTGCATGCATGTGTGCGCGGGTGTGTGTGTGTGTGTGAATGTGTGGGTGTGTGTATGTGTGTGTTTTAGAGAAGGACATGAGAGAGGGAGGGAGGGAGGAGAGAGAGAGAGAGCGAGAGAGAGAAGAGAGAGAAAGAGAGAGCGCAATAGAGAAAAGATAGAGATAAAAGAGAATCTGCTTTGAAAGTAGATTTCAAGTTATTATTTTTTGGACTATACCTGATTTGATTATTATAAATATCAGTTATAGAAACTCTACACTCTATTCAAGATGGTTTATCCTTAAAAGAAGACTTTGATGCTATGAGAGGAATACTGGGAAGCAGAAGAAAGACCCTATCAGGTCAGTGAGGAGGAGGGAAACGCGAGGCACGCGGGGAGTGCGGGTCCAGGACTGCTGGCTACACTCTTTGGTCCTCAGCTCACCACCCTTTTCCCAGTCCTGCCCTCTCCCTCTTCACCCTGGTTTGTGTTGGCAGATCCTCCTGCCAAAGCTTACTTCACATGAAATGAGGGGGAAATCAGATTGGCCCCTAATTGGACTTGCTGTAGACAATTAGGGTTAAGCTGACATGAGGGAACTATCAGATACTGAGATTTCCAGAGTTTGGTTTTTAAAATTCATATACTTGGGAAGTTCTTCCAGAATTCAAGTGGTTATAAATCAGGAAACTAATTTTCGGTATCTGGATTTTAAATCTCTTAAAAGAGGATACTGGAAATAGTCTGGAAATAGCAAGTGCACACACTATCATGATATCCACTGAAATTATATATGTGTATATGGCATATAGAAAGTATATATGTGTGTATGGTATACATAGTATATGGTATATATATAACACACAATGTATATATAGTACATGCTGTGTATTATGTGTATGTATGTATGTGTATATATGTGCATACGCACACACTTCAGAGCATTTAATAACAAGTACACAGGTGTTTTCTTTTATATTTTCTAAATCACCTAATGTTTAGTTCCTGGGTGTAATCAGTGATTCACAGATGAAGAGGGCTGGCACATTGTTCGCAGGCATTGTCGTTTATTCCTTGAAAGGAACCTTACGTCAGCACTGGACCCCCAGGTGTTTTCAGCCATCACCCCTCAAGTCCTTGCAGTGAAGCTCCGCCTCCACTTTTCGAATTGTAGCTCTAGTTCCCAAAGCAGATGCATCTCTTCCTGACCCATCCACTCAGCTGTTTAATCCTCCACTAAATGAATTAAGTCACTGTTCAGCAAACACTGGTGACTGCCCACACTCTGGAAAGCCGTGTGGATACGGCAGGTGGTGTGAGTGTGTGTGTGTGTGTGTGTGTGTGTGTGTGTGTGTGTGTCTGACATGCTAGGGCTTACCACTCACGAGGTGACACGCAGACATTGACACACATTCTATTTAAGTGCTTATTTAATCTCTGCAGTTCTTGGGCCACATAAATAATTCCTCAAACCATTTACCCCCAGCTCAGAGCCAGCCACCAGCTTTCATTATAGCAGCTGCCATTTGTGTATTTGTGTATCTGTTTCTGGTGGCCAGTGACCTTGAGGAGAGCTGCTGAGGAGAAGCAGACGCAGGCCCGTGGAGAGGGTCTCTCCAGGGAGGTGGCACACAATGAGGAGAATGGTGACATGGGAGCGAGAAACTGCTCAGGACACAACATCCCCCTCCTCATTTTTCCTGACAAATGTAGTCTCCTCTGCTCTCTGTGATTCCTTCCGGATACTTCCATCGGAATGCACATCTTTGATGGCAAACCACTGTCTGCATGAGCCAGCTCCAGCAGCAGCCGTGCGTGCGGCCTGCTGTTCTGCACGCTCAGGGTTATGTGCGAGGATGTTCCCGTCACCACTCCCAGCCGTTGTGTGGACTCTCCTTGAGCGGGTGTGCAGTGATCAGGGAATCATGGGGAACATGTGGCCTAGAGCAGCAGCCAGGAGCCAGAGTCCTGAGTCCACCCAGGATCCAGTCACCTCAGTTTCTTCTTCTGACAATGAGGGGTGTGAGCTAGAGCAGCCCGGGGCCTCCTAGCTCTGATCCTGAGGCTAAATAGAGCATAGTTGTGTTCCTTGTACTTGGGGAAGGTGAGGCCCCTGCAGGCCCTTGTAATGAAGAAATGCCCTCCACTGAAAAACCAGAAATACTCCTCGAACCTCTGCTGGGTGCAGGACACACTGGGTGTGGGGGACACAGAGAAACATGGGGCAGGGCCTGTCCTCCAGGGGCCTGCAGCCTGCCTGGCAGCTCCTCGTCTCCCTCCTTCCCTTGCTCCACGCTCAGGGAGCAGACCTGCCAGTGTTCATCCGTGTGCGTGTCGTTGGGACCAGGGAAAGCAGACAGGGCCGCAGACAAAGGGCGCTTTCCAGCCCGTTGCCTCCCTGTGATAGACTTCTTGTATTCTGCGCTGCCTGGCTCCCTTCCTTCCCTTCCTCATGATCCTTTAGCTCATGTCTTCAAGGCTCATCATCAAAGTGGTCTCACTTGGTCTTTTTGTTTTCAACTTGCATTACAGCTCTGCCCACACGTTCCCCTTTAACAAGACCTAACATTTTGCTGCCTGCCTCCCGCCTGTGGTCATTATCCACCACACCCAGGTTTATTATGGGTGTTGAGCAATATCACCACTCATTATTATCAGAATATATATATGATTAATGCCCCTTTATCCACAGTTTCAGTTACCTGTGGTCAACTGTAGTCTGAAAATATTAAATGGAAAATTCCAGAAATAAGCAATTTATGTTTTAAATCTTGCACCATTCTGAGTAGCGTGATGACATCTTGAACCATCCAACTCCATCCCACATAGGATGTGAATCATGCCTTTGTCCACCATCTTCATCTTAGTAACCATCTTGGTTATCAGATCAACTGTTGAGGTATCGCAGTGCTGGTTTTCAAGTTGCCCTTATTTTACATAATAATGTCCCCAAAGTGCAGGAGTAGTGATGCTGGCTTTTCAGATGTGCTAAAGAGAAGCTGTAAACTTTATTTTGGGTATGCATGTATAGAAAAAAATTTAGTACTATATGTGGTTTCAGGCTTCCACTGGAACTCTTAGAAATATACCCCACAGATAAGGGGGGACTACTATGTGTGTGTGTGTGTGTGTGTGTGTGTCTGTGTGTCTGTGTGTATAATTTCTATGAATTTATCTGTACATAAATTCATAAAAAATAGAAAGGGACCAGAGATCACAAGCCTTCATGTAGCTAAAGCACTGCTCAGCTGTCTCGGTGCTTATAAGGAAGTTTCCTCCTATAGATGGGTATGATTTGAGAGAAATCTGCCTGAAAGAATGGAGCATACTGACCAAGTTTATAAAGGTCTCTGGCTACTAGCTTATTGAGACTCCTGACAGAGTCCTTTGTCTTAACTTGGAGATAGTTCAGCCAGTGGCCACTACATCATTCCCTTCTTTTTGCTGAACCTGCCTGCGTCCATGGTTCTGTAGGATTCCTGTTACTAAAGCGTATCCTAAACAGGGTGCCATTGTTCAATCTGTTCTGAGAAGTCACTGTGAGTGTCCATTTTCCTCTCATCTATTTTATCCAATATCTATGCCCAACTACCAGATTTCATCATTTCTATGATACGCATTATTTTCACATTTCTGAGGTTGGAATCATTTAAAATGGTGGCGTGTCATAACATGTTAAGGTTCATTTCCTTCTTAGTGGTACACCCAATGATGCTACTACAGACTGTATTTTAGATTTGCAGAAATATTGCTTGAGAAATCCCGAACAAATGATGGCTGTTTTAATAACTCCCCTCCCAGCTAGGAGAGGCTGCAGGCTACTCTTCTACCACTTCAGGAATCTTGCAGGTGCCGTCATCCACCCCACACCCAACCCACTTGACACCTTGGCTGCTGTAGCTCTAGTCCTTTGCCTCCTACCTGGTACCTGTTTCCTGCCCGGGTTTCTGTTGAACTCCAAGAGGCCTATCTGTCCAGCTGAATTTCAGCTTCACCTCTAGGCTCCACCCTCTGCTGACTCTTAGCTCCGTGCTCTGCAATGTGTGGACACTGGCATGCCCACGGGTACCCAGCAAGTGTCCTAGCCCCCGGTCAAGCAGGGACTGAGCCTGCCTGCGTGCCAGGGAGAGGAGTTCAGGCATGCAGGAGAACCAGGCTGCGCTTTTTAAAAAAATGTTTTTATTGCTTTTTAGAGAGAGAGGAAGGGAGAGAGTTAGAAACATTTATGAGAGAGAAACATCATTGATAGGCTGCCTCCTGCATGGCCTCTAATGGGCATCAAGCCCGCACGTGGGCATGTGCCCTGACTGGGAATAGACCCTCAACCACTGACTGGGCCCAGACTGTGCTTTTTACTTTTCTATCCTCAACATTTTACACATTTACTGGAACATAGTAAGGGTTCAAGAAATGTTTATGCAATAAATCCACAAGCTAACAGATTCATTGCTTTTATCTACATGTGACACATAGGTGCAGAACATCTACTTCTACATATTCTTCCTTGTTTCCATGACAAGGAGGAGCTAGCACAGAGCCATTCCCTAGCAGGGCTGTGGCTTCTGGTCTCTAGGGCCGCTAGCTGACCCTTTCGTTTAGATGTGGTGGTTTTGGTTTTTTGTCTGTCCCTTTGGTTGGGATGGGATGTTGTTAGCTTTGTTGGTGTGGATGAAGTGGGGCATTCAGGTCTCATCTCTCTCTTTCTGCATAGCGTCATACCTGGCCTAGCCTTGAAATTTCCAGTTTACCTGGGACAGATCCAAGTTTGTGGCTGAGGCCAGAGCTGGGCAAGGCGAGGCTCCACGGGCATTTGGCTTCCAGCTCAGTCTAGATGAAGGTTGTTTGCACCTGTCAAATGCATGGGATTCGTCCTGGTGCTTATCTGGGTCAGGTTCACCTCTGGCTTTGACCTAATGCTTTTGTAAAGCTGTGGCTCTTCACCTGGTTAACTCCTCACTGGGGGCACGGCTGGGATTACTGAGCGTCCCTGTGAATGGAGCACTTGCTTACTACTCTGGAGAGCAAGGAAACATTAGAGACAAGGTCTCTGCCATCAGTAAACCACCTGCCTCTGCTCAGCAACATGCTGAGAAATAGGACTAGCCATGTAATAGTCTCCCCATGAAATCGACAGGTTTGTTCACAGTGAGTCTAGATTATATTTCATTAATGTTCACTCTTACTCAGATTTTGGTGTTCTATTTCCTATTTCTTCTAGAAAACAGTCAGATCTACTGGTACTTGTTGAGGAGTTGCTGGTCTTTATTTTCTTTGGTTAGGGGCTGTGGTGGGAGCTCTGATCATGGCATCTATAGATGGCGCCATGGCTAGGCATTGGCAGTGGTGTGCCATGTGGATTCCTGCGAGCTGACATGTGGCTAGCTGGTCAGCCAAGACAGGTGTGTTTTCACCAGAGGAATCGGCAGATGCAACATCAGGGCTTTCTCCCCCTTCCCTTGTGGAGCCAGGTAGCCTGCATACCAGAGGCTGGCTCCTAATGCAACAGCCCGGGAGGTGTTATAGCTGATTATTTCATGTTTTTCTTCTTTTTCTTTTTAACTATAAATTTTATCAAGAAATAGGCGTTCATAATGGGAGAAGAAGAGGGGCCTACAATCAGGGATGAAATAGTTTGTAATAAGGCGCAGACTCATGTAATGAAAACTACAGCAGCCTCAGTGTAGAAGATGACCTTGGTGCACCCGGCTTAAATCCTCCTTCCAAGAGGGGTACCCTCCCCTGCTGCTTTGACTAATCAGCTAAGAACTTTCTCTATGACCTTGTCCAGAGATTTGCCCTTGACTGAAGAAGGCAAACTCAGTCACCCCTCCTCCCTTTTCCTATTGTGTACAAAAGCCACCCCCAGCCTCAAGGTGAGATTCTAAGAGTTATAGGCTGCTAGTGTTTAACCAGCGGTTCTCAACCTGTGGGTTTCGACCCCAAAGGGGTCGCCTAAGACTGTCGGAAAACACATATATAATTACATATTGTTTTTGTGATTAATCACTATGCTTTAATTATGTTCAATTTATAACAATGAAATTTGGGGTCACCACAACATGAGGAACTGTATTAAAGGGTCGCGGCACTAGGAAGGTTGAGAACCACTGGGCTAGAGATTCAGAACAAGATGAATGTCTGTTCTCCGAGCCATTAGCATCTTTCAGTTTCTCCTAATGAAAGGCAATCAGGCAAATATTTGAGGATAAAAGAAACCATTAACTTCATAGTTAAACCAGACATATTAGATTTTTCTCCTTCAGTTTTCTTTGTGGAACAAACTCTGAAAACACTCATTTCAGAGAAAGAGCTGAAAGCAAAAAGGAGGAATTCCCCGCACCCCTCACTGCCAGTGCCCAGTGGACCAAAGTTTTGGTGTGGAGCACTGAGAGCTAACGATGCTTTCTTACTGTTATTATCAGCAGTCCTACACACGAGGCTGATCCCTGGCTCCAGCCTGACTTACAGAGGGAGGGGCTCCCTGGCAAATATGATGCAGCGGGTAAGCCCCTGAAGAGGGGATGTTGACTGAGTAATGAATAACTGGGAGGAACCAGCCGTGCAAAGCCTTAGGGGAGGAGGAGACTAAGGCTCCCCAGCACCTGGAGGAATGGAAGGAAGCTCAGGTGAAGCCCCAGGTGATGGGATGGGAGTGGGTGGTGAGCAGGGGAAGAGGCTGGAGCCATCTGAGTCACCATGCAGCAATGTGGACCGTTGTCAGCCAGAGTGAGGAGCTGAGTATAAAAACCCTCAGGTCCTTCACGCTGGTGAGGCACCCACCAATCCAACCTTCTTGAGGATGTCCAGGCATCCTGATACACAAAGATTTTTCCATAAGAGTTGTTAAAGCTGGTATTTCCTAACATATATAAAAATGAATCATTTAGATGAATAATAGCAAATACCACTCACTTTTCCTTCTCTGTAAATTGCATATACATCTACATAATGTCAGGGTCTGTGCCCATTGTAATGTCCCAATAGCTCAGTGGTTAAAGCGAATATGCAGCACTGCCTTCTTTCAGGCCCTCCCATCCTTGCCTCTCACAGGCACATCCCTGAAATGGACACTGAGCCTTAAATCTCAGAGTTCCAAATGTCACCCAGGTGTCAGGTTTACCTGAAGGGGAGGAAGTCATGGTATGGGGGAGGGCTTGGGGGAGGAGGGGTCAAGGAGCACAACCCCAGGCTGTTCTGCTGTGGTCAGAGGGAAATGCAAAACAGAGTTTGTTTCAAAGACTCCCGGACTCCAGAAATGGGCTTAGTCTCCAAAATTGATTGGTTTTATCCAGATGAGTTGACAGAATATCTGACTGAATTGTACTCTATGATTCAGTCAGTGCTTGCTATTGAAGTCAGTTTTAGATAATGTTTTCCATTCATTTTATCCTCTCTTCCACCAAAATTGCTTACTCTGATGCACTCAGTACTGTTCTCATTCTGGAAGACAGATGTGACAGACAATCTTTCTTGGGTCAGAGTGGACGATGGACTGCTAACTGGCAGTGTGATTGAGGCAGGAGAGTAAGAAGCTAGGGAAATTCCTTGACAAGTAGAATAAGGGAAACTGAGACAATATAATTATATGAGACCAAACAATTAGAGCAATTTATAGCCAGCTAATGAATCACAAGGTTTTATCTTCCCTAACCAAGGACACTAAGGAGCAAAAGGTTTACACACTCCAGACTGTCCCAGGGCAGAGCAGCCTCAGTCCCTGTCCCTCTTCAATGACTTTCTTGATGACGTTCTTTAAAAATAAAACTAACCAGAAAATAATCCCTGATCCCACTGTATGCACATTTTGATGAATCAACATATTGAAGGACACACCTGAAAAGCTAGTGACTATTTTAAGACCCTCCCCTAAAACCTCCCCTAGATTGCAGCAGGCCAAAGAGAGATAAAACTCAAGCCACGGCTTGTTCTTGCTAGAGCATGCCCATGCTTATATCTTTGTTGTATTTCTCCTAAACTCAAAGGGACCCCAGGAGGCTTGCAACCAGTGGAGCAGCGGGCAGCAGCAACTCCACAGGCTTTCCCCTGAACCTGTCTCCAAGCCCCCCTTTTTCTCTCTCCTGTTGCTTCTTCTGCTTTAAGCCCTTCCTTTGTTTTACTGTCCTCAGCTTTAATAAACATACTCTCAAAATCACCTGGACACGTGTTGTGAAATTTTTCCTATGCAAACTTAAGAACCCACACACTACCTATGGGCCCTAGGCAGACCCACATAGGGCCAAGGCCCTGTCTGGTAACATGATGACAAAGGTAGGTATAGCCATCAGATAGGAAATCATTCCGGCCTGCCAGGGAAAGGAGTAGTGGGGGTTCAGAACGAGTCACCCCAATATGTGCCTCTATGGTATGCAGATTGTTTTGAGATATGGGCTACTTGAGCCACAGGCTCAGGAGAAACTTCTGTCCCTCCCTTAACTGTCTACAAGAACTTGAATTAGGGTCCTTGCCCCTAGCAAGCAATTAGCAGAGCAAACCTCTTTTGACCTATCTATACGGCAGGACAAGCTTCTATTTATTAAGCATCTGCTCTTCTTATTATCCTGCAATGAAGTCAAACAGTTTTAGATACTTTTTTTCCTAATCATTTTATCCTCTCTTTCATCAAAATTGCTTATTGAATGCCTCCTATGCACTCAGATGTGACAGACGATTGTTCTTGGGTCAGAGTGGACAATAAAAGCCCCTAGGCTGCCTCACCTCATCCCCAGCTTGGATGTCCTATACACCCATGTTCCCTTTCTGTCTCTGAACCTTTGACTCTCTCCTGCATGTGGGGTCTCTGACTCTCATGTATGCAGTGTTCTCATACATATAACTCTGTCTCATGTCTATGTTGTGGTAGGCAGTTAGATAAACATGAGCAGAGCAAGGACGATGGGCCAGGCACAGAAGGTCACCAGGGTGGAAAGCCCTGGGTGTCTAGCAAAGGACAATTGTAGGGTGGGACCTCCCCCCAGGGTGACCTTTTCTCCTTAGCATATTGCTGGTCATGCAGTTTGGACCCCCTGACCTTCCTCCCCAGAGATAACCATCTAAGCTTCTGTTGTATTTCAGCTCCAGGCCCACAAAAGCAGCAAAACCAGACAAGTGACACCAAGGCTGACCTCAGGACCAGCTGCATTGGATAATGACCCCTGCCCTCATGCCACCCAATCATCAGTGGACACCCAGACCCTGGAAGGACACACCTGGAGAGCTGATGGATATTCTATTAAGATCTTCACCTGGGACCTCCCCTAAAATCTCTGCCCTTAAAACTCTTAAGACAGAGGACCCAGCTGGCTCTCCCTCCTGGGAGCACCTCCTCACCTTTCCCTCCCCTCACTTCCCCCAGGCTCCTTACCATGACCTTCCTCACTCCCAAGCTCCAAAGGCCCCTCCTTTGCCTCTGTAATTAATTTTCTCAACATTTCTTCTACAAAATACTTATTCTGTCTCTGTGATTTTCCAAATAAATGTTCTCTTACAGTTGGAGCCTTGGCTCTGAATTCTGTCTTAGCCAGAACTCAAGTACCAAGGTTGCTGAACCAAGATCTGGTCTGAATTGGTGCCGTACCTGCCACCCACAACAATTTGATAATTAGGTCAACCCCCAAAAAAATTTAGAGTAGAGGAAAGTTTGACCACCTCCCCCTCCCCCCATCCCTCTCCCCTGCTCCCCTACACCCACACATCCACACACTGAGTCCTTCTGTGAGCTCTGGAGAGTTAAGGCCAAGAGTCTGGGTCCTGAAGAGAGTTAGATACCATTGTCACAAGTTTCATTGTTATTTTTCAGGTTTTGAGAGTCATAAAAGAATTTTAGGTAAGAGAATAACATAACACATATTTTGAAAATGTGACTCTGGCAGTGATCAGGGGAAGAGGGATGAGGGTTTAGCTATCATTGCTGAACAATAAGTTACTTCAAAACATAACAGCTTAGAACACTAGCACGTTTTTCTTTGGATCGGCACTGCCGGAGCTGAGAGGTTCTGGCTCGGAGTCTCCCATGGGGTTGCCGTGAAGATGCTGGCCAAGGCTACAGGTATTAGAAGGCTAAGGGGGCAAACTCCATGGCTGCCAAGTTGGTGCCATCATTGACAGGATGGGTGGCCTAGGAGAGTGAGGCAAAGTGGCTGTTATGAAATGCATATTTTCCCCCACCCCGAATTCATAAGTTGAAAGCCTAACCCCAAATGTTATGGAATTTGGAGATGGGGACTCTGGAAGGTAGTTGGGGTTAAATGAGATTATGAGGATGAGGCCCTGATCTTTTAGGACTGGTGCCCTTATAAGAAGAAGAAGAGACCAGAGCCCCTTCTCTCTCTGCCCTGTGAGTGCACAGTGAGAGGGCAGCTATCTACAAGCCAGGAAGAGAGATCTCACTAAACACTGAATCTGCGGGCACCTTGATCTTGGACTTCCTAGCCCAGTGATAGCGAACCTTTTGAGCTCGGAGTGTCAGCATTTTGAAAAACCCTAACTTAACTCTGGTGCCATATCACATATAGAAATTTTTTGATATTTGCAACCATAGTAAAACAAAGATTTATATTTTTGATATTTTTTTATATATTTAAATGCCATTTAACAAAGAAAAATCAACCCAAAAAAATGAGTTTGCGTGTCACCTCTGACACACGTGTCATAGGTTCGCCATCACTGTCCTAGCCTCTAGAAATATGAGAAGTGTTTTTTGTTTAAGCCACCCAGTCTGTGGTATTTTGCTATAGCAGCCTGAGCGAAGACAATGGCAATGCCTTTTACGACCTGACCTAATACCTACAGTCACTTCACATTCTATTTCTGAGACAATGCCACTACCCTCATTCGAGGGAAAAGGAATGAGACCCCACCTTTTGAGGAAGGCATGCTGAAGAACTCGTGGACATAATTTAAATATCCTTTGATGTTTTTGGAATAAGGGTTTATTTTGTGATGGTGAGGAAGGAATCTAGCCCTAAAGCAGGCAGAATAAGGCATAGATATGAGAGGCATTAAAGTGATGGAATTAACAGGATTGGGAAAGTGATTGCAATTAGAACGAGCTGGGACAATCAAAGGAGAAGTGATGCGGAGGAGGAAGAGTAGAGTCAGGACATGCTCAGTGTAGGATGCCTTTGTGATGGTGAAATGGTACTTCAAATAGGCAGTTGCACACGCAGGTCTCTGGCATTCATCTGGGGGTTGTAAGCCTGAAAAGTATGGGTGTAGATGAGATCATTAGGCAAGAGACATAAAATAAGGGAAACAAAGGCCCAGGCAGAGCTCTGGGGAGTTCCGTCATTCGGGTTTGTGTAGGGGAGGACAATCTGGCAAAGGTGACTAAGAATGGGGTGGAGAGGAGGGACAAAATGCAGAAACTGTGGCTTCAGAGAGCCAAGTGGAGAGGGGGCTCCTGTATTGACACAGCTGGCAGGTCTGGCAAGGTGGCTGCAGGTGGCAATATGGAGGTCCTTGGTGACCTTGGCCAAAATGCTTCAGCAGAGTAAGAGAAGTTCAGATAGAATTGGGTTAAGGAGTGAATATTTTGAAGAAAATAGACACAGACTCTGTTGACAAGCTCTTTTAAGAAGGTTGGCTATCATAGAAGAGCAATAGATAGAGGTTAAAAAAATTGTTTTAATACTTAGGGGAGGGCTGCAGTAGAGAGAGAGGAGGGTGAAATGAGGATGAGAGAGAAGAGTAAATGAAGGAGTCACCTGCCCTTGTTCTCCTCTCTCATGGAAAAGAAGGGGTGGGGTTGGGTACGCATGATGCGGATCTGTAGATTTAGGATTTCCATCAGGTGCCTTCTGTTTTAATTATGAATGATAAGTCTAGGTCAGTGGTACACCTCTTTGGTTACATATCAGTATGGCCTGGGGCAGCTTTTCAACATCCTTTATGTCCAGGCTCACTCTCACACTCATTACATTAGAAGCTCCGGGTTGGAACCCAGACACCAGAATATTTTAAAGTTCCCCATGTGAGGCCAGAGTGCTTCCCAGGGACAAGGAGGGTCATTGCTGGAGGGGAGCTGGGAGGAGAGAGGTGTGCTTGTGTGAGGCCAAAGGATCCAACTGTGGAAGCACAGTGTGAGCCACTTGGCAGGGCTGCCAGACAATGGGAGGCCTTTTAGAGGCAGGTGATTGTGCATTTCCTGTGGTGACTGTTTGGCTGTGTGGTTACCTCCAGCAGAGCTACCTGCTTGGTCTGTATAAGTAAATATCCTCTCTGGACTAGAATGTAGGATGTGAGTGGGAGAGCAGTGAGACAGAGCTATAAAAGCCTATTTGTAGAGAAGATCTTTTTTTAATAGGCCATGAGAACTTTGGGGGATTTCAAGCTGGGGTGGTTTAGCACCTGTTTTGGAATCCTGGGGAGAGGGTGGATTGGACACAAGCAGGCAGATCTGGTTGCTTCAGCTGTCCTAATGGAAACATAGTGTGGTGCTCTGCTCAGACTTTTCCCTTCATTCTTTTTTAAAAATATATATATTTTTATTGATTTTTAGAGAGGAAGAGAGAGGGATAGAGAAATAGAAATATCAATGATGAGAGAGAATCATTGATCGGCTGCCTCCTGCATGCCCCCTACCGGGGATCGAGCCTGCAACCCAGGCATGTGCCTTTGGCTGGAATCGAACCTGGAACCCTTCAGTCTGCAGGCTGATGCTCTATCCACTGAGCCAAACTGGCTAGAACACATTCTTTCCAGGCACTTTAGGGCCATGCATAGTGTGAGGAGCAGAAGATGAAGCATTACTGCTCCCATCACTGGGTCTGATGAACTGTACATAACAATTAGGGACAGGGAGGTCCAACACTCCAGTCATTGAAGGGGACATTCTTCAGGGGCCCTGTTTCTGTTCATTCTAATCATTCCTGCTGGCATAGTACCCTGACTGGCTACCGACTGCACAGGCAAGGAGGGGCACATTTTTATAAACTGGCTCCAGTATGGTGCTCTCCATCAGATGAAAGAAAGTCCCTTGTCCTGAGGTGGTGCTCTGTTGATGCCTTGTAGCCCTAGAGGTAAGTTATGTCTAGACAGACCCACCTGATCAGAGTGGCTTCTTACCTTTGGAATGTATTCTTCCAATGTGATTTTTAGCTACACATTATAAGTTTGGTAGGTCCTGTCCAGGATTATAGGTTGTGGTGAGAAGCTTATATGTCCTGTACCATGGCTGGCCACTTCTTTCACTGATGGCCATCTTGCCCACAGAGACTACAAGTCCCAGCATTCATTGCATACCAGTCCTGGCCAGGGCCTCTGTTAATAAAGAGGCCACAGGAGGCTCTTCCTCCCTTCCCTCAGGAATGCCTCTCCTTATCTTCCAGCCAGGTGGCAGGTTGCCACCCAGGCCTTGACTCAGGCAATTGCTTTGTTTCGATGCAATAGTGGTGATCTTTTCATTTCAGGTGATTTCTTTATACCATGATGAGACAAGGAAAGGCAAGAGAGTTGTTTCACTACTCATTCATTCAGCCAGTGACCAGAACCCTGGCAAGATCCAGGGTTTTGTCAGATGGGAGCTGTGGTAGTGAATAAAAAAAGTGAAACCAGATGTTCACCCCTCCAGTTGCTTCATATCCATGCAGGGGCTTGGATGAAAAGGCTGTAAATATGTCCCAGTCCTTGATTCCTGAAGCCCAGATTTATGCACCATGTAACCTTGCACCAGGAATCCACCACCCTCACTGGAACATCAGCTTCTGAAGGGGCAGAGCCCAGCTGTGTCCTTGACCAGAGGTGGTGGATGGTGCTGGAGAGGCAGGGGCAGGGAACACAGGCGCGGGGAGCCTGGCTGGGAACCAGCGATTGCTTTTCAAGAATTTTAAAGAAGGCAAAGGATTTTACAAGATTGGCTTGGAGTTTGGTGTTCTTAGGAGATAAATCAAACTCTATTTTGCCTTTTAGCCTGAAAGCGAACTCAATTTCTCTTTGGAAAATATTGGCAGGTGCAAGGGAACTCTGTGGGAATGAAACTCCCATAAGCAGAGTTGTTGGTACAGGTAGAGCTGCTCACAGGAGAAAGGAGAGGTAAGGAGGGCCAGACCCTGCCTATCCCGGTAGTCCACGCTCTGGAAGCTGGGATTTATCCTGAGTGCCGTGGGATGCCATTCAACTTTGGCTTTATGAAGAATCTGTCTTTTGTATGGAGATTAAGTTATGGGGTGGGAGCAACAATGGAAGCAAGAAGACAACTGCTACCTGCTGGTAGCCTGCAGTTGATGTGAGTTCCAACGTGGCACACAAACTCCTTGCCATCCTGCTCCTACAGCGGCAGCAGCATTCTTCCCAAGCTCTCCATTTCTGTCTTTCTGCATCATCTGGCTCACATTTTCTGCTCTCCTAACATTTTCCCAGCTTGCTGACATTTTTACAGTGGGCATAACCTTATTATTTTATTACTAGGCACTAAACAAAAATAATTTGCTTTTCATTAGATCCATTTGCTCAAAGTGTTACAATAGTTTCTAGTGCATTTTAAATGACCACGTTCTCATAGCTGGCTTTAAACAATGCTTCTAGGTGTGTGTCTGACCACCTAGGGCCAGATGTCACTCATGTTTGTTTTGTTACCTGCCATTTCTATTTTGCACAGCAACTATGGTTTTTATTTGTTCTCATTAAATACTAAAAATGTTCAGTTCAGTGGATTCTTCATATAAAATGACTCAAAAAGCCTTCCTTCTCCCCCTGCCCCCCACCCCCCAAATAAGGCTTAAAGCAGATGTCTGCTGGCACTGCAGAACTAAAAACCTGTGCTTGTGTTGACTGAAACATTTGCCCGGAACAGCTGAGGGGGTTTATGTGGTCATGTGTGGAGCCCGTGGGCCAGGAAAGGAAGGCCAGGGAGATTTGATGTTTTAGCCAGGAGAGCCTGAGACTACACTGCTTTCTTTGGGACTCTTTCTTTCCCTACCTGTGAATCCTCCCCCTGCACCCCCACCCCAACCATTGAATTCATGAAAGAAGTCTTTTGAAAAGAAACAAAAGGAGACCACACCTGTGGGCTGGAGGGCTTTGCAGTGCTACCCTCAGCCTTCTCACTGTCCTTGAGCACTTGGCCACTGCTGATACCTGGATTACTTTTGGGACTGGAGCTTCAGGTCACATCCCCTTTGGGGAGCCTTGTTGCAGACAGCTGAATTAAATGTAAATTGGGGAGTCCTGCAGGTATGTGGGATATATGAACGTGTGCAGAAGGTCAGATTGCTTATGGGGAGTGCGTAGGGTGAGACAAAGAGAACCAGCTCTGGGAAGAACCAACAGGAAGCAGCAGTCTGCAGGAGCTGAGATCCTGAACAGTCTGAGAAGGCAAGGCGGCTGTTGTGGGGTGGGGAGAACTGGAAGCCCCAGAGCAGCAAAGCTCATGAAGGAAGAGTGATGAGTCAACACGCAGACAATTATTAAGATGAGAAGGAAAGTGTCCATTAAATTTGGAAGTTCAACACTAACTGGTGATTTGACTAGAGCTGGTCAATGAGGGAGTGGTGGGGCCAGAGTCAGCCTGCGGAGGTGGGCAAGTGAGGCAACAAAGACACCAGTGAAGGAGAATTTGGCAAAGCAGAGAGACAAAGGGCAGGAACAGAGGGAGTGCGCGGGGTAAGAGAGGACTTTGCTGGTTTCTGTTTTGCTTGGCTTTGGGTGGGGGTGGGGGTGGTTGTGATGGTATTTACTTTGCTTTCACTTCCTATTACAAGGAAGAAAAAGACAAGCCCTATTGGTAGGCAATTAAGTTCTCTGCCATGGCAGTGTGGGTTTGTCTCACTCACTGTGATGGAGACCTGATGGCTTGTTTGAAGAACTTGTCTTGTTTCTATAGAGATGAAGGCTAGGAGCCCTAAAAAGGCTAAGGAGGAGAAAATCTTGAATGAGAGATTGGAGAGAATCTTGATGATGAGACACAGGATGAGGGGAGATGGGGAGGATGAGAAAACAGGAAAGGGATCCTGAGGGAGGGAAGACAGAATGAGGTCATCACACACGTGAGAGAGAGAAACAGGAGGAGACAGGGCCCCTCTTTGAGCCTGGAGCAGGAAGTTGAGGGAATTCGTGTGACGGGCAGCCCTACTTTCCTTGGTCACTAGGCAGCAAGGCCACCTAATGTCGGAGGAGATGAGGATGTGATGGAGTTTGTTGAAAAATCTGAGGTTTATCTGTTGTGGGGACTGAGGGGGAACTGAGCAGGGATCAGGAGAAGTTTCCTTCTCATGGCTTGCCTGGCCAAGGTTAATGGTGTATTCAAGGTGTTCATGGCACAAATATCCAGAACTTCCTCCATCAGTGCCGTCAGGATGTGGGGAGGAAGGATGTAGAGAGCAGAGGAAGGGTCAAGATTGTAAGACACATGAAGTAAAGGACCAGGGCCAAGGGAGCTAGGGGTTCTGGCATGAGACACTGGATTCCTTGTCCTCTCCCTTTCTGACCTGCCCTCAGCCTTTTCACAAACAAAAAATTAATTTTACTTCTTGTGTTTTATCCAGAGAGAGCCTTTTGGGACATATTCTATACACTGAAAAAACAGACTTTGGGTAATTTTGACATGTCAATGTAGGTTCATCAATGGTAACAAATGTACCATTCTGGTGCAGGATGCTGATAGTGGGGAGGCTGTGAGCATGGGGTAAGGGGCATATGAGCACTTTTAGGTTCACAGCAAAATTGACCAGAAAGTACATACAATTCCTGTATATAGGATGTACTTCCTTCCCCACTTACCTCACCATCAACATCCTCCATCAGTGTTACATATACTTGTTATTGATGAACCTACAATGACACATCATGATCATCTAAAGTCCACAGTTTACATTAGGATTCATTATTGATGTTGAATATCCTGTGGGTTTGGGCAAATGTGTAATGACATGCATCAACAATCATAGTCTCATACAGAGTAATTTCACGGCCCTAAAATCCTCTGTGCTCTGCCTATTCACCTCTCCCTCCCTCCAACTGCTGGCAACCACTGGTCTTTGTACTGTCTCCATAGTTTTGCCTTTTCTAGTATGTTATATAGTTGGAATCCTATAATACATAGTCTTTGCAGGTTGGCTTCTTTTTCATTATAAGCATTAAGGGTTCTACATGTCTTTTTTTTGGTAGCTTGAAGCTCTTTTTTATTGAATTTATTGGGATGACATCCTATATAATAAAAGCCTAATATGCAAATTGACCAAATGGCAGAACAACCAGTGGAACAATCAGTTGCTATGCTGTGCACTGACCACCAGGGGAAAGACGCTCAATGCAGGAGCTGCCCCCAGCACCCAGGCCCAAGGCCAGCTAAGGTGGGGTGCCAGTGGGGCCCCACAATTGCCCCACCGATTGCCCCACAGAGGGAGGCAACCGGTGGCGGCAGCGGGGTCAGGGCTGGCAAGTGGCCAGTGCCAGGCTGGTCAAGGCGGGTGCCAGTGGAGGCCCCCTGATTGCCCCGCTGGTTACCCCACAGAT
The DNA here is from genome assembly GCF_964212035.1 of Myotis nattereri. Classification (NCBI taxonomy): domain Eukaryota; kingdom Metazoa; phylum Chordata; class Mammalia; order Chiroptera; family Vespertilionidae; genus Myotis; species Myotis nattereri. Next base: position 126,615,575 of record NC_138077.1, on the reverse strand, counting down.
CGGTCCTGATGCTGGCCAGGCCTAGGGACCTACCTATGCACGAATTTTGTGCATCGGGCCTCTAGTTTATTAATTCTATAACACATCATCTGTGTATGCATGTGTGTTCACCCCAAGTCAAGTCTCCTTCCATCACCTTTTATTCCCCTTACTTTTCTTTTACTCCCCCACCCTTCTTTCCCTATGGTAATCACCATATTGTTGTTTATGTCTGAGTTTTCCCCCCTTTGCTTAATCCCTTTACCTTTTTCAGCCAGCTTTTCAACCATCCTCCCCTCTGACAGCTGTTAGTCTGTCCTCTGTATCCATGAGTCTGTTTCCATTTTGCTAGTTTATTTTGTTCATTAGATTTCACATACAAGTGAAATCATATGGTACTTGTCTTTATCTAACTGGCTTATTTCATTTAGCTTAATACTCTCCAGGTCTATCCATGCTGTTGCAAAAGGTAAGATTTCCTTATTTTTTATAGCCAAGTAGTATTCCATTGTGTAAATCGACCACAGCTTTTTATTCACTCACCTACTGATGGGTACTTGGGATGCTTCCAAATCTTGGCTATGGTAAAGAATACTACAATGAACATAGGGGTGCATATATTCTTTCGAATTAGTGTTTTGGGCTTCTTGGGATATATACCCAGAAGTAGAATTGCTGAGCTAATTTGTTTTTAATGATGAACAATACACCATTGTCTGGATGTATCAAGGTTTGTTTATCTATTCACCTATGGAAGGACATCTTGTTTGCTTCCCAACTTTTGGTAATTATGAATAAGGCTGCTATAAACATTCATGTGCAGGGTTTTGTGTGGGCATATATTTTAACTCACTTGGCTAAATACCAAGGAGAGCAATTGCTGGATCATATGGTAAAAGTATATTTAGTTTTGTATGAAACTGCCAAACTGTTTCCCAAAGTGACTGTACCATTTTGCATTCCCACCAGCAATGAATGAGAGTTCTTATTACCACATATCTTCATCAGCATTTATGTTGTCAGTGTTTTGAATTTTAACCATTTTAATAGGTGTGTAGTGGTATCTCATTGTTGTTTTAATTTAGGTTTCCTTAATGACACAGATGTTAAGTATCTTTTTATATGCTTACTATAGGCCTGGTGCACGGATTCATACACAGGGTGGTGGGGGGGGGCATCCCTCCACAATCAGGGTCAATCGAGGGAGGGTCTGTGGGAGGTTGGCTGTGGGAGCACACTTACCACCAGGGGGCAGTTTGTGCATTGAGCATCTGCCCCCTGGTGGTTAGTGAGTGTAATAGCAACCGTTCAACCAGTCATTCAGTTGACCCATCATAACAGTCGTTTAGGCTTTTATATATATAGACTAGAGGCCCGGTGCACAAAAATTTGTGCACTCTGGAGGACAGGGAGGTCCCTCAGCCCGGCCTGTGCCCTCTCACAGTCTGGGACCACTCAGGAGATAAGGACCTGCTGGCTTAGGCCTGCTCCAGGGTGGCAGAGGGCAGGCCCAATCCCTAGGTGCAGCCACTGGTCGGGCTCAGAGCAGGGCTGATTGGGGAGTTGGGGCGCTGCCCCCTGTCATGCACAGAGCAGGGCGGATTGGGAGGTTGTGATGCCACCCCCAGTCATGCTCAGGGTAGGGCCAATCAGGGGGTTGTGGTGCTGCCCCCTGTCACGCACAGAGCAGGGCCCATCAGGGTGTTGGGGCTCCCTACCCTGTCACGCACAGAGCAGGGCCCATCAGGGGGTTGGGGAGCTCCCTCCTGTCACTCACAGAGTAGGGCTGATAGGGGAGTTGGGGCACCGCCCCCTGTCACCCACAGAGCAGGGCTGATCAGGGGGTTGGGGCGCCGCTACTCTCACACTCAGGGCAGGGCTCTACTGCCTGGAGGTTATGGCTCTACTCCATCACACACAGAGCAGGGCCAATCAGGGGGTTGGGGCGCTGCCCCCTGTCACACACAGAGCCACAGGGCGATCAGGGGGTCGGGGAGCTCCCCCCTATCAGGCACAGAGCAGGGCTGATCAGGGGGTTGGGGCGCCTTCCCCTGTCAGGAACAGAGCAGGGCCGATAGGGAGGTTGTGGCCCCGCCCCCTCTCACACACAGAGCTGCAGGGCGATCAGGGGGTTTGGGCGCTGCCCCCTGTCACACTGATCCCGGTGCCAGGAGGCTCGCAGCTCCTCTGATCCCGGTGCTGGGAGGCATATTACCCTTTTACTATATAGAATAGAGGCCTGGTGCATGGGTGGGGGCCGGCTGGTTTGCCCTGAAGGGTGTCCTGGATCAGGGTGGGGGTCCCCACTAGGGTGCCTGGCCAGCCTGGATGAGGGGATGATGGCTGTTTGCAGCTGGTCACACACCCTTTAGGGTGGGGGTCCCTACTGGGGTGCCTGGCCAGTCTGGGTCAGGGACTGAGGGCTGTTTTCAGGCTGGCGGGTGACTGAAGCTTCCAACTGCTCCTTTCTTTCTTTCTTTTTTTTTTTATTCTGGGCCAGCTTTAGCTTTGAGGCTTGGCTCCAGCTCTTAGGCCTCCGCTGCTGAAAGCAGGTTTCTGGTCTTTGTTTACCTTCTGTATTTGAAACAATGTTGCGATCCTGCTGGCTGAAGCCCGGCGACTAAAGCAGGTTTCTGGGGTTTTGTTTAGCTTCTATATTTGTAAAATAGTTGCTTAGAGTTGTAGGTCAGAGGCCAGCAGCGGCAGGCGGGGAACGTTGGAGTCCTCCGTCAATGAAGCAAGCAAGCCTCATGTTCGCTTTAAGCTGCCTGGCTGCTGGCCACCATCTTGGCTGGCAGTTAATTTTCATATCGCCTTGATTAGCCAATGGGAAGGGTAGCAGTCGTAAGCTAATTACCATGTTTCTCTTTTATTATATAGGATTGTCATTTGTAATCTTCTTTGGTAAGATGTTTGTTCAGCTCTTTGGTCCATTTTTAAGTTGGGTTGCTATCCTACTATTGAATTTTAAGAGTTTTTATGTATGTTGGGTAACAGTCTTTCATCAAATGTATCTTTTGCAAATATTTTCTCCCAATCTGTGGTGGGAGGTTGGCTGGCCAGGGGGAAGAGGCTGCAGGAGGTTGGCTGTGGGAGCACACTGACCACCACGGGGCAACTCCTGCATTGAGCATCTTCTCCCTGGTGGTCAGTGCACATCATAGTGACCAGTCTTTTGCTTTCCTTTAAGTTACCTATTTGCCTCATTTATTACTTACATGCTATTTTTTATATACCTATCTGTGGCAGTTAAAAATATGTTCATAATTTCTTTAATATGCTTCTCTTCAAAATGTAGGGGCCTGTTTCTCTTGCCTTATGTGTGAGCTTTACTTAGTGAATTGCTTCTAACAAACTAAACATGGCAGAAGTGGTGATGTGTGACTCCTGACACCAGGTCTAAAAGACCTCACAGCCCCTCCCTCATCTTTCTCAAGGATTAATGCTCTGGGGAACACAGTTGCCATGTTGTAAGGACATTTAATCAGCCCTATGGACAGGTCCATGTGGAAAAAAAATTCAAGGCCCCTTGCCAACAGCTAGCAAGAGCTGAAGCCCCCTGCCAGCAGCTGTGTGGGGAGCCATGGGCAGCTGAGCCCCGGGTCTCAGGCGAGCATGCAGGTGATTGGAGCCTCAGATGACACGTTGACTGCAACCTTGTCAGGCCTCTGAGTCAGAACCACCAGCTAAGCTGCTCCCAGGTTCCTGACCCTCAGAATCTGTGAGCTAATAAATGTTTATTATTTTAAGTCTGTAAGTCTTGGGGATAATTTGCCATGCAGCAATAATTAATGTATCTAATTTCTTCGGGATTACCACTTTGTCATTCGATCTGCCACACTGTCTACTCTGTCAAGTCTAATTATTTTTTTCCAGCATGTCCCCTCTTTTCTACTTCCACTGTTCTCAGGTCTAGACACATAGTTGTCATCTTCCCCTCCCTGCTGATTTGGCTCATTGATTCCAAGATGCCTGTTCTTCCTTTTCTTTTCCTGAAACCCATCAACAACTAACTCTTAGATAAGGTGTATGAGAGGTCAATTTTCTTAATCTTGGCATGTCTAAAAATGCTTTTACCTATTTTCATTCTTGATTGATAGTTGGCTGATTATAGATTCAAGGCAGAAAGTTGTTTTCTCCTTGAATTTTGAAGTCATTGATTATTCTTCTGGCATCCAATGTACCTGCTGTCCAATACCATTTTCATTCTTGTTCTGTTGAGTATGACCTAGCATTTCCCTCCTTGGAAGTTCTAGGCTCCTCGATTTGTCCCTAGTGTTGTGGAATTTTATGATGTGACTTGTATCATTCAGAATGCTTTGCTGAAAGTGAAGAAAGCCCAACTAAAATGGCTCACAGGACAAGTGGATTCATTACTTGGATAGTAAAAAGACCTGGCTCTGGGGTTGATTGACTTAGTGACTGAAATACATAGTCAGGGACCCAGGTTTTTAAAAATCTATCTGCTCTGCCAGGGTGCATTGGTAACTCCCTTTGTGGGCAAAATATGGCAGCAGCATATATTCCAGAGGCAGAAATTGAGACTATCTCTCCTTCTTATCTAGTTAAAACTTTAGAATATTTCCCAGAATTAATCCTATCATTGGCAGACTTTCTCTCATGGCCCCAGGTCCAAAATAAGGTATTATAGTCATTTCTAAATGAATCACTAGACCATGGGAATAAAATTAATATTATTATCTTGAAGTAATCAAGATTTACTCCCTGGAACTGAAGATGGGCATTGGTGTTTTCTGACAACATGGTTTTGCAGGGGAACATGGGGATTTTAAAATACAATGTGAATCCTGTACCTTTGTCCTGTGGGTTTATGCCACTTTGTTCCTTTATTCCTTTTTAATAGGATTTTGAAGGGAGAGGTGATACCGTGTATGTCCAATCTGTCATCTCTGTATGGAAGCCCCCACCAATGTTTTTCAAACTGTGAGTTGTAACCTATAGTATGCTATGCATTTAAAGAATGAAACAAAATATATAATACCAGATTGCATGTATTGCATAAGTAAGATGAAATATTGTTTCATGAAACATTTATTTAAGTTGAGTGTGCATGTGTGTGTGTGCTGGATAGGGATGTAAACTGTTTCTTGTTAAAAGCTGTACACAAAAATATTTGGGAAACATTACTTTAAAGAAATCTCTTCCGAGTATTTTGTGCTCAACAGTAACTATCTTATTTTGGTAGGTTTTACAGATACATGAGGTCCTAGCAAGCACATCACGCTTCAATGGCTATGACAGAGCATGGGGAATATGTATAAGGGAACAGCTTCCCTCTCTTCCAGAGCAACTCAATGTGCTAGCATTATTGTCCTATTCATTTCTTTCTTCCAAAGGAAGAAACTGTGATTCAGAAATAAGCTGATGCCCCCAAAAGGAGCCGGCAGGGCCTGAGTGGCACATTTCTGGCCATTAGTGTGCAGGTTGGCTGAGATCTGCCCCCTGATGGTCAAGGCTGTTCACAGAGTGCGAGGAGCTCTGTCCCAGGCGAAGCCTGTCCACTCAGCAAACATCTGTCCAAAGGCTGCATCCTCCAATAGCTGGGAGAGCCCAGGTGAGGAGGGATGCGAGGTTCCTTCTGAGTTACACAATGTAGGATGAACAGGTTTGTTTTGGAGGCTTATTTTCACGCAGCCTTGCCCTTTCCAGGCAGTTGTGTTCAGGAAAGCACGATGTGTATGTTTCCTCTGCCTAAAGATTTTCAGGAAGTGAAAACAGTTTTTTGTGAAACCAGTGTTTTTGGATCAAAATGTGTCGTGGTTGGGAAGCTCTTGCCGCTGTCTTTGTGAGGTCAGTTAACCTGGCACTGTAGTCCCCACCCTGGGGCGCAGGGCCGGCTGGAGGACTTCTTAGTCTGGCAGCCCAGCGTCTTCTGTGGCCTGTAACCACTGTGCGCTGCCCTTCTGCTGCTCTTCCTTGCTCTCCTTTGGTCATTCTGTTGTACTATATTTTTTGCTTCCCAGTTTTAACATTCTTATTTAAAGAGGTTTATTGAAATATCCTTGACATGTATATTTTTAAGTTGTACAGCTTGATGTTTTGAGATAGTACACATGTGGAAAGGTCACTACAGTTGAGCTAATTAACATATCATCACCTCTGCATAGTTGCCACTATGTGTGTATGTGTGTGGTGAGATTTCACCTTAGCTCTATCCTCTTTGCAATTCCCAGTGTACAATACAGTGTTGTTAACTGTAGTCACCATGTACTCCCTGCGTTACATCTCTACAAATTTGCTCTAGAATTTATTTATCTTGTGTAACTGAGACCCTTTGAACATCATCCCATTTCCCCCTCCCTTCTGCCATGGCAACCAACATTCTACTCTCTGCTCCTATGAATTTCACTATTTATATTCCACATACTAGTATAAGTGAGATCATATAGTATCACTCTCTCTGTGTCTAGCTTACTTCACATAGCACAATGCTCTCCAGGTTTATCCATGTTGTCACAAATGGCAGGACCTCCTTTTTCAAGGCTGAATAATATTTCATCATATCCTATCTAATAAAAGAGAAACATGCTAATTAGCCGTAACTTTGCTACCCTTCCCATTGGCTAATCAGCAAGATATGCAAATTAACTGCAAACCAAGATGGCGGCCGGCAGCCAGGCAGCTGATGCTAACAGGGAGGCTTGCTTGCTCCAGTGACAGAGGAAGCCAGGTTCCCAGCCTGCCTGCTGGGCTCTGAGCTGCTCTCTAAGAAACATTGTTACAAATATAGAAGCTAAACAAAACCCCAGAAACCTGCTTTCAGTCAGCTGGGATCTCAGAGCTGGAGTCGCAACAAAGTTTCAAATACAGAAGGTAAACAAAGTCCAGAAACCTGCTTTCAGCAGCCAAGGTCTCAGAGCTGGAGCCGAGCCTCAGAGCTAAAGACAGTTCTCAGCTCCAGTGACAGCCATAGAAGGTAAATAAGATCCCAGAATAAAAAAGAAAAAAGAAATAAAAGAGAGGTTGGGAGCTTCAGTCACGCACCAGCCTGAAAACGGCCCTCAGCCCCTCACCCAGACTGGCCAGGCACCCCAGTGGGGACCCCCACCCTGAAGGGGGTGTGACTAGCTGCAAACAGCCATCATCCCCTCATCCAGGCTGGCCAGGCACCCAAGTGGGACCCCCACCCTGATCCAGGACACCCTTCAGGGCAAACCAGCCAGCCCCCACCCATGCACCAGGCCTCTATTCTATATAGTAAAAGGGTAATATGCCTCCCAGCACCAGGATCAGCGGAGCCGCGAGGCCTCCCAGCACCGGGATCAGTGGAGCCATGAGGCCTCCTAGCACCAGGATCAGCTGAGCAGCGAGGCCTCACTGCCCTGCTGTCAAGCGGAGCCGCGAGGCCTCCCAGCACTGGGATCAGCGGAGCCGCGAGGCCTCCTGGCTTGTGATCAGCGGAGCCACAAGGCCTCCCAAACCCGGGATCAGCGGAGCCGTGAGGCCTCCCAGCACCGGGATCAGTGGAGCCATGAGGCCTCCTAGCACCAGGATCAGCTGAGCAGCGAGGCCTCACTGCCCTGCTGTCAAGCGGAGCCGCAAGGCCTCCCAGCACTGGGATCAGCGGAGCCGCGAGGCCTCCTGGCCCCTGGAACAGTGTGACAGGGGGCAGCGCCCAAACCCTCTGATCGCCCTGTGGCTCTGTGTGTGACAGAGGGCGGGGTCAAACCTCCCTATCCGCCCTGCTCTGTGTGTGACAGGGGAAGGTGCCCCAACCCCCTGATCGGCCCTGCTCTGTGTGTGACAGGGTTGTGCCCCAACCCCTCAATCGGCCCTACCCTGAGTGTGACTTAGGGTGGCATCGCAACTTCCTGATCCGGCCTGCTCTGTGCATGGCAGGGGGATCTCCCCAACCCCCTGATCGACCCTATTCTCTGGGTGACAGGGGGGAGCTCCCCAAGCCCTTGATCGGCTGGCTCTGTGACAGGGGTGGCACCACAACCCCCTGATCTGCCCTGCTCTGTGCGTGACAGGGGGTGGCATTGCAACCTCCTGATCAGCCCTGCTCTGTGCATGACAGAGGGTGGTGCCCCAACTCCCCAATTGGCCCTGCTCTGAGCCCGACCAGGGGCTGCGGGGCAGGCACCTAGGGATTGGGCCTGCCCTCTGCCACCCGGGAGCGGACCTAAGCCAGCAGGTCGTTATCTCCTGAGGGGTCCCAGACTGTGAGAGGGCACAAGTGGGGCTGAGGGATACTCCCCCGCCCCCGCCAGTGCACAAATTTTTGTGCATTGGGCCTCTAGTATATATATATATATATATATATATATATATATATATATATATATATAATTTATTCATGAACAATGCAGGGGTTAGAGGCATGGACTCCCCCTTCAATCTTTTGAAATTTAGTGTATAACTTTTGACTCCCTAAAACCTTAAATTGTGGGAGATTTCTTCCAGGAAATACCCAACCCAATCCCCCATAGATGCCAAAATACCCAGATGCTCAAGTCCCCCATATAGATCAATGCATACAGTCAGTCCTCTGCATCCATGGGCTCCCAACCATGGGTGGAAAATAGTACAAGTATTTATTGAAAAACACCATGTGTAAGTGGATCTGAGCAGTTCACACCTGTGTTCAAGGGTAAAAAAAAAAAAAAGTATATATGCAAGCTTTCCTCTCCCTTTTCCCTCCCTTATCGCTTTCCCTAAAGGCTTTTGAAGTCCCCCTTACTACTCACTTAGAAAGCCTAGAATGGGTAGAAAATGCTACAGAGACAGCAGGGCTGTCAGGCAGGACAGCGGGTGGTGATAACTGACAGGAAGCGTTCTGAGTATCAAAGCTGGGCCTCCTCAGAAGGAAGACTCTCTAGCATGACTTGTCCATATGAGGTCATAAAGGTCACTCCACGAATTTTGTGGACCATTCACTACGACCTAAAAACATCTTGGAAGGCTTGATGATGGGCTGAAACTGAAAAGAGAATATGATTTATAAGTAAATAGCACAAGACCAGGATGGGGGAGATGTGGCAGGGTCATGAAAAAGACTTAAAAGGTGTTTAGCTAAGAGTTGAGTGAAAGAGCCACCAGCAGGTGTGACACCCCCCCCCCCCCCCCCCACACACACACACACACAAAGGCTGCATTGGCGAAGCTCAGTGTTTGTTATGAGCCATGCTGGGCAGACACCAAACTTAAGAGGGAAATAACCTGTCGTCCAGTTGCCAAGAGGAACCGATGGCGAAGGGCTTGAGACTACAGCATGGCAGGAAGGTTGAAAGAAGTAGGCAGAGATAAGGAAGAAACGATGTGATGACCACATTCAAAGATTGAGGAAGAGGACTCTGATGCTCTGAGGAGGACCATTAAGTTCCCTGGGGTCAGCTCATTTTCAACATGAAGAAGTGCATTGCAGCCATCAAGGGTGTCCAAAGTGGACTGGCTGCTTCCTGTGGCAGTACGTCCCTCCCGTTGGAAAGTGCTGGTGCTCGGTGGACGGTTTAAAGTGAGATGTTGGATATTTAGTTGAACAAAATGCCCGTCATAACTTTTTATGGTTGACACTAATACTACTAACAATAGTGGTAGCTAACACTAACTGGCTGGCTATGTGGTGCCCAATGTGTTATCTGTATTATCTTATTTAATCTTCACAGCAACACCATGAGATACTTAACTATTATTAGTACCATCTTAGAGTTGAGGAAATGTGCTGAGGGAGGTGAAGAATATGCCCCAAATTAGAGACAGTGAAGAATAAGGCCTCACTGGTGAGTGGGACTAAAAATCTAATAGCTCAGATCAGGAGAATAATTACTGGTATAAAGTTAATGCAGACGTGGGAGGGCTGGAGGGGAGTTGGATGGTCTCCTCTGTGCAGCTACAGACCACAGGGGCAGGGATGTCTGTGGTCTCTGCACAGGAAAGGTGTAGCAGCGGGGCTGACAAGAGGAGCTCCAAAGGAACAGAGCAGTTTTGTCCTTTCACTGGGTGGAATTAGCCTTAAAAAAAGAATTCAATGAGTAAATCACATCTATAATCACACATATAACTATACCATATAAATTTTGACTGGTGTGATAGCTTTTGGATAACGCACAAGGAGAATTTCATGAAAACTACAAATGCCAATCTACGTTTTGAATCACAGCACCAGCAGGTTTGTTTCTGATGCCTGCATGATCGGAAAGAAATGCTCCCAGTCCTTCATTGTGCCCTGTAACAACAGCCAATAGTCTTTGCTTCTCCATATTTAAAAAGAAAAACAGAAGGACTTGGCATTCGTTTCTATTTCATCCAGTTTTTAAATTGTTCTCAGTGGGAAATTCAGTCTGAATACCTAGCCCAACACTGTTGGAAACGGGAAGCCCTCCCAGCAATGTGAAGTTCCCCATTCAGTTCCAAGTGCGTTCTATTCCCGATGGTGAGTGTTACTTCTATAATTAGCATGTCCCCACTTTAGAGGCTCCTAGTCCTTCCCACTTGGCAGGAGGAGGGAGGAGGAAGGCCCAGAGGCAGACCCTGGTGGCCAAGCAGGCAGAACTGGAGTGCTCAGGGCTGCTGGCGCCGCCAGACTTGCTAGCCTACCTGCTCAGGCCCTGCTACCTGGCTTTTCATCGGTAGAGTTTCAGAAGGGAATACATGCAAATGATCCTCAATAAACAGTAATCGCTCCATAAAGAAACATCAGGCAGAGCAGCACACCAAGCCACAGCACCACGCAGTGCAGGGCAGGTCTCAGGCAGGAGAAGCGAGTAAGAACCTGGGGCCTGTGCATGAGGTGGTAGCTCCATGCTGGGAGTCTGGTCACTTGCTACCTTCTGCTTCACACTTGAATCTTCCCAGGACTTTGGGGCTGGATCTTCCCACCCCCATGGCATCATGAATCAGAGCTGTCCCGGAGAGCTTGCGGGAAAACATGAAGGATAAGATTGCAGGGGTCCGCTTTGCTCCCTGCCTCTTGGGGGCTGGACTGCGGTGTGGCCCATTCCACTGCTCCAGGTTTTCCTTTTCAGCCCTCCCCTGGGGTGAGCTGCCTGGGTGAGTCAGAAGAGGTGGGCTGTGGGAGGTGGGACAAAGGCCAGTCCTTGTTGCCAGGAGTCCTTTGAGATGCAGAGCTGCCCTTGCGAGGGATGCCCAAGAACCAGCTCTCGAATTTGTCCCGTGGAAGGATGCCATGCTCTTACCTCTCTGGCAAGGCCCAGGTTGCAAGCTGGGAGTGTGATACACATCTGTTCAGAGCCAAGCACTGTGCTCAGAACTGGGCCACCGCATAGACAGGCAAAGACGATCTGTTCTGATTGGGGGAATCAGATTTCGTCCTTCCTTGTAAAACCCAGCCGTGCCCCAGCCGTGCCCCAGCCGTGCCCCCGCGGCTGCCAGCATCAAGGTGCTCCTTTGTCCTCTCGCTCCAGAGGCTGAAGAGTGAAGTGACACAAAGGGCACAGTGCCCGCCTGAAGTCTCCCACACCCGTCTCTGTTCGGGGCTCTGGGCACTCACTCTGGCTTCCTTGCCCAGAGGCCACGGAGCCATCGCACTTGTCTAAGGGGGCAGGAGGTGTGGCTTCTCTCCGCAGCCTGTGTCTCCTCAGTGCATAGCCCTGGCATGTGCTGGGACACGCAGCCTGGCCTTCCCAAGAGCAGTGTTTCACTGGCACAGCGAGGGCTTGGAGGGAGGTTTCTGTCTCCCACCCTCCCCTCTGCCTTTCTGACTTGTTTTTCTGCGGCAGCTAGTGCCTGTGCTCCCAGACGCCCTGCGACTGAAAAAGGAGCCTGCTGAGTTATGCGTGAGCCCATGCTGCCCTCTAACGGCTCCTGCCCTCTAAGTTTCCAGGCCCTGCTGGGAACAGATGCCCAGGCCCTCGTGGAGGGTTCCCAGCAAGATTCCCTGAGGAAGCTGGTTCTTTCCCCACAGCAGCCCTTACTCTACATGGGGACAGAGTGGGGTAGGGTGGAGGGGGGTGTCAAAGTCAGGCAGCTTTGGTGTGTCTGTCTGTGGGAGAAATGGTCCCATGTCTCCCTGCCAGGCGCGAAGTAACTAGACGTTCTTTGGACCCACCTATCCCATTGCTCATCACTTCCACCTGCTCCCTGGCAGCTCCTTTCGGGGACCAGAGAGGGAAGCACAGTGCTGGCAACTGTGCACACGAAGGGGCTTCCTTCCCCTGGTAAGAGGGGCGTGGGGGTGAGGTTCAGACTTTCCAGTTGACACCACAGGAACCAACCCAAAAGGAGAGGGAGAGAGAACAGGCAAATCTGTTGACATAACATCTGTTGAGTTAATGTTTGAAGAACCTGAAGAAATTGTTTGGACATGGTCCAGTTCTGTTTCAAGGCGAATCCAGGGCTTAATCACGGCACAAAGTTCATAGCTGTGGGAGGAAGAGCTGGGAAACATTTTGTTTTGGTAGCTGGACAGCTTTCCTCCAGAAGTGATGGAAGGAGGCTGAAAGAGGAACTTGTGTTTTTCTCCAGCAAGCTCCAATCTGGCAAAAGCCAAGCATGCTACCCACTCTGCAGGAACAAGGTGAAAGTTCGTGTTCATGAGTTCAGAAAGTTTCTAGAGTGAAGCTGCTCTTAGTGGAAAAAGACTCAGTGTAAACAGCTCAGATCTGGCCTTCAGCTTTCCTTAAACTGGGGTTGCTGGTCACAGAGGTGAATGCGCCAGTTCCTGGGGGATTGGGAGAGCTGCTTGGTGGGTGGCAAACTGTTGTTCTTGGCCCCGTGGGGGGTGATGGAGAGGAGAGAGCAGCAGAGAAGGATGGGTTGGGGTTGAGTTAATGAGCCTGGTAAGGGTTGAGCAACTAGGCCATTTCTGATATGGTCACTCCTTGCAGAAATGGAAGAGAAGCATTTTTAATTTTATTTTATTTGGATCTCCAGCGGTAGAAACCTCGTCATTAGGAAATAAATCTTTCCCCACTGAACTTTAAAGAATGGAGTTATTTATTCTTTCTCAAAATCTTGAGCAAGTTCTAAAAAAAAAAGAGAGAGAGAGAGATAATAAAACAGTTACTTCTCTTTTGATAAGCTGACCTGAAATTGTGGCCTGGTGTGTCTGTGGATGCCTGATGGTGCTTCCTCAGCCCGGGTGCGGGCAGTAGCGCCCCCAGGCAGAGTGGCCCTGGTGTGGGCCCTCTCCAGGCCTGACCGACAGCGGGCAGCCCCTTTCCCCTTCTGTAACACGCACCCCATCCAGTTCCCACTCTGGAGAGAGAAGTGTTTCCCCAAAGCTGGGTTCCTGTTGAGCTGCATGCACCTGCTCCCTGGTTTTATTTGGATGAAACAAGGTAAACAGAGGGCCCCGGGCTTATATGTGATATTTAAAACAAAAGGGTGTGATCAGAGGACCTCTAAGAGTCTTTAAATCCCTGGCATCCTGTGACTTCCTGTCAATGTTCTAGCAGTGGTGAGAGGAAGCCAGCGAGATCTGGACGCCCAGGCCCCTGGGGGTGCCTGAAGCCCTCCACAGCAGCACCTCCACTTCTCAGGACGTGCACAGATGCACGCGGCTCTGGTGCACCATCGAGAGCAGGCCAAACCCAGGCGGGCCCTGCACTTCGGCAAGTGCTTCCCCCAGCCTCAGTGTCCTCCTTGCTCAGTGACGATGTGAGCATTCGATTATAGGAGTTCCGTACGCAGCATCTTCCGTGCTAGCATCTTGTAAGATACCAATAGCATTATATTTTAAAAAGCTGGATTAAAAGGACCAAGAGGAAATGAAATGTAGAGGCTGTGAGCCCTATATGCCTCCTCTGGCTTGTGGTCAGATAGGGGCAGGAATTTGAAATAAAAGTAGAAATAAAAGCTGTGGGAGAAAGATGAGAGAGCGGAGAGCGGAGAGTCAGGACCTCTCCTGGAGAAACCAGATTTCCGTGTGAACAGCGTGGGGAGCAGCCACCCGGGCCGCCTGAGAAAACCCGAGGAGAAACCTGAGCAGTCAGCTCTGAGGGACCCAGCAGAGAAGAAAAGCTGAGGGCCGAGGACCAGGCTCACATCTGAATACCTGCAGGGAGAAGTTTTGGCTGGGAGCAGAAAGGGGATGGGCGGGGTGGCGGCAAAAACTGGGAACTAGTCCAACGCTACCAGTCTGCCAGGCGAGGGGAACTGGGAGCAGCAGCCCGTTAAGTACCTGATTAATGAGTAAGCTGCTGGCTGGTTTAGGTAAGGGCGCACCTGTGATTCCCTAATCCCTACAAAGCTCCACCGTGAACTCCCCACACTCTCTCTGAGCCTGGATTGTGCTGAGGCCCTTGCAGGAAGGGACTCCTGAGAGAGTTTTTTCTTCTTTATTTCTTTTTCCATCACTATTTACGCCCCCACACCCCCTTCCACCTCCTCCTTCGCCCCCACAATCACCACACTGTTGTCTGTGTCCATGAGTTCCTTCTCTTTTCTTTTTTGCTCAATCCCTCCACCTCCCTCCTTGCCCCTACACAGGCCCCCAGCCCCCCTCCTCTGCCCCCTCCACCACCAGAGCTGTTTTTTTTTTTTTTTTAATCTGACATTTTTTGGCCCTTAACAGAAGTGGCAATAAAAACAAAACTAGAAGTTGCTTCATATACTTGAAGCTATTGTGGAGCAAAATGTGAGCGAAAGTTAATAGTCCATCGTATGACATAGACTTGAGGTTATCTTTCATCCTATGGCCTTTCCTGTACAGTTGGGTTTATATTTTTGTTGATAATTTTTTAAACTTTTAATTTAAGAACAACATACATTCAGAACAGTGCCGAAAGCCTGAGTTTATAATTTGCTAAAAGTTCACAATTTGAAAACACTCATACAACCAGCACTTAGATAAAGAAACAGAACATGATGCCCTCCCCGTGCCCCTTTCCCAGCATCAGCCCGCATCGCGAATCATAGTTTAATTTTGCCTGTTTCTTTCTTTTTCCCCCTTTAAATAATTTTTATTTGTGATAAAATGTGCAAACATAACATTTATAATCTTAATCATTTTTAAGCATATAGTTCAGTGGCATTAAGTACATTCACAGTGTGTGCAAACATCACCACCTCCCAGCCACAGAACTTTTCATTTTGCAAAACTGACACTCTGTGCCCTTTAAACACTAACTCCGCATCTCCGCACGCCCCCATCTCTCTCCCCACCCCCCACCTTGGGCAACCACCACTGTTCTGCTTGCTGGCTTTTTGAATTTGACTGCTCTAGGCACTTCATAAAAAGAATCAAGCAGTGCTTGTCCTTTTGTGGCTGGCTTAGTCACTTAGTATATCTTCCTCAAGATTCATTCATGTTGTAGCATATGTTAGAATTTTCTTCCTTTTTAAAGGATAGACAATATTGTATTTCTTTGTATGTATATATGACAGTTGTTTATCCGTTCATCCATAGATTGTTTATTTGTTCATCCATAGACGTACACTAGGGTTGCTTCCAACGTGTGGCTATCATGAATAATGCTATGAACATGGAGGTACAAATATCTCTTTGAGAAGAATGGAGCTGCTGGCTCATGTGGTAGTTCTATTTTTAATTTTTTGAGGAACTGCTATACTATCTTTCACAGCTAGTTTTGCCCCCCCCCCCTTTTTTTTAATTTAGTATACATGGAATCATTCAGCACACAATCTTTTCTATTTTTAATTTTTTGAGGAACCTCTACACTATCTTCCACAGCTAGTTTCACCTTTTTTAAAATTTAATATATGTGGATCCATTCAGTACACAATCATTTCAATCTTTTATTTGTTTTTTTTTTTCATTCAGCTTTGTGTTTATAAAACTCAGTTTTTGTTGATAAAAATTTTAACATGCATCCAGTATTATAAGGGTCTAAAATGTACTTGATATTTGTCTGTTTCATACTTTCCCATATTTTATTAAGCTGTGTTTTTTTTTTTGTTTGTTTGTTTTTTTTTTATAGATAAGCCCTTCCCATTCTATTATGTAGCTGTGCAGCATTTTGTTAGGAGTATTGCGCAGAGCAGTACATTTCTTCCTTAAATGTCAACAGAACCTTTGCAGAGACATTTGCCGGTGTTGCATCAGGTTCTGTGCTCCTCGTTTCTTGTGAGGACATCAGCCACCGCTCCCTGTTTAGGGTGCTCGAACAGACTTTACAGCCTAAAGGGGCAGCTATCCAAGTGAGGAGCCCTGCACAGCCCTCGAGCTTCGCCTACTCATCGGCAAACATCCTTTAGCTTCAGACTGATTCTATAATTTTATGATGGAGTACTTTGATCGGCCATTCAATTACCTGGGCTGATAACCACTGCACAAGATAAGATAGCCTTATATTTCCATACCTCCTGTAAACCCCTGTAAACCGACTTTCCTAGTAGCCCTTCCAGCCACATCCACCCAATTAAAAACCTGCAGTGGGCTCACACATTTGCAGAACCCCTAAAGCACCTAAAGGTTTCATTGCATACTTTTAAAAAAATCATTTCTATAGAGAGCTGAGAGAGAAAAAGATCTTGTAAATCAGATAATCTAGTTAGTTATATGCTAGCCTCAAGTTTTAACTAGGTTTTGTCTAGAAATTATAGCGAGTTCCGTGCTGTAGGGAATAAGGGCAGTGTGTCCTCTCTTGGGGAAGGGGGGAAGCGGGTGGAGTGGTGGCCACAGAATAGTCAGAGTTTGCTAAGAGTTTGACTGTCTTCCAAGACCAGAGGCGAGGCCCTGGGGACCGGCTGCCCCGCCCTGGGGCCAGCAGCACATGACCCTGAGGAGCTGGCACATCTCCTGACATGCTCTCTGTACCAGACACATTTTGGTGGAGTCAGGGGTCCTGGGTTTGAGTCTGACCGCAGAAATGTGATAGCAAATTGCCCGACCCCACAGAATCTCACTTTCTCCACTGGTGGAAACAGCGGAATTTATAGGCTCAGTTGTGTCTGTCTGCTGTATTTTCTTACCTCCACTCCCAGAAGGTCAGGTCTCTGAGCTCCTTATCGTGAGGGGAGGTTTGTGGTACAGAACTGAAAGCAGTTTGCCTGAATCCACACCGCCCTGTGGATTTTGTTCTGAAAGCTCACAGTCCTTAGCAGTCTAGGCTAACTGGTGCCCAGAGGCTGGGGTCTGTGTGCATGGGAGGTGGGGTGTTGTGTGTGTTGTGGGGGTTGGAGGCTGGCACTTTCTGTTTTGTTTGTGTGCTTGTTTGTTTGTGCTCAGTGAAGAGGAGGCTGCAGCGTGGAGGGGTGCTTCCGGTGGCTAGCAAAGAGCCCGTGCTGGAAATTCCAGAAGGAGCCCCAAGCATGTGAGGCCTGTGCTGTCGTAGGCCCAGATCTGGAGAAGGTGGCCAAGCCTTGGTAGGGAATGGCTGCTGGCAACCAATGAGCAGCATGCAGACATCCGCAGGGGACCAAGCCAGAGATGGCAGTGACATGTCAGGGATAACCAGGGCCACTGAAGACCAGCGGGGCCACCTCAAATCTTCTCCTTTGCTTATGACTCTGGGGCTTTTGACTTTTGAACAACTGCAGGAACTGGGGTGAGAAGTGATAGTGGCAGACAGGGCTAAGGTTAAATTAATTTGATTTAACAAAAATGAAATGAATGTTTTTATAACCTGAGTTTGTGGAGCAAAATTCCTATTGAACACAAATAGAGAAGATGGGGACATTCTACTGTCAGCTAATGTGACCACTGTGGGAATGGAGTGGTAATGTGTGAGGAAGACACTTATCAAGTCCTGAAGTAGTTCCTGTTAGGACCCAGCTCCCCTGGAGGGGGAGCATGCAGGCCCAGGCTCTCCTAAGGGTGGGCGGGCACGGTTTCCTCGGGAGGCAGGCTTCCCTGGGGGTCTGTATGGGATGTCCGGGTCTGTCGCATCCATCAGCAGACTGGAGCAGGATGTTGACAGCTGGGGCTGCTTCCTTGGGGGGATGGGGCAGGGAGTTGCCTCCAAATGCAGACCCTGCAGATTTGCTTAGTTTACCACAAAGAACAGAGACTCAGACTCACCACGAGGTGAGCACTGGAGATTGCTGACAGGATTGTGTGTCCACACTCTGCCATGCCTCTGCTGTCCGGTCTATCATGATGACAGGTTGTGCTGGAAAATGATTGCTTTGCTCCTGAGGTGCTAAGCCATTCCCAGAGAACTGGGTGACCTGAGCAGGAAGAACCTTAGCCAGTGGCATCTAGACCTGCACTGACCAACAGAAACCTAATGCCCACAAGCCGAGCAACACGCGCTATTTCAATGTTTTAGTAGCCACATTGTAAAAAATAAAAAGGAGGTGAAATTAATTCCTGTGATTTATTTTATGTAACCCAATATATTAAAAATACTATAATAAATATCAACTAGAGGCCCAGTGCATGAAATTCATGCACTGGTAGGATTCCTAGCAGCTGCAGGCTGCCGGCCGGGTACTCCCTCCCTTCCCCCAGCTGCCTGCTGCTGCCACTTGCCAGGGCCTCCCTCCCTTCCCCCAGCTGGCCTGCCCCCTGGTCGAACTCCCAGAAGAACTCCGGTCGAGGGGACAATTTTCATACTACACTTTTATTATATAGGATATGAATATAAAAGAATATTATTATTCATGAGATATTTTTTGTTTTTCATTTAAGTGCTCAAAATCCAGCCCATGTTTATTCTTCCAGCATGTCTCCATTTATCCCAGTGACATTCATGCTCCATGACCACACACGGCCCTGGGTTAGACATGCAGAATCACACCACTGGTTCTCAGTTGGGGGCATCCTTCCCACCCACCATAGGGCATTTGCCAATGTCTGCATATATATCCTATATAATAAAAACCTAATATTCTAAGTGTCCAGTCAGCTGTTCAACCAATCAAAGCATAATATGTTAATGATATGCTAAGATCACTCAATGGCTTGCTATGATGTGCACTGACCACCAAGGGACAGATGTTCAATGCAGGAGCTGCCCCCTGGTGGTCAGTGTGCTCCCACAGGGGGAGCGTTGCTCAGCCGGGAGCCCTGAGCCAGGCTCATGGCTGGCGAATGCAGTGGCAATGGCAGGAGCCTGTCCCGTGTCCACGGCAGCGTGGGGAGCGGGCCCCAGCCATCAGTTGGACATCCCCTGAGAGCTCCCGGACTGGGAGTGGATGCAGGCCAGGCTGAGGAACCGCCCCAAATGCATGAGTTTTGTGTATTGGGCCTCTATATATATTAGAGGCCTGGTGCACGAGATTTGTGCACCCAGTGCACGAGATTTGTCCATCAGCCAAGCCTGTGCCCTCTTGCAGTCTGGGAGCCCTCAGGGTATGTCCAACTGATGGGACAACTAAGGGTATGTCAGATATCCTTAGCACTGCCACTGAGGTGGGAGAGGCTCCCGCATTGCCGCTGCACTCGCCAGCTGTGAGTCCGGCTTCTGGCTGAGTGGCACTCCCCCTGTGGGAGTGCACTGACCACCATGAGGCAGCTCCTGCATTGAGTGTCTGCCCCCTGGTAGTCAGTGTGCATCATAACAACCAGTTGTTCTGCTGTTTGGTCGATTTGCATATTAGCCTTTCATTATATAGGATTTTTATTGACTTCAGAGAGGAAAGGAGAGGGGGAGAGAGACATCAATGAAAGAGAATCATCGATCGGCTGTCTCCTGAATGCCCCCACTGGAGATCAAGCCTGCAACCCGGACATATGCCTTTGACTGGAATTGAACCTGGGAACCCTTCAGTCCGTAGGCTAACCCTCTATCCACTGAGCCAAACTAGCTAAGATGCAGATATTTTTTATGGTCACAACTGGAAAACATACTGTTACATCCAGTAAGTAGAGACTGGGGTTGCTAAACATCCTACAATGCACAGGATGGCCCCACAGAAAGGAATTATGTCCCAAGATGTCAATAGTGCTGAGGTTGAGAAAACCTAGTCTAGACCAGTCTCCCCTCCTCCCCTTTTTTTCACTGAGGTGGGAGTGAGCCAGCCACTGACAGGACAGGTGCTGACACTCAGGTCTCCTGAGTTTAGCCCCAAGGCACTTCCCTACATCACCCATGGCCTCCTTCAGGCAGGTGACAGCAGCAGGTGTTCCCAGCCCTTCTTCCAGCACAGCTCTGTAGATGATATAAGTGACAGGACACAAGCCACAGGCAAGACACCAAACCCCAACAAAGTTCCACAGCACAAAAGTTTCTTTTGTGTTACATGGAAATTTAGGGAAAATTCATACACTTGTCAGAACCTGAAGACTAGCCTGAGAGACAAAGGAAACGCTGAAGCCAGCGAGAATTCTGCAGCTGACACAGGGCCAGCTTGAACTAGGCCTTCAAAGCTCGGGTGTCAGAGGGGAGCATCTCCCAAGGAGATCGGGTTTCTTACTCAACTACCAGAGGACCAGGAACCACTTTCTGAATGTCCATTTAAATACTCACTCTCATCAATCAACAAAAAGTACTTTCCAGTTACTGGAAGCCACAGCTCCAAGTACAATGACCAAGTGTGTTTCCCTCTCTTGGTCTCCTTAGGGGGTCTTTCAGAAAACATCTCCCTCTTTCCCCCCAATATCACCAGGTATACAGATAGGAATTCTTGAACTGTTTGTAGGAGCTGGTAAGAGAATGAGTGACAGAATGAATGAATGGATTGCACAGAACAGCTTCAGAGGCACACAAGCTTTCTTTCTGTTTATTTCCGTGTTAAGTACCCTGTTTCTTCATGCCTGACCTTTGGCCTCCTTGCTGGTGCTGCTTTCTGTGTCCAGCCCCATTCTGCATCCCATGCTTGGCCATGGCCTGATGCCACCTAGGGAAGGGATGCTGAGAGAGCTTCCTGCATGCCTCCCTCCCCAGCCATCGGCCTGGCCTTTGGGGCCTCTGAGGCTCCTTATAAAAAAGCCTCCTTTCTCTGTGTCTCACACTGGGAGACACTCAGACCTCACTTCCTGTATCTGTGGCCTCTGCCTCTCCTTGGGCCTCTCCAACCTCCATGGGGAGAAGGTGCCCTTTATGCATGTTTCTGCCGACAAGGGGCCGTTCAGCCGCATTGAAGCAGACTCTACACATCTGTGGTACACCTGACCGCTGACAAACCACAGGGAGCCATTGTTCGCTCGGTTCATGTTTTGTTTTGAGCCTCTGGCTTGTTTTTGCCTACCTTTATGCCTTTCACTGCTCATCAACTTAGCAGAGGATGAGGAAGCAGAACTCAAATTGGCTCCAGCCATTGTGTCGTTCGCACATGCTAAGAACAGAATAAGAAAGGAGCTTAGAGCTGTTCAAAAACGAGATTGGTGGAGAAGCTGTGTGCTCACACACATGCCCCCTTCCCCCACCCCGTCTGTTTAGACATGGCTGACAGCTGGCACTCTGGCCCCAAAGAGGCACAGGTATCAAGGGTCCGAATGACACTTGGGAATTCCCAGCACTCTGACCCATGGCTGCAGCCTGCCCTTTCTGCCCCCATGGCCCCTATTGTTCTCATCAGGAGGAGGCTGAGAGGTCTCTGACTCCACTGGGTGCGCTGTGTGTCCTGTCATTAGGCTCCAGGACAGCTGTCCAAGCTCTGGGACTTGGAAATAAGTTCCTTACACTGAGAACTAGGGCTTGACCTGGAATGAAGGATGAGCATATTACCTGGAGATGGATCAGCCACTTACTGACCATAGCTGCAGGGATGTGAACAAGAAACTCCTCTCTACCCTCCTAGGCTCTCCCGGCTGATCTAACAATTAAATTGACATGAGGCAGATTCACAAGAGAAAATAACCAAATTTAATTACATATGTATGGACGGGAACCCTGCATACATGAGCGGTTCAGAGACAGAAAGGGAAAATGGTGTGCACATGGCATTCTGAGCTAAGGAGAGGTAAGGCACCTTGGGGCTTCAGAGGGGAAGAAAGTCAGGGGAGGACGATAAGAAGAGCAGATGCTCAGTAATTAGAAGTTTGCCCTGCCCTATAGGGCGGTCATAAAAAGTTATCTCTGGTGATAACTGTTATGGGCAAGGCCCCAAATTTAAATTCTTCAGGGAGAGGCAAAAGTTTCTCATGAGCCCTCAGGGTCTCGATTGCCTACAGCTGAAAAAATTCACATGCCCAGGCGGCACCTGAGGGAGGCCTGTTCTGACCCTTCAGGGACAAATTCCTGGTCATACCAAGGGCTAGTTTCAAGGGCACGGCCCCTGCACTGGCTCCTGGCTCAGTGCAGCTGCCCGTGTGCTTATACAACTGGTACCTCCGCAGAGAGAGGCCATTCTGTGCACAAATCAAGTCTGGATTAAACCCTTTCTAGACACAGAGCTGCTCTTCTCAGAGGACTGAAGGATGGATTTTGAAAACCATTTCTTTTCCTCTTTCTCATCTCCTCATTATTTTATTTACTTTAAAGAATACACACAGTGTCTTTCTTAAATGAGATGAAGTCCAGAATCTAGGCATCTGTCTTAAGCACAACGGGTTTCTCCAGCTCACTCACAAGAACGCTGCTCCATCTTGACTGCCTCCTGGCTCTCGTTAGCTGGAGCGTAGCCCTGTGTGTGTGGGGGGGGTGGCTGCTCTTTTGCCCTCAGCATCTCTGGGGCAGCTGGGATGGGGCAGGAAGTGGCAGACAGAGATGGTTCCCTGCTGCTGTGCAGCTGTTGGCAACCCACCTCCCCACGCAGGCAGCTTCTGCAGCTGGCTGGGTTGCATGCCATTATGCAACATGGCCTGGTGCTGCGGACAGATGCCAGGACCAATGCAAAGCCCATAATGCAAACACTAAGATGAACAGGACAACGTGTTTACTTTGCTTCCAGGTCCTGGTTTCGTGCTCGAGTTTGCTGACCCAGCACATTATTTTAGTTGAATCTTAATGAAAACATTTTTGGACAGGGATGAGTGTCAGGCGCTTTAATTAAACTGGTTTCGGAGTGTCAGCGGCCCAGGTTCTCAGCGGGACACAGTGCTCACTCTGGTGGGTGTGGAGTGGCTGTTTACTTCTGGAAGTGAACATGAGGAAGTTAATGGCAAAAGAACGTCACATTTTCACTCTTTCTGCTCCATCTGCTGGATCTGCTGGCTTTGTTTTTACTTTAAGAGAGCATGATGTTTTGGTGGAGGGTGAGTTCCCAGGAGAGTCATTTTCAGAGGAAGAATATGGAGACATCGGCACAAGGAAACCTTATGTTGTAACTGCAATTATTTTTCTTTTCTTTTTTTCTTATTGTGGCTTGAAAAATTCAGAAACCCTTAGGAAGACAGGCAGTTTGCTTTCATTGTACACGAATGGTATCAAAACCGTCTGCTAGCTCATCTATGTTGGAGAACTGTGAGGCCAAACAGAGTCACAGAAACTGCTCGGCGCTGTGCAATAACTCTGCCCGAAGCAGCAGCCGCCGGAGGCCCCTTTGGAACAGTGTTTGTTGAATCCTGGCACTTGCAGAGGTTACTGCAAGTCATTACCGATCACTTTTGCACGCCTCGCAGCATCTCCTGTAAAGAAAACACACTCAGAGGTTGGGTCTGGCCTTTCTCTCGGGTGTAGTTTCCAGTCCCCTGCGTTGCTGTCCTTTTGCCTCCCCTGGAGCTGAGCAGAGCAGAGCAGAGCAGCCTTGATTTGGGCAGCAGCAGGGAGCCTTGCATGGGCACCTAATCACCAATGCGCTTCTGAAGGAGGCGGCCAGGGGGAGACAACCTGGCTGGAGTTTCCTCCCTCAGATTGCTCTTCTTGTCACTTATCTCATTTCCAAACATAGGACTACATTCACTTCATCAAAGAGCTGTGCTTGGAGAAGGCACATGCTAATAAGACCACCTCCCCCCACCCCACCCCCAACCCCCACCCCCCCTCGTGCAATCAGGAGCCTCACTCCCTGATCTCTCAGGGAGGCTGCCTTCTCTGCTCTGCCCTACTCCACAGAGCATGTCCCTCTCCCCCTCCTGCCTCCCCTGACCTGGGATGCATTGAGAAAGCAAACAACCTGTTTGCCTTTCTCTTTCAACATTCCTACATTTATCAGAAATCCTGAAGAGTTCACATGGTCACGCAGCTTCTGCCTGAGTTGGGCACGTGGGGAATGAAAGAAGGAGGACTTCAGTGCCCCCAGGAGGTGGCACAAGTTGAAAACAAAATTAGCTGCAAAAAAAGGTTCAGATTGATTCATAAGTGACCAATTTATAAAATTTTCAGTGGGACCCAGGAATTCTGTGTAAGCCTCTGCTATGTACGGGGGGGGGGGGGGGGGCAGAGGATGAAGCAGATAGGGTCCTTGCATCCAAAGACCTGAGGGTCCAGGAAGGAGATGGGTTGTGTGCCCACATAGCTGGCAGGTGAGAGACCCCTGATGAGACCAACCTGCATGCTCCCCTGGGTTCCAGGCCTTTCTCAGCATGAGATGCATCAAAGGACCACAGAGCCAGTGGTCTTGAAAAGTAATGAATAAGTTTACTACAAACTTCTTGAGAAGGCAGTGAAGGGTGAGGGATTGGGCATTACATGGTCAAACACAGGGAAGACTCTGGGAAAAAGAATCCCTCACCCATGTGCCTGGCATGTTGCAGGTTCCTGGTGATGGACGAAACTCTCTCCCCTCTTAGTGGCAAGTCTCCTGCTCTTTGGCCACTTCATCCCTCCGTCCCTCTGTCAACCTCTCACCGCAGTTCCCCACCCCCAGCCCCACAGATGCTTTCTTTACTTCTCTGCCTGGCTGCCTTCCACGGGCTTTTTCCAGAGCTCTGTTGGCCCCTCTCAGTTCTCTCACAGGTTCTTTTCTACCACTTCACACCCCACCAGTTGGGAGCTCTGTGGGCAGAGCAAAGGGCCTCCTTCCTTACGGTGCTGGACTTTACCTGAGCGCTGTGCTCAGAACAGTGAAGGTTAATTCCCCCCAACACTGTGTAGATTGTCTGCTCCTTCCTGTAAATGTCTAGACAAAACAGCTACTGGGACACTCGAATCTTTGGATTTGGGCTGCTCTCTCTGCTGCAATAGCCTGAGAAAAATCAATGCCCTCACCTGTTTATTGCTTTTTTGATAGTTTGGTGCTGTGTTTGGATGGAAGCATCTGGGCCCGGGTGCTGAGGCCCCTCCAGTCTGCCGTGCTCCTTGCTGGGCCAGCATTCCAGGGGTCCCAGGGAGAGTCCGCTCCTGGTCCTGTGCTTGGCCATCTGTCCATGGTAACATGGAAAGGACTTGATTTTGATTCTGTTTGAACACTCTTTAGGTTGGGTTTTGTTGCTAGCTCCTGTTCGGTTCACCATGAGACACTTTCAATTCACTTCTCAAGCCTGAAAGGGAACAGAATTTGTCACTCCAGATGCGTCTCTTTGAAATAAGGATTATTTGTAGGCTGATTGTTTTTAAGAGACAACAGGCACAGGAAAAGCTCTAAAAACTGAGTAGAAGTTGCCCTTTTGTAAGAGATTTACATTTATGGAGAAAAATCTGCATTTATGAGGGTGTCTCCCTCTCTGTGCCAGGAAGAGGGGGATGACCAACTCCCTACAAACTCTTATCAATGCAAAAGGCAAAGACTTACATCTGGGTAAATCATACCTGTGCTTTTCCTGGTAACCTCTCATATCTAACCCCTCTCTCCACCCACATTTTTTAAATATATATTTTTATTGATTTTAGAGAGGAAGATTGAGTGAGAGAGAGATAGAAGCATCAATGATGAGAGAGTACCATTGATCGACATGCCCCACAATGGGAATCGAGCCTGCAACCCAAGCATGTGCCCTGACCTGGAATCGAACTGTGACCTCCTGGTTTATAGGTCAACGCTCAACCACTAAACCACACTGGATGGGCTCCACTCATATTTTTTTGTCTTTAGTTGAAGTAGTATTTAAGGTAGTGGCTTCTGCCATATTTGGGAATGACACAGTTTTCCTGGGTTGCTCCCATGTATACAGAAGGCATGTATGTCATTGAACTTCCATTTGTTCCCCCCCCCCCCCCCCCGCTAATCTGTCTTTTATTACTGGGTGGTCTCAGCCAAGAACCTAGAAGTGTAGAAGGAAAATGGTTTTTCCTCCCCTTCATCCTCTTTTGGAAATCCATTCTGATTACAGTAAGTCCTCACTTAACATCTTTGGTTACTGACTTTAATTGAAATAATGTATACATTGTATAACAAAACCAATTTTGCCATAGGCTAACTGACATCATTAAGAGTTAAGTTTCAGCCGAAACCGGTTTGGCTTGGTGGATGGAGCGTCAGCCTGCGGACTGAAAGGTCCCTGGTTCGATTCCGGTCAAGGGCATGTACCTGGGTTGCGGGCACATCCCCAGTGGGAGATGTGCAGGAGGCAGCTGATCGATGTTTCTCTCTCATCGATGTTTCTAACTCTCTATCTCTCTCCCTTCCTCTCTGTAAAAAAATCAATAAAATATATTAAAAAAAAAAAAGTTAAGTTTCAATCACATATTTCTAGTCACAAAAAATCACCAGACTTCTAAATAAAGATCCAAAATACTTCTAATATTAAACATTGAAATAAATGTAAAGTATATATCCACTTAAGAAAGATGAGTGAAAACAAGCAAAACGGTGTTTTGTTTTTATTCTAACCTGCTCACTTCATTTTGGGGTTGCGGGTGTCTGGAGCCTATTCTGGCAGCTCAGTTTGCAAGGTGGAAACCCACCCTTCCATCGCAGGGCCACTTGCACATGTGCACTCTGATGGGACATTGTAGACAAGCCAATTGGCTTAACTTCCACTTCTCTGGGATGTGGAAGGAAACTGGAGTCCCTGGAGAAAACCCGTGTCATGGAGAACAAGCACCCTCCACAGACAGTGGGTCTGGCTGGGGAGCATTATTTTTCCTCACATCATCGTCATAACCAAAGGAGGTTGAATGAAAGGATGTTATTCAAGGACCTGCTGTATGTTTCTCCACTATGGTAATTCAGTTCATGACCTCAATAAATGGCAGAGTTTTACTGAGGACAATTTACAACTGCAGTGGCCTCTTTGGCACCTAGATTTTCCCTGAGGCTTATTAGCTAAAACCATTGGGAGAAACTTTAGAATTTGTTCTCATTGTCTCCCTTCAAAAACTGATAGGTCAAAGTTGCAAGATTGCAGGTGACAAAAAGATGACCTCACCTCTAACTATAGACAGAGACTAGAAAATGTTGGAAAGGACACTTCGGTCTTGCTCTTGAAAACTGAACCAGTCTGACTTTGCTACTAATTTTGTAAATGGCTTATGACCAAGAATTAGAGATGTCATCTAAAACCACAATATAAATAGGAAAAATGTTCCTCTCTCGAAACATGTACCCTGGCTCAACACCATGAAGACTCCATTGCAGGAAACATCAAATCAACCCAATGTGAACTGAAGGCTTTACAACTTAGCTGATTAGAAAGAAGGAGGCCAGGGCAATTTGCTTCCTCCAAAACTCCCCAAAGATAAAGACATTTGCAGATATCATCAATAAAAGGATATTGCCTGGTTTTATAATGTAAAAGGGAACAAGAGTCCAAAAATCTATCTCCCTGATGACTTTCACTGAAGGACCCGCCCCCTGTGTCCACACTAACTTGCCAGAGGAGACAATCATTCCCATGAATGGGCACTCCCACCCCCTTCCTAGTGGACCCAGGGCAACAAACCCCGCCATCAGTACCTCTGATTTCCCACCACCTTCCCTTGTACACAGCCATCTCTCTGGAGGATGTGGCTGTCATCCATGTGACTACCTTTACCTGAAACTCTCTGTGACTCACTAGGATCCCTCACTACCTAGCACAGCTTTCAGCTTAGCTCCACTGCCTGGTCAACCTCCTAGAAAGAGAATTACTTTCTAACTGAAAACTTTGCTTCCCTAAGAGTCTCATCCTTGAGATGCTTGGCTCCCCACCTCATACCTTTGTTTTTCATGGCTCTCATTTGCCCTCAGATTTTTCTTGCTGCTGACAAAATGCCCGAGCCTCTTTTAAACCCTCAAGTACAAGCAAATTACTTGACTCTCCTGGAGTTGCTTACCGCACTGACACAGATCAAATCTGGAAGGCTGACCCTCTCAGAGTAGAAATAGAACCTTCTGTACACTCCCAACACTCCCACTATGTCCTCTAAGGCAAGAATCCTCTAAGGTCCTCAACCTATAATTCAAGGCCTCCTTGACAAGGGAGTCTTAGTCCCACATCTAGTTCCTGTAATACTCCCATCCTCCCTCTAAAGAAGCCAAATGGGATACCAGCTAATCCAAGACTTGAGAGCAATCAACAAAATATTCAATCCCTAGTTTTCCTTTAGTTCTGAAAAAACCCGACACCATTCTGGCCTCTATCCACCCAACAGCGTTTGCCTCATAGTCCTTGACTTATGTTCTGCTTCTTCCAGAATATTTTTCAACCCTGACTCCCAATATCCTTCTGCCTTCACATATAAATTCAATAATACATGTGGACCATCATGTCTCACCTTACTGAGGACCCACCTTACTTCTCTACGACCCTGAATACAGGCCTGAGAGATTTAACCCTCCCCTGCAACTCTGTTGTTATTCAGCACGTAGGTGACACTTTTCTCTGCTCACCCTATTTTGACAGCTCCTTTATCATTACCCATTACTTACTCCAAGCTCTTGTCCACAGGGACATAAGGTCTCTAAAGACAAAATGCAAGACTCAGTCCTCAAGTGTATTACCTAGGGAATATCTCCTCTAAAGGAAAGACCTTATCCTCAATGTATTAACACTATCATCGATTTCCCTCTCCCTGAGACCAAAAGGTAACTCAGGGTTTCTAGAATTAGTTGACTATTACAGGGATTGGACCCTTAACTTTCCCACCATAATCTCTCCCTTAGGGCCATAACCTCTTCCTTAGTGCCATGGCTAAAGAGATTGTTACCGAACCCCTTAATCAGGACTCTCCTTTCATATCTGTATTTCAAAGCAGTCCTCCTCTCTATCCTCTTCTCCTGCCTTTGGATTCCCTGTTTTGGACTCATTACTCTTTTCCCTTTCTTAAACAAAAAGGAAGGGCATGCTTAGGATGGTCTCACCCCAAAATACAAGAGAAGCCAAAGTCCTATGGGGTACTTTAGCCTACTTTAGACCCAGTGTCTCAGGAATTCTCCTTCCCCAAACCCCCAAATTAATCCAGACCACTGCTGATTTAGCTGTGAGTCATCCATTCAACCTTTACATACCCAAGGCAGTTTAGACCCTATTACTCACAGAGAACACTCACCACTTTTCACACCCAGACTCATCTCATAAAATCCTACCACTGCCTCCATCATGCATCATTATCCACTGCTTTTAAAACCTTAAGCCAGCTACTTTCCTTCCCCTACTTCTGAGGGACGTCCTCAGAGCTGTATTACCATCACAGTCCCTCACTCTCTGCACACCGACCTTACTGAAACTCCTCTCCAAGTTCCCCATGTCTCCTTATTTGTGGAGCATTTTACTTCAGCCACACAAATGGGAAATTAGATTTTCAACAATCCAGTGAGTTCAAACTCACACCTGAAGTTAATTTGACTCAAGTGGCTGAACTTGTAGCTCTCACCTGAGCTTTCAAACTAGCACAAAATAAGAAAGATGACAAAATAAGAAAGAGAGGGTTCACAACAGCTGCAGGGACACCCATCAAAAATGGAACCCAAATTGTTAGCCTCTGCGAGGCTTTACTCAAAGAATGAAGTATTCTCAAAATTATAGTTCACAACAATAATCAGACCTTCACATCTAAAGCAAATTCCTTGACTGGGAAATATGCTATGATAGCTGCTTTCCAAGAAAACTTTCCCTTGTTCACCAGCATACTTCCCATTGCCCAACCTCCTTTAGAGACAGAAATTTTAAGAAACTTAGGGTATATCAACTGCTAACGCCTGAGTCTGATAAAATGAATTGGAAATAGGATGAATATTTCATCCACTAAGATGAGCTTTGGAGACACCCAGATAGTTGCTCACTTTGTCTCTTCTTGGTCCCTCACCTGAAATTTAGTCCACAGCCTGCATAGGATCACACATCAAGGCAAAGGAAATCTTAAAGTCCCTGCCCCTATTGGTGGGGACGTTTTGGCCCTCATAGTGAGCAGGAAATCTCAGCATGCCTCGTGTGTCAGAAACACAATCTTGGTGAAAAAGTAAAGGTGCGACAAGGATAGTGGCCAGTTTCCTCTGCCCTTTTCTTCATTGGCAAGTGGATTTTCTCCAACTTCCAACATTTTGTGAACATGAATATGTTCTAAGCTTAGTCTGTGTGTATTTCAAGGTGGTTAGAAGGTGTTTCCTGGCTACATGCCACCACTGTAGCTAAGCTGGTGCTAGAAAGAGTTTTTGCCACTTAGGGGATTTTGTTCTTCTCTAGTGATAGAGGGACTTACTTTACTGCTAAGGTTACTCAGGATATTCAATGAATACTTCCTTGCACTGTCCTTATCACTTTCAGTCCTCGAGGAAAGAATGAGCCAATGGTGCTCTTAAGTGCAAATTTGTTAAGCTCACTGAGAAACTCAACTTGCTTTGGCCCAAAGTCTTGTCTTTATCCCTGATGATTCTTCACTCCTCCCCCTCCAGTCAACATTGACTATCCCCTTGTGAAAGTACTGGCATTCTCTTACCCTTGCTCCTTCCAGACCTTAGGAGACCCTAGTCTAATTACAATCCAATGTTCTTAAATACCGCTAAGGTCTTGTAAAATACTCTCATCAACAACAGGTCACATCTGCCTGTCCCCGAGACATCCCGCTATAGCCCTTACATGATCTTCAGTGCAGAGACTTAGTTTTGTGGAGAGATAGCACTGAAGACCAACCCTAACCCAGGAGGAAAGAACGTCATACTGTCCTCTGAACCGCCATATTGCTGCAAAACTACAAGCAGTGCAAGGTTGGGTTCTTGTTTCCGTATTAAAAAGTTACAAGCTTTACTGTGAACATAAATTCCTTCCAGAGGGAGACCTTCAATGAGGCTCTCCAAGAACCCCCAAAAGGAAATGACAACACGAAGTGGATTGCTTTCTCAAAACTCACATAATAGGCAAATGACATCCCAGGTGTCAGCATCATCCTGTGCAGAGCTGTAAATGCTGCTATGCAGCCACTGACTTGACAGGTGATTCACCATGTGTCGTGACCCAGCAGTCCCGAGAACAGCTCTGTTTCCAACTGGATTTGTACACAGAGACTGGATCTGAGTTGACAACTTTACACACGGCAATCAAATGTGGACTAACAATTGAGGCAGACCTGGACATCCCCCTTTGCCTCATTTCCATACATAGTTGTTATGTTTGTGTTGAACAAGAGGACTGACCACATTGACATTTCCTTGAGCCCTGTGAAGGCAAATCATCCTAATCTTTTATTCTCCAGAATCTCTTGTCCTTTTGTGTTCTGGGAAAGATCTTATTACAAAAAGCAGCCCTTCCCATGACTTAGATAAGACCCACTGCCCACTTGTTTTTGTGACCCCCATTAAACTCACAAGTGACTCTCTTGTTTGCCTGTGATAAGGTCAGACACAGACCCTCCACATTCGTATTCTTTGTTTCCCGGATGAGTAGTTGCACTATTTGCCCATCAAAACGAGATAGACACAGAGATAGACATTTCTTGTTCACTTGGCTGACAGAACCCCTGATTATAAAAATGTCATAACTGTAAAATCATCCATCTATGACTTGTCTACTCCTCCCTATAAACATCTAGAGTCTAGACAAAACCACTGCTGAGACACTCAGATCTTGAGAACTGGCATGCTCTACCTACTGTAATAGTATGAATAAAATCAATCCCTTGCTTGTTTTTCATTTTTCACAATCGAAATGATCATTTATTGAGCACTTACTGTGGGTCAGACACTTTTCTAAGGGCTAGATATGTATTATCTCATTTAATTATCACAACAAGTCTATGAGGTAGGCATTGTTTGCCCCTACTTTTCAGAAGAGCAAATTGAAGTTAACTAACTTGCCTCATGTCCCAGGAGAGAAAATGGTAGATTGGGAATTCAGGTGGCAGGATTCTTTCTCTGCAGTCTCAGCTATGGCTGTGAATTCTCATAATACATTAAACATGAATGTGTTTGTTGTTGCCATATCCTATCTAATAATAGACAAACATGGTAATTGACCATACCTTCGCTACACTTCCCATTGGCTAATCAAAGCGATATGCAAATTAACTGCCAACAAAGATGGCGGTTAATTTGCATACGTAAGCACAATGCTGGGAGGCGAAAGGGGAAGAACGGGAGAAGCTGCCTGTTGCTGACAGTGATCGGAAACCCAGGTGGCAGGCAAGAGCCGGGTGGCAGGCAAAGGCAGCCCCCCACCTTTGCTCTGCCCCTGGCCCATGATCAGAGAACCGGGGCCGCCTTTGCCCGCCCCCTGGCTGGTGATCAGGGAAGCCAGGTGGGGCAGGGAAGAGGTGGCCGCCAGCAGCTGCCTAGTCCCTGCCCACCCCTGGCTGGTGTTTGGAGAAGTACCTGTATTTTTTTTTCAAATATCTGTATTTTTAATAATTTCTTGACATGGTAAAGAATTTTACATTACCACCCAAGGGTGGTGGGGTGAGGAGAAGGAGCAGCAGAACAATCCAACAAACAAAAAGGGAAACAGAAATGCATGGTGGAAGGGATTTGAAGGGTGGGTAGGGGCATTGCCCAACTAAAATGCAATTGGTTTGTTACTGAGTACTATTCATGGGAAGACAGCATCCTGACTCCTTCTCTATACAGCATATTGGGAGTAAAAATGATGCATCCAGGTGGAAATATGATTAGGGGTTGGAAGACAGATAGGGAAAGAAGAAATCAGAAATAGACACCGAGAGAGTCACTGGCTGGCTGGCTGCAAATACTGACTCTCCAGTAGTGATAGAATAAAAAAAGTGCGGGATATCTCTGGAAGATTCAAGAGATAGGGGGCAACTCTTCTATGGTTTTGACTTGCGCAGCAGATTTCCACATACACACATATACATGCCTATGTTTGCATGCACACACATATACACATAACTGACTGCCCTCTCTGGAAGCACAGAAGAAGAAGAAGCCGCCAGAAGAAGAAGCCACCCACCTTTGGTCCAGGCGCCAGCGCCTGCTGCTGGCTGCAGCCCAGGAGATGGACAAGCCACCCGTCCGAGCCACCCAGAGAAGCTGCCAACCCTGTGGTCCAGGGCACCAGCGCCTGTGGCCAGGGAAATAGGTTCCCTCTTCTCCTACTGCAGCCATTGCTTCAATATTCCCCTTCTGAATTTC
The DNA here is from genome assembly GCF_964212035.1 of Myotis nattereri. Lineage (NCBI taxonomy): Eukaryota > Metazoa > Chordata > Mammalia > Chiroptera > Vespertilionidae > Myotis > Myotis nattereri. The sequence goes on along the minus strand of NC_138077.1, from coordinate 126,582,509 downwards.
TCTCCTGTGCTGCAACCCAACTCCAATTTTCAGCAGAAGGATACGGAACAGAAAGAGCAGTGTTAAAAGCTTACATTTTTAAGACGGTAAGGTTGGTACTTAAACAATTAGATGGAAAAACTAGAGTCTTTAAAGTAACAAAGGCTACAAAGGACAGGGACAGCGCATGACCTATTATATCCAGCAATCCATATGGGGACTGAAAACTTTGCAATGATGACAATTAGTGAAGATATGAATCAACTAAAATAGTTGATGGGGACAGTTCTTCCATCTTTGAAAATATCTACATCAAACCTGTTTAAATAGATTTTTATCTGCATAATATAACACATTCTAACAAGACCACCACCACCACCAATGTGGTCAGTGTTGTGTCGATAAATGTTTAATAACAGAGGGACCACCCCCCAAATGCACAAATTTTTGTGCACTGGGCTACTAGTTAATAATATAGATCAAAATTTATCTAGAGGTCAGGAATTAAGAGATTGAGAAAGGTTTATGAGAATGGCATTTGAGGGGCATATTGAAGGCCAAAAAGCCTTTATTGAGTAGAGATAGAGAAGGGACATTGCAGACCAAGAACAGGCTCCAGGATCAGCAGACAATTAGAATTGGGCTATGGACTCAGGAGAGCTTTGGGGACCAAGATGCAGATATAGGGGTCACCTGCATAGAAGTGATGAGGGATGTAGCCATGGGCTGATGAGTTAGCTAGAAAAGACAAAAAAACATAGCCTCCTTTTTCAAGAAGTGAAGGAATGAAGAAAAATAGGAAAATAATTGAGGGGTCAGGAGGGTCATGTAAGTGCCTAAAAAAATAAATGTAATGATGGCATCCCTAATGCATAGAAATATATTTTGTGCTTTACTATATTGCAGGCACTGGGGTAAGCACAGCCTAATTTGACCCTTCCCAGACTCTGTGAGGTTGGGTTCCATAACCATCTTCGTGTTAGATGAGGAAATTAAAGCTCAGAAAGATTAACAGGAACTTTCAGGATACAGAGCAACTGGAACACTCATTCATACACTGTGTGCAGAAATATACAGTAGTCCCCCCATATTCTTGGTTTTGCTTTCTGCAGTTTCAGTTACCTGTGGTCAACCCTAGCCCAAAAATATTAAATGGAAAATCCAGAAAGAAACAATTCATTAATTTTAAATTGTGTGATGTTCTGAATAGGGTGATGAAATCTCACACTGTCCTGCTCCATCCTGCCAGGAACCTGAGTCATCCCTTTGTCCACCGTCTTCATACTGTATATACTCCCTACCCATTTGTCACTTAGTAATTGTCCAATTATGAGAGAGAGAGGGAAAGAGAGATCACATTCACATAACCTTTAGTACAGCATATTGATCTATTTTATTTTTTTATTTATTTAGTTCTCACCTGAGGAATGAATATATTTTTTTCCCATTGATTTTTAGAGAGAATGGAAGGAAGGAAGGGGTGAGGAGGAGGAGAGAGAAACATTGATTGTGAATCAGAATTTTTGGACTAAAACACGTGTGTTCCCCTGGGCAGGATGTCCTGGATTCTTTGTCCCCTGGAGTCGAAGAATGAATCCACGGACAGAAGGTGGTATAGCAAAGGTGGGAATTTATTGAAGAACAAGTATAGATTCCCACATGGGGAAAGTGAAGGACTCTCACAGCATGGACTACCACATGGGGAGGGGGAAAGTGTCCTACAGAGTTCCCTTTTCCAAGGTTTATAAAGGCTGCAGATCTTTGTGCCTTGATATCCCTTCTGATTGGTCACTATTTCCTTAGACTAGTTACTATAGTAACTCCTGAGTTCAAAGGTCAAACCTCACATGGGACATATGAGGTTTTTCCTTCCCTCCTTATTGTTTTCCTATTCCCTTTGGGGTTTCTTTTTCTCCTTCTGGATGAAGAGCTTCCTTCCCTTTATTTTGTAAATATAGACCTTTTGCTGTTCTCAGCTCCCTCATTCTATGGAAATGTACCTGTTGCAGCTTTTCAGCTTCCCAATTCTATGGAAATATACCTCCTGCTGCTCTGCAGCCCTGTGCTTCTTCCATGGTTCTCTAAAATTTCTAAAATTTCCTAAAACCTGTCTTTTTTCACCCCCAAAATTACTGTTTCAATTGGTTGCCTCCTGCTTGTGTCCTATCAGGGCCAGGGATTGAACCTGCAACCAAGGTATGTGACCTTGACCAGGAACCAAACCCGAGACCGTTTGGTCATTGGGTTGATGCTCTATCCACTGAGTCAAACCCACCAGGGCTGTTCTTTTTTATTATTAGTTACTAGAGGCCTGATGCACGAAATTCGTGCAAAGGGCTTGGCCCTTGCAGCCCTGGCTTTGTCCTAAGGTCGTCTGGTTGTCTGGTCTAATTAGCATATTGTGCTTTTATTATTATAGATTGTTATTAATCTCTTACTGTGCCTAATGTATAAATTCAAATTTATTATAGGTATGCATATATAGAAAAGAACATAGTATATTTGGGTTTGGTATTATTTGTAGTTTCAGGCATCCATTGGGGGTCTTGGAAAATATCCCCTGTGGATAAGGGCAGACTACCATAAATTAGTACAGCCACTTTTCAAAGTGGTTTGGCATTTTTTATAAAATTAAACATACAGTTACCATAAGACCTAGCATTTTCTCTCTGAGGGATTCATTTTCTCCATGAGAAATAAAAAAATTTCCACATAAGGACTTGATCACTAATGTTCATAACATTATTATTCATAGCAGCCCCAAGCTTGAATCAACCCAATTGTCCATCAATGGATGAATGAATAAACAAGGTGTGTATATCCATACAATGGGTCAATATCCTATCTACTAAAAGAGAAACTTGGTAATTGGCGTACAACCGCTACCCTTCCCATTGGCTAATCAGCGAGATATGCAAATTAACTGCCAGCCAAGATGGTGGCTGACAGCCAGGCAGCTTGAAACTAACATGAGGCTTGCTTGCTTCAGTGCTGGAGGACTCCAACGTTCTGAGCCTTCAGTTTAAGAAACATTGTAACAAATATAGAAGGTAAACAAAACCCCAGAAACCAGCTTTCAGCCCACCGGGATCTCAGAGCTGGAGTTATACATTGTTTCGATTATAGAATCTAAACAAACCAGATACCTTCTTTCAGCAGCAGAGGCCTCAGAGCTGGAGCCAGAGCTAAAGCTGGCCCAGAATAAAAAGAAAAAGAAAAAAAGGAGCAGTTGGGAGCTTCAGTCCCAGCCTGAAAACAGCCCCTCACCCTCACCCAGACTGTCCAGGCACCCCAGTGGGGACCCCCACCCTGAAGGGTATGTGACCAGCTGCAAACAGCCATCATCCCCTCATCCAGGCTGGCCAGGCACTCCAGTGGGGACCCCCACCCTGATGCAGGACACCCTTCAGGGCAAACCAGCCAGCCCGCACCCATGCACCAGGCCTCTATTCTATATAGTAAAAGGGTAATATGCCTCCCATCACCGGGATCAGCAGAGCCGCGAGGCCTCCAGGCACCGGGATCAGCATGATAGGGGGCAGCGTCCAAACCCCCTGATTGCCCTTAGGCTCTGTGTGTGACAGTGGGTGGGGCCACAACCTCCCTATCAGCCCTGCTCTGTTCCTGACAGGGGAAGGCACCTCAACCGCTTGATTGGCCCTGCTCTGTGCCTGATAGGGGGGAGCTCCCCAACCCCCTGATCACCCTGCAGCTCTGTGTGTGACAGGGTGCGGCGCCCCAACCCCCCACCCCACGGGCCCTGCTCTGTGTGTGATGGGGTAGAGCCATAATCTCCCCATCAGCCCTGCCCTGAGTGTGAGAGTGGCGGCGCCCCAACCCCCTGATCAGCCCTGCTCTGTGGGTGATAGAGGGCAGCGCCCCAACACCCTCCCCCCATGGGCCCTGCTCTGTGTGTGACGGGGTAGAGCCATAACCTCCTCATCGGCCCTGCCCTAAGTGTGACCATGGCGGCGCCCCAACCCCCTGATCAGCCCTGCTCTGTGGGTGATAGAGGGCAGCGCCCCAACCCCCCACCCCACGGGCCCTGCTCTGTGTGTGACAGGGGGCAGTCTCCCAACTCCCCTATCGGCCCTACTCTGTGAGTGACAGGGGGGAGCTCCTCAACCCCCTGATGGGCCCTGCTCTGTGAGTGACAGGGGGAGCTCCCCAACCCCCTGATGGGCCCTGCTCTGTGCATGACAGGGGGGGAGCTCCCTAACCCCCTGATGGGCCCTGCTCTGTGCATGACAGGGGGGAGCTCCCCAACCCCCTGATTGACCCTGCTCTGTGCATGACAGGGGAGAGCTCCCCAACCCCCTGATTGACCCTGCTCTGTGCATGACAGGGGGCAGTGCCCCAACCCCCTGATTGACCCTGCTCTGTGCGTGACAGGGGGTGGTGCAGCAACCTCCCCATCGACCCTGCCTTGAGTGTGACAGGGGACGGTGCCCCAACCGCCCAATCGGCCCTACCCTGAGCGTGACTGAGGGTGGCATCGGAACCTCCTGATCCGCCCTGCTCTGTGCATGACAGGGGGTGGCGTCCCAACTCCCCAATCGGCCCCGCTCTGAGCCAGACTAGGGGCTGCACCTAGGGATTGGGCCTGCCCTCTGCCACCCGGGAGCAGGCCTAAGCCAGCAGGTCGTTATCTCCTGAGGGGTCCCAGACTGCGAGAGGGCACAGGCCAGGCTGAGGGACCTCCCCTCTCCCCCCCCCCCGCCCCCCCGAGTGCACAAATTTTTGTGCAACGGGCCTCTAGTTTCACAATAAAAAGGAACAAACTGCTGAGATATACAACCACTATGGGTGAATTCCAAAGGCATTATACTGAGAAAAAGATGCCAGACACACATACTGCAGGATTTTGTTTATATCAAACACTTGAAAAGACAAACTTAATCTATGATGATAGAAAGCAGATTGGCGGTTGCTGAGCATGAAGACTTGCTGGTAAGGAGCCTTACAGGTACATTTTGAGGTGATTGAAATGTTCTATACCTTGATTGTGATGGTAGTTACACAGGTATATATTTGTCAAATAGCAGCATTTTATTGTATGTCAATTATATCTCAATAAAATTTATATAAATTTAAAAACAAAAAAGAATGAGTCACATATGAATACTTTAAAAATAGGTCACAGAAAAAAGCCTACAATTATAATGAAAAACAGTACTTTCTTAATCATCTCCCTATCTGTGTAAATGCATGATAAAGGGTCCAGAAAAATTACAACAAAGTGATAAGTGGATATCACTCTAGGGCAGTGGTTCTCAACCTTCTTAATGCCGCGACCCTTTAATACAGTTCCTCATGTTGTGGTGACCTCCAACCATAAAATTATTTTCGTTGCTACTTCATAACTAATTTTGCTACTGTTATGAAGCGTAATGTTAATATCTGATATGCAGGATGTATTTTCATTGTTACAAATTGAACATAATAAAAGCATAGTGATTAATCACAGAAACAATATGTAATTATATATGTGTTTTCCGATGGTCTTAGGTGACCCCCGTGAAAGGGTCATTCGCCCCCCCCCAAAGGGGTCGTGACCCACAGGTTGAGAACCGCTGCTCTAGGGGAAAGGAGTAAGATGGAGGGGACCTTTCCCTTAAGATGGGTATATTTTCACTGTGTTGTTAGGTTTTTATAATCAGTTTGTATGTATTGTTTGTCCACTTTTTGAGAAGAATAAAAACGAAACACGCACATGCACACGCACATGCACATGCACAAGCACTTGTTCCACCCGAAGTTGAGTCCTCTTCTAACTCCAGAGCGGGGAGCTAAGAGCCACTGGGGCGGGGGGGGGGGGGGGGGGTGGTGCTCTGCTGAGAAGGACCATAGTTTTCCGCCCCGGCACTCAGGCACAGGACATGGGCTTCAGGGCAGTTTGGTCCAGTGGCCACCTTGTATGCTCTTCTGGGTTCTGGTCACGGTGGTGGCTGGGCAGTTCATGCTTGCGCATGAGCCAGTGTGAAGGGATGCCTCGGACTCTCTCATTTCCCCATAGCACTTGACAGGAAAGCCAAAAATAATTGCGAACATTTTTTTTATAAGTGTTGTCTAGTGACAACCCAATAATCCAGTTTCCTGTAGATCACTAGTTCTGCACTGGGGGCATTTTGCCCCTCAGAAAACATCTGGCAATGTCTAAAGATACTTTTGGTTGTCACAACCTGAGAGGCATGGGTGCCACCTCATCCCTAGTGGGTAGAGACCAGGGATGCTGCTAAATATCCCGCAAGGCCCAGGCAGCCCCCACCACAAAGGATCATCCTGCCCAAAGTGTCAGCAGTGTGATGTTGAGAAGCCCTGATACGGGTAACATCCCTCTACAACCACCCAGCCCTGACCAGTTTGGCTCAGTGGATAGAGCTTCAGCCTGAAGACTGGAGGGTCCCTGGTTCGATTCCGGTCAAGGGCATGTACCTTGGTTTCGGGCACATCCCCAGTGGGAGGTGTGCAGGAGGCAGCTGATCGATGTTTCTCTCTCATCGATATTTCTGGCTCTCTATCCCTCTCCTTCCTTTCTGTAAAAAATCAATAAAATATATATATATATTTTAAAAAGAAACCACCCACTTTGTGTTAGTGATGGGGGTTGATTCTTACAGCAGTGTTTTATCTTCAAATTTTATGAGTGGTAGTGTGGAAATAGAAACAGAAGTTGTCTTCTTAGCTTGTTTATGGACAAAAGTCAGTCTTGGGCAAATCTACATGAAAGGTGACTCTAAGAAGCTAGGGATTATGTTGGAAGAGATTGCTGGGGGCACAGGGGCCTGGGGCACAGGGCTTGGGTCCTCACACACACTTGCTGCCTGCCTTTGGGAGTGCCGCTGGGGAGGGGAACAGAGCATCCTCAGGTCCCTGGCTCCACAGTTTTTATTGTACAACAAGTTCATGCACGAGTCAATTTGGAGAGTTGCTCAAGCACAATGAACTATGATGGAATAAGGAAGAAGAAACCACTACATTGCCGTCCACTCCCAGCATGTGCTGCCCTGTGACCAGCTTCCTCTCTTCTGCTGAAAGAGGAGGAGGTCAGGCAAGCAGGAAGGCTGACAAGGGTGAAATCCAGGGGTGAGTGTGGGAGGGGGGGCTGGTTCTGTGAGAGTGGAAGGGGCAGAGGAAAGCCTGGGGTGCTTGTTTTCACTGTGGGGCCCAGAGGGACCAGAGGGAAAGAAATAGTGACTGGTCTCTGACACTATTTTGAAAAGATGTCCCTTTTTGAAAAGATGGATACTTTCTTTCTGGGATGAACTATAGCTCACTTATGGTATTTTTTATTAGTGTAACTCCAGATGCTAAATTTTCTTTTTCAATTTTTATGAAAAAGATTTGAGTGTTTTATTTTTAGAAACAAGTAAGAATAGGTTATTTTTTAAATTTCATTTATTTTTATTGAATTTATTGGGGTTGCATTGGTCAATAAAATCATATTTGTTTCAAATGTACAATTGCATTGTATGTACACCATTCCAAGTCTGGTCTCCTTATGCCACCATTTATCCCCCTTACTCTTCTACCCGCCCCTACACTCCCTTCCTTCTGGGAATCACCACACTGCTGTCTGTGTCCAGGAGTTGTTGTTGTTTTTGCTTAATTTCTTCACCTAGAATAGGTGATTTTTAAAAATATTTGCATATTAAATCCTTTTACTAGAAAATCTATGTGATTTAAATATTTAAAAAGGTATATAGTGAAAAATAAGTCTTCTTCCCAGCTCTGAGGCAGATAATCCTTGTTTCCTTCCCAAAATGGGTTTGGGAGGACTCAAGAAGTTGGAGAGTTGCTGCTTTAGTTGCCAAACCAAGGGGAGTGGGTTCTGTGACTGCTTTGGAAAGGAGGACAGGAGGGCCCGCACCAGGTGGACGCAGGATGGGAGAGCTTCCCGGAAGATGATGTTCTGTTCTGGGCAGACAACTGTTCACAGGGCAGTCAACTGTTGCACACAGCTTAGGTGGTTGCCCTGCTGGTAAAAGAAGGCAACAGAAACAAGGGCTAGGAACAAGGCAAGAAATAGAGGCTTTTGGAGTTACAGGCTGGAGTTTTACTGGGTTTTCTCCTGGACTAGCCCGTTCAGGTATATGAGCCAACCACTCAGTCTTTCCTTATATGTCATCAGTTTCAGAGAAAAGAGGCTATTAGAGGGAAGTAACACAAGTTAGAAAGAATAATGTAGGGTTTGTTGGTCTTTTGTGTTTTCTTAGAACTCTATTGTTTTCTTTTTGTGTTCAAAGCAAGTTCTGGTTTGGACAGAAAGTGTGGCCTCTAGGGGTTGTGTATGCTGCCACTTACTCAGAATAGGCTTATCACGCTTACCTCGTACCAGCTTTGAGTCTCGCTGGGCTCCAACTCACCGTGGGTCCACTGGGGTTCTAGTCTCATGGGACATCATGAACACTCCCCGTGATGGGGCAGCAGGGAAGAGTGGACACGCATATTGTGTGTATCTTCTCTGCTCATGTGCATGCTCCTCTGCCCTATAGAACTTCACTCACAAAACACAAGTTCAAAGATACAATTATTAAGGGTTTCAAGATGGCGACAGCAAAGCATTAAACCAAGTGTAGGGCCTCTCCTAACCCAGGGCCTTGGGAAGCTGCACAGACCGATGGCCCATGAAGCAAGCCCTGCAGATCTGGATGTGAAACCAGGACTGCCGAAGGGTCTTGAGATGATGAGTGAGTTATTTGAGGCCGACACCAACACCTGGAGGATGGCAGAGCCACGAGCTGGAAGAACTTGGTTCCTGATGACATTGCTAATCATGGTTTTCATCCCTTTGAAACTGGCCAGAATTCTTATAATCTGAGGTAAAAATGTCCTTGCTTTAAAAAATAATAATTTCTTTTATTTTTCAATTTCTGTTGACAAAACGTTGCTTTTAAAGCTGGCTTGAGGTGAGTGTTTTGTTACTTGCTGTTGAAATCATTCTACTGTGTATAGGAGGACAGTCTGTTCATAATGAGTGATTGCCTCACCTCCCTTTTTCTTCCCTGGCTGCATGTCTCGGTCCATGCTATTGATGAAGGTGGATACATAAAACTAGGGGCCACCCACTTAGTCCTGATAAGATTTTTGGACTTGGATGCTAAAGAACACTAAAGGGACCACGCTGGCAATCAGGACCTGCAATCCGACTCCAGATGGAGTGCCATTCCAAACAATGACCTAGCCTCGACATTCTCACTCCTTAAAGAGCTCCACGTGCATGCACTGCCCTCTTTGGGTAGATGATTCTCTTGTAAGAATCACCCGTGACCTGATGAAGTAGTAGTCCAGTCACACACAGGGTTAAGTTAACCCACTGAGTCTCACTGTCTCTCTTCCAACTTTAGGAACACTCAGTTTAAAAGGTGAACAAAATAATAGTAAAAAAATAGTCAATATGAGACTCTCAGAATGTGACCTCAGAAAACATTAGCTAAGCAGAAGAGCTGTAGCAAATCCTTGCAGGTAATTAGACAATTCTACTGGCCTTCAAATGTTTATTTACCTTTCCTGGGCTTGGTAAGTGCTCACATATGCCAAGATTGCTTTCATCATAGCGCAAAGACCTCTGGGAGATGTTGTATAGACTGCTCTTACAGACACAAAGCCACCCCCTTTTCCGTACATGTAGACCCCAAGCCTTGCCAATAACCTAAGATGTGTTACTAATGTCACAGTTGAATATTTAGAGACTAGAAGCCTGGTGCATGAAAATTCATGCACTGGAGCGGGGGGTGGGGGGGTTCCCTCAGCCTAGCCTGCTCCCTCTCACAGCCTGGGAGCCCTCAGGGGTGGGAGGCAACCCGGCAATCAGGGGAAGGCGATGCCCCCATCACACCTCTACTGCTGCCACTGCCGGCAGCACAAGCCTTGCCCAGCCCTGGTTACCTGAGCCTTGGGCGGCCGTGGGCAGCTGGGCAGCCACCATCTGAGGCTTGCCTGCACCTCGGGCCGGCCCAGGGCAGCTGGGCAGCCTTGAGCCGGCCCTGGGTGGTTGGGGGGCTAAGGGGGCTGGGGGACTCCAGATGCAGGTGCTTGGAGTGGCCGGGCCTGCCTGGGGGAGGGCCTGGCCTTGCTGAGTGCCTGCCGCCCCTGCGGGACTGAGCGGACTGGGCGGCACCATCTTGTGGCTGTGGGCACTGCCATCTTTGAGGGTGGGGCAGTCAATTAGCATATCCCCTCCTTATTAGATAGGATAATGAACACAAGTAGTTGGAAAATGCTAATACAGTCATGAGCCACATATTTTGGTCGATAATACACTACATATACAATGGTGGTCCCATAAAATTATAATGTTTCTGAAAATATTCTATCACTTAGTGACATTTTAGCCATTGCAACATTGTACTGCAACACATTATTCACATGTTTGTGATAATGCTGGTGTAAACAAACTACTGTGCTGCCAGTTATATAAAAGTATTGCACATACAGTTACATACAGTACACAATACTTGATAATGATAATAAACAACTGGTTTATGTATTTACTATATTATACTTTTATTGTTATTTTAGAGTATACTCTTTCTACTTATAAAAAATGTTTGCTGTAAAACAGTTTCTGTGTTACCCTAGCAGCAGCCTCATACATCTCCTTTTGTCCATGTCTCTTGATTGTTATCATTTTATCTTATGCTTGATTTAATCTCACGTTTTTTTGTTCTGTAAGTATGCAAAATCTACTGCTAATGCTGCCAGAAGAGGCCACATCGATTGATGAACCTGGAACCAAAATTAAAAGCGATTAGAACTATAAAGGTGGAAAACCAGTGACGGGTAATGCCCTCCAGTCAGGCACGACCATTCCACCACAGCTATGACACTGAAGAACAAAAACAAAGTGACGGAGGCTGTTAAAGGATCTGCTTCCGTGAAGACAATGAAACTAATAAAAATTTGAGAAGGGCCTATATCAGACATGGAGAAACTTCTAATGACCTAGTCTTCAATCTAGTCACAGAGGCTGATCCCTCTCAGCACTACAATGATCATGGCCAAAGGAAAAAGTTTGTCTGTGATGTTGAAAGACGAGGTTGGACCCAACTATTAGTACAATGTTGATTTCATTGCTAGCTCTGGGGGCTTTAATCGTTATTCATGACATAATTTGAAAGTGAGTGGTGAGTCTGGAATGCTGATGTAAAGGCAACTGAAGAATTTATGGAAACTCTAGATAAACTGATTGTTGGAAAATTACTTGCCAGAGCAAATATTCAATATGGATGAAACCTCCCTCGCCTGGAAACAGATGCCTAAAAGGACTTGAATTCATAACCAAGCCATGTCAAAACCAGGTTTCAAGGCTTTTAAGGATAGGATTAAATTCTTGCTTGGGGCAATGTTTCAGACTACCAATGGAAACCCTTTGTGATCTGGCAGAGTGAGAACCCCAGGGCCTCTAGGTATATGATGAGCACACACTGCCAGTGTACTGTAGGAGCAATAAAAAGTCATGGACCAAGATGCCCTTCTGAATTGCCCTGCCAGAGAAATACAGAAATACTGTTTAGAGAATAACATACCTTTCAAGATTTTGCTTATTTTTTTTTAATGTTCCTGGATGTCTGCATTCTATCTGTGATCTTTAGCCCAATATACAAAGTTATGTTTCTCTCTCCAAATACCACCTCTTTGATCCAACCAATGGATCAAGGAGTTATAGCAGCTTTTAAGGTCTATTACCTGAGGAGGACCTTTGCTCAGGCTATTGCTAGAACTGAGAAGACACTGATGCAATAACCTTGCTTGGGCTTGGGGTGAGGTCACCAAGGAGTGACACTCGAGAGGTTAGTCCATGACTTCAAAAGATTTGCAAAAGATGAGGAGGTTGTAAAAATCAACAAGGTGGTGGTTGAGAGAGCAAACAACTTTAACCTGGGCATGGATGAGAATGACATTGAGTAGATCCTAGAGCTGGTACCTGAGGAGTTGACTAAGGAGAAGTTGTAGGAACTGGAATGATCTGCATAGCTAAAGACGAGGCAAGAGAAAAGGAACCTGCAAGAGAAGAAGAAGAAGAAGAAGAAGAAGAAGAAGAAGAAGAAGAAGAAGAAGAAGAAGAAGAAGAAGAGCCTTGAAGAAAATTCACAGTGAAGGACTTAGCAGACACTTTTGCAGACCTTAACAAGATCCTATGGACCCCAACGCCAAACGGTATTCATTAATAGAAATGTCCATGGTGCATCATCTGTTTAAAGGCAAATCCATGACGACAAAAAGAAGCGAACCACCATGGACATATTTCTGAAAAGAGTGACACCTCGTCAAGAAGAGCCTCAGGCAGGTCCCTGAGGAGGAGTTCCAGAGGAAGGCACTGCTATCACAGATGACAGCTCCCTGTGTGACAGGAGGTGAAGGTGGAGACAGGGATGCTGATGATCCTGGCCCTGTGTGGGCCTAGGATAAAGTGTGTGCTTGTGTTTTAGTTTTTAACCAAAAAGTTTAAAAAGTTAAAAAAATTAATGATAGAATAGGATCTAAAAATATTCTTGCACAGCTGTATAATATATTTATTTTTTAAGCTAATTGTTAATAAAAAGGAGTAAACAAGTTTTTAAAAAATTAAAGTTTTAAAGTAAAGTTGTTATGTAAGTTTATTATTGAAGAAAGAAAAATATTTTTATAAATTTATTGTAACCTGTGTACAGTGTTTATGAAGTCTACAATAGTATACAGTAAGTAATGTCCTAACTTTCACATTCACTCACCACTCACTCACTCACTGACTCATGCAGAGCAACTTCTGGTCCTGCGAACTTCATTCATGATAAGTGCCCTCTATAGGCATACCATTTTTATCGTTTGTATTTATATTGTACCTTTTCTATGTTTAGATATGTTTTGATACACAAATACGTACTATTGTGTTGCAGTTGCCTACAGGAGTCAGTATAGTAACATGCTGTACTGGCTTGTAGCGTGGGAGCAATGGGCTATAGTATAACCATTGTACCATACGGCCTAGGTGTGTAGCAGGCAATATCATCTCGGCTGGTGTAAGTGCACGCTGCGATGTTCGCACAGCGAAACTGCCTACCGGCACGTTTCTCAGGATGTATCTCTTCGTTAGTGAAGCACGGCAGTACTGAGAGTTGAACACCATTGTTATCAACATTCTTAAGTGCCTGCAATTCCTAGAATCATGGCTGGAAAAGTCCCAGAGAGGTTACCTGGTCTGGCCCAATCAAAGAAGTAATTGGGACACAGGTGTGATTTGCTCAGGGTCAGCAGTTAACGTGGGCCTGGGATTAGGTGTTCTGATTTCCTGCCCGGGCTCTTTCCCCGCATCTCACCGCTCCCTTATTGCTCAGGCTAATTTATTGCAGGTCCTGTTTCTAATTGTTTATGTTCACCTGACACTCTCTTCAGGGTAAGATTGCATTTTCCCATATTACTTCCCGTCTTCTCCCCTCTCCCCCAGTCCTGAAGAGTTGCTGCTGCGGAGTCTCCAGCTGAAGCCAGTTAAAAGGAACTTCCTGCCGGGTGATTCTACCCTGGCAGCAGGTCTGAGGAGCTGGGCATGGAGAGCCTTGGTTGTGTTCTCTCTGAGATGTGTTACACATCAGCCTTGAGCTAATTTTCTCAAAACTGTGCCCAATTTACTCTGTAAACACTCAATCACAAAGTGTCACACTTAGAGATTTAGAATGTAATCCCGTGGTTCTCTAACTGTGCTCCAAGGAACCTTAGATTTCCTCAGGGGGTGCCTTCCATTCAACTTCTAAAAGCAGGTGGGCTGGGGAGCTGAGCACGCCCAGAAGTGGGGCTTCATCCCCTCCCTGAGTGATTTTATTCAGTTGGGGGGTTTCTGTATAAGATTCCTTGTGAAGAAAGTTTTGATGCTATAAATTGTTTACAACTAGTCCAGCTCTCTCATGTTAAAGACGGAGAAAATTAAGGTTCAGAAGAGCTGTAATCACTCTGCACAAAGCTGCCAACTAGTTAGTCAGCTGAACCGCCCCCCCCCCCCCCCCCAGCATCTGGCAGAGGTGGCCAGGCCCCTCTGAGAAGCTGTATTTTTGGCTTGGTCTCGAGGTTATTGGAACCAGCTCTCTAGTGGCTGCTCATCTGGGAAAGGAAAGGGACAAAAATCAGTACTCATTGAGTAACTACTCCATGGCAGACACTGGAAGTATAGGCATTCACTTATTCAGAGCAGATTTATTGAGCACTTCTCATGTGCCAACCACTCCGAACAGATACTGCCCCTGCCTACCCCACGAATTCTTTCATTTAAACCTCAAACCAAGGCAGTAGGAAAAGATATAATGTAAGCATGTCAAACTCAAAGGCCAACACGGACCAAATAAATGAGGCATGTGGCCCTCGGGCCAGGGGTTTGACATGCTTATGTGTAATGTGTTTCAGAGGTGAAGGCGCCAAGAGGGTAAGTGACTTATAGGGTAGCACAGCTGGTAAGTGGCAGAGCCACATCCGAACTGACATCTATTGAACTTTAGATCTGTGCCCTAATATACTTTTTTTTTTTAAATAAAGATTTTAAAACATATGTTTTACTGATTTTTAGAAAGAGAGGAAGGGAGAAACATTCATGTGAGAGAGAAACATCAATCAGTTGCCTCCCACAAGCAAACCCTACCGGGATGGAACCCGAAACCTAGGTATGGTCCCTGACCTGCACTCAAACCGGTCATGAGGTGATGCTCAGCCAACTGAGTCACACTGGCCAGGGCTACACTTGTTATTTTTTAAAGGCTCAGGAAGTCAGCAGCTGCCAGTTAGTTACATGTAAGCCTTCCAAATACTTGAAACGCAGTCAAACAAACAAACGAAAACCTTGAATTTTCTGCTATCTATTTGGAAAGTGGTAAATCTCCCTCCACGCCTTCATGCGGTGGAGTTCCCTCATGGTTCTGATCTGTCTTCCAAGTCAGACTCTCATGATTCACCCACAGGCAGCCCAGCCCGCCCCCTGCTCGCAGTGGAGAACATTGCTCATCCAGCTGCTTGGTGTCAGGCTGGGCCTTGGAGCAGCTGTCCCTCGGGGGATTGGGGCGAGGCCAAGCACAGTGCACGTGAGTCTGAGTGACGGAGAGATAACAGCCATGTGCTGGGGAGGGAGAAAGTGCTTGTGTGCATAGGGGGCTCACCTTCGGTGGTGCAAGAAGTTACCAACTGTCCTTGTCTTTCAAAAGACAGTAAGTCTCCAAAGAGTGCCAGCAACTTCGGAAGATATTTCAGCTGAATTTGTCCAGCCATATTGAGGCTTCTCCCTGCTGGACCCTCAGCTTCTAGTCATCTAAATATTCCTCATTGAGATCAGGAGTCGTTCTGAATAAATTGGGTATGTGGGTGCCCAGAGGGGAGGGGATGATGGAGAGAATGGGAAGAGAAGCAGAGGGTTTGTGCCGGCTCTACTGGGAGATGTGATGGCTGCCACCTTTTGAACATTCGTTTTCCATCTTCGAACCTGGAATCTATTTACCCTGCTTTCAGGGGATGTTGTTACAGTTGGTGGGAGTGATGGTTTGATGGGGACTGGTTCACGGCCATGTGGTCTGAATATTAAGGCTTGTCGTTGAGGCTTGCTTTATAAGCTATAGAGGTAAACATATCCCTTGAAAATTAAATCATGCATCTTTATGAAAATGTTTATACTTAAACTTAAATAGTAAGCTGAAAAAATCATTCCAAGTGAGCACTAAAAATTATGAAGAAATTCAGACCACAGCATCTTTTGGCATCATTTTCATTAATTTTTGACTAGTTAGTAACTTATGATTCTATTCTTTCCCACTGGAAAGAGATAATTTTCTAAATTACTTCTTTAAAAAATATATATGTATATATTATATTGATTTCAGAGAGGAAGAAAGAGAGAGGGAGACACATCAATGATGAGAGAGAATCATTGATCAGCTGCCTCCTGCACGCCCCATACTGGGGATGGAGTCCGAAACCTAGGCATGTACCCTGACCGGGAATTGAACCATGACCTCCTGGTTCATAGGTCGATGCTCAACCACTGAGCCACACTGGGCAGGCCTAAATTACTTCTACAAAAGAATAAAGCACCTTCTTCCCCCAAGCAGCTCAGCTCCATTTATTAGCAACTTTTTAACAAAGACACATGACCTTCAACAAAATCCCTCTGGGCAGGACATCAGTGCCTTGGGCAGGGGGTGGTGGGGGACGGGGGTGGGGGGTGGGGGGAGGGGGAAGGGTGGTCCATGGCCCTGGACAGCAGAAGGTGGTTGGAACTGCTGTAGTTTGGCCAGCAGAAGTAGCTGCTACTCTCCTGTCCCCATCCCTTGTCACATCTGTGAGCACACCCCTGCCCCCCACCCTGATCCCAGGCCAGGCTCTGTAACTCTGTGGACACCTACTGGAAACCGGGGCAGGGACCAGCGGGTGATTTGTGAGCACCAGTGGAGGGGGAGAGGGATGCACAGGGAAAACAGCATTCTGCATTTCTGTGCTGCGCTGTGCCTTGCCTTTTCTCACTGGAGGGTGCTGGCCAGAATCCGGACCCGGGTAAAGCAGGTCGTCCACCCTAGAGACAGCTGCCACTTGGCAGTGCTGGCATGCACTGCAGGGTCCTCCCCTGGCCTCGCTGCTGCAATGGCTGGCGGTGAAGCAAGCCTGGGCCAGCGTAGCCCCCGGATGGCTGTCCTTTAGGCCAGGACACACGGGCGGGTGTGTCTGTTTGTTTTTAAAGGGAGTCCATCTCTATGCCTCTGGTGCTTCTTTGGCTTCTCCGCCACGGATTTCTCTTTCCAGGAGAGCTCTCGGGACGCACTTCTCACCACTCTCTTAAGACTTTAGAGATGTGAACTGGCGGCAACTGGTGCCGTTCTCAGTTCTCAGTGTTTGGTACCCAGCCAGGCTCCTGAGCCCTGGGAACAGCCTTATTTAGCGCTAGGAGATTTGGGTCAGAGGCTCCCGAGAAGCCGGTGCAGGGAGAGACAGGACCAATCACCGCCCAGGCACAGCCGGCAGCCAAAATGACCGAAGGGGAAGACTCAGCCCACAGCGGAGAGTCCCTCCAAGCAGCCTTGGACCAGCTTTCCGAGGAGGCTGTTTTCTTCCCCAACTGCTCTGCATCTGCCTGGGTGGCAGCCAGAGGCTGGGAACAGCATGGCTGGTATGCTCTGGGTGAGGCTGGTGGCCATGGCAACGGGAGGGGAGTGACTGTCCCTGAGGATGAGAACAGCGGGTAAGATTCCGATTAGGCGGGAGAGGCAGGGGAGGAGAGGTAAAGGTTGGACCTGCCTGGAGAAGGGCCGTCTTACTGTGGACAAAACTGAGGGCAGAGCAGCGGTTAAGGCCCGTCTCAGACTCGGACTGTGGCTCAGACTTAGACTCCTGCCCTCCAATAAGCAGGGAGCTTGTTAGACCTCAAGACTGTCATCACCCCCGTGACTGTTGCCATCAAACAGTAAATTAACGGAGAACCACCCACCCCCTGTGGGCTCACCCTTGTTGAAATGTTTCTGTGAAAGACACTCTCCAACGACACAGTGCCCTGTAAGACAAGGCATGTTATCTCCTTGGACCCATTCTTCAGTAAGTCTCCTTCTCACGCTGGTGTGAAGGGGAAGGGTGAAACCCACCCTGCCCAGAGATGTGGTGTATGTGGGAAGCCTGCGATTTGAGCTCTGGGCTCAGGTTCAAGGGTGTGAGTTCTAATCCCAGCAATGCCATGCCCCCTCCCATGACCCTCTGTGCCTCGTTTTCTTCATTCATAACATGAAGGTGGCCTGGTACTCTACAGGGCCTCTCCAGCTCTGACTTTCTGTACGTCTATGGACATAGGATAAAAGACCATAAGGCACTTTTATTGGTTCAGTCTTCTTCATTTTCTATTTTCATTTCCTTGAAGCCATCAGCTGGAGTTGAGGACAAGTTTTTAAATAGACAGGTTTCTTTTTCTACCTTCACCCCCTGCCTCCCTCCTCTTTTCCTTCCTTTCTTCCTAACTGTTACAAAAGTCATCCAGCCTAACCTCTGGAAGGCAGTGTGTGAAGCCATTTCTCTTTCGTCTGTCTTATCCCCTCACCTCTCAGATGAGCGCAGACTCCTTAAGGCCTATATCTCCTGCTGACTTTTCCTGTCCATATTCCACAGCAGGTCACCCATCGAAATCCCAAGCTGCCCAGCCCATACCTTCTTCTGTCCCAGTGACCTCCACCCCAGCCCTGGCATTACAGCATTTGAAATTGTTCATCTGAGACAGTAATTCTCAACCCCATCTCTTTCTGAAATCAGCCCAGAAATTGAAAACAAAACTAAAACAAAACAAAAACAGTGCCTGGAGGTTCTGATTCAATTGACTTGCATTAGTGTTTTTATCCCCCCCCCCCCATTATTATTCTTAATGTTCCCCAAGTGATGTTATTGTGGAATCACTCTGAAAGCTGCTATAAGAGGGAATAAACCTGCTGTTACTGGATGTCTGTCATTCTTAAGGGATGATGGTGGAGGTTACTGTCTTGTATTCTGATATGTTGCCCTGTTGGGACATGCCCCTTACATGTGAGATCACTACCAGAGGGAGGCGGCTAAATGTTCCCAGTGATCCCCACTGTCAATACCAGTGATCCCTGGTATTTACACCCCAGTAATCCGCTCTTGTCAGCCTGAGCTGGACCTAGTGACTTGCTTCTAACTAACAGCGCATGAAAACAAGTGATGGAATGTCACTCCCAAGGTTTGGTTACAAAAGACTGTGACTTCTGACTTGCTTGCCCTGTCAATATCTCTCTACTGTGCCCTCTCACCTTCCAGAGCTCATGCTCTGAAGGAAGCAAGCTATTCTGTTGTGATTAACGCTGCAGAGAGAACCACGTGACAGAGGATTAACGTGTCTGACCAGTAGCCAGCTGGGACCTGAGGCTGCCTGATTTCCCAACAGGAGTGAGCTCGAGAGTGAAATGCTCGCAGTGGAGCCGTTTCCACTGCTGACACTGCAGCCTGTTGAGAAGACCCGGTGTCAGAGTTTCCCAGCTAGGCCATGCCCAGGCTCCTAGCCCAGAGAAATGGTGAGATAATAAATGTTTGTTGTTTTAAATTAAGTTTGGGGGTCATTTGTCACACAGCAGTAGATAGCTAATACACCCTGAGAGTAAAAGGGGGCCCACAGGCAGGGAGGTATTACTGGGAGGGCCAAGCCTTCTGTCTATTTTTGAGGAGTGGAGGGTCTAAGAGGGCGTTCCTGGGGAGGGTGTTACTCAGACGGTCCCAGCTTGCTGAGGTTAGGGAGGCAGATGCTCAATAAGCAGAATCATGCCCACTAGACCGGAGCTTCTAATTATTGTGTGCACTCAGATCACCTGGGGCAATCTTGTTAAAATGCCAATTCTGATTCAATAGGTCTGGTTGGGGCCAGGGAAGCCTCAAGCTCCAAGGTGATTTTAATACTGCTGGTCTGGGGCCACCTTTCAGGGGACAAGGGGCTATACTGCCCAGATTCATGTGTCTTTCTATGGTTACTTCTTTTAAAAGTCTTTTTGTTCTAAGCCTGACTTAGTGATGCTTTAGGAAGCCAAGAAGTGGCCTTTGTCTTGGGGATAGAGTTTAGAAGGGAGAGCAGTGCCCCCTGGAGGCCATATGGTAGAGGTGGTGGTGAGGGAGAGACCTCCAAAGTGAACCTGAGATTTAGGTTTTGGTCACATCAAGTAACCATTTTTATTTATATAAATGGCTATGGAATTATTGGCAATGTCATGAAGTTCCGATAATCACGGGGTCAAAGCTGGCCCTGCTGAGAGGTCCTGCTCTCAGTGCCGGGCCCGGCGTCTGCTTTACTGGGCAGGTTCCTCAGCAGCGCTGCTCAAACGCCTCCTCTTGAGTCCCGCTAACCACAGAGGAACCCGAACCCGGGCATGCAGCCCGAAGCAGCCAAGAGAAAAGTCTTTGAAGTCTTTTTGAAAAAAATCTTACAATTTCATGTGAATCAATGGAATGTGTTTATTATAATATAAAAATAATTTCCTCCCCAAATATATGTGTAAAACGCTGCCTCCGGAAGATGTGCTCGGTCTGATCGGTGGCCTGGGAATATGCCTCTCCCAGATGAGCAGTGATGCATACACGCAAACTCCCCGATGTTTAACTCTGAAATTCCCATCTTCTACCCAAGCCTCTCCCGTTTCCTCATCCTCACTGACCTCAGGATCTTGACCCTGCTCCGTCCACTTTTCCTGTTCTCATCATCTGTCAGTTCTCTCTTGCTTTCACTCTGTCCTCTGCCCAGTGTGGGTCCAAGGTCAAGCATTCGGACTGCTCACAGTTACCACCACACCCTGCACCCCCATGCCCTGGACGTGCCACTGCACTCTCCTTAAAGACCCCTGCCTAGTAGATAGACCTCACCCTCCTGAGTAGATTCCAGTCTCTTGCATAGATCCCACTGTTACGGCTAAACCCCACCACCCGTTTTCTCCAAATGGGCTTTGGAGCATTTGGAGCATTTTCTCCAAATGCTCCAAACTCTCTGGGCCACAGAGTTTTGCTGTGAGAAGGATACTGAATTATCCCCCTCAATTTCCCTTTAGCCCGCCTCTCCCTGCTGCTCAACACTTCTTTAATTCACCGTCTCTTTAAACTTGCCTGGCGTTAAGTACATCCTCAGGCTGTCCTCATCATGCAGATTTTGGTCCCATCCATCCTGTGTACTGACTCCATCTCCAGGGGAGGAGCTGGGCAATGCACATGGTGACATTCCTGGCCAGCAAGCTTGGCAAACACTGCTGTCACTCATCCAGGACGTCCTATTCTAGGCCCTCTGTGGCCACCGGGGAATTACCTAGCCTCACCTCTCAGCCCTGCCTCCACCCCCAAAGCCCCCTGTCAGTTTTGATGTTGCCTCCTTTCCCACTTAGAAGATTAAGGCATCTGCTCTGTGCTTCCTGGAATTTCTCACCCTCCACCTTCAAACACTGCCCACACACCAGCTTTCCCCTGGCTCCCTGGCTGACTCTCCCCGTGGATCTGGACATTCCCCCCTTCCCCCCACCCCCACCTCCCTGGCACACTGCCCTTCCCTACCCCTTCATGTGCAGTCAGTGTTTCCCTCACCAAAGGATTTTTTAAAAATTATTTCAGGTGTTTGTCTTCTCTCTAAAAAACAAAACATCTTACAGTAGAGTAGCTTCTTCCTCAGGCTGCCGCCCTCTCCCTGCCCTCACGTCACTTCCCCACCGACAGGTCTCATCTTCCCACCGGGCAGCCAGGGGCCCTGCTCTCCCCCTTTCCCTCACTGGCCCACGCAGCCCTGAGCAGCCATCCGAGGCCTCTGCGGTGCCCCAGGGGCCCACTGTGGCATTGCCAAGTGGAGGTCGTGGTCAGAAAGCCGAGGACGCCTGGCTGGCCCTCAGTGGAGCAGCCGCACAGGTTGCGTTTTCCCTGACACTGCTGCTCTGACCCAGGCTACATCCTTGGTGTCTCTGCAAATAGGCCTGACTTTGTAGGAGTAAGTGCAGGAGCCCAGGGAGAGGGAGGAGAGTGGCTGCCATGCGTGGCTCTGGAGGACAGAGTGGCTGGAGCCAGCAGGTGGGTCTATGCTCGGATTGTGGTTAGGTCCCCAGAGAAGACCCTCAGGAGCTGGGAAGATCTGGGCAAATTCCACCTCCGGACCGGGCCCAGCCTCCCGGCCTGGTTATTTTTATTCTCACTCACACCCACCAGCCTGACTGGCATTTTTTTTTTTTTTTGTACTTTGAAAAAATAATTTATGGAGGGGAAATTCACACAACATAAACTTAACCATTTTAAAGTAATCATTTAGTGGCATTTAGTACATTCACGATGTTGCACAAGCACCCCATTCCAGCTCTACGTTTTCATCACCTCAGAAGCAAACTATGGTTAAGCAGGGTACCCCCTCATTCCCCCTCCCCCTGGCCGGACAACCACCAATCTGCTTTCCATCCCTATGATTTATCTATTCTGGATTTTTTATATAAATGGAATCACATACTGTGACCTTTGTGTCTGGCTTCCCTCACTTTAGCATGTTTTCGAGGTTCACCCTTGCTACAGCATGTATCAGCATGTGTTTCATCCTTTTTTTCCAAATTTTTTCATTGTGATAAAGTACACATAACATAAATTTATCATCTAAACTATTTTAAGTGTACTGTTGAGTGCTTATAAGTTAAATACATCATAGTGTCGTGTGAGCAGCACCACCATCCACCTCCAGAACTCTCTGATCTTGTAAAGCTGAGACTATCCTCATTAAACACTACCTCCCCATCCTCTCCCCCAGGCCCTGCACCCACCATCTACTTTCTGTCTCAATGAATTTGACTTCTCTACTAGTAAGTATCTCATATAAATGAAATAATAGGTAATTCTTTCTCGGTGTTGCTCCCCGATACTGTGTGTCCTCAGACAGCCCTGCAGTTCGGTATTCTCACATTTTGCCTGATGATGAGACGCCTGTGGGGCTTGTAGGATGACTGATGGGCTGGAAATCTCATGTTTGTGGAGACTCCCAGCTGACTCTGCCCCCAAAGCAAAGGAAAAGCCAGGAGAACCCCGTGACTTCATCGTTCCCCTTCGCTCCTTCCCCTGAGAGACCTCTATTTCCATGTAGACTTTTACTGTGATGGATGATGTGGGGCCGTGGGTCATCCTTGCAAGAGTGCCTTATTACTCCACCCAGACTCTGAAGCTAAAACAGAAAGAGAGGGAGGCTGGCCAAGCAATCCTTTCTCTGGTGTCATTTTGGTGACTTCAGAGCAGGCTGTTTGTACAGACAGACCTGCGTTTCTCCCATCCTTCCATAGGTATCTTACCAGAATCTTTGATCCATGGAGACGTGAGCAAAGAGAAGTTTAATCAAAGGAGAAGAAACTTGGACTCAGAAGATGGCTGAAAAATCCCATTAAACCACTCTCGGAGAGAGTGGTTCTCATTGTTGCCTTTCTGAGGTCTAACAGGGAGCATTATATTCCATGTGCTCTCTGCATCTCCCCTCTCTATGTCCCTGTCACTGGGCCCTGGCTATGTTCCTGCCACAGGGCCCTGGCTATGTCCCTGCCACAGGGCCCTGGCTATGTCCCTGCCACAGGGCCCTGGCTATGTCCCTGCCACAGGGCCCTGGCTATGTCCCTTCCACTGGGCCCTGGCTATGTCCCTGCCTCAGGGCCCTGGCTATGTCCCTGTCACTGGGCCCTGGCTATGTCCCTGTCACTGGGCCCTGGCTATGTCTCTGCCACATGGCCCTGGCTATGTCTCTGCCACAGGGCCCTGGCTATGTCCCTGCCACAGGGCCTTGGCTATGTCCCTGCCACAGGGCCCTGGCTATGTCTCTGCCACAGGGCCCTGGCTATGTCCCTGCCACAGGGCCCTGGCTATGTCTCTGCCACAGGGCCCTGGCTATGTCCCTGTCACTGGGCCCTGGCTATGTCTCTGCCACAGGGCCCTGGCTATGTCTCTTCCACAGGGCCCTGGCTATGTCTCTGCCACAGGGCCCTGGCTATGTCCCTGTCACTGGGCCCTGGCTATGTCTCTGCCACAGGGCCCTGGCTATGTCTCTGCCACAGGGCCTTGGCTATGTCCCTGTCACTGGGCCCTGGCTATGTCCCTTCCACAGGGCCCTGTCTATGCCCCTCCCACTGGGCTCTCTCTCTGTCCCTGCCACTGGGCCCTGGCTATTTCCCTGCCACAGGGCCCTGGCTATGTCTCTGCCACAGGGCCCTGGCTATGTCCCTGTCACTGGGCCCTGGCTATGTCTCTGCCACAGGGCCCTGGCTATGCCCCTGCCACTGGGCCCTGGCTATGTCCCTGCCCCTGGGCCCTCTCTCTGTCCCTTCCACTGGGCCCTAGCTATTTCCCTGCCACAGGACCCTGGCTATGTCCCTGCCACAGGACCCTGGCTATGTCCCTGCCACAGGGCCTTGGCTATGTCCCTTCCACTGGGCCCTAGCTATTTCCCTGCCACTGGGCCCTGGCTATGCCCCTGCCACTGTCCCTCTCTCTGTCCCTTCCACTGGGCCCTAGCTATTTCCCTGCCACAGGGCCCTGGCTATATCTGTACTTTGCTACAACTTTAACTGTGGGTTACATGGAGTCCAGGATTGTGCATTATTCTTTTTTGTATTCATGATATCTAGCACAATTCTTGTTCATATTAGAACTTGGTAAATGTTCATAAACCCCAGGAAGATATTTATTGATTTATTTCTGTGGAGCTCCTGTCTACCATAAGCAATTTTATTAGTAATGTCTTACAAGTCAGTAATATTGTAATAATTGGATGGTGCCAGGTGGGTACTGTAAATATTGGGAAAAACACTTTGTGAAGTAAATAATTATTTAACCACTGTGCTATACAGCTGAAACTAATACAAATAATATTGAATGTCAACTGTAAGTGAACAATAAAACATAAAAAAAAATTTTAAATGTATTACAAAATTCATGGGCCCCTGTGAAGCGTAGTGATTGTCTGAGTGATTGATTTAGAGTTATGAGTAGAGAAGATACACTTACAAATGTATTTATTGTCCTGTCTTTATAAAGATTCTTCTTAGTGTCCAGGTACCATTTCTTTCTGTTCAGGTCCAGGAACCATCTCTTTTGTTCAAAATCTTGGCTAATTGTATCTCTCATGCAGCATGATTATTACTCATAATTCCATGGCTCTTCTGGGCTTGTTTGTATTGAAACAACATAGATCGTCTTGCCTCCTCAGCTTCCTAATGCCATGGATTTAATGGTGGTCATACCATTACTCAGGAGGCTGCCTCATCTACCCCGCATCTGTGTGTACTGGCTTCCACCGACTCTCTCAAGGTTGTCGCCATGCTTTGTTGATGATGACTATAATCCCAGGTCGTCCCTGCAGCATGCACAAAAATGTGAACAATAAGTCATCTTCTGGTCGTAAAATGTATTTCAAATTTTATAGTTCAGCAGGTCAAAAGGTACAAATTTCCAGTTATAAAATGAGCAAGTCATGAGATGTAATGTACAGTATGGTGACTATAGTTAATAATCCTGTATTGCATATTTGAAAGTATCTAGGAGAGTAGATTTGAAAGTTCTCATCACAAGAAAAAATGTTTTGTAACTATGTGTGGTGAAAAAAAATTATTTTCATGTGAAAATTAATTATTTCCCCACAAAAGTGAATTTTTTAGTATATTGGTAAAGGTAGAAGAACCTATTTTCCAAACCTGTGTTCTCTTAACCCTTTAGGTTTTAATCCTACATCCCTGAAATGTGTTCTCTTCGCATGTTGCCTTCACACACCACCAGCAATGGGAGGACAGCCAGGAGCCCTGGGGGAAGCAACCAGAGGGTCCCATTCAGCAAGGAATGTTCATCCCTCCTCCAGCATAGCCTGAGCCTCAGGGGAGCATGGCATCATCACAGTGACTGGAATCAAGAGAGGACCTGCATTGGAAGGATGCACTGGCAACACGGAATGATGGCGAGAAAACCCTCAGAGGCCTTTCCACAGCCTCCAGGAGATTGCCTGACATGGACATGGAGGAGGGACAGCTGTTGTGTGGGCCACCAATGCTGCTCAAACCAAGGGTCTGTGATAGACTGTTGTTCGCCAAGAGCACTGAACCATCCTGTATCTGATGTGAGTGGGAGTCATCCAGAGTCAGCCTGTGAGTACTGCCCTGATGGCGCAATCTCACCCATCCAGAGGAAATACCTAGGAGGCGAGCTGGAGCCTCAGTTCAGGCGTTCCCCTCCTGCAAATGCTCCTGACAAGGGTGCCCCAGGACAACCTCATAGGCACAGGGCTCAGAGCTCTTCAGAGCATCTGATACGGAGAATTGGAGAGTGTTCTAAAGTAGGAAATGGGAACTGCCGTCCACCTAAGTCTCAGGCAGGCCCAGGACCCCCACCTCGGTGGCACCATCAGCCTGGCAGAGGAGGACTAAGAAGGTTTGGAGAGGGCACTCTAAAGGACAGGGCCAAATGATGCATGGGGCTGGTCCAAGGACCCTGCTTGCCTAGATCGAAGGGGCACTAGTGAATGACCCAGGTGTCAGTTCAGGTTCTCCAAGAAAGCAGACGCCAAGACAGGATTAGATGTGCAAGAAATTTACTTAGGGAACATGCCTATGGGGGAGTGGGGATGTGGCAGGTTACATAATGCCACAAAGATGTCAATGTCCTAATCCCTAGAACTTGTAAATATGTGACCACACGTGACCAAAATGATTTTGCAGATGAGGTTAGATTAAGGATCTTGAGCTAGGGAGATTACCCTGGATTGTCTGGGTAGGCCCTAAATGTAGCACAGGGACCTTTTAAGAGGGAGACAGGAGGGCAGAGTCAGAGATGGAGATGTGGTGATGGAATAGAGGTCCAAGTGAAGTGAGAAAGGAGCCATGAGCCAAGGAATGCAGGCTGCCTTTAGAGGCTGCAGAAGGCAAGTGATGGCTTCTTTCCTGGAATCTCCCTTAGAGCCTCAGGAAGGAATGCAGCTTGACAATCTGTTTCAGACTTCTGACCTGCGGAACTAGGTTTGTCCTGGTTTATTATAATAGCCACAGGAAACTAATGGAGGGAGGAAGCCAAAGGGAAGTGGGGGAGGGTGTTGGGATGTAGGTTTGACCCTTACTAAGGAGGGAGGGAAGGCTGGAAGGCTGGAAGGGAAATCTTAGTTTGTGATGCAGATTTAAGAAAGTTTTGGCAGACCAATGACAAGTCTTTTGAGTCCCAGTGACTGAGAGAGGAGTTCTGCGTCTCCAGGGAACAGTGGCCAGCATCCCTGCCACACTCAGTCACTGGCTGGGAAGAGGTAGATTTTGGCACAGCAGCCGAGGCTGCCCATATTCTTTCATCAGCCAGGGGTCCAAGATGCATGTTCCATGGCCTCCACAGCCCAGCTCTGTGTTGCATAGATCTATCTAATCCATAAAATTCCTGGGAACAACTTCTATGTGCTTCCCATGGGCCTCTTCTCCAGCGGGGACCCTGAGAAGAGGAAGGCTCTTGGGAGAGGGGACAAACTACCATTCATCCTCTTTCTCTTCTACTATCCAGCCTGATTTCCTTTCACATTAAAAAAAAAAAGATTTTAATTGATTTTTTTTAGAGAAAGAGGAAGGAAGAGGGAGAGAGCGAAACATTGATGTGAGAGGCATTAATCAATTGCTTCCTACATGCCCCCCACTGGGGATGGAACCTGCAACCAGGCATGTGCCCTTACCAGGAATCAAACCAGCCACTTTTCAGTGCCTGGGCCAATGCCCAACCAACTGAGCCACACCAGCCAAGGCTCCCCTCACTTTTATCACTCACTTTGGCAGGTCTTGGTGGCTTACCTGGTGGTGTGACCCAGATAAGGGTCCACATCCCTTCTAATGGGATGGCTGGGAGAATCTATTCATAGTTACTATTAGACAGGGGTACCAAGAGGCACCCAGGGGAATCCCTGGGCTCCACCTGAACTTCTCTTGCATTTTGTGTAAAAGGAGCACTTTTTCCAGCTGCTGTTGGTGTCACAAACCCCTGCCAGGATGGGTTAGGGTTTAGGCTTGTGGGCCCCAGGGGCAAATGGACCCAGGAATCCAAGGTGCCGTGGCAGAGCTATTGCTTTTAGTTTAATGGGAAGCACTGAATTTCCCAGTGGCGACTGTGAGTGATGGTAAGTGGGGCCCACACTCACCTGCTTCTACTTCTTGGTCCCTAGACCCATGTGTTATTCCTAATGGGGACCCAGCACCATCCACACGTCTCTCACTAATGTGTCCTGAAGGATGATATTTATCCTTTCAGAGGATGCTCTCTGCAGTGTCCCTTCACCTGCGCTCTTTGAAGGCCATCCCAGCATTCCACAAGGAAACTTCTGGGTGGTGCGGTCTATGATGGGACCAGTGGGTTCCACAGCCATGTGCTCACTCCTGCACCTCCCTCTCTGAGAAGTGGGTTCCACAGTGTGATGCTTGATTGAGTGGAACTCCATGTCTGTGGATCAGGCATCCCAGCAATCCTGGCTGCTGGTGCTAGCCGAGGTCCATTAGGCAGTAAGGTGAACCCATACCTAGAATGGTTATATATCCTGTAAGATGAGCTGCTGGCTCTTCAAATATGGAAGGTATCCAGAGGAGTAGATTTGCCAGTCTAGTGGTCTCTTAATCAGTGCCTCAGCAGGTCTCTGTTGTTCACAGGTTGGACATTGAGAGGCAGCAGTAGATCCCCTTGGCCTTGGGAATGAGTCCATGCAGCTGGGCCCACGCAGCACTTCCATCTCAGCCACTGTGGCTACTCCATTGACATGTCAATTGCACCAGTGATGAAGGCGGGCTAATGTCCAATGGCCAGGTAATTTGTAATGACCTATTTGGGCATTTAATATTCTCATGTAGTGGATACTTTCTGGTGGGTGTTAGCATGTGATACATATATCTTCAGGCTTCTTGCCTACTCCTATATGTCCTTCCACATGCTTTACTGATGAAATGGGGCACCCCTCCCAATATGACCATAGATGCAGTTTGGGGAAGGGCCTTAGTACAGCAGTGGTGAGTACTCCCTCATGCAACTTACTTGTGCCCTTTGGTTCTGCTCAGGTTTGATCTCGGCTGTACCCTTTCCATCTTATGATGCATCTTGTTCCACGACTGACACCTCCAGCCTCATGTACCTCCCCCCACCCAAGATCATAAGGGCCCCAGTGGTAGGTGTATTTGTGCTGCAGTCTGGACCTGTTGCATTGCTCTTTCCTATGCCAGGCTCCACTCAATCTTAGCAACCTTCTGTACCGCCCAGTGTATGGGCTGGAGCAATATTTCTAGAATGTGTTGCTTTCAGAATCAAATAAGATATACCAAACACTGTGTTTCTTCTTTGTGGTAGGGGGTGCAAGATGCAGCAATTTGTATTTTGCTTTGGAGGAAATATTCAGGAATTTCCTTGACCACTGGATTCCTAAAAAACTTTATTTATTAAAATGCAGGCCTCTGAATCGTCATTGGGTTTATTTCACATCCCCTCTAAAGCATATATCTTCCCAAAGTCTCCAGTGAACTAGCCACCTTTTATTTATTCTCTACAGTCACCATGATATTATGTTCTGTGGGCTTTTCAGGTGATCTGTGTATCTTCAAACTATTTTATTTTTATTTTTAAAAATATATTTTTATTGGTTTCAGGGAGACAGAAAGAGACATAGAAACATCAATGATGAGAGAATCATTGATCGGTTGCCTCCTGCACACTTCTTACTGGGGATTGAACTGGCAATCAAAGCACATACCCTAATCGAGAATCAAACTGTGACCTCCTGGTTCACGGGTCCATGCTCAACCATTGAGCCACAACAGCCAGGCTTTAATACTTTCTTGTTTTTTTAAAAATATTTATTGTTGAGAGTATTACAGATGTCCTCCTTTTCCTCCCTCATTGTCCCTCTCCATCTGGTTCCTGCCCCAAGCCTTCACCACCCTATTGCCTATGTCCATAGGTAATGCATATATGCATACAAGTTCTTTGGTTAATCTCTTCCCTCCCCCCGCCCCCCCCCCGCCCCCTTCTCTCTGAGATTCATCAGTCTGTTCCATGTTTCCATGCTTCTGGTTCTATTTTATTCATCAGTTTATTTTGTTCATTAGATTCCTTGTTCATTTATTTTGATTTTATATTCAATTGTCAATAGATATGTATTCACTGCCATTTTATTCATATTTTTCTTTTCTTCTTCTTCTTCTTCTTCTTCTTCTTCTTCTTCTTCTTCTTCTTCTTCTCCTCCTCCTCCTCCTCCTCCTCCTCCTCCTCCTCCTCCTCCTCCTCCTCCTCCTTCTTCCTCCTCTTCTTAAAGGATACCCTTCAACATTTCATGTAATACTGGTTTGGTGGTGATGAACTCCTTAAGCCTTTTCTTGTCTGTGAAGCTCTTTATCTGATCTTCAATTCTAAATGATAGCTTTCCTGGGTAGAGTAATCTTCATTGTAGGTCCTTGCTGCTCATCACTTTGAATATTTCTTGCCACTCCCCTGTCACCTGCAAAGCTTCTGTTGAGAAATCAGCTGACAGTTGTATGGGCACTCTCTTGTAGGTAACTAACTTTAACTGTTTTTCTCTTGCTGCTTTTAAGATTCTCTCTTTGTATTTAGCACTTGGCATTTTAATTATGATGTGTCTTGGTGTGGGCCTCTTTGGGTTCCTCTTGTTTAGGAATCTCTGTGCTTCCTGGACTTGTAAGTCTATTTTTTTTCACCAGGTAGGGGAAGTTTTCTGTCATTATTTCTTCAAATAGGTTTTCAATATCTTGCACTCTCTCTCTTCTCCTTCTGGCCACCCAAAATGTGAATGTTGGTATGCTTGAAGTTGTCCCAGAGACTCCTTACACTATCTTCATATTTTTGGATTCTTTTTACTTTTTGATTTTCTGATTCGGTGTTTTTTTCTTCCTTATAGTCCAATTTGTTGATTTGATTCTCAGAATCCTCTATTCTACTGTTGAATCCCTATAAATTATTCTTTATTTCAGTTAGTGTATGCTTAATTTCTGACTGGCCCTTTTCCATGTCTTTGATGTTCTCACTAACGTTCTTGAAAGTCTTATTAAGATCTTTGAAAGTCTCACGAGGTCCCTTGAAGCTCTCATTAAGATTCTTGAGCAACCTTGGTAAATGAGTCCATGCCGCTTGGCCCATGCATTTAGTTCTTTTTCTGGATATTTCTTCTGTTCTTTCATTTGTGACATGTTTCTTTGTCTCTGCATTTTGGATGCTTCCCTGTGTTTGTTTCTTTATATTAGGTAGAACTGTTATGTCTCCTGGAATTGGTAGACTGGTGTTGTATAATCAGTGTCCTGTAGGGCCCACTGGCTCAGCCTCCCCATCACCTGAACTGTGTGGGCTGTGTGCACAGTCTTGTTGTAGTTCAGCCTTGGCTGCTGTTGGTGTCACTGGGAAGAGTTGAACTCCAGGCCAATTGTCTATAGCTGTGACTATAGTGGGACAGCTGCTGTGCAAGAGATACCCTTATGGAGTAGGACTTGTTTTAGTGGGGCTTTGGTGCTCACTGAGTCTGCCCCTTGAGTGTGTCACTCGTGGATGTGTAGAGTTGTAATCTAGTATGGTCTGAAGCTGTGCACTGGCCCTGGGGCCTCCTGGGAGGTGCAAAGTCAACTACTGCTTGGGGCCACCTGGCAGGAGCTAAAGAGTGATCTTCAGATGGCTGCTATTTGTATTGGGCTTGGAAGTGCCCAGGTGAGGCCAATCTGTGAAGCAAGGCAGACTGCTGCTAGTGCTGAGTCTTGCTGATGCCAGCTGCTGCTTGTTTGAGAGATCTGAAGCCTGAGCCAAGACAGGCCATTCATATGGAAAAGCTGCTGCAAACAGCTTGGGTAGGGCTAAAAATTGGAGGAGTGGGGTCTCAGGAAATCAACAGGATGGAGGGAATAGTGTTAGCAAGGCTGATGAAAACTCAAATATGGCTGCCAGTCAGCTCTGCAATGGGGGGAGGTCTCAGCATAGGAACAATGACTTCTGTGAATACCCCTGTCTTGGAGAAAGCCGCCCCTGGGTTCTTGTTCCTGAGTTCTTATTCCAATGCCAATGTCAGCCAGTTCAGTTCCTTTCTGTATGTCCCTGGATCCTCCCAAGCCACTGCCCCAGTGCTGGAGCTCAGAGGGAGAAGGACCATGTAAGTTCATGTGCTGGCCCTCTAAAAGTAACTTTCTGGGTCTCCAGTAGCCTCTGTGCCACTCAGCCACATCCCTGCTGCTTTTTACAGCCTAAAGTTACAGGGGCTTCTTTTCCCAGCTCCGGAATCCTGGGCTAGGGATCTGGTGTAGAGCTTGGACTCCTTGTTCCTCATGGGAGGCCTCTGCAGCTAAAATATCCCTCCTGATTAAATAAACATAGGTGTAGGACCAGCCCATTCTACACCTCAGCTCTCCTACCAGTCTCAATGTACTTTCTTCTTTACTTCACTTCCATTCAGCCAGATTTCAGGCAATTCTGAATGATGGTTGTTCTGCATTTTATTTGTAATTGTGATGTGGTTGTGGGTGCTGGTGAGTACCAGCATTTACCTATGCCATCATCTTGGTTCTCCATTCCTCTTTATTTTTAATTTATTTTATTTTTATTGATTTTAGAGAGAAAGGGAGAGGGAGAGAGAAATAGAAACATCAGTGATGAGAGAATTATTGATTGGCTGCCTCCTGCATGCCCCTCACTGGGGATTGAGCCCACAACCCAGGCATGTGCCCTAACTGGGAATCAAACCATGATCTCCTGGTTCATAGAATGATGCTCAACCACTGAGCCATTCAGGCAGGGCTCTAATTCTCTTTCTTGATTGAATTGAAAAGATGTTATGCAAACAATACCAGGTTAATGAGTGAATGCCACGAACTATGACCAGCATAGCACCGGTGATCAGGGCTACTATTTGTTTAATTTGTTGTAGATTATAGTCATTCCCTAGGATCTATTCGGTTTCTGCAGGGGCCAGACTGGTGAATTAAATGGAAATATGATTGATACCACCACTTTGTACACTTGAGGTCTTTAATGATGGTACAAAGTTCTGTCAGCCACCTCAGAATACAATATTATTTTTTATTTACCACCTTGGGTGATAGGGGTATTTTCATAGTTTTATATTTGGTATTATTCACTATGATAGGTCTTACCCTAGAGCGAGGGACCCAATATTGAAGCTAATCCAACTCCTGGGAATGTCAATTACAATTTTACACTTAGGGATCAAGGAAATGACCACCGGGATGTCATTGGACTCAGCAGGACCACGGTGAGCTGTACATTAACCAGGACTCCATTTATTGCCTGGCCTTTTAGACTTCCACACTAACAGGGATATCCAAGTGTCAATGTCAACACAGACCCTATGTGTCCAATATACCTTGAATTGTCTCGGTCTTCCCTTTTCCCCAGTGATAACTCACTAGTGAAAGACCTTTAGGAAACAATTATTATCATGGGTTGAATTGTGTCTCCTCAACGAAGATATTTTGAAGTCCTGTGAATGTGAATAGGATCTTTGCAGGTTTAACCAGGCTGAGATGAGTTTAGTTCATCAGGGTGGGCCCTAATCCAGTATGACCCGAGTCCTTATAACAAGAGGAAAGTTGGACACAGAGACAGACATTCACAGAGGGAAGATGGTGTGAAGACATGGAAAAGTTAATGTGAAGATGGAGAATTGAAGTGATACACCAAGGAATGGCAAACTACCAGAAATTAGCAAAAAAACAAGGAAGAATTCTCCTCCAGGTTTTAGAGGGAGCATGGCCCTGCCAACATCTTGACTTCAGACTTCTGGCCTTCAGACTGAGAGAGAATAATTTTTGTTATTGTCAACCACCTAATTGTAGTACTTTGTTACGGCAGCCCTAGGAAACTAATACAACTGTTGTCACAGTACAGCTTGCCATGGTGTTGCAGAGTTCTACCTTTTTAGTCAATGGATTTCAACTCTGCAGATTGGCTCAGATCTAGAAACTACATAAGGGATTATGATATTTTACTGGGACAGCCTTTGCAGCCTTCTGCTACTCTATTTTTGCCTTTGTTGTTGTTGCAGATATTAAGCAGCACCTTCCTTGGAAGCCTGTTTTTTGCCCTTGAGGACATCAGGCTCTGTTAATCAATTCCACAACTCCCTGATGGTCATGCCTCTTCGGCTGCCTCTGTGACCTCACTAGTAGGTAGGGTGATTGCAGCCTTGTGGCTTCTGGTGGTCAAACACAGCCTCCTGGCTGCTAGTGTTTCAGGGCCCTCATTCTAACCATGGATATGTACGTCCAGCTCTGGGGCCACCCTTCCTATGGTCAGCCTTGGGTTGCACAGCAGAGCCACCACGGAGCATCATGGTTATGCTGGTGCCCCCTCACCAGTGTATTCCTAATGCCTTGGTGAAGGTGTGTCCTCTGGCCTCCTATGGGGAATCATCCACTGGTCAATCTTCTGCCTCACCCAGTGTGCCTATTCCAGCATGCCCTCGGCCCCTTCATCCCTTCCTTGGCCACTTGCCAGGGCAGCTTGGAAACTTCTCCTCCACCCAGCATCGCCCAGCCGTTTATTCAGCAGAGCATTTGTCCATCCCCTGGAGTCCTTGCCAAGATATTAAATTCTGACTCTGGGGAATTGCCATTGAGTCAATGAATTTCTCCTTTCTCCAGTCTTATATTCTGGCTCTTTTGATCAAGTCCCTTCAAAAATCAGTGCCAGGAACGCTTTCCTAGCTCCTGCCAGTAGATGTGACTCAATCTCAAGGCAACTTTGGTAGGTAATATCTTTCCTTCCTTATCAGGCACAGCACATACCCAAACAGGTTATGCAGGACTTGACTGTAGTTATCACTTAGAAGTGTAGCAAAGAGGTGGGGAGTTCCTCAGGGGCAGTAGCTACCTTATAAAGAAGACTAGGAAGACCCTCAAATGAGATGGAGGTGTCATCCAGTGGGAGAGAAGAGAGAAAGAGCACCTGCAATGCAGGTCTACGAAAGTTTCCACCAGGCTGGTGGGGAGTCACAAAGCCAGAGTCCTTCGTTAAAGGAGCCCATATCTTCTAGACACAAGGCGTCCCTCCCTTCTGAGTGCAAGACACCCAGGTCCTGGTTAGTGAAATGAGGCTGATACTTATCATACAGGAAGCTGTGAGGACTGAACGAGACAGTGCCTGAGAATGAACCCCATTGAGGGTGACAAAATATACCACTTTCCTTTTCACATCCAAGGCAGATATCACAAATTCATGATAGCATTTTTCACAGGGAGGCCTGATTCAGCCCCTGAAACATTCTCAATATAAAGTAGCAAGTAGTATATGAAGTAAAGTATTATTCTTAAATAGGATCTAGG
The DNA here is from genome assembly GCF_964212035.1 of Myotis nattereri. Classification (NCBI taxonomy): domain Eukaryota; kingdom Metazoa; phylum Chordata; class Mammalia; order Chiroptera; family Vespertilionidae; genus Myotis; species Myotis nattereri. The sequence continues at coordinate 126,547,746 of NC_138077.1, read as the reverse complement.
CACTGACCTAACTCCCTAACCCCAAAAACTCTTTTTTGGGAGTCCCAAGACATTTCAAGGGCTTATTAAACTGGTCTCTGTGAGCATATTCTGTAACTTCCAGGTATTCTGTTAAGATACTGTTATCTAAACAGTGCACAGCAAAACTTTGGTTCATGGGGAGGACATTCATTTCCTTGAGTTCTTTGCCAATTTTTGATGTAGGGAAGTTGAGGGTGGGGGCTCTGGTAACCATGGTGTAGAGAGGAGGGAGGACAGTTGTGTGTGTGTGTGTGTGTGTGTGTGCATGTGCATGCAGAAATAGAGTTGGTGGAGTTGTGGATGGGATTGTAAAGGGTCTATTTCTCTATAGGGTGAGGGGGAGGTATGTGCTTCTCTGAAGGTTCCCACAGGGACACAGACCTGTGTTAACTGAGCAAAGGTTTAAAAATATTGTGTTACTAGAGGCCTGGTGCACGATATTAGTACACGGGGCGGGGGAGGGGGGGCGTGTCCCTCAGCCCAGCCTGCGCCCTCTTGCAATCCAGGACCCTTTGAGTAGGATCCCTAGGCCTTGCGGGCAATCAGGGTCTATTAGGGCTTTCCTTCCCCCAGCTGCTTCCCGCCCCTGCCCCTGCCACCGGTTGCCTCCCTCTGCAGGCGACAGGAGTAGAGTGTGACTGCTTGGCTGGCCTGGGCCTCCCTCTGAGGGACGATTGTGGGGCATTGGCGGGGCCCCCTGACCAATCGCATTGCACCCACCTTGACTGGCCTGGCACTAGTGTGTGCCATAGTGTGATCGTCTGCAAGGTCATCCAGATGGTTGTTCTGTTGCATATTACACTTTTATTATTATAGAAAATGGTATTCAACCCCAAAATCTTCTGTGTTTAGTTGAGTAAAGATGAAGGGAAAGGAAAAACTTTCTTCTGTCTGCTTCTTTCTCTTTCACTCTCCCAACTAATCAGACTGGCTTGGGCAGCTCTGGATGGAATGGAAATGGATTCTTCTCAAAACAGCCATAGGTCCTATTGAGACACACAGACACACACACCACATCATCACCACCACAACCAATGTTTTCAGCAGTGTTCATACAAGAGACATTGCAAAGAAGCCGGAAGTATTTCCTGGGTCAGCAAAACTCTGGCACACATACACCATGTCTGGTAGTGACACCATCTTCTCATTGTTTTATTGAATCTTTTTTTTTCCTTTTAACTGATGGAGGAAATGGGTCACATTCTCTTCCCTTCCTCCTTTCCCCTAAAAGCTGTCTACATGTACACTTTTCTATTTACTTGGTGTTAAGGAACAAAATTCTCATTATTTTCTGGCATATAAACTTCTGCCTTTAATGCCTATATGACAGCCTCAGGGAAATCTCTTTTCCTAGCCCTACTTTGTCCTTCTGAGGAAGAATCTGTTCGTGGAGGCCTCTCTTAGTGCAGGCTATAGGAGGCCAAGAGGTTATTGGTTAAAATTTGGGATTTCTATACTTTCTGTATGCTTCTTTTTTCTCTTGCTCATTGTATGACATTGACACATCTTGATTTTTGCTGATTATTTCAGAATACTTCTCTATTTAAAGAGGTAATTTGTGTGTGTGTGTGTGTGTGTGTGTGTGTGTGTTGAGAAGGGAAATGAAGGAAGAAAGGAGGATAGGAAATCAAATATAGGGGTGGAAATATGGCACAATTCCTGCTGGGCCAGCAACATTGGCCAGTGTTACCAAAGAAGGAACCCAGGAAGACTTTTCTAAAGCAGAACTCTGGATTTTCAAAAGGTGTGGCTGCTTGGCTATGTGGAGAGCTGGGTTGCCCAATTCTAGAGGACTCTGAATCACAGGGTGAGATGTTTGCACTTAATGGAGAGTGAAGAGCAATCAGAGCTACACATGCCAGGGAGTGCCATGTGCAGGCTGGCCCAGAGGTGGGGGAGGTGCATAGGTGCTGTTGGAATTCCCCAAGCAGAGGGAAAAAGACTTGAACTGTGATGGGGCAGTTGGAGAGAAACACTTCAGAGATTTATACACAGCCACTGCTTGGAGGGGAGTGAGGGAAGAGGGGGGAGACAGAGGCAGAGCCTCCAGAGTGAGGAGGGTACATCTGAAAGGTGACAGGGCCTTCAGGGGAGCAGGAAGATCAGAAGAAAGGAGAGCTTTCATGTTGAGGGGATGATTTTTGTTTTACATAGGTAGAGCTGATGGTGCCAGCAGAAGGCTTGTCAGGAAATATCCAGTTTGACACGACACATGTGGATCAGGCCTTCAGGAAAGGAGCTAATGTGGCTATAAGCTCATCTGCATGGAGGGGAAGATTGAGAGGAGATGAGACACTGAGGGATCATGATTAGTTAGAAACTTTGGATCTCTAAAATCCATGTTGACATTTTAAGGATTGATCTGTTATCTATCTATCTATCTATCTATCTATCTATCTATCTATCTACCTACCTACTTATATATGTTATGAGCTGAATTCATATTTTAAAGTCCTAATCCCCACTACCTCAGAATGTGGCTGAATCAGAAAATAGGGGTGGCTAAGAAATTTGGACAAATAAAGAGACACACACACATACACACAGAGGATGACTTGGTGAGGACTCAAGGAGAAGAAAGCCGACTACAAGCCCAGGCGGGAAGCTTTAGAAGGGACCAACCTTGCCAACACCTTGGTATTTGACTTCTATACATTAGAAAATGTTTTTGCCTACAACAAAACAAAAAAATACCTAACCTTATAGTTGAAAAACAGGCTAAATAGGCTCAAAGGGGCTGCCTCGAAGCAGGAGGTCTAACAAAGATATCATATTAGCACTGATCATTTTTGAATATGCAGCAAAGTTAGGTGATCCTTTTATATATATATATATATATTTAAATATATTTTATTGATTTTTTACAGAGAAGAAGGGAGAGGGACAGAGAGCCAGAAACATCGATGAGAGAGAAACATCGATCAGCTGCCTCCCTCACGCCCCCCACCGGGGATGTGCCCGCAACCAAGGCACATGCCCCTGACCGGAATCGAACCCGGGACCCCTGAGTCCGCAGGCCGACGCTCTATCCACTGAGCCAAACCGGTTCGGCCTTTTATATTTTTTATGCCAAAGGAGTTTTCTAAGTCCTAATGAGTAGATTAGAAAGCATGCTAGATATTCCTTCCTGTGCAGCAACTCACTGCTCTCATGAAATTAGATCAGTATGGGAAAGATGGGAGTACACCTGCCTAAGATTCAGTTCAAAAACTCCACACACATTTGCATCTTGTGGGACCATGAAAAAGCAGTGGTAGATGCAAAGATCTGCCATTTTCCTGATGGCAGGACACTGGTGTGTCCTGGGCCCATATAAGCAGCACCTGTCTTATGACTCACATCATCCTCAGCCCTTGCCTTGGGGCTTGTAAGTATGGAAAGGAAAGATGAGTGCTGTGTTGCAGGCCAGGTCTATCTTGAGCCACAAGCACAGGGCACTGGGCATAAGCAGAGCCTGAGCTCACAAGGGTGACATCACCGTGGTTCCCTAAGGCCTTGCTGAGCCTCCCTTCATCTAAGCCAAGCATGTCAAACTCACAGCACCCAGGCCGCATGCGGCCCACAATGAATATTTTTGTGGCCCAGCCAATATAAAGGTATGTAAGAAACGTTTTCATAAAAATTTCATAACTTAATTTTTATAATATCCAGTTACACATGATTATTCATAATGAACAATATTTGCTAATGACTAATTACTATAATCGTGTTGCATTCATTTCCCTTACGCACTTTATGTGCAGGCTCACCATTTCTCTCCACTAATACAAGCAGCGAATATTTTTGCAGCCGATTGCCATGCCATTAGTCTTGGACTGACTTGTTTGGTGTGCACAACAGGAAATATTTCGCTTTTGAAGAACAAGAAAAAATAGGTTTATTTGCATTATGCTTATTAATTTGTGCAGTTCTTCAGTGTCTGGTAAGTTAATGTTCAAGAAAAAATATTAATTTTTATTTAAATGTTCTATTATTTTATGTTAACAATGACTCATTAATTTCAGCCCTTTGTATTCAGCATGTCTTTATTGAAATAAACCTATGTTTCTATGAAAATTGAAGCTTTTGTTTTTTTGTGGCCCACATAAACTTCAACCTTGTTTATTTGGCCCGTGTTAGCCTTTGAGTTTGACATGCTTGATCTAAGCCATCAGAATTCCTCTGTGGTCCTGGGAAAGGTCCACTTGTGCTGAGGTTATTCGGAGGCCATGCACTGCAAGAAAAACATTTAGCACTGTGCCCAGCACATGGAAAGCAATCAGTCAATAATAGCGTTAACCATTATTAATGCACTAGAGGCCTGGTGCACAAAATTTGTGCGTGGGGGGGGGTGTCCCTCAGCCTGGCCTGCACCCTTTCCAATCTGGGACATCCCTCTCACAATCCAGGACCCCTGGCTCCAAACCAGTTGCCTGCCTACCTGATCACCCCTAACCACCTCCGCCTGCCTGCCTGATCACCCGTGACTGCCTCTGCCTGCTGGCCTGATTGCCCCCTAACCGTTCTCCTGCAGGCCTGATAGCCACCTAACTGCTCCCCTGCCAGCCTGATTGCCCCCAACTGCCCTCCCCTGCTGGCCTGATTGCCCCCCTAACTGCTTGCTCTCCTGCGCTGGCCTGATCTCACCCCTAACTGCTTGCTCCCCTGCTGGCCTGATTGCCTCTAACTGCCTCTGCCTCGGCCTCCGCCACTGTGGCTTTGCCTGGAAGCAAGTCAGATGTCCGGAAGATGTCTGGTAGATCCAGTCTAATTAGCATATTACCCTTTTATTAGTATAGATACTTGCCATCCTTCTTAAGCTATGTTTAACCTTGGTATTTGGGTCCCTTATATAACTTAATCATGGTAGCTTCAAAAATGTTTGTCAAATAATTAAGAGTAGGACAGCAGGAATTTTCTTTTTAACATCATAGTGTTACAAAGTCATGTTTGCTTTGCACGGTAGTGTGGGACTGGCGAAGCTGAAACTGTGCAAAGCAATCTCAATAATAATGATCAATGATCAATAAGATTCTTTCCTGAATTTCGAAATTTTGTCAAAATATTAAGAACTCTCTTATCATTGGTTATAAATATATAAGGAGAATTATAAATTGCAAAATGAATATTAACTTAGCATACTATAAAACCTTAGAAATACTGAGAAATAATGTTTTATTTCTTTGTTAAAAATTTCCAGAGTTCTAAACAGCAATTTTTTATTATAAAGCTTATAGTATGGACCAAGCATCTCTTCTATGCCTTGGTGAATTGTCATACCCTGTTCTAAATCTGGGTCAGCTTCCAACATTCAATTTTTTTTACACTTTCAGTGCCATGAAATATCTCCAAGAGTTCCTTTAATAAGGACTGTTTTTTGCAGCATCTTCATCCTTTTTGTCACAACCACTTTCCTCACTTATTTCAATAAGTTCACTAAGTCCATTGGCTGTATGTAGAATCTCTCGAACAACAGCAGCATCAGCAGGCATTACTCTACAACTCTGTTTACGTCTGATTAAACTTCCACTTCCAGTCTTATCACTTTTTTTGTTTCTCTCTTTTGATTATCCGTTTCTGTAAAATGTCACGGGGGTTTATCACCGGGAGACAAGAGGCCATGCAGCGACATGCTCTGCTGCCTGTGTGTGACCTGATAACAGATGCACAGTGACCAGTTGCCCATGGACTCTGAAGGAAGTGACAAGACTGGTCCCTGGTTATGACGCATGTCTGTAATTTATGTAGTGACCTGTGGCCTGGGGAGCAGCAGCAGAGTTGTACTTGATGAATTATGTACAGTTAAGGTACTGTAGTAACTGAATTTGGAACCGTGTTGTTGGGGGCTGGTGTTACTTAACTCCTGTTACCATGGAGTAACTGAAATTTGTGCATCTGGGAAATGTGTGAGGGGGGACTGCCTGTATATTCCACCATGTATGTGTGCCTGATGGAATAGTATAAATGAGCTTTTCTGTTATTCTTGACCTTCAAGTTATAGAAGTTCTTGTTGATGGCACCATGCGTGAATGAGCTTTACTCCTCCAAGAAATGGCATTTTCACCCCTCCTACTCGAATCCATTGCTCAAAAGGCATCATAGGGCAATTTGTTTCCCTGAGGCTTTCTGCAGATGTGTCCGTGCTGCGCTGCTCAGAGTGGGTTTCTGGATGGTGACCGAGCGTGGGAGCAGGGGTTAGAGTTAAAGAGGCTGCAGGCTTTCCCAGAAAATTCCGTATGTAATGTGCACCATGATGCTCCCTAGATACATCATGTTTCCCAGAGTGTCATTGGTTAATAACAGATTTATGGGAAATATCTTAGTCTGCTAGGGCTGTCATAACAAAACCCCACAGGCTGGGAGGCTAAGCAGCAGAGGTTTATTTTCTCACAGTTCTGGAGGCTGGAAGCAAGTTAAGCTGCAAGCAGGTTGGTTTCTCCTGAGGCCTCCATCCTTGCCTTGAAGACGGCCACCTTCTCTCCGTGTCCTCACCTGGTCTTCCCTTTGTATGCACATCTCTTTGTGCCTGAATATCTTCTTTTGAAGACACAAGTGAGATTGTATATAGGGCCCACACTAACAGTCTCCTCTTAACTGAATAAGGCCTTATCTTCAAATGAAGCCACACTCTGAAGTATTAGGGTTTCAACATACTAGTATGAATTGAGAGAAAGGGACATAATTCAGCCCATAAGAGGAAGTAAGGAAACATAGCACACTAATTATTAAATGAATTCCTATTTTAGAAATTTAAAAGAACTAGAAAAAAATGAGTGATAGAATCAAGGAAGTGTCCTAGCATACACTATTTATCAATATTTGACACTGGCACACTTTTTTCATAAATCATCTCATTAAATGGTATTCTTTGGATCATACTTCATATAAAATGTTGAAATGGCTGTTAAATAGTAAGAAATAACTCCCTCATTTTTATAAAATATAGAGAAATATATCTACTAAAATAAGATTTGGTTTGGGAGCTCCTGGTTGTCTAAATATGTTCATAGAAAAGTTACTGCAACCATCAGAGGCTTAAGCTCTTGGTCTTCAAGTATAAGTTTAAGGACTCCTTTACTGTGTCACTTGCAGAATGTTCCTCTCCAAGGGGTGTGATCCCTTCCTTTCCGATCCTTACTCTGCGGGCCTGCTTAGTGCTAAATCCACTCATACCAGTCAGGATTCTTTGGTTTGCACATGTGCCTCCTCCCAACTTGGGATGCCCCTAGCTTCCCAATGCAGTTCTCCAGAACCCTGGTGAGGGACATCTGCAGGACCTCTCCCACCACTCAAATATGCTCAACTTGGAACTCGGGGCCAATGGGGTGCGGGCAGGGACTAACACATAAATGCTCCTGTCACTCGTCCCTCAGGCGGATGACTCTGAGATGCACTCCAAATACACCAGCAAGGTCTTTCTCCAGGCATCTGCCTTGGTGGGCAATTTGATAACACCTCTTTGTATTGACTTCTCCTGTTTCCCTCACCCTTTCTCTGGACCCTCTTCCCAAATAAACTACTGCCTGTAACACTCTGCTTTTGGGGAAACCCAGGCTAAGGTAGATGGGCTCTCATAACTGGCCAGGCCCAAGTCCTAGGCCTTTGCCTGGGCTCCCCAATGGGAGTGGGGTAGGATGAGGTGCTATGGTTAGAGTGGGGAAGGCTGGATGCCCAGTGCAAAGGAGGGATGTTTCCAGAGGCAGAGTGGAAACAGCTGCACAGACCCAAATCAGGAGGGAGCGAGAATGAGAAGGATTATCCACTACACATAATGGCTGTGAAATGTGGTGGGAACCAGACTCCTAGGAACATGCTTTACTGAGTGGTCAGGCTGGAGGTTCACCCACAGTAACACCAACGTGGTATTTAGCATTCCTTCTGTGTCCCACCCATTAGGATACGAAACAGCCACGTCTCCCAAATTTTTAGTCCCCAGAACACACTTATAGAAGAGGTAAGACTATTATTTTCACGATAAAGATGGAAAGCCAAGGCAAAGTGAATAATTGAGCTCCCCAAACCAGAAAAGAAAGTCGCTGCTGAGTCTGGGATTACATGTGGGCGTCCTGCCCAGGCAGTTGAGCCCCACCTTTTACTGGAACCAACCCCAGGGAAGAAGTTTGCTGGTTTCCTGGAAGGCAGAGGTTTGCATGTGCATGCCCCGTGCGGGGCCTCTATCTGGGTGCAGCCAGGACAGGGCTGCAGTGGGTGTGCCTAAGGAAAGGGAGGGGAGAGAAACCACTCTGAGTGAGCCAGGCTTGGGATCGGCCACGTCATCGCTCACCGGGTCCCATGCCAGGACTTGCCACCAGAGAAGTCTCTTTGACTTTGTCCACGGACACCAGAGGACAGAACGGAGCTCGTTTGTCTTCAGAATTGAGTCATGCTAACATCCTATTCTTAAAATAAAGATCACTGTTTGGTAAAATGCAAAAGAAAATGACCCACTCATTAGCTGTTATTTTTTTTATGTGTTGGTGAAAAGCATGATTTTCAGGAGGAATTGTCTCCACTCAGAAGTCTCTGTGAAATACAGACAAAAACAGGCTTCAGTGGTTTTTGTTGTTTTTTTCTGATGGTGGTTTTGGTTTACTTTCAGTCCTTGGGCTGTATATTTAAGGAGAATAAATAGGGGATCAAATGTGTTTGGCATTTATTAATGGCATTTACATGGGTTACTTTCTTTGCTCCTATGGAACCCTATGGGCCATGTACTATACTCACCCTTTTGCACATGAGCAACCTGGAGCTTAGAGAGGATCCGTCACATGAGCAGCGCTGGGCAAGTTGAGAGAAAACCAGCCCCCCAGCCTGGCTGTGCCTGACCCCCAAGCCAGTGCTGCTCCGCCCTCGCTGCCTCCAGGCTACCTAACTGCACCTGGTCTGGCTTCCTGCTTCCCACACTGCCCTGCTGACCCACACAGCGGACACGCAGCAGACCTTCTGGGCCAAGGCAACAAGAATCCCAATCATGAAATTAAGGGCTTGTCATGTTTTTTTCAGACGAGATCGGGCGCGTTCAGGGTGGTATGGCCGTAGACTGTCATGTTTTTTCAAATGAATTTTTTCCTAGCTTTTATTACAGATGTCAGTTTTTTCTCCTTCCTCAAAATCTACACACACACACACACACACACACACACACACACACACACACCTGGGAGGGAGGAAGTGGATTCAGGAGACAGCAGAAGTCTGAGTGACTGTATGCATAGGTAGGCTACAATAACAAAGTACCATAGACTGGGTGGCTTATGAACAACAGAAATTTAGTTCTCACAGGTCGGAGGCTGGGAGTGTGAGGTCAAGGTACCACCAGCAGAGTTAGGTGAGGGCCCTCTTTTGGGGGGGTCTCAGACTTCTTGTTGTGTCCACACGTGGCAGGAGGTGGGTGAGAGAGCTCCCTGGGGCCCCCTCATAAGGGTGCAATCCCATTCATGAGCACTCCACCCTCATGACCTAATCACCCCAAAGGCCCCACTTCCTGATACTGGGGGTTGGGTTTCAAGGTATTAATTTTGTGAGCAACACAAACATTCAGTCCATTGCACCCATTTTGTTGATTCTAGAAGGAACATTTTCTCATGCGGTAGCCATCTATAATCTCTGTGTCTTACACTCGCTGTCAACTAAACAGCTCATGTCATAGTTGTCATTGCCACTGGCTGAGCATCAAAGCTCAGGGAAGACAATTGTGGAACACTTTTAAAAGAAACGTGGCCTACGGCTTCACCAGAACTCTCCTGAAAGTGCTTGGTGACTCACAGGATGATGGTGTCTGGAAAAACATGGATTTCCAAGTCGTACATCCAAGAGTGACCCCCGAAAGGTGAATTCTGGATGTGACGCAGTTTTAGTCACACCTTAACCAAGTTGTTAGCCTACATTTTCTTTCTGTGTGTGCAGGAGAGTGAGTGACATATGGATTAAAATTCTGTGTCCAAATAGGTCTAAAAGAACTCTTTTAATACATTTAAGATAAAAATTCTAAGTGCTAAGAAAGCATTGTGACACTTATTTAGTGTTTCATGAAATAGCAGTGTGTCTGACATAGTGAAGTTTTAGATTCCATGAAATGCGGTAGGGTTCATGTTTTATGTTTCAATAGTCATCAATCTGTTTCTAATGTATTCCTGGAGAAGCATGTGAGCCATCTTGCCATTAAGCTATTTTCAAAATCTCATGGAAGCCTGCCAATGGTTTTAAATTGAGCTATGCAACTCTCGCTCTTGGGTGGAGAAGTTCCAATATTGTAAGGCTACATTTCTGGGTATATTTTTTGGTAAGTTTTTGTTAATCCTGGCATTTGTCTAAAGCAAAATAATAATAATAATGAAATAAGAGTAAAATGCTTGCATCATAAATTGTGCCATCCAGAGAACAAGAGCTCAGCTGTGCAAAGTGAATGTAGCTTTGACAAAAGCACTTCACTTCAAAGCCTTGCCTCTTTGCTCCTGCATTGATGAACTCGCCACTAGGGACATGAGTGTCCTTGAGTTTCCTTGGTCATGTCCCATGGGTTTATTTATTAATGTGTTTAAATAGAACCTTTAACTTTACCATTGGTGCTTTTAGAAAAACACTAATATCATAAAAAGTATTTCAACTTTAAATTACTTCCCACCCACCTCAAGTTTCATGCAGTTCATATCTGGGCATAAAGAGAAATCAATATATTAGTCTAGCTCAAAGGCCAGTGGACTTTGGTTTTGTCACACATTTAGAGATAACAAATGTCTCATAAAACAGACCTTTGTTTCCTCTTTGCACCATTCTTTGCGGGGCCATGCAGCCATTATGTCTCGCTGAGAGCAGCTTCTAGGCTGGCAGGAAGCTGTCTTTCCAAGAAAGCAGGATGCAGAATCCCCAGTTGGTGTGCACCTGCATTAAACACTGCTCCCTCCTACACCCAGCTCCCCGATCTGGGATCTGGTGTCCTGTGGGCCTTTCGAACGAGCAGCTCCTCTCCCTCCCCAACTCTGAAGCCAAGGTCCTCAGGGTCCCCCTCTCTGCCCACCATGGCGGGGAACCCAGGATCTTCCTTCCATGGGCCCTCTCCTCCCTGTTGGCCTGGAGTCTCTGGGGATCCAGGTTGGGGGCCAGAGTTTGCTCCCAGTGTCCCAGTACCTCAAGAGGGAGAAGTGGCTCCTCTGCTTAAAACCTTTCCATGGCGCCCCATTGCCCTCAGGGTAAGGTCCAAAGTCTGAAAGTGGCGTCCAAAATCCTCATGATCTCCCCCAGCATCTGTGCATCTTCCGCCATGTGCTCTCTGTCCCCTGGCCCCCGCATCACTGCTTCTGCCACTCTGAACGTGGTTTGGTCCCCCAGACTTGTCAGGTTGCCCTGGCTCCCTGGTCTCTGCACAAGGCCTTGCGTGGGCTCGATTGGCTTTTAGGGAGTCCTGCAAGTGCACCGCCCCAAACCTCATTGTTCTGATGGGAAAACACATTTCAAACCAACTTCAAACCCACACTTGCAGTTGTCCATTGGCTGTAAGCTGGGGCCTGTGCAGATTTTGTTAAACAAATCGAGTTACATCAGAGGACTTTGGGCCTGGCAGCTAACCCCCTCCTCTTGTAGGACTGCTTTGTAGAGCTTTGGAATTCCCACACGGAAGTGTGACCCATTGTGTGCTTGCCTTGTTTGGCACTAGATCCGGGCAAATGCTAAACTCCAAGAGTGCAAGTTCTCAGGGGCCATCAGCCAGACAGCCAGCACCAGGCCCTGAAGCAATGGTAAGTGCCACACCCACTCTCCTCAAAGACAGCTGGGCCAGTGCAGGCTCCTGCTCAGGGGTGAATAGGTGTGAAATTGGCATTGACAAGCCGTGCTTTTCATTGTGTGGCCTCTGCGAGTGCCCACCTTCTTTCTGACCTTGGCAGGACATCTTCCCTTCCCTGTAGTTCAAACCTGTGTCATAGCCTTGGCTGTGCCCCCAGGTCCCTGATGCCATATAAGCAAACATTTCTAGTTCCTCTTATCGAGTCGGCAGGTGACTTTTCTCTGGCCACAGTGAAAGCAGAAGCCCGTTGAGGTAAGCCCTGGGTGGAGGGCCAGAGTCAGGGTCATACCAGGGGGTAGCATCTGAGGGGCGGGACCTCGGGTGGGCTCTCTGGAAGCAGATCATGGATGGAAAGGGTGAATCTCAAGGGCATCTTGGCTGAAGCGAAGGTGTGCCCAGGCAGACCCAATGGATGTGTTCGGTGGTGGAGAGGGACTCTGCGTGTGCCCAGGCGCGGGTCTGTATAGATTGGCGGGTATGACCAGCCCGGGGCTGGCTGAACGATTTTGTGGCCATTTTCAGGTCAAGTCTCCCTCTGTGGTAACTGCTGTTTATTGAGCGCTGATATAGCTCTGCTTTGTCCTAAGGACTCATGCGAGTGAGTCCTTTAGCCTCACACCAATCCCCGCAGCACGTGCTATTTCCCATGTGGCGCCCGAGGAAACTGGTGGGAGTTACGCTGCTTTTCCGACCTCCCAGGCCAGAGTATTCTCTCATTTGTTTTCCTGGGGACGATATGGAAATGGGGGCTGCTTCCCCTCCAAAGATGCAGTAGAGAAAGGAAACCCAGAGCACATGGCCAGGATTTCCCTCGGGGCTCGTCCAAGCGTGTCACAGTAAACCCTCCATTTTGTGGACCTCGACTTAACGAACTTCGGATTCAACAGACAAAATTCCCGGTCCATATGTCATGTGACGATTAACACCCCATCAATTTTAAAATGGTTTTAACCAAGATTAGCTTATAATTAAATTAACAGGTTGGTTTTTTTGTTTGTTATTAATTCACTTATTTTAAACGAATTTTAGTGAATAGGCTACATGTTGGAAAAACTTTAGTAATTTCGCCTGCATAAATACATATTGCATATATACAACTATCGTCTACATATTTAAATCCAAGAGTCAGCGCTCATAGACAATGCTCGGGGAATGATTAGCTCATGATCACACCGCATCCTATGTGGTACCTGGTTCTGGTGTCGGGTGGCGTGACCTTCTGCAGCAGTTTGGATGCACACAGGCCAACGTTCCCACGTGTGCTAAACCTCGGCCCAGCCGTGCGCATGTTTACTCCGGCGACGGGTGAGTGCACGCGTTTACTCGAGCTATTCAGTATAAATGCAAAATTACAGTCATACATGTAGAAAACTTTTCTGTGAAATTAAACTTCTCATACACTCTCGATTTTAATTACACAAACATGTCTGCGTAAATAAACAGGTAAATTAACCAATTTGTCAATTTTTCAATGTGCGCACATAGAAAACCTACTTTATTACATAATGGACTTTCATCTTTAACAGACACCCCCTCGGCCAAATTAGTCCGTTATATCGAGGTTTTACTGTATTAGAAATAGAATAAAAATGTCTGGATGCTGAACACATCTAAGGCTAGAAAAACCCACTTAACTTGTGCCCTTCCTACTGTCTTCTTTCCATTGCCACCTTATCCCCTGCTCAAAGCCTTCGAATGACACCCACTGACCACGGGGACAAGTCTCAACTCCTAATGTGGCTTCCCAAATCCTCCAGAGTCCCTTGCAAAGATAGCAATGATAGCATTTCAGTTAAACCCCTCGCAGGAGACGCTATCAGACCTGTGTTGCATGAGGAAGACACTTGGGCGTTGCTGATGGGAAAGCACTTGGTCTGAGTGACTCAGAACAGTTATGTCCTGCAGAATCCTTCAGCCTGCTCAGCCTTCCTGAGCCGAGACCAGTCTTGCAGCCTCCCACCATCCTGAGGGCCCACCTGACCAGCGTGCCCGCTCCCGCTGCCTAAAATGCGCAGCTGCATCTTGCTTCTGGGAACTGTTTATTGAAGATCTAGCTATAGCTGGGATAGTTTGACAACGTGTGAGGCACAAACAGTCTTTATCGGCAGGATGAGGTTAGTTTCTGTTTGGGCCTGGTGTTTTTGTAAGAAGGAAATAGCTTTCATAAGCATCAGATTAGATCCAGGAAGCATCCACAGGGCAGTGAAAGCTGATAGAGGCAGAGCATCAGGATTTCTCATTGGTCACTACTGCCACCTCCTGGCTGATGCTGTTTACTACATAGCATAGGCTTCCTGGGAAACCTTAAGATCACATACCCTATTTTCCCTCTATTTACAAGCTCAGTGCGGTACAAAGAAGAAAAAAAAAGAGCGAGAAAGTATTTGGATAGAGTATTTATTGGTATTTTTATATTAGAACAGTGTAAATCAGAGACAAGAATGATTAATAAAAACAGGGACTATTCTCATTTGAGACAATGAGGAAAAGAATTCATCTGAGCAATTTATTATACCTTCTGAGTTACCTTTGTCCAAAGTAAGTGTTCAGCCCTTATCTGAGTTTCTTAAATCTCCTTCCCACTCTCTAAAGTTGCCATCTTAGCAATTTTAGGGAATTTTACCAATCATTTTGGAAAATGAGTGTAAAATTAAGGACTTCAGTAGAGTTACAACATAAAAAGTATTTGGTCTAAAGCATGCCTTTAAATTATGCAATAAAATGTTAGATTTGATATTAGTCCTCATCATCATTTCATATTGGTTTTATTCTTAGGGTATAAATCTCTAGAAATTTAAATTCTAAGTTATAAAAAGGTTTATTGTAGCACACTTTATTTAGCCTCACCTGAGGATATTTTTTCCATTGATTTTTTTTCTTTTTTTTTGAGAAGAGTGGAAGGGAAGGAAGAGGGGGAGAGAAAGAGAAACATTGGTGTGAGAGAGACACATTGATTAATTGCCTCCCACATGCATCCTGACACAGGCCTGGGAACCTGCAGCCAAGGTACATGTCCTTGACCAGGAATCCAACCCAAGACACTTCAGTCTGCCAGCCCACACTCTAATCACTAAGAAAACCAGCTAGGCTGGTTTACACTTTCAATCTATAATAATAAAAGCATAATATGCAAATCGACCAAACGACTGAACAGCAGAACAACTGTCTGGACGCCCTTCTGGATGGCCACATTATGACACACACTGGCGCCAGGCCAGCCAAGGCAGGTGCAATGTGATTGTTCAGGGGGGCCCCACCATCGCCCCACAATTGCCCCACAGAGGGAGACCCAGGCCACTGGCCGGTGGGGCAATTGATGGTGGAAGGGGGCTCCCTGATTGCGGAGCCTCAGCCGCGTGGGCAGGGCCTCTCTCTTTGGAGGAGCCGCGTGATTGATCACCCCGCAGAGGGAAGCCCAGGCCACCTGGCTGGCGGCACTGTGGTGGGTAGGTGGGACCTCCCTCTGCGAGGTGATTGATCTGAGGACCCCACAATCGATCGCCCACAGAGGGAGGTCCAGGCCATCACCCAGAGATGCTGTGGCATGTGTGCAGGCCGGCCAGCAATGGCCTTGCAGAGGGAGGCCCAGGCCAGCCAAGTGATTGCACCCCACACCTGTCATTCACAAAGGGAGGCAACCAGTGGCGGGGGAGGGGGAGCAGCGCCACACAGATGGCAAGCAGTGGCTGCAGTAGGGGCAGGGCCAACTTCTGGCAGCCGGGGGAAGGAAAGCCCTGATAGGCCCTGATTGCCAGCCAGGCATAGGGACCCTACCTGTGGGGTCCTGGATTGGGAGAGGGTGCAGGTCGGGCTGAGGGATACCCCTCCCGTGCACAAATTTTGTGCACCGGGCCTCTAGCACACATATATTGACAGAGGTAAAGCTAAGTTTTTTCAGTTATTTAAGTTACATTTTTGGGGGGAGGTTGCATTTTACCTTTAATATCAAATGTGTGGAGATCACAGGCGGGAGGTTTCCAAACTGTATTAAGGATATGGGCAGAATCTGCTCAGAATCCTTAGTCCCCTTCCTCCTCAGCAGATTCTCAGCTGGCCCACCACCACTGTATTACTCTGGGTATTATGAGAAACAGATGCTAAGAAGGAATTAAACATGCAAGGATCTTATTAGGGGGACCATCTGTTAGCGAAGATGGGAGGAAGCTAAGGAGGACTGGCAGGGTCACCAGGCCCCGGTGCAGGTCTGACCACAAGTGCAGGAGAGAAGGAAGGAAGGAAGGAAGGAAGGAAGGAAGGAAGGAAGGAAGGAAGGAAGGAAGGAAGGAAGAAAAGATCTTAAACTCCTGTGTGGTTCTAAGGAAAGTTCTGCAAAGCTCTCAGCACTCCCTGTGACAGGCAGATTTCAGAGATAATCCCCTGTGAACTCTGCCTCTCCTGGTACCCATGCCCTTGTGTAATCCCTTCCCTTTGAGGGTGGGAGGACCTAGTGACTAGCTTCGAATGAATAAAAAATGGCAAAAGTGATGGGATGTCACTTCCATGATGTTGTTATAAAGGACTGAGACTTCCAGCTCACTGGACTCTCTTGCTAATTTTGGTGAAGTCGACTGCCATGGGAAGGTCCCATGTAACAAGGGACTGAGGGCAGCCTCCAGCCAACAGCCAGGAAAGAGTGAGGCCCTTAGTCAATAGCCCACAAGATGCTGAATCCTGATGCCAACCACCAGGTGAGCTGGAAAGCAGATCCTTCCCTGGCAGGCCTCAGATGAAACACAGCCCTGGCTGACGCTTGAACTTCAGCCTTATGAGCGTTCTTGAAGCAGAGGATCCAGATAAACGGCACCTGAATTCCCGCCCCACAGAAACTGTGAAACAACCCAAACTGTGTTGTTTACCCACTACATTCTGGTGTAATTTGCTACATAGCAACAGATAATTAATGCAGTTCTCCAGTAAATGTTGCCCATCAATGAAGGCTCATGGATTCCTAGAAACAAAGCTGCTTTAGTATTCCTGATGCTCTCTGCCTGTGGCTGGCTGGAAGGAGCCCGCAGGAAGCATGATCTCAATGCAAATGTGGGGGTGGATTTCACAGTTACACTTCCTCACTCAGAGATCTGAGCGGCGCATTCTCATTGCTGCCAAAGACACTCAGAACAAAGACTACGTTTCCCATCCTCCCTTGAAGCTTGGATGGCACTGTGATTGAGTTCTGGTCAACGTGGCATATGTGCAAGCCATATACTGTATACTGTATACTGTATACAACTTTCGGGAAGTGCCCTTTAAAAGAACTTAAACAGAACTTAATTCTAATTTTTTAAAAACTTACATTTTCTGTGTAAAGTCTGAAGGTTAAAGGAGTAGATATTTCCCAGAAGGTAAGTCATGGTACAGACAAAAGTTTAATTTCCTGGGACTATTACTGGGTCACCTTTATTCCATACTAGAGGCCCAGTGCACAAAATTCATGCACTCGGGGGGCGGGGGTTCCCTCAGCCCAGCCTGCACCCTCTTGCAGTCTGGGAGCCCTCAGGGGATGTCCAACTGCCACAGAGGCAGGAGAGGCTCCCGCCACCGCCGCTGTGCTCGCCAGCCATGAGCCCAGCTCGGGGCTTCTGGCTGAGTGGTGCTCCCCCTGTGGGAGTGCACTGACCACCAGGGGGAAGCTCCTGCTTTGAGCATCTTCCTCCTGGTAGTCAGTGCGAATCATAGCGACCAGTTGTTCTGCTGTTCAGTCAATTTGCGTGTTAGCCTTTTATTATACAGGACTAGAGGCCCGGTGCACAAATTCATGCACCAGTGGGGTCCCTCAGCCTGGCCTGAGGGATTGGTTTGAAATTGGCTCTCTGACATTCCCCAAGGGGTCCCAGATTGTGAGAGGGCACAGGCCAGGCCAAGGGACTCCACCGGGACTGGAGAGGGATGTGGGAGTTTGTCCAGCCAGGGAGGGACCATGGGAGGGCTCCAGGGCGTGTCCAGCTTGTCTTACTCAGTCCTGATCGGCCAGACCCCAGCAGCTAGCTAACCTACCCGTTGGAGTATATGCCCTCTTGTGGTCAGTGCATGTCATAGCAACTGGTTAACTGGTTGTCTTCCCCCTGGTGGTAAATGCACATCATAGTGAGCAGTTAAGTGGCCTTAGCATATCATTAGCATATTATGCTTTGATTGGTTGAATGGCCAACTGGATGACCAGACACTTAGCATATTAGGCTTATATTAGGGTGGTAGCAGATAGATCTCACCTTCCTATTGTGAGGATGGTGCCCCTCTTGGCAAGAGCAAAAGAAGGGAATCACTCACGTCCATCATGGAGAAGTCTTTGAAAACAGCACGTAAGAAAGCAGCTAAAACCCCCCTACTGTGTGCCAGGCTAAGAACGTGGGCCTCAGAGGCTAACAGAGTGTGTTGAAGGCAGAGACTAAGAAGGAAGCCAGCTTGATTTGAAATGCTGTCAAATCTGTTGAAAACTAACTTGCTCTAAACTAATTCTTTCTGAAGCTTTCAAAGACTGAGACCGTAAAAATGCTACCCTTTGTCAGACTTGTCTTCGATTCAACCCAGAACCATTCTTTGGCCATGGCCCAGGGCGGGTATTTTCCAGAAGGATATGGAGTCCTCTCTGATGACTTTCAAATCATGAATTTACTTATCAAAACTTGATATCATATCAAAACTTATCCATAGCATTTTTTGTCCTCATGTGCGTTATCAAAGTGTGGCATCTGAGGCTTAGCAAGTTTCATATTTACAAAGTGTCCCATAGGTTGGGAGGCAGATGGAGGGTGGGCCAACACCTGAGCCTGGAAACACACCAGCCTTGCCTGGGCTTGGTTTTGCCACTGAACTGCGTGGGTTATTCTGGGCAAATGCTTAATCTGTGAGACTCATTTGTAACGGAGAGTTAAAACAGCCCCTCGTTTATGGACTTGCGGTGAGGATTAAGTTTAATAATGCATGAAGAGTCATAGAGGCTCAGAAGAGTGCTGGGCATGTTGTGGATGCCTGGTAACCATCAGCTACTCCTGTCAATATTAATACCCCGTCTCCAGTCCTGTGCCATCCAGGATGGTGTCCACTGGTCACGTGTGGCCGTTTAGCACTCGACATGAGGCTTGTCCACACTGAGACACGCTGTAAGTATAAAATACAGACTAGATTTTGAAGACTTCGTATGGAAACAAGAATGTAAAATATTTCCCTGATAATTTTTAAAAATATTGATTACATGTTGAATTAATAAAATGTTTTATATATTGTGTTAAATAAATTATACTATTAAAATTAATTTCACCTGTTTTTTTCTTCTTTTTAAAAGTGGCTACTAGATAATTTTAAATTTCATATGTGGCTGACCTCATATGACACAGCTTGGTCCAGGGCACATAGACGGGGTGAGTGGTAAAGTGAAACAGGAGCTTGAGGTCCATGTGAACAGTATCTTGTGGTTGTCGGGGGTGCGGATAATGAAGGCAGAGAGGCTCAGGGGAGGAAATCTACTTCTGGGGACACTGTGGATACTGATGCAATTTAGTTCCACAGATATTGACTGAGGTCAAGGGGCGGGAACCTGAGGAAGCAGCACTCAGTCACGGGAGTCTAAAGACAGGCTGACTATCTGGGGATCCAGACGACAGCATCAGTCTGGAGAGGTGCAAACCAGGGACCAGGGTGGAGCATATTGTTGACAGAGAACCAAATGGCAGGGTGTTACCAGGGGCCTCGACCAAGGGGGGAGCGACTTAGGGTTAGGAATCCACTTCCCAGGGCCACTGTTGGTACTGACACAATTCAATTCTGCGGATAATGATTGGAAGTTACTATGTTCCACACCCTCTGTTAGCAACTGGAGAAAACACTGCCTGCCTGCAAGGTGCTCACAGTCTTGTGGGGCAGACGGTGGAGGACAGGCAGACAGATAGGTACAACGCAGAGTGATAACATGCTGTGCTAGGAGGCAGTGGGAGGTCATTGCAGAGAAGTGAGCCCATTCTGTGGATAAAGAGCAGTGACCCAGAGAAAGCAACATCTCAACTAAGATGTGTGGGAAAGTAGCCAGGAAAGAGGGAGACACGCATTTAGGGTAAGGGAGCAGCATGTGCAAAGGCCCCGGGGTCAGGAGAGCGTTATGGCTCCAGGAGCTGCAAGAGGCTCAGAGTTGCTTCGGAGCAAAGTGAAAGGTGGGGATGGCTGGAAGCTGAGAAAAGAAGGGAGGCCAGACTATGAGGGGACAAGGTGGGGGGTGGGGTGGGCTTTAAAGAGTTTTAAACAGAGGGGTGACAAGCCAGTTTTGTGCTTTGGAAAGGTCGCTTTGATTACACTGTGGGGGGTCTGGTTCTGGATAACATGAATTAAACACACTCCACCCTCCCTCTCCTACTGGGTCAGCTATAAAACCGGGACAGAATGTGTGGGCTGCTATGTGAGGACTCTGAATGGTAAATAACAGCAAGTGGACTTGGGAAGAGGGCCAGCATCTGAAGGGCCTCTAAGTCGGCAGCAAGTTTACATTTGCACTCTCTAACCAACTGAGCTAACCGGCCGCCCTACATTTGCACTCTCAAAAAAAAAATAAAAAATCCTCAGGTGAAAATTAACAGAACAAAAAAAACATAGTGTCTTAGAACATAATATCCAAAATATCCAGGAAATAACCCAGCATTAGTTAGTATACAAAGAACCAGGAGCAGTTTAACTGGCAGGAGAAGACATCGTGGATGTTGGAATCATCTGACAAAGACTTGGAGGCAGCAATTATAAGAATGTTCCAAGAAGAAAAGGCAACTCCTCTCCAAGTCAGTGGGAAATAGAAAGTCTCAGCAAATACAAAAAATACTAAGTAGAAGAGAGAATCGAATGGGAATTTTAGAATGAAAAATATGGTAACCAACATTTTAAAAACTGAATGGTCTCGATGGAGGTGATAGAGGAAAGAGTCAGTGAGCTTGAAGACGGAGCAATAGAAATGGCCCAGTATGAATAACGGAATGTTCAGCTCTGACATTCAAAGCTGATTTTTACAGCCTGACAATAAGCATTGGTAAAGAGAGCATTTTCTGATACTTTCAGCTCCTATTTAGCATCTTTAAGGATCAAGCCTGAGGGCTCAGATGTTAGAGGTCTTTCCATAGTACAGAGAAGGGCCTGCCTTGGCTCTGTGGCCTACTGCTCTGGGTAGAGGAAAGAGGGAAGATCCATCCCTTCTTAAACTGGGAGATGATGAGAGAGAAAATAGTGAGAAAGAGGCGGGAGAGGTAGCTGGTTGGAAGTTTGTTGCAATTTTCTCTCTTTATGCTGGAGAGGATTGAGTGTCAGAGTGTCCACGTGTGTTGAAGCTGGCTTGTAATTTACCAACTCTTGAGGGCTGATTATTAAAATTTCAGGAATTTATAGGCTGATTGTTACATAGTTGGCAGCTGGAAATTGGATCTGGTGGGAATGTTTGTAAATACGTAAAATCCCTGGAGAGCCTGTTGTTTAACTTGCACACCTCTGGGGACAGATGGACCAAGGAGAAATGGGAGTGCGCAGAGGGTGGGGTCTGCTTTCCCTCTGCACCATTTGACAGGCGGGAGGAAAGTGCTATGGGGGCACATGTGCCAGCATGGCTGATCCAGCATGGCAGGTGACATGGTTGGACAGAGAGTAGGTCTGGTTAACACTCTCAACCCTACCTAGTTTCTCACGTGGCAAAATGCTGAGTTGAAAGCCACTGAGTCAGACTTGGAGCCCGTCGTGGTAAGGTGAGGGGCCCACCCAGAGCCTGACAGGAAAATCAGACGCAGCAGTGAGAGCTGAGGAAGGCTGAACCAGTGGGAGGACTCACTAACTGTGGTCGGCAAACTGCAGCTCGCGAGCCACATGCGGATCTTTGGCCCCTTGAGTGTGGCTCTTCCTAAGCCTTAGGAGTACCCTAATTAGGTTAATAAAATGTACCTACCTATATAGTTTAAGTTTAAAAAAATTGGCTCTCACAAGAAATTTCAATCGTTGTACTGTTGATATTTGTCTCTGTTGACTAATGAGTTTGCCGACCACTGCACTAGGAGAGAATGGGTCCCAGGTTCATGAGGCACAATGTCGTCAGCAGACTGGCAGATCTAACAGACAAGGGCAGGCCAACTCCACTGTAGTGCCAGAGTGGCCGAGGGGAGCATGGCTGAGGACAGATCCTGGATCCCCCAACTCCTTACCCCGCACCGTGAGGTCAAAGGAGCCCTCCTCCCTCAGACATCAGATCCATCTTGGAAGGGGAGGCATGGAAACAGGAGACTGAGACATAAGCCCCCAAGAATGAATACCCAAGGGGCAGGCTTCGTAAGTTACTGCATCTAAGGTTGAAAATCAGCCTCTACATCAATGGTCTTTCCTCTGCCACCTGACAGGTGGGCACAGGAGGAAACCAGGTCAGGTACAGACCCAAACTAAGAAAAAAGGTTTTCTTTCCTCTCCTACTGGCCGTGTAAATTTGCCACCAATGACACTTGGAAAATAAACAAATAGCACAATCTGTGCTTATTCATATGTATAATTCATGAATCTTTTAAAAGCTGAGTCTTCCTCAGCACCTCGTCTATACTTTGCAGATGGAAAAGAGGCTGGAGGCACTGAACGTGAGGAAGTTGAGGACACAATGATGAACCTGGGTGTCTCTCCATGAGGTGGGGTTTTGCCCTCAGGCTGGTCAATCCAGAAACTAATTTTTATTATTTCTCCCTGAAATAACCAGGATCAGAGGAAGTGGCTCATCTTCAACTCAGGAGAGGAGAACCCATAAAGAATACTGAGTTCGCCCAGCCAGCGTGGCTCAGTGGTTGAGCGTCGACTTATGAACTAGGAGGTCACAGTTCGGTTCCCAGTCAGGGCACATGCTGGGGTTGCAGGCTCCATTCCCAGCATGGGGCGTGCAGGAGGCAGCCAATCAGTGAGTCTCTCTCATCACTGATGTTTCTATCTCTCTCTCCCTCTCCCTTCCTCTCTGTAATCAATAAAAATATATTTTTATAAAAAGAATACTGAGTTCATTTAGTTGCTGTGAAAAGGTACCTGTAACTGCAGTGGGCTGGGATGCTTGAAGATACAAGGTGTTAGGGTAAAAGAAAATCTGAGGTAATTTAGTCCAGGACACTGACCTCGAAGAGGGGAGAACTCACTCAGAGTTAGGCAGCTTCCCCTGGAAACCCACCCTGTTTTGTAAGGACTCTAGGACTGAGCCAGTCTCCGCTGTTGCACAAAGGGTCTATGTGAGAAACCAAGTCACAGCGAGAAGGTTGCTTAGCGCCCGCAGAATAAACGAGGGAGTAGCCAACCGTCAGAGGCTCACACCTGACTCAGCTCTCTTTTCCTAAACTCCATGAAGAAGACCCGGGGCCATGAAATGTTTAGTTAGGGCATATTCATTCTGAGTGAAGTGCTAAGCCCAGCGCACATTCTCGATTGGATTTCAATATGTCCCAAGTCACTTGTGATTATAACAAATGATGACAGCTTCCATTATCGAGCATTTGCTCTGTCATGTTGCGTTGAGCACTTTACTGCCTTTATCTCTATTGATGGACTTACAAATCCTCGCTAAGGGTCTGCTATTTCCACTTCAGAATGTGGCCTTCCCCACAGCGGTGGCCTCTGGGAGCTGTAGAGCTGAGCTCCATCCCTGCCTCGGTGTCCCGCCTCCTCTCAGCCCCGACCCCGCAGGTCTGTGAGTGGAAGGGCTTTGAGGGCTGGGGAGTTCCTGGGGCCCACGTGGCTCTGCCAAGCTCACACTTCCTCTTTGACATGGATTCAGATCTCCATGTTGGCTGCAGAGCTGCTTCAGAGAATAAATAGAGGCACTGACTAAAAGTTGGAAATGTTTCCACAATATTGAATTTTCCAGAGATACAAACACAAGATGAAAAGTGTGTGTCAGTGGTCTGGATTCATGGTCTACACCAAGCCTGTCAAACTCAAAGGCTCACACGGGCCAAATAAACAAGGTGTAAGTTTGTGTGGCTGCAAAAAAACAAAAACTTCAATTTTCATACAAGCGTAGGATTATTTCAATAGACATGCTGAATACAAAGGGCTGAAATTAGTGAGTCATCATTAACATAAAATAATAGAACATTTTAATAAAAATTAATATTTTTTCTTGAACATTAACTTACCAGACACTAAAGAACTGCACAAATTAATAAGCATAATGCAAATAAACCTATTTTTCTTGTTCTCCGAAAGCGAAATATTTCCTGTTGCGCACACCAAACAAGTCAGTCCAAGACTAATGATGGGGCAATCGGCTGCTAAAATATTCACTGCTAGTATTAGTGGAGAGAAACCGTGCGCCTGCACATAAGGCGCTTAAGGGAAATGAATCCAACACCATTATAGTAATCAGTCATTAGTGAAAGCTGTAGTTCGTTATTATTAATTATGTATAACAGGATATTGTAAAAATTAAGTTACAAAACTTTTATTAAAACGTTTCTTACATACTGTTACATTGGCTGGGCCACAAAATATTGGTTGTGGGCTGCAAGTTTGACATGCTTGATCTGCACCGTGGGATCTGGAGCTCTGTGGGTCTCTGTAAGAGCAAATGGCAGGTGAGTCACTGTGAGCTGCCAGGAGCCTCCAGGACCAGGCTGGAAGCAGAGAAGCTACCGGTGCCCGGGTGCAGCTGAGCAGCCACAGAACTCCTAAAAGCTGATGGAATGTGTGTGTAGGGAGAGGGAAGTGACAAGGAAAAAAGTAAAGAAAACCTGGCTTAGACTCCAAGGCAGGAGATGGCATGTTGGGGACAGGCTCCTGGCCTTTTTGCTGTCTCTTCCTGGTCTGGCCATTTAGATCAATAGAAGAGCTGAGAACAACACACTAGGAATTGACTAAGAGCTTCCGTAGTATTTCTGTTTCATTTTCTAATCAGTGATTGAAATTAAAAAAAAATCCACAAAGACCTTTCTTATTGTGGTAAAATATGCATAACATACATTTACCATTTTAAGCTCTTGTTCGGTGGCATTGGGTACCTTCATATTGTTGTGTAGCCATCACCACCTTCCATCTCCAGAACTTTTTCATCATCTCAAACTGAAACTCTGTCCCCATTAAGCACCCTCTCCCATTTCCCCTCCCCAGACCCTGGCACCCACCATTCTGCACTCTGTCTCTATGAATTTGACTTATCTAGGTACATGTTATATAAATATAGGGTGAGCAAAAATGTATACCCACACTTGGAATAATTATAAAGGCAGTGTTTACTAAAACACATTTCATTTTCAAAATTGAGCTATCAGCTGTTAAAATGTGTATACATTTTTTGGGACACCCTGTAGAATTAAATTAAGACCTTTTTGTATGACTTATTTCACTGGTCATATGTCCTCAAGGTTCATCCATTTGTAGCATGTAGAATTTCCTGCCTTTTTAAGGCTGTGTAACTTTCCATTGTATGTGTATGCCACATTTTGTTCATCCATTCACACCCAGATAGGCACTTGGTTGTTTTCACCTTCGGTTATCATAAACAATGCTGCTATAAACACGGGTGTGCAAATATCTGCTCAAGTCCCTGTTCTCAGTTCTTTGGGGCATGTACGCAGAAAGGGAATTGTTGGGTCATGTGGCAGTTCTGTGTTTAATTGTTTTCGGGAAATGCCATACCCTGCACAAGTACTTTTACACTAACTCTGGCTACTCAGACAAACCTATTATCTCTCTATAACTAACTATGAATGATTCAAGATTATTAGATATTTTGTTACTTGGTGGCAGTGGGTTAGAATTTTTTTAAAATTATTTTTTAGAGACAGAGGAGGGGAGAGGGAGAGAGAGAGAAACATCAATGCAAAAGCAAAATATCACAATCCCCCCACTGGGAATGAGCCCACAACCTGGGCAGGTGCCCTGACTGTGAATCTAACCAGCAACCTTTTCAGTGTAAGGGATGACACCCAACCAACTGAGCCACGTGGGCCAGGGCTGGGTTGGAATATTTTAATTTAATACAGGATACATTTTATTCTTTTAAAAATGTGAAAATAGTCTCACTAAATCAGCTTCTCCTTTGAGAGCCCAGTCTGTGTCCCCCAATCCTGTTTAGTGAGGAAGAAAGAATAGGGCCCCAAAGATGTCCTCATGCTAATCCCCAGAACCTGCTACCTTACATGGTAAAAGGGACTTTGCAGGTGTGATTGGGGACCTTGAGGTGTGGAGATGACCCTGGATTAACCAGGTGGGCCCAATGTAATCCAAGGGTCCTTCAAGGTGTACACAGGAGGCAGGAGAGACTCCAAGGATGATGTGACGATGGAAGAAAGACAGAGAGGGAAGCAATGGAGGAAAAGGCCACGAGCCAGGGAATGTGGGCGGCGCAAGGGCAAAGAAAGGGATTCTTCTCCCGGGTCTGCAGAAGAACAGACTCTCACCTCCACGGTGGTTTTAGCCCAGTGAGATCCAGTTCAGATTTCTGACCTCCTGAACTGAAAGATAATAAAATTGTGTTGAGCAAACCACTAAGGTTGGGGTTATTTAGTAGAACAGTGGTAGGAAACTAATACAGGTGGTCCCAGAGGGTCAGAGTTCGCATTTGCGCTTTCCCTGCTTTTACTGACCTGAAAGCAGACACCATGCCGCCTGTTCACAGAGCCCTGGCCTCCAGCGCAGGGCCTCCGGGTGGGGCATGACCATCACGCACTGACACACGAGACTGGTTTGCAGGGCATGTCAGCACCAGGGGGAGAAAGGCCAGGCCAGGCCAGGTTGGGGCGCCAAGTGGCCCCAAAGCAGGACGGCAGTGAGGCTGGGCCTTTTAGTAGCTTCAGGAGCTTGGACAACAACCCCAGTGCGAGCTGACGCGCTGCTCATGCAAACTTCTGGCCTCCAGACTTTATCAAAACGTGGTTCTGCTAAGAATGGCTCTACTTAAATTGCTGATACTGGTTTCAGTCACAGTAAATGGGTCATTCATTTAACCTCTTTGAACCTTATTTTTTTAAAAAAAAAACCAAAACTTTTAAGTGGGGGTAGTATTACCTCCCAGAGTAGCAGTGACTTTTAAATTACCTAATTTATGAATAAGTGCCTAGTAGGTTGCCCTTAAAAGCAATCCCATCATAAGCACTAAGGACTAAAATCACCATTTCCGGCGAAATGCAGAGCTGAGGCGTTTAGGTCACCGATTCTCAGTGAAGCGTTCTCTTCTGCTTTCACTCTTTCTGGGGTATTTGAACAAATTTGTTCGCTTGCCATGCATCTGAGCCTCCAGTTTCCTTCTTTTCTTCAGAAAAAGGGGAAGAGGGTGAGAGGGGTGGGTGGAGGGAACCTTCTCAGTGTTATGAATCTCAAGCAGGCCCAGAGCTTCGCTGTCTGCATTTCTCTGATAAGAGGTATTTTCCTGTCCCATGAAGAGAGTTTGAATCTGTTCCCAGCCTCAGTTAAAGAGACTGCTACCCTCACAAAGAACAAAGATTTTTGAGAACAATTTAAACAATGTCTTTGAATACGGTTTTATTTTAGTGTCAATATCTGCCAAAATTTTAAGATCAAAGACTTCTGAATAGATTTATACAATGCTTTGCAAAAAAAAAAAAAAATCAGTGAATGCTTTGCAAAAAACTTAGATTATTGGAAGGGTGTGTCAAGTATTAAACATTCACGGTTCCGTTTTCTTTTCCTTGCCCACTAAGAAAAATAGTTTCAGAATTAACCCCTTTTTCTTTTTAAAAAATAGTTGGTCAACTATATGTAATACAAAAGTTACTTTTTAAACCATTTTGAAGCTTTCAGTAGCACTAAGTGCATTCACTTTGTGTAACCATCTCCACTGTCCATCTCCAGACTGTGTCATCATCCCAAAATCAACTTTGTGTTTTTTCAGATGCAAGTTGCATCAGGGAATTTAGAGCCCACATTTTCTTTTTGACTGTATTCAGAATTCTAATGTTCTACATAAATATCACACAGTTGTTTGGATACAAGTAGCTAAAAATGACTCAAAGGAAGAAGGGAAGAGGAAATATGTATCAAGTGCCACCAAGCCCAGTGTGTTACATATTTCACACAACAATCCGTGAAGCAGAAACTATTATCCCATTTTACAGATAAGGAACCTGAGGCACAGAAGAATTAAGCAGCTTGCCCAAGGTCACATAGCTAGGAAGTGATGGAGCTGAGACTCAACCCTTGTCAGTTTTTCAATGGAACCATATTCTCAAGTTGAAACCACAAACATTTTTTAAAAATCAAAAGGAGTTAATTCTGAAACTATTTCCTTAGTGGGCAAGGAAAAGAAAATGGGACCATGAACGTTTAATACTTGACACACCCTTCCAAAAATCTAAGTTTTTTGCAAAGCATTCATTAATTTTTTTTTTTTTTTTTGCAAAGCATTGTATAAATCTATTTCAGCACAAAGGAAAGGAGGAGGAAGGGACTGGGTGAAATGTGAACTTTAGGACTGTTGGATTGTTAGCTACTGAAAGATACTTCCAGCAAAGCCTGGGTTTTGTTTTGTTGGAAAATTTTAAAGAATTAATAGTCAACTCTTTTCTGGCCTCACGTATCCTTGGACTGAAAGGACCTCTAAAGGATTTCTGTGATTTGTGTTTGCATTAAAGTAGCTCCATTGTTACCTCTCTTTGTGAAATAGTGACACTAGGGACAAAGATGAGGAAGGGACAGAGACAGAGAGCAAGTGGCAATGGGATATGGCAGAGGGGTGGACGTCTGGACAGGGCTGTTGCTCCCAGACGTCCCTGTTTTGCTCGGAATGTTACATCTGAGCTGGAGGAGGTGAGTGCTGAGAGGAAGCAGATGGCTTCTTCACTCATACAAGGATGCGTGGACTTTGCAAGGGAAGGTTCATCCTCTACAGAGATGAGCTGGAAACGTACGCCTGATGTCTCAGCTCTGGTACTGTTCCCGGGGCTGCTTCTTAGGAAGATGTAGTTAGAGTTGTATCATGATATGATATTAACTAATTATTGTCAAATCTTTGTAATAGGTATTATATGGTAATTGTTTTACTTGCATTGTATCTCCAAATGACATGAAGACGTAGGTTCTGTTATTGTTGCTATTTAACAGACCAGGGGATGGAGGTCACAGGGCCGAGAGGAGGCAGGACCAGGACTCAGCGGAGACCCACCTGAACTCCAAGTCCATGCTCCTTCCCACCATGACGTTCTGACACCTAGTGCCGAAGTCACATTCTCATAGGTACTGAACTTGGCTCCACTACTTAGTGCCCTGTGCTCTCTCATTAAGTCTCAGTTCTAGAATATTATGAACAATGGGAATTGGCCTTCTTACTTCACTGGATTGCTATGAGGATTAACTAAAATAATCCAATAGAAAATGTTGGCTACATTGTAGGTACATGATATGGATTGAATTATATCTCTCCCCCAAAAGATGTGTTGAGTCCTAACTCCCAGAACCTAAGAATGTGATCTTATTTGGAAATAGGGTCTTTAAGGAGGTAATCAAATTAAATTTAGGTCATTGAAGTGGCCCCTAATTCAATATAACTGATGTCCCTATGAAAGGGGAACTTTGTGGACATAAACAGACCTGCACCGAGGGAAAATGATGTGAAGGTGGCAGCGAGAGGCCACGTGAAGGTGGAGGATGGGAATGATGCATCCATAGCCAAGGGATGTCTGGGGACACCAGGAGCTGGAGTGGCACAGAATAACTCTTCCCTTCCCTGGCACCTTCAGAGGGAGCATGGCCCATCGCTACCCTGATTTTGGACCTCTGGTCTCCAGAACGGTGAGACAATAAATTTCTATTGTTCTAAGCCACTCATCTGTGCTACTTTTTTGTTACACCAGGCCTAGCAAATGAATACAGTACACAGTCAATGTTTTTCTCCCCTCCTTAGACCAGTACTTCAACAAAAATCTTAAATCAGGTGCTGGAGATTTATTCAAAGGAGAACAAGGCCTTGTTTCTTCTCTCAAGATGCTTATGTCCCAGTAGGGCAGACAAAAGGTACACAAGCGATTGCAATTGAACGTGGCAGTGTCATGCTTCAGTCAAGGCCAGGGGAGGGTGCCAGGGGAGCCCCCAAGGGCCGCCTTTAACCCAGCCTGGGCATCAGAGATGGACGGCTTCTTGGAGGGAGAGGTATTCCACACATGATGGAGTAGTGTTTCTGACAAGAGCAAGGCTGTCATGGAGCCAGGTTGCTAATGACTTTGTTGTTATAATGGAACAAACTCAGTTCCAAGCTGATGTGCAAAATGACCTGGGACAAGCAAGGTTAGAGACAAGCCTATGTGATTGGTTCACTTAGCAGTTTTGACTCCAGAGTAACTTTAGTGAGGGTGCCTCCTCGTGGAGTTTGGTGGGTTGGTAATGGCGCGTGGGGCTTGGGGTAGAGGAGGGTGATAATGAGATCAGGGCCCATCGATCACCAGGCAGAGGCCAATGTCTTCCTGAGGCAGAATAGTCCCCTTAGTTGGCTCGTTCTTAAACACGGTCCATATGGAGGGACAAGATTCCAAAGCTGAGCTAGGCCCTGGGTAAGGCCGTACAGGCTGTGGACTGCACAAGGGGAGATGCGGGACTGAAATCCACATGCACTCACTTACCGAGCAATGTGCTGGGCCTGGGCCCAGGCCTGCCCAGAGGACCTGTTCCCCTTTGCTTTGCATAAAGGTGTCATCGGGCAGGGAAGCCCTGCTCAGCAGCAAAACTGGAATTTCTTATGTGTCGGCCTATGGCTTCCTAGGAAGACACCGGAACAATGATAACGTAATAGATATCACTGACTTACCACTTCACTTGCCTATTACAGAGTCCCTCACACTCTTCTCACATTCCCTGCTGGTTATTTCTGGACGCTCAAGTCAGCTCAAGAGCAGTGCTTTCCTATTTCATTCGTTAGCACCCTCCTCCCGGAGCTGGTGTCCAAGCTCTTAAGGCCACTTGGAGGCAGACCATTGCTGCTACTGCTGTTTGGGGCGGGGGTGGGGGGGGTGGGGGGGGGAACCATGGCTCATGCCCAGGTCTGGTTCTCTCTCCCCTCTTTGTGCTCCCTCCCCTCCTGCCCTAGGTTCATGGAACAGGCCAAGCTGTGCTAAGCCCTCTTGACCCTGTACCACATGGCCATGGAGGCCCCCCAAAATGCCACTGGTGTCCTCGAGTTTCTCAGAAACCGTTGTGAAGTCAGCTCCTGGCCTGACTTCTGGCTGCAGCTTCTCTCTCCTCGTGACTCTGTCTCGCATCTGAGTGGCTGGGTGGGGACACAAGGCACCGGGTCCTCCTTCCTCCTCTCCCTCTGCCCCAGGAGCTCACCCACAAGGTGATGCCACCATCATCACTTCCACCCAAATATCCAGAAGAGATGACACGTGGGCTTTGCCAACAGGATTGATTTCCTTCCACAGTTGTGCTGGTTTTAATTCCTAATTTTCAGAGCTGTTATTGAGATTAAGTATTGAATGCAGGTAAAATACCTCACACGGTGCCCAGCACATAGCAAATGCTCAAATCATTGGTAGCTTTTAACAAATTGTTGCTGTTATTGCTGCTGTTCTGCCTTCTCAGATGTTGTCTTTCTACAACTCACACATCTTAACCTTTTTAGTCCACCTTTATGTGGAAACCTTGTTGTATCCCTTTGATCATTTCAATAATATTCTCTGGCCCCTTCTCAAATGTGCCCCCACCACCTCTGAGTGGAAGAGTGGGGGGCAGGGGGGGCGGGGGTGGAAACCACGATGCAGTGACACAGTTCACGTGCATGGATGTGTTTTCCTCTGTTGTTAGCTGGGTTTCAGGGAATCCATAAAAATATCAGCTTGGGGAAGAACTCATTGTTTTCAGCTAAAGTAATGTTGATGTATGCATTCTTTTCCTCAGCCACAAGGAGACCAAGAGCCTGAAGGAGAGGATTCCGTCTTGTCATACATGTTAAAGAAAAGCTGGTTATTGAGGAGAGAAAACAATTCAGGCTGGTCCATTTGAAGGCAGCTGAAGGCTTCTGTTCCAGAAGGAACAACTGACGTTATTTACTAACTAGAAGTGAATAGCTCTTTCCCACTCCTCTGGAGCCACCTCGGCCAGATAAAAGGGTCGGGAATTAGGCAGGAGCGTGTTTGCTGACTGGGAGCCATGCAGCTGGTGCAAGTCTGAAGTTTCCCTGCCGGCTCGACGAGCTCCCTCTCCCGAACGAGTCCCCTGAAATCAGGACATGGCCCTTTCCGTTCTCTCACTAGCTATTTTGGGTTATTTATTTATTTTTATTTCTTTTGAAGGCAGATGTAATTGTTAAAGTTGCAGATGTTACATTTAGTTCTTCACATCTTGGACATATATCTTTTTTCTTTTCTTTTTAAAACAAGTTTAATTAAAAATTACACACATTTTCTTTCCTAGGCTCTTTTGGCCCAGTTATCTTCTGTTTGGGGGAAAATTTATATTTGAATGTTTCCCTTAAATTCTTTTCCAAATTAATGGTCAAAGCACACAGCTCAGCAAATAAGACTCCACCCCAGGTCTAATAAAACCAGCTCCATTTAGAAGAAATCAGGGCGCCGAGGCACCATCCAGGCCTGGGGCGGGGACTGTGGGCTGTGGCTGGAGCAGCCCAGTAACTAGGAGAGGCTTCAGCTCTACAGGGGAACACCCGGCCCTTAGGGACCCACCAGTCAACTTGTTGAGAGCCTACCTCCCAGGGTGCTGGTATTCAGAAGCGAGCCTTTGTAGGTGATTAGGGAACTAGTGCCCTTCTAGAAGGGCACCCCACCCCCACCCCGGCCCTGAGCTCCCTCCCCCCTCCCACCAGCTGAAGACCCAGTGAGAAAACAGCTGCCTGTGCACCAGGGAGCAGGCCCTCCCCAGACACCAAACCGGCCTGCGCCGTGACCAGGGACTTCCCAGTCTCCAGAACTGTGAGAAATAAATTTCTGTGATTTAAATAAAGTCACTGGCTTATGGTATTTTTATTATAGCAGCTTTAAGAGATTAGGCACCAGCTTAGAACAGTCACTCACTTCAAGTTACATGCAGGCATTGTTCCAAGCACTTTGCATGCATTTTCTCATTTGATTTTCACCGTATTCCTATAAGGTAGGTATTATTATTGTCCACACTTACAGACGAAGAAGCTGAGGCTCAGAGAATTTAAGTCACTTGCTGAGTTAATAGCTAGGGAAGTTAGAACAGAAACTGGCCTAATTCTAGTTGTGTTCTGGACTCTAGTATCCCTCCCCTCTTATTTCTTTACCTCTTTCACTCCCCTTTCCCCCCAGTTTCCACTTAGCGAAATTGGTTCCAGAGGGACTAACATCAGTCCAGCTCTGGGGGTGGGCCATGTGACTTAGGCTAAGCCAATCAGTGCCAGGCCAAAGTGACTGGCCAGGAGTAGTCATGTGACCCTAGACCTTGCACTCAGAATGAATGACAGCATTTTGGATAAGGTTGTCTCTCATTTTTTTTGTACTTTGGACATGTGAAATTATTTGCAGTTATAGGAAAGACTGTTTGAGGGTGAAACCAATATTTAGGGAGGTGAGAGGCGAAGGAATTATAGAGAAATAGGGGTGAAATGCTGAGGACAGTGTGATCCGCTGCAGCAAACCACGGCTGAGCCTGAACCCTGCAGCTGGGCAGTCACAGGGGCCCAGAGGTCCCCATGTGTGCAAGCCAGTTTGAAAGGGTTTTTTTCTCAGAGACCAAACAGGTTGAAAGATGTGATCACACTGTCCCAAAGGAATCTTCAGCATTCTGCTGAACACTAGCCTGGCGAAGCTTCCCTTGGGCACCGGCATTTCCTTAAAAAAAAAAAAAAAGTAAACACAGAGAGTTACAATTTCCCTTAAAATATAAAGGAGGTCTGTGGCACCATGGTGACGGGCTGGCTGGTTTCTGCAGCGTCCTTTGGTTCTGGGGGCGTAGCATAATCTTAAACCGACTCACTGTTTTTAGGGAAGTTTATTGAGGAGAAACTTTGGAATTCTTGATGATGTTTTTGAAACAGTAGCAAACTTTGTTTATGAGAAAATGAAAAGTAAAGTAAGTTCTCTGTTCATGCACACTCACCCTCACCCCTAGGTGCACACATAGATGGTGCACACTCGCCCCCACCCCCAGATGCACACACAGATGGTGCACACTCGCCCCCACCCCCAGGTGCACACATAGACGGTTCACCTAAGAGAGCTTGCCTGGAGCTGCCAGCTCCTCAATGCCTCCTGCTTCCGGAGGGCAGCTCCCAACTTCATCCCAGTCACTCTGTTCTTCCAGAGGGTTAAAGAGTGATCATGATTTTGGGCGTTTCTCCCACCAGGACTTTGTATTTTAACAGGAGACTTGTAGACAGTGGGTAATTTTCTCAGTTTGCAAGAGTGAAACTCAAAGTGAAATTTAAGGCCCAGGGCAGGACACTAAGAACAGATATATTTTGGGCCAGAGAAACACTTTCCTTTTCTCTCAGATCACAACACCCTTAGTGCAACTGCTGTGCATGCAGTCATGGCCAAGGTTAGCTCCGCATATGAAAATCCTTGTTTAACCCACACCTATAGCATCTGAAACTCTCAATCACACACACACACACACACACACACACACACACACACACACACTGTTGAATTTTTAAGAAGAGGGCAAAACATAGGAAAGGCAACAGCTGAGCTGTAGAACAATAAGAAGTGAGCTGTCCCTATTCCTCGGCCCGTCGTTGGAAGGCTGACAGCTGACCTAGTGGCTGGCACATGTGGGTACCCAGAATCTACCCCAGGCCTTTGCTAGAATAGGGATGCTTACTGAAGAGGGTGCAGGGGAGAGTCTTGCTAGAGGGAACCGTAAGGGTCAGAAACTCAGCTTGCTTTTTGTGTGCGTAGCAGTATCACCCTGTGTGTGGTCAGCAGTTGTCTCCTGAGCCTGGCACGGCCACAGCTGGTCTTTCCTCCTGAGCACTTAGGGGCACAGGCAGGCCACACTGTAATTTCGTCTCTCTATAATCTCAAAGAGCCTCAGATTCTGGTTTTAAAGTTTGGATTCACCAAGTATTTATGGATTGCTATTCTAGGTAGTTTAATTATATGCAGACAGTAATTGACAGCAATAAACTTTTTAAAACGATGGCATGTTTTCCTCTTTAATCTCTAATATAGTGGCACTGTAATGGATAGAAAAAATCTGCAAATGGTAAAGTCAACCCAGTCACCTATCTCCAGCCCCTTTGCAGGACAACAGGACAGACAGGCATTGGGCCCAGGGACATAGGAAGGGGGGTTGGAGAAGACTCAGAATGGCAAAGGGGCTGTGGGGCCCACCAATCGGTTCTGCAGGTGCCGGGACAGGAGAAGACGGGGCTGCCAAAATTGGTCTGACATCAGGCAGGCCACCTGCTCATAACAGAGGGCACTGAGGTGCTTCTGTGTGTGAATAACTGTGTCCACTGGCTGACATGTGGCTTTGTAATATTGTAGGGGACAGCAAGCACCAGGAAGGCAGGGACAGTGCCTGCTTTGCTCCCTGGAGTACCAGGCTGAGCGCAGGGCCTGGTACATAGCTCTGCAGCTATCCATCAAATAAGACTTTGATGTCACTCTTTATGAGGTTTCATCAGCTTCTCTGCCCTTGAGGTCCAGGGCGCGGCTTTCCCAGCAGAAGGATAGGCATGTTTCCCCAGTGCACTAGCTTTAGCAGGGCCACCATCCTCCAGAATCTCTTAGAGCAGCAGTTCTCAACCTGTAGGTCGCGACCCCTTTGGGGGTCGAACGACCCTTTCACAGGGGTCGCCTAAGACCATCGGAAAACACACATATAATTACATATTGTTTTGTGATTAATCACTATGCCTTAATTATGTTCAATTAGTAACAATGAAATTGGGGGTCACCACAACATGAGGAACTGTATTAAAGGGTTGCGGCATTAGGAAGGTTGAGAACCACCTTAGAACCACCCATGCTGCACCAGGCCCCGGCGCTGTGTCTGCAGGAAATGACATAACTACAGGACTGTACTCAGATTCTGTGAAGAACCATGACCGACTGTCGGCCAGCTTTCTTTATTCTGGTACCTGAGGAAGTACTCCTAGGGAGCTGCAGCAGGGCGTCTGGTGTGAGGTGCCCACTTACAGAAGGATGGGCCCTCAGGGCTGCTTAGTGACTACCAGGAGGATCCTTAGAAGCAGGTGATTTTGGGCGCTTCATTCCACATGTGGAGTCTGGGGCCCAAGGTGCTGGGCTAAGTCAGCACCTGTGGCTTCAGCAAGCCTTCTCGCAGAGGTTCTGCTTACACGGTAGGTTCAGTTGGAGATGCCTGGAATTTCCACATGACAAGGCTGCTGTGCTACTGAGCTGCTCAGGAGCAAATGATGGTCGCATTGGCACAGGCCACCATGGAATGGTTTTCATTATACAGTTTCAGCAAAACCTGGTGTTCTCCCTGCAAGGGACACAAGGAGAGCATGAGGTGTGTGAGCCATAGAGTAATCGACCACTCAATAAAGAGTCATCGAGCACCTTCCATGTGAGGCACTGCTCTGGACCCTGGGGAGAAAGTAGAAGCAGACAAACCGAACCCCGCCCTGTGAAGCCTGTGGCTCACTGGACAGGCAGACGGCACATGTGGTCACTAGCTGTGTATGAGGTGTGTCACATGCTGACATTACACAGGAAGGGGTGGTGGGAGTGCGGGGCAGAGCTGGGCAGGGCAGGCGGGATGGGGCTAGGGATGGCTTGCAATTTTAAGTAGGGTGGTTAAGGCAGACCCGTGGAGAAGGTGCAGGGGCCGCCATGCTGCTTGGGGCGAGGTTAAGGACCAGTGAAGTGTTCAGTGGGGGTCAGGGAGAGGGAACCCCAGGGGCAGGGAGAGGAGATGAAGTCAGGGAGGTCTCACTGGCCATGGGAATGCTGCCTTCAGCCCTGCAAGGGATGGAGGTCATGAAGTGTTTTTCCTGGGGGAATGGTTTGACCTGGTGCATGTTAACAGGTCCCTGTGGCTGCCTCTAGCCCGAGGCTGCAGGGAGAGAGGGGGCAGCAGGAAGGGCAGGTGGGAGGCGACTCAGCAAACCAGGTGAGAGATGCTGATTTGGAGCTGCTGGTGGACAGGGAGTGGGGGTTGGGTTCTGGGTAGATTTTGTAAGAAGAGTTGGTATGATTTACTAAGGAAACCCATGTGGGTGGGAGAGAGAGGGGTGAAGGGTGACTCCAAGGATTCTGGCCTGAGCAAGTAGAAGGATAAAGTGTCATTCGCTGAGACAGGGAAGACCTCTCGGGGAGCAAAATTCAACTCTATGAAACCAACATCCTCTGTCAGAAAAAGCATCGCTGTCTTTTAGGTTTCCTTTCTGGCCACAGCACTCCACAGAGGGATCCTTCTGTCTGTGATAGTGGCTGCTGCGCAGGCCTGTGTGGAGCTGCAGAAAGAACCCAGGGGTGAACCACATCTGCTTTGCTCCCAGCAGAAGCCCTGCCCAGCCCCCACAGGTCCACGTGGCAAGTGTCTGTAGACTCAGCAGTCTGGAGAGGAAAAGCTTGGGGCGGGCAGCGGCAACACTAAGCAGGGCAAGGGCCCAAGAGGGAAGGATGCAGGAGGCTCCTGGCACATCTTCGACGCGCCTGTCACGGGAGGAAGGAAAGGGGTCCAATCTGTGTAAGCCAGAGGGAAGGGTAAATCAGATTGCCGGGTAGAAGTCGCATGAAAGGCAGTTTTTGTTAGAAGAGAACAACTTCCTAGCAATTAGCAGAGGTCCAGGAGCAAGCGGGTTCCCCCCACTGAAAACTGTATTTGAGACACCCAGGTTCCACTTGGGATGGTGTCTTGGGCATGGGGATTGATTGGAACACCCCAGGCACCATTCAGCTCGAGGCTTCTGTGCTGTATAGGCTCCCGTGGGTCTGACTGCTCACATGTGGAGCAGCTGCGGTTACAGGAGCAGTGTCAGGAATTTAACCAAAGCAGTGTAAAAGAGAAGTAATTATGAGTAAAAACCAGCTCAAATTTGCATCTGATTATGTTTAATTATCACCATCTATTTTTCTTTTAACTGCCCATGTGCATTTATGTCCATACCCTATAAAATTATTGAAAACAAAATAAAGTTTTTATTATTGCTTTATAAGCCTAATGTCAGATGTAGTATTTGAAGGAAGGGTTTCTAGATTATGAACTACAAGCTATGGATACTCTGGCTTAAGAAGCAGTAGTATTTAGGCAACTGTGCCCGACTCTAGGCAGGTGGAAGGACATGCTAGAAGACAGGGGGCAGCAGAGGGACAAGGGACAGAACGGTGGCCTTTCTGCTGTTGAGACTAGCACCGAATGTGTGAGTTAGGAACATGCAGTCCCTGGCACTTATGCAGTTCGGGCTGTACCTACAAGTTGTCCATGTGCTTTGGAGGCCCAAGGATCTTGAGCTCTAATCCAGAAAACAGCAGTCGCAGAGAGATGCAGGGCCCAGGCGGGCTTCCATCTGGGCCCAGGCACCGCTTATGAAAAGTAAAGAATACCGAGACACCGAAGATGGACTGCTGAGCGGAAGTTTTCAGCCAAGCTGGTACAGAATTAGCACAGAGCCCATCCCCAGGGGATTTGGTGGGAGGAGGGGATTTTTTTTCAAACCAAAAGGCTTCGCACTGTGTCTGTCCCATATTAGGAAGGGAAGCCTTTGAGCCTTGCAGGCTGGCCGTCAGCCAGGTACCCTGAGCTGACCGCAGCTGGTCCTCGGCCAGCATGGGAGCCCACGTGGGGATTAAGCCTCCAGCTGCCTCTGCTGCTTATGTGACAGGCCGCATGTGTCCCACTTGGGTTATTTCCCCTGTTGGGTCTGGCAAGGTGTCAGCAGGCTGTGGGGTGGGGGTTGGGGGAATAGCGCTGGCCAGGTTTCTGCTTCCCAGGCCCAGGCCTCAGAAGAGGAGGAGGCAAGAGGACCAGGCAAAGATAGTCAATAGATGCTCAAACACCCAGACCAGGGCCAGGAGACCTGACTGCATCTTTGCCCTCATGTTGGGAAATAATCTCATTGAGCCTTTTTCCTGGCAATGAAGCTTTGTACAGCTCTGGTAAATTTTATTTCAGAGGGATTCCATGAGTATAAAGGGTTCTTTCCCCTTTCATAGCAATTGCTAACAGAAATTGGTTTATTTAAAAAAAAAAAAAGCTAATAATGCAAGATTAAAGTCAATTGTTTGCAAATTTTAAGTCAATCTCCAGTGTGTGTGTTGGGGGGGGGGGGGGGGTATCAGAAAGAAAATGAGTAAGGAAAAAGAATTCAAATAGCAAAAATTTATAGAAAAAGCTATCTGGAGAATTTAGACCCCACATTTCAGAAATGAAGGAATTTGCATATTATACTGAAAGCTTGCAGAAAAAGCTCTGGAGAAGAAAACCCGGGGGGATGGGGGGGAGTTCCCAGCTACTCTAGCGATGCTGGTGAAGGTCCCAGATGGCCTACAGACACCACAGCTTTGACCTTAGGAACCAGAGGCTAGGATAGAAAGGAAACACAAGAGAAATGAAATGAAATTAAACGAATTTTTTATGAAGAAGGAGACCCTTTTGGAGGACAAAAACGATGATGTTAAAAACAAAAAAATTAAGATTATTACATTTGTTTCTGATTATTTTTATGTTGTCCCATAAGGTTCTCTGGGAAGTAGCATATTGAAAATGTATTACTTATGTCAGAGCTGTTTGCATGCAGCCATCTAATAAAATCACATGGTTTTGAGAAAAATGGAATTAGTGGAAAATTCTACTCTTAACTGTTAGGCTCTCCTGTGAACACTCAGGATGTGGACACGTTATTTACTCAGTGGCAGCCCCTGAATAGCAGTGTAAGGATGCGAACTGGGGCACCTGTCAGCCCTCGTGGTCGTGTTTATTCCTTTCTCTGAAAGGCCAGCCTTACTGAGCGCTAAAGACAGCCAGCTTGTGCCTGCCTCCCACACCCCAGCAGCTGCAGTTACATGGAGTCCCCACAGGCAGGGCAGCCCTGAAGGGACACATCCCTCTATGCAGGAGGTGTTGACCTAGAGGATCCCCAAAGGTCTGACATGACATAAAATGTCAAATACCAAAATGACAAAACCAGTTCATCAAACATTTGAAATTGCCCACTATGAGGTACCAGCTTTGCTGAAAGAGGGTTTTCTTACTGGTGGCCTATGAAGGGTTAACTGTTGAATTCCCTATTCCTCCTCCTCCCCCACCTCCTTCTCCTCTACCCCCATTCTTCTGTTCTCCTTGGAGAAACTGCTCAATATAATAATTAAGTAACAAAACAAAATGGAAAAACAAAACCTTACCTTGGGAATTTCAAATCCAAGATTAGTGGCAGGGCCAGCATAATAAATCTGCTCTGAAAAATAAACAAAACATACATAGTGTTATACAACCATTTAAAACAAAAATGATTTCTCATATTTTCTGTGCTCACTGTGCCCTGGGGATCCAGTGGTGAAGAAAAAGATCTTTGTCCAAACACTGCTGATATTCTAATGAGGACACTGACAGCACATAAACAGTAGCTAGGATGTAAAAAGTGCTGGAAGGAGACATCAGGTAAGGCGAGCCAGGCAGGTGGTGTGATGGTTAAGAGGCCAGGCTGAGGCTAGGCTGAGCAGGGTTAAATCCGGAAACCATCTCTGAAGACAGTTTGACCTTGGACAGTTATTACCACCTTGGGCTCAGTTTCCTTGTTTTTAAGATGAATATAATAATGACAATAACAGTGCTCACTTCATCAAGCTGTGAAAAAGAAAAGAAGTAATCATTGGAAAGCACCAATGTCTGGGAAGCACGCAGTAAATGTTTCTAAAGGTGTGTACTGGAGACACCATGTTTGATAGGATGGCTGGTCAGGGAAGGTGTCTCTAAGGAGATGACATTGGAGCTAAGCCCTGAGGGAGGAGAGTGAGGTGACCATTTAAAGATCTGGGAGAAGAGAACCCCAGGGCACCAGAAAGAGGACAAAGGCCCTGCTATGGACAAGAGTTTGGGAAGGAAGGAGAGAGGGAGATGAGAGTGCTGAAGTGTAGTGAACAAAAGGGCCCGTGTAAAAAAGTGGTAAAAAGTCAAATGACAAATGTGTGCAGAGGCCTAGAATGGAGGCCATTCAGTGGCTACGGAGAGTGATGGATAGTGAAGCATGAGGGTGGTGATGGAGAAGAATGAATAAAATCATGACTACACTGGGAGACAGGACATACTGATGAGTTGCATGTGGAGTAAGGGCAAAGGAGAGTTTAGGCTTGAGCACCTGGGTAGATAGGGGTGTCATTTACTGAGATAGGAGAGCCTAGGGAGGAAGACCTTTGCGTAGGGACAGTGATTAAAGATAATACCCCAGTGATTATCTTTGGGGTGATTATTAAGGGACCTTGAGAGTAGTAGGATACATGAATCTGGAATTTTTGAAAGAGGTTAGAGATAGAGTATGGATATTGGAGTCATTGATATGTATATGGTGATAAGGACATAGGACAGTATGAGAGCACCCCCCCTCCATTCCCAGGAAAATAAAATTAATAGGTAGAAAAGGGAGAAGAGCCAGAACCACTCCTGAGGCCCTCTAACGTCCAGGAGAGGGACAGAGGAGAAGCCAGCCAAGGCAATCAAGAAGGAACAGATGTGGAGAGGAGGGCAATCAGAAGTGGATCAAAGAAGCCAGATGGATATTCTTCAAAAGAGGAGGGTGTGGCTCAGTTGGTTGGAGCATCATCCCATCACCAAAAGGTGGCAGGTTTGATTCCTGGTCAGGGGACATACTCAGGTTGTGGGTTTGATCCCTGGTTGGGGCACATTCCAGAGGTAACTGATTGATGTTTCATTCTCATGTCAATGTTTCTCTTTCTCTCTCTAATCAATTAAAAAAGGAGGGTATTACCAACTGTGTTGAATGATATTCAAAAATTTGTTTAAGGACAAAAATTTGCAATAGATTTGGCAATTTGGATGTTATTTAGTGACCTTGACAAGATCATTGGAGAAGTGAGAACAAATGCCCAAATAGGGTGGGTTGAAGAGTGATATGGAGGTAAGAAAGTAAAAAAGTTTTTCTATAGAGAGAAGCAGAAAAGAAATGAACAACAATTAGAGGAGAGTGTAGGGTTGGGTGGCTTCTTTAAGACAGGAGATATTGCTCCATGTTTGTAATTTGAAGGGAATTATCTTGTAGAAAGAGAGGGATTGAAGATGCAGAAGAGAGGAAATAACTGAAGGAATGAAGTGTTTAGGAAGATGAGAGGGAAGGGATTTGCCTTTGAGGGGAGCACAAAGATTGCTCCCATAGTTATGAGGTTGAAAAGACAGTAGAACAGGTTCAGATATGGATAGATTTGTAGATTTGCCAGTGGACCAATGGCTGGGCTCCAAAATGATTACTTCTGTTTTGTTTTTGTTTGTTTTTATTTGTTTTTTGTTTTTTTCAGTGAAGGTCATGGGCAGAGATGTAAGGAAAACCTGAGGGTGACTACTCTGATCCACTGAGGAGCAAGAAGATGGCATAAAATAGTTATGGAGAGTGGGGAAGAAATTTACTTGAAAAACACAGTAGGACTACTAGGCAACGTTGTTGAGTGTGTTTTTTGTTTTTTGGTTTTTTTTGAGACTTGTGGCTATGAATTTAAAGATTCTCTGGTTGGCTAAGATTTATATTTTCTCAGCAACATTCAGTAGCTCCGATGCAAAAATAGAGAGGGTAGATGGTTGGATTAGAGTTTTACTGGACAAAAATGATAAGGAGAGAAAGGCAAGGATACTAGGAATAGACACAGGGAAAAGCTTATCATAACAGCATGGGATCTAAGGAGGGTAAGGAAAAAAATGAAGGCAGGAGGAGTTGGTTAATAGCAAAAACAATGTTGGAGTCTGTTGAATGAAGTTTCCAGTATTGCAATTAAGGTCATAGAATAGCTAAGCTGGAAGGATATGGTGAAGCCCGAGGTCAGAAGGCTGGACTCAGATTTCAGAAGTAGAGCATTTACTGGCAATGACAGGATGCAGGGCTGCTATGGGAGAGAGCAGTTGCAGGAGAATGATGGAAATGGTTATTAGAAGTAAGGAAGTTGAAGAACCGAGGTATCATGGTGCTGGGTGGGCCATCCATGTCAACATTAAGTCAGGAGAAAGGATGGAACCTTGTCCAGTTCCTCAGATGGTGACTGTCTTCCCGCACTGTGCACGGAGCATATTATAAGCAGAGGCTAAGAGCAGAGACTCTGGAGCCAGACTATCCTGGCTGGGTCTGAATCTTGGCTCTTCTTCCTACTAACTGGGCGAGTCATCCAACCTTTCTGTGTCTCAGTTTCCCTATTAGGAAATGTGGGTGATAATAACAGCTATCTCACAGGGTTCTTGTGAACATCAAATGAGTTAATATATG
This sequence comes from Myotis nattereri, assembly GCF_964212035.1. NCBI lineage: Eukaryota > Metazoa > Chordata > Mammalia > Chiroptera > Vespertilionidae > Myotis > Myotis nattereri. Next base: position 126,504,670 of record NC_138077.1, on the reverse strand, counting down.
TAAAACTCTTATAACAGCACCTGGCACATGGTAAGCAATCATTAAGCGTTAACCTTTAATATATTCATCCACCAATCCACATGACTGGGGTCCATCTGTTATAAACCAGGTATTATTCTAGGTACTGGATATGACAGTAGACAAGAGTATTATGGGAACCATTTGAATCACTGACCACCTGGAATTGTAATCATTTGCTTCCGGGCCTGCTTTACTCACTAGACTGGGCTTCTGTGCCTTCTTGTTTGCATGGTTCCGAGCACATTGCACAGAGTCTGACACACAGCCAGGTGCAATATATGGTTATTGAATGAGGTTACTGTATGAGCAGATCCAGAGTCAGGACATGGGTTTGCCAACCAACTTCATTCTTGCTCTTGCTATTGTATCCCTCTGGAAGTGTCTGGGCCTGGGATGTGCTGACACAAGAGGCTGGGTTAGGGAATGAGTCACTCAGAACAACCGACCAGGTATGAGGGAGGAGGGATGGTGGAGGAGGAAGGAGGTGATAAATGCTTATTGCTGTTAGCTACTGAGCGCTTTTAATGACACAGAGACTTCCTGCTTCACACAGGACCTGTTCAGTAAATATTTAGAGACAGATCAAACTCTCCATATTAAAAGGGACTTTGGGCCAGGGGCAGCATACTGGGGCAAGAGCAGCTGTCCACGTGGAACAATACCAGGAGGGTGGGGATAATATTCCTTTAAAAGGCTTCCCTGGGGCCATCTGAGGCTGAACTTTTAGCAGGAGATCGTTCTTAGTACAGACTTTGGCTTCTGTTAAATGCCCATGTCCTCAGCATATAGATCCTTCCTTAAGGACCACATGCACATGCAGCGTGTGCCAGATGGCTGACGCCCCCATTTTATGGCACTCTATGTACTGGTCCAGTCATGTTTAAAAGGAAGTATATATTTGGGTATGGATATGGGGAGTTTTATTGGAAATTACTACTCTATATTGTGTGGTATTTGAAACAGAGATGTTAACATTCTGGATCTTGTCCTTAATAATCTTCCAGTGCACCAGGAGAAGCAATAATTAAGCTATACAGACGTTAACTGTGAGAAGTCAGTGGTGTGTGGGGGTAGTGTACATCACAGGTGCAGAGGGTTCAGAGGGGCGGTCTGGGATTCATTTGTACTGCTGGCGTGTTGCAACCTGAGGGCAGACCATTCACATTGAATCTATGGTGCCCTCTGGAATTGGGCAACACAGTGCCCCAGCTACCAGTACATGATTTTATTTTAGGAAAGAATCTCTTCCCCAGTGGGTACTCTCTGACCCAAGCCAGGACACTCTGAGAGAGGGACAGAGAGACCCAGGACCAATCTCTTCTGGCGAGAGATGGTTTGTTTCATTTCAACTCACCAAGCTCTAGAGCTGCCCACTTTCTGCCTGGCATAGCAGCCTTCTCACTGATTCTGTGATTCCTTTTGAGAAAATGTCTTTGTTTTTGTTGACTAGAATAGGTTTTACCTTCTGAAACTCAGGGATTTTGACTGCTGAGGGCATGAACCAATAAAAAATCACTCATGCTGGACATCAGGGTAGGGGACACAGTGTGGCTCAAGAGCAAAGTCCAAGGATGGGGACTGAGTGTTCCCGTCCATGTCTGGTCCGACTGGATGCTCTTGGGCATGTGTCATACCTACTTATGTTTCTGCTTACTGTTCTAAAGTGGCATCATGCTGACGACCTGACCTAGGAGGCACACACTTGGGATCAGGACCCACCCCTCCTAGTCACTAACTAAGTGCTGGTGGGCCATTTGCTTAACCATTGTGTGACTCAGCTTCCTAACTGCAGAATATAAATAGGGCCCCTCTCCTGAGGGGCATTAAGAGGACTTAAGAACTTGTATGCGAACTTGCTGAGCAAAGTGGGGTGCCCTGTAAGGGTAGAAATAGTAATCATTTGTTATATTATTGTTCCTGGATGTGACGTATGAGGGCTCACTCGGCGGCTGCGGAGGAACAGAGTGAGACCAGGTTTGGGAGCTTTTTGCCAAGCCAATGTACACAACTAAGACCTGTTGCTGCCCTTTCTTTTTCTTTTGTTTTTTTTTCCTTTTTAAATTTCTGCTTAAGTAAAAAGGCTGAGCATGGCTCTTTGAAGAATACCATGGGAATGATATCAAACCTTTTGCTCATTTAATGTTCAAAGATTTGGTAATTTACTAATTTGTGCTCTTCACTATTAATGGGCTCTTTACTGAGGTGAGAGGGAGTTATTAAATCAAACACTTTACCATTTCAACAGGAGCTGTTCTGGGGGCCCATGAAGTCATGAGCATTGCTGCAAGCAATGCATGAAACTGTCTTTTTTTTTTTTTTAACCTGATGAAACAACACCTAAAATTAAATTCCTGCTCCTTCCTTCCTTCCTTCCTCAGATCCTCTCTGATTCTGTGATTCCTTTAATTAACATTTTCACACCCCAGTACTATAAAAAGAGCCCTAGTATATCTCTACCACTTCTTTCTTTCCTTCATTTAAAATCATTAGCAGTTTAAATGTACAGTGAATTAAAGGAATTCACCCTCTGGCTCTGAAGACCTGAAGTCATTTCTGTGAATAGGCCTTTTGACCCAGATCATTGTGTGGTTGGCACATAGAGTCTTTTAGAGAGGAAATTGACTTGAAAATTGTGAAGATGAAACATCACAGAGGGTTTTGGGTTAGACTGACATGAGACTCGGGCTGCCGCCCGGCCCTTTGTTCTCAGTAACCAGGATGTGGCCTGGTCCAATGCATGGCCTTCCTGCCATTTCCTAGTCCTTCTATTGAAATTCCCTAATTTTCCAAATTATTACAAAAATGTCCAATTTATAAATATTATGAGGGTGCTTGACAGGATAATACAGAGTTCAATTTATAGGTCGATTAGTATATTCAGAACAAGTTTTTAAAAATTATCACATTTATTTATTCAGCATTTGAGCCTGTTTCCTACCTGCCCAGCTCAGCGGGGGTTGGGAGACAGCAATGCCTGGAGGAGCACAGCCCTCACCCTGTCCTCCTGTGAGTGGGGACCTCGGGGTCTGGGAAGGCCCATTGCAGCAGCTCCTGTGGGCTGTGGTCCCAGGGTGAGGAGGGAGGAGGGAGAATGCTGCAGGTAGACCAAGAGTCTCCTCTTCTGAGTGGGAGGGAGCGAGTGTATTAGGCCATTGTGGTGAGCTCTAAACACAGTCTGGCTTTCTCTCCCTGCCTTGCGTATTTCCTTAAAAAGACCCCAGATTTGGCAGGTGGAGGGGCCAGTCCCCCTGCTCCTCACCTCCTCCTCGCTGCAGCCATGAGCTCTGCTTTTTTCTGTCTCTGGCCTGGAGGCTTTTGCATTTCTGGTCCCACAGGGTGCAGAGCCAGTTCTTGGTTAGACATCATTTAAATTAATAATGAGCTTGCCTGGGGCTGGGGACTCAGAAGAGTGCCCATTGCCTCCAGGGTGACTGCCTGTGCCAGAATCCCGTGGGGCCGGAGAACCTTGAGGTTTCAAGGTTTCAGTGGATTCCGGGCAGTGTGAGTAGGTAGCTCTAGGATAGGCCCAGGTCCAGTGTTTATATTTTATAATATTTTTTAGTCCTAATTGCCAGTTTCCTCTTCATCTCCCGGCCGTATTTCCTGTTATTCTCTAGAGCAGCTGCAGTCCTTTTTGTCTGTCCTGCAGTGCATAGCCCTGCCTGCACCATCTCAGCGGTGGTCCTGCAGCCACGCCACATACAGCTGTACAGACCGGCCTGGCCGAGGGGGTAGTGGGAGCAGAAATCTAGCTCCTGTCCCTCTGAGCCGGACTGTGCAGCCTGGGGCTGGGCTGGCTCCCACCTGCAGATACTTCTGGTATCCTGTGCACATTCCCTTGCCCAGCCTGACGTCACGCCAGCTGTGGTGAGCATCAGCTGCACTTCTGCCGTATCCCAGGCCAAGTGCTTGCCCCTCCACAGTAGTCTGCTGCAAAGCAGCCCATGGGGGGAAGTTCAGGGGCTCTATTGCCCAGGGAAATCCTCAACTTAGAAGACTTAGAGCCATTGATACCTAACCTTCAGAGGGACAATTCTGAGACACACATTATAGTTGCCCAAGTTCTCCACACAGGTCATCAGCTCTTTGACCCCTCACTTCTTGGCCCTTCCTTTTGCACTGAGTCCCTCTTGCTCCTCTCCTACTCTTTTTTTTTTTTTTAATATATATTTTATTGATTTTTTACAGAGAGGAAGGGAGAGAGATAGAGAGTTAGAAACATCGATGAGAGAGAAACATTGATCAGCTGCCTCCTGCACATCTCCTACTGGGGATATGCCCGCAACCCCGGTACATGCCCTTGACTGGAATCGAACCTGGGACCTTTCAGTCCGCAGGCCGACGCTCTATCCACTGAGCCAAACCGGTTTCAGCTCCTCTTGCTTCCTGGTCTCACATTCCAATAAACTATTCACCCCAGGTTTTTGTTTCTGACTTTGCTGAGAGGACTCCAAACTAAGAACGCTTCCTGGTGGAAAGTACACCTTCTCTTAATTCATATGAGGGCCCATAGGAGCTATGGGTAGTTCCAGAAAACTGTTTCTGATGACAGAGCCACCCAGCCAAGAAGCTAAATCTGAACACCCTATAACCTGTTCTATGACTTTTGCTCCAAAGAGCAGCAAGGAGAATGAATGCCCTGGACTGGCCCTGTGGGGCTCTGAGCCTCCCACTTTGGGAGAAGACAGGGGCTGTCCACATTTGGACAAAATGGAAGGTGCTTGGGCCGACAGCTGAGCTAGAGAGTAAAATTGCTAACATAAACTAATCCAAATGAGTTCAGGACAGACTGTTAAAAACACTTAGAGCAACATAGAAGGCACTAGGTGAGTGCTGCCTAACAGAGCATTCTGCAGAGATGGGCTCGGCTATGCTTGCAGCCTCAAATCTGGTGACCACTGGCCACGTGTGGCCATTAAGAACTTGAAATATGGCTAATGTGACTGATGAACTGAATTTTAAATTTAATTTAAATGTAAATTATTTTAAATAGCCACATGTGACTAGTGACTGCCAACCTGGACAGAGCAGATTTAGGTTAGCACTGTCCAACAGAAATATAATGTGAGCCATTTATGTAATTGAAAATTTTCTAGTAGCCACATTTGGAAAATAGGAAAGAGAAACAAGTAGAATTAATTTAATAATATATGTATTTTAACCCAAATATTTAAAATATTATATTTTCAATAGGTAACCAATATAAAAATATTAAAGATGTTTAGAATTATTTTTATACTTTTATTTTGCACAAAGTCTTTAAAATTCAGTGTGTATTCTACATTTAGAGCACATCTCACTTTGGACAGGCCACATTTCTGGAGCTCTGTGGCCACAGGTGGCTAGTGGCTACGTTCTAGAGAGAGTGCCAATTATGAAGTCATTGAGGAGGAACTGAGGCTCAAAAAGTGAAATGATTCATTTCAACTGTATTCCTCCTTCAAGACCTTTCTGTCTTTACTGCCCCAGTTCCCTCCAGGAGATACATAACTCTGGCAGTTAGGAGGGAAAGAGAATTTCAGCTATTTTCTCTATCAACCTATTTCTGGATTTCTGTGGATAAACACTTAACTCTTAAAATACAACTTGTGAATTGGTGGGCTGATTGGATTTCCAGAAATGGAAATGAAGAGATGGTGATGGGAGGAGAGAGAGGAGAAGAAATGGAGTTGATCTCCAGAAACCTGGGACAGCCACAGGAAAGAGCAATGTGATTAGAAATAATGAAATAGACGTCACAGGGCCGGGTGGGGAATTGGAGGGGGCAGGGCTTTTGCAGGTTGAGGGCCTCTTGGGTCCACACACATCAGAGCTGTTAAAATGCAAACCCACTGATCCCTGGGATCAGAGCTTTGATGTGATGTGGGGAGCTGGCAGTCAGCCTCCTTAATTAGCTTCCCAATGATTCCTGCACGCAGGTGAGTGTTCGAGTCATTGAGCAAACTTATGAAATTCCATAGGAGGCCTGGATTTGTAAAGGAGCTTGTATTGTGTTAGAAAATGGAAAATGCTTCTGGCCCTAGATCATCACTAGTCTCAATGTGCTGAGCTCAACTAAAGCAGAGACTCGGCTGATGTCACGGTAGTTTTCCGGTATTATTAGCTCCCACTGAGAGGCTTCAATTTGAGGAAGGAGGGGAAGCTCCCAGGCTATAGGATTTCGTAATAGGCAATGCGTTTCCTTTTGTTTGTTTGGTTTTTCTTTGTCCTTAGAAAGAAAAAGTCCTCTTAGGCTTGGTCACTGCTGGTGCCCTTTCTATGGTGGCTATTGTTTCTAGCTCTATTTTTTACAGAGTAAGAGTGGGAAGTTTCTGTTAATTCAATACTAAACTGCTGTTTTTGCTGATTCCCTATGAATCTGTGGCAGCGGCTGCTACCCTGTACTCACAAGAAGGAATCCACAGCTGCCTGAAACATTTTGAAGTATGCAGACAAAGAATAAAACATGAAGAGAAGAGAGGCTGAAGGCTGAGGAGATGGTGCCGCCAATCTCCATTTCCCTGAGCAGTGCACATGGGGCTCTCTCCCCAGGGGTGCAAGTGGGCCTGCAGCCCCCACTTTGTCAGCCGCTAGAGGCCACGCAGCTTGGACCAAAGTCAAGTTTCTGCTACCTCTGAGGGAAAAGGCCTTAAATTCTAAGCCTCAAAAGCTGTACTGCCTCTCCAGGCCTTGTGAAAACGCAGACTTGCACTCAGAGATGGATGACTTCAGGGCTCAGTGCCCTTGCTTGAGAACTCCCTAATCAGCTGCAGGAAGTGGCAAGCATTTATCACTTATTGAGTGCTTCCTCTGTGCCAAACAGCTTTCTGTGCTAACGCCTTCACCCAGATGATCCCATTTTGTCTTTATAACAGTCGTGTAAGGTTGCTCGTATTTTCCTCATCGTACAGATGAAGAAACTGAGGCTCAGAGAGCTGAACTTGCCTGCAGTCACATAACGATAAGTGGCAGGAGAGGTCCAGCTCTGTGCGTCTAGCTTCAAACCCTGTGCTTATCATGTGCTAGGCTGGTGGCTCTCAAGCGTGGTCCCTGGATCAACAGTTACTGGGGACTTGTGAGAAATGCAGATTCCCCAGCTTCTCTCCAGCTGTACTGAATTGCAAACTGGGGGTGGGCCCACAGTCTGTGGTGGAGCAAGTCTGCCAGGTGATGCTGACGCTCAGGCAGGAGAACCACTGGACTGGGCGGGGCCCTGCTCCCGATGCAGCAAGTGTGATGCGGCAGGCAACAGAACACTCTTTCAGAATAATATTGGTTTTGGTAGCATGCTACCTGCAACTACAAAATGGCAGCGCAAATGATGATGGCGGGAGAAACTGCCATTTCCCAGGTGGCAGAGAACATCACTCGCCCTGCAGGTCTATTGATTCATCCATGGCAAGTGAAGCCACGAGTTCCCACCGAAGCCACTTTGTCATCAGGGCTATTAGCAATAGTTGATGAAGGATGGAACCAGAAGCTGCGGTTGGGAGAGACTGAGGATAAGGTGCGGGACCAGCAGAGCAGAAAGCCTGAAGCAAATGAGCTTATAGAGCAGATGGTCTAATGGCCCAGAAATTGAAGGTGAACAAACAGGTAGGACAGAAGTGCTATCCCGGTAAAGACATGCTTTAAAATTGAGGCCTTCGCCTTCTCCTATAGCACAAACCAATGACCGCACTCCTGGCGCATGCGTTCGTTAATGCCGGTGCAGCGGGTGTTAAACAGATGAGAGGCGAGGCCGCCCTGTAGGGGTGCGTGGCTGTGGGTGTGCTTTATGGAGGTGCTAGGTCATCAGCATAGATTAATGGTGGAGCTTCTTCCAGGTAGCACTTGCCTGGAAGGTGGCTTTTGCCTGTCTTTTACCAGAGAAATGCAAAGTGTAAGGCATTTTGCAGAGAGCATTTACAGGAATTTTTCCAAGTTAAGGCAATTTCCAAATGTCCTCCATTATATAAACCTGTGAAAAGGAGCACATAGAAAAATAGATAGCTAAGGCAATAGAAATCTAGCCAATGAAATCTGAATTGCTATTCGGACTGAATTTTGGATAGTTACAAAGATTGAGAAAGCTCAGCAATTAAAGATGTTTCAAGGATGGCCGGACACATGTGTTCAGTATGAACTGGGACAGATGAGAAATGCTCCAGCAGTGAGGAAGGACAGGGAGCCAATGTGAGTACCTGCTATGCTTGTATCTTTGTCTTATCTGTACATGTAAAATCAGTATTATTGCAGAATCTTGTAGCTGCTATCAGAGAAAATATCCACCCTGTGGACAATCTCATGTCAGACTTTAAATACATTTCTCAGGGGATCTACTCTGTCGTGCATTGAAATTCATCTAATTATGATGTATTCCCCACTTTGAACAAACAGTGAAAGCAGGAAAGTTCAGATTTACACAAAAGATACATCAGGGAGCAGTTATTTTTTCATCTATAGGATTCTTCAGCCTACAAAAGGTGTCACTGCAATATTTAATTGCAAGCTTTCCAGATGCATTGAAAATTAAATCCACAACCAATTTTTTCTGTAGCTTACACACTGCATGACGTGAAGTGTATTCATATCTGGTACATGTATTTCATAATTGATTTTGCTCCTACTGAAAGTGGTTAGTGCTCGTGTACAGGGGTGGTGCACCCCGCACCAGCAGTTCTTGTGCGGCCTGCTGTCTTCAGCACCTTTCTGGGATCTGTCACACATGTAAGATCAAGTCCTCCCGAGTTTTCATCATGTTTCAACCATTTCAAGCACAGTCTCCTATAATCATAGTATGTACACACACACACACACACACACACACACACTTCACCTCACTTATCTAACTTCTCCAAGCCTTTATTTTAATTTTAGTTGGTTTTGGCAAGAAGGTAGGTACAATTGATATCCACAAGTCAATCCGTAAAACAATAAACAAGTCATTTTTGAAAGCCAATTACTACTTAGTGCTGTGAAACCAATGCCTTTTGCCTGGGTTGACCTACCCTGGCTAGAACTCCCAGAGGCTTGGGCTGAAACAAGCATAACAGTTGATGTGTCTTTTGTCATCAAGAGTGAAAATCCTGTCTTCATTCTATTTACTTTATGACCTTAATCTGGGTCTTTGCCCAGATCTCCAGGCTTATGTCCAGTTGAGAGTCTGCTTTCTACATAGCCCTATACAATATATTCTAGACAGCCAAAACATGAGCCACCCTGTTCCTCTGAGTAATTTTCACCCTACATGTATTTTTGGGAGGTGAGCGGGTCTTAGAGGGACTCATTCATACTTCCCAGATTATAAATCCTACAATAAATTTTTTGCTCTATTTCACTTATTGTTTCACTCTCATCTTCCTAAAATGGGATATTCTAGGAAACCTGTTTAACAAAATGAACCCCATTTTGTTGAGAATGGACATCAATGTGTGTTGAACTCTTGATAAATCAGGACAGAATAAAAGAGACTGGGGTGAACTCAACTCATTTCCAAGCTAGACAGGCTGTGGGCGCCTTGTTTGTGGTGTTGCTTTGTGCTGACAAACCCAGACTTTGGGAGAAGTCAGACAATTGTGGGACAATCTTGTTGGGGCTGTGGGAATGGACCACACCTCCATGGTTAAATGTCAGGTTTCCCTGAAATGAGTGGGCATTTCTATGGGCACTCATTCTGAAAGGAAATCAAGCCTAGGTCAGAAAATGAGAACTGTAGGGGCTAACCTTAGATAGAGGTGAGAAAACAAAACAGTACAATTCATTTCCATATTGTCTGTAGCCCCTTTCACACTGTAACAGCAGAGTTGAGTAGAGAAAATATCATCTGCAAAGCCTAAAATGTCTGCTATTTTGTCCTTTACAGAAAAAGTTTGCGGACTGGTGACCTAAAGGGCTTGATAAAGTACAGAATTGTAAGCTCTAAACACTGAGTTGCTAATTTAGTAAGTCTGGGTAGAAAGTAAATATTTGCATTATTAAAATTTCTTGGATGAGGATGATGTTGCTAGTTTGGGGACCACACTTGGAGAAACACTGCCTTATATAATGGCTGGTTATGCCCCAAAATGATGATTTGATTTCTATAATTTGGTCATGTCTTTTGATCACTTCTCAGTCTTAGTGGAGAGCTAAAATGAGATATACTTCTCCAGCAGTTTCATTTATGTTCCAAGAGGATAGGTAGCAGACAGGATAAGAGCAAGTCTCTGGAACCCCACGTTTTGGGGAGAAACCCAGCTCCACTGCCTGCTTTCTTTGTGACTCAGGGTAAGTTACTTAACCTCTCTGGGTCTCAATTTCCTCATACGTTAACATGAGGCTAGTAGCAGTAGTTTCTATATTGTCATAAGGTTGGTGCAAACAGTAGAGTAGTTATTGCCTGGAAAGGTTCCTGGCACATATTGTGCAATGCCTACCTGGGGCTAAGGTCCTCCTCCTTCCTCAGCTTTGGCTAAACATTGAAATCACCTGGCGTGGGTCTTACCACCAGAGATTCTGAATTAATTGGTCTGGGAATCTTGAAAATTGCAAAGGGAGATTATAATGCATCATTGCCCTATCTATCTATCTATCTATCTATCTATCTATCTATCTATCTATCTAAAAGCCTAAGTGACTGGATGACCAGCCAGTAGCTATGATGCACACTGACCACCAGGGGGCAGATGCTCATTGCAGGAGCTGCCCCCTGGTGGTCAGTGCACTCCCACAGCCAACCTCCTTGGCCAGCCAACCTCCCACAGTCTCTACTCCTGACCGGCCAGCCCAGATCAGCCCCAATCAGCCCCAATCAGTTGGGAGGGATCCCACCCATGCACGAATTTGGGCACCAAGCCTCTAGTAGAAATATGATGGTAACATGTATAATTTCATGTGGTTTTTATTTTTTTTTGGGGGGGGGTGCACATTTAAATAGGTAAAATTAATTTTAACAATTTGTTAATAATATATTTTATTGCTGATAAATGTAATAATGATATATTTTATTCACGTCAATAATCCCAAGTATTATCATTTAAACTGATAACCAATATAACAATTTGATTGAGATATCTTGCTCTTTTTCGTATTAAGTCTTTAAAATTGAGTCTGTATTTTATACTTGCAGTATATCTCAACTTAGACTAGCTATGTTTTCATGGCTGAGAAGCCACATGTGCCTAACGTGTAACCAAGACAACAGCATGGGACTAAGTAATGTGTAACCTGGGGAAAGGGCACAGTTGGTGACTGTGGACTAGGCCAAACCTGACTAACCACACAGAGGTTCTACCAGCATTACTGCTCTTAACTTAAATATTAAGAAAGTTACTGCAGCTTCCTTCCTTAGGGCTTGTAATTGGGTGTAGTTATTAAGGACATTCAATTTAATTGATGTGGAGCTGATGGAGCCAGTTTAAAAGCATGATCAAGTAAAGTGGATTAATCTATGTGATCAGCAGAGAAAAGACCTAAACTGGCATTAATGGAGTGGGAATTAAAATAGTGGCCAATTTTGATCCCTTCTCAATGAACCTGAGTACAAGGGGCTAAAGGTGTATCAGAGAAAGGATATAGAATGTATATAATTAAAGGGGTAACCATGTAGCCTATATAATAAAAGCCTAATATGCAAATTGTGCCCTTGACTGGGAGTTCGACCAGGAGTTTGGCCAGGGTTTGGGACCAGCAAGCCAACCACAAGAAGTGAGGCCCCTGCCTGAGGCAGGCAGCCGCCAGGGAAAGGGAGGCCCTGGCTGGCAGCCGGCAGCTGCTAGGGACCCTACCCATGCACAGATTTTGTGCACTGGGCCTCTAGTATCCTATCTAATAAAAGAGAAACATGGTAATTAGCCGTACCTCCGCTACCCTTCCCATTGGCTAATCAGGGCGATATACAAATTAACTGTCAGCCAAGATGGCGGCCGGCAAGCAGGCAGCTTGAAGTGAACATGAGGCTTGCTTGCTTCAGTGACGGAGGACTCCAATGTTCCCTGCCTGCTGCTACCGGCCTCTGAGCTTGCAGTTTGAAACATTATTACAAATATAGAATCTAAACAAACTCCAGAAACCTTTCAGCCAGCCGGTATCTCAGAGCTGGAGTTGAAACAGTGTTTTGATTATAGAACCCAAACAAACCAGATACCTGCTTTTAGCAGCGGAGGCCTAAGAGCTGGAGCCAAGCCTCAGAGCTAAAGCTGGCCCAGAATAAAAAAAAAAAAAAAAAGGAGCGGTTGGGAGCTTCAGTCATCTGCCAGCCTGAAAACAGCCCTCAGCCCCTCACCCAGACTGGCCAGGCACCCCAGTGGAGACCCCCACCGTGATCCAGGACACCCTTCAGGGCAAACCAGCCAGCCCCCACCCGTGCACCAGGCCTCTATCCTATATAGGAAAAGGGTAATATGCCTCCCAGCACCGGGATCAGCGTGACAGGGGGCAGCGCCCAAACCCCCTGATCGCCCTGTGGCTCTGTGTGTGACAGGGGGCAGGGCCACAACCTCCCTATCCGCCCTGCTCTGTTCATGACAGGGGAAGGTGCCCCAAACCCCCTGATGGGCCCTGCTCTGTGTGTGACAGGGGGGAGCTCCCCAACCCCCTGATCGGCCCTGCTCTGTGTGTGACAGGGGGGAGCTCCCCAACCCCCTGATCGACCATGCTCTGTGCGTGACAGGGTATAGAACCCTAACCCCCCGATGGGCCCTGCTCTGTGAGTGACAGGGGGAAGCACCCTAACCCCCTGATTGGCCCTGCTCTGTGCGTGACAGGGGGTGGCTCCGCAACCTCCCCATCGACCCTGCCTTGAGTGTGACAGGGGGCGGTGCTCCAAACCCCCAATCGGCCCTACCTGAGTGTGACTGAGGGTGGAATCGTAACCTCCTGATCCGCCCTGCTCTGTGCATGACAGGGGGTGGCGCCCCAACTCCCCAATCAGCCCTGCTCTGAGCCCGACCAGGGGCTGCACCTAGGGATTGGTCCTGCCCTCTGCCACCCGGGAGTGGGCCTAAGCCAACAGGTCTTTATCTCCCGAGGGGTCCCAGACTGTGAGAGGGCACAGTCCGGGCTGAGGGACCCCCCCGCTCCCCCCGAGTGCACAAATTATTGTGCACTGGGCCTCTAGTTTATTATAAAAGTAAAAGAGATTTCCAAAAAAAAGATAAAAATGAAGATCTGCAGTTCCATCACTTAGAGAGAACCCCTATACAGCAAGTAGGTGTATGCTATTTTAAAGCTTTTTTTGGTGTATACATCTACATATACTTAAACAAAAACAGGATGTAATAGTGATTACTCTTTTATAGCAAGCTTCTTTGTCACTTAACAGTAGCCTTATATTTTTATTTTAATGTAATTTAATATTCTCCTACAAAGCCATTTAAATACCTTTGTTTGGCCTGACAATAGTCTACTTAGTCAATCCCCTATGATTGGACTTGGAAGCTATTGTGCCCAAATTACCAATGCCAACAGACTATCACTTGGTTTTTAAATCCAATTTGCTCTTGTCTTAGCTAGCTGGGAAGAGGCAGAAGGAAAGAGAACATTTTGTCCACACAGTCTCACTAAGTCTGACCCATTTTATGTTTTTATCTGGCTCGGATTACAGTCAGCGGTGTGCAGGTTGCAGAGGGGTGCACTCTAGTGCCATGGAAGTATCAGATAATTCATCTGCAACTGACACCATAATGGGCTGCCCACAGGGGACGCCAAGTTTTCTCACTGCTCTGCTAAGAAGGACCTGTGAACCCCAGAGGGACTTTGCTTCTGTTTAAAATGTCAACAACAGCTTATGCTCAGGTTTGTATTGCCTTAGGTCCTCCTTGGTGCATGTTTTTCTCTTAATTCTGGTCTTAGAAGTCCTCACTTCTTTCCAGTAGCATCATTCCTACACTGGGTTGATGGGTGAGTTAAAAAAATGTAATAACCCAAGCCTCTGAATTTAAGGTTTTAGTTTCTCTGGTTTAGTAATTTACATAATTATTTGTGCATGTAGCATTTGTATATTACTTTTCTGATCATTTTATATATATATATGAAATTTCTTGGCAATTTCCCGAGTTCTGGCTTCTCAGCCTGCCTATGAAGCTCCATGACAACAAAGCAAATAAATGTCTGAAGGGCTGCCCAGCATTTGAATAAGGCAAAACCAGCTTTTTGAGCTGCCAAACAGAATTGAACACTTTAATTTGGGGGACAATATCTCTTCTGTTTTATCAATTCTATTAGAGGCCCGGTGCATGAATTCATGCACTGGTGGGGTCCAGCCAGCCCACCCCTGATGGGAGCCATCAGGGGTGGGCTAGCCAGGGCAAGGGACTGTGGGCAGTTTGTCGGCCCCGCCCCCCGTTGGGTTCCAGGGAGCCACTCGGGAGCAGAGCCTATGGGGGCGAGGGGCCACTGGCGTTGTGCTGCTGTTGTTCCGCTGTTCGGTCAATTTGCATATTACCCTTTTATTCTATAGGATTAAAACCACTCACTGAGGAAAAATAGGTTTTCTTAAATGTGGAAGATCAAGATAATTTACTGGTTGCTGGGATTGGATGTACCTGTGTCTTTGTGTCATGTGTAAGCATCATTAGATAGTCACTTAGGAGGTGGGATACTTGCATTCATTTTGTCACATGCAAATTCAATAAAACAAGAATTTATTGCATCTTTACTTTGTGCTGGTCTCTCTTTGTAATGTCTACAGAAACAGAGAGGAGCAAGAAATATTCCTGCCTCAAAGGAGTTCAAAGTTTGAAGTGCCTGCTTTCAAAGGACACACACATACTAGTATACATGCACACACATAATATAACTAGAATACAAAATACAACGATGGCTGAGATAGGTGGGGATGGGATACACCAGGGGCATCCAGAGGGAACAACTAACTGGCTTGGGGTAGGAGGAAGGTTTCTGAGAGGAGGTGATACTTGAGTGAAGTCTGGAGGTGAAAGGCAGCATCAGAATAGCACCACGTGTGTCAAAACACAGGGTGTGGTCAGAAAGTGGCAAATAATTCAATGAAGCTGTAGCTGAAGGTGCATGTGGGCCAAGATGTGGCAGGAGAAGCTGATTAGAGTGCAATCCGTGATGAACCTTGCTCACTGAAGAACTTAGACTTTGTTCTATAGAAATGGGAACCCCAGAAATGGAACTCCCATTTGACCCTGTGATCCCACTTCTAGGAATATATCCCAAGAAACCAGAAACACCAGTCAGAAAGGATATGTGCACCCATATGTTCATAGCAGCACAATTCACCATAGCTAAGATCTGGAAACAGCCTAAGTGCCCATCAGTAGATGAATGGATTAGAAAACTGTGGTACATCTACATGACGGAATACTATGCTGCTATAAAAAAGAAGGAACTCTTACCATTTGCAACGGCATGGATGGAACTGGAGAGCATCATGCTAAGTGAAATAAGTCAGTCAATGAAGGAAAAATACCACACGATCTCACTCATTCATGGATAATAGAGACCATTATAAACTTACTAGAGGCCCAGTGCACAAAAATTTGTGCACCTGGGGGGGAGGGGGGTCCCTCAGCCCGGCATGTGCCCTCTCGCAGTCTGGGACCCCTCGGGAGATAACGACCTGCTGGCTGAGGCCTGCTCCCGGGTGGCAGAGGGCAGGCCCAATCCCTAGGTGCAGCCCCTGGTTGGGCTCAGAGCAGGGCCGATTGGGGAGTTGGGGGGCCTTCCCCTGTCATGCACAGAGCAGGGCGGATTAGGAGGTTGCGATGCCACCCTCAGTCACGATCAGGGTAGGGCTGATTGGGGGTTTGGGGCACCGCCCCCTGTCACACTCAAGGCAAGGTCGATGGGCAGGTTGGGGCGCCACCCCCTGTCACGCACAGAGCAGGGCCCATCAGGGAGTTTGGGGCTCCATACCCTATCACGCACAGAGCAGGGTCAATCAGGGGGTTGGGGAGCTCCCCCCTGTCATGCACAGAGCAGGGCCGATAGGGGAGTTGGGGCACCACCCCCTGTCACACTCAGGGCAGGGCAGATCAGGGGGTGGGGGCGCTTCCCTCTATCACCCACAGAGCAGGGCCGATCAGGGGGTTGGGGAGCCGCCACTGTCACACTCAGGGCAGGGCCGATGGGGAGGTTATGGCTCTACCCCATCACACACAGAGCAGGGCCCGTGGGGGGCGGGGGGGTTGGGGCGCTGCACCCTGTCACACACAGAGCAGGGCAGATAGGGAGGTTGTGGCCCCGCCCCCTGTCACACACAGAGCCGCAGGGCAATCAGGGGGTTTGGGCAATGCCCCCTGTCATGCTGATCCCGGTGCTGGGAGGCATATTACCCTTTTACTATATAGAATAGAGGCCTGGTGCACGTGTGGGGGCCAGCTGGTTTGCCCTGAAGGGTGTCCTAGATCAGGGTGGGGGTCCCCACTGTGGTGTCTGGCCAGCCTGGATGAGGGGATGATGGCTGTTTGCAGGCTGGGACTGAAGCTCCCAACTGCTTCTTTTTTCCTTTTTTTTTTTTTTTTATTCTGGGCCAGCTTTAGCTCTGAGGCTCCAGCTCTTAGGCCTCCGCTCCTGAAAGCAGGTATCTGGTTTGTTTCGGTTCTATAATCGAAACTCTGTATCAACTCCACCTCTGAGATCCCAGTGGCTGAAAGCTGGTTTCTGGGGTTTTGTTTAGCGTCTATATTTGTTACAGTGTTTGAAAGTGCAGGCTCAGAGGCCAGCAAGGCAGGCGGGGAACGTTGCAGTCCTCCGTCACTGAAGCAAGCAAGCCTCATGTTCATTTTAAGCTGCCTGGCTGCCGGCCACCATCTTGGCTTGCAGTTAATTTGCATATCTCACTGATTAGCCAATGGGAAGGGTAGCGGTCGTATGCCAATTACCATGTTTCTCTTTTATTAGATAGGATGAACAAAAATAGATATAGAGGCAGAGCTGCCTCAGACTGTCAAACTGCAGCGGGAAGGCTGGGGAGGGTAGGGGGGCAGAAGGGGGGGGGTAAGAGATCAACTGAAGGACTTATATGCATGCATATAAGCATAACCAATGGACATAAGTCACTGGGGGGTAGGGAAGGCCAGGGGATTGTCAAGGGCGGGGGGGGGGGGGAAAGGACACATATGTAATACCCTTTGTAATACTTTAAGGAATAAAACAATAAAAAAAAAAGAAATGGGAACCCCTGAAATCTTTTGGGAAGGGGGTAACACGATCAACACTGTATTTGGGAAGACTACCCCTCCCCGCAGCAGCAGTAAGGAACTAGGAAAACCAGGCTGGAGGTCATTTCCACCTTCCCGGAAGGAGGTGGGGAGATTTGATCTGGAGAATAGAAGAAAGTAGAAACGTAGGAACAAAAGGACAGCCCGGTATGGGTTCTTTCTTACTAAGCTAGTAGTACTTCCAAGCATACCTGTTTCCACATTTGGGTTCAAAAATAATTATTTTGGGGGAAAATTGGAAAGATAAGCAAACATGGGAGATAGGACTGTAGATGCTGACTCTAGGTGGCAGCCTACTGAGTTGTCAGTCTTCTCGGGGGTTATTATTTAATTATCAACTCAAGATGCTTGGAATTCCTCAAAACATTTTATAAAATCAGGAATGCTTGTAGACTACCAGCATTATTATGCTGTGCACAAACCATATATACTAGTATATAATGAATGCTGAAAAGCCTGTAACCGAATTTCAAATAACTTGAAGGCAAACAGGAAAATAATTCTATATTACATTTTTCAGACTTTCCATTTTCCAAGAGGTCAACCTGTTGGGAATGAACTATAACTCTCACGTTTCCTTGGCATTTTGTTTGTGCCTCTTTAATGCACACACCACACAGAATTTTGTGGGTTTCTAGTCTCCTCTAGGCCAGCATCAATGTCCTTGAAGGCAGAAACCATCCTTGGTCCACCTTCAGGCTCCCCAGAGTGCTTTTCACACAGTAGAGACTTAGTATTGAAGGAAGGGCGGAAGGGCGGAAGGAAGAAGTGAATGAGGAAGAAGGGGAGGAAGGAAAGAAGAAGTGGCTGATTGTGGGGTGAGGAGTCTGAGGCAGGAATGGCTGAGGACAGGTAGAAAAAGTTCAATAGGGACCAGCTACTGAACAGCCCTCCGTGCTGAGGAAATACACGGATGTGCCTGAGTTTGCATCGCCACTATGGGAAGGGGATCCAATTTCTTTAGAGCCTTTGTTTGGAAGCATAATTAGGTGATTTCCCTCCAGCTTCCCTGAATGAGGAAATATATGAGTGAGTATCTCAAGGGTGTGGGATCAGGGGCATGTTCCCCCTTGGCCAATGGGAATGGCAAGGAGACCCTGGGAAGAGGAAAGGAACAATTTCTGGGGAAGGAAAGTCACAGAGCAGACCCAACTTTTAGTTAAATAAACAGAGGCATCTCAGGGTCTTGGTGAAGATGAGGGGTGAGGACTGGGAGGAGAAGAGAGGTGGGAAAGGCTGGAGGGGGGCTCCTGGACTCTGAGGTATGGATGGCAGGGATGGCTGCCTAGTGGGTGGAGAAAGAGTGATAATACCATGGGTTTTACACATCTGTACTTTGAATGTAGCCACCTACTGCCCCATCAGTCAATGATTCAAATGAGAAAGACTACAGCATGCTGACAGTCAGAAAGCTTCCCATTTTTTTTTTTTCTTTTTCAGAGTCCATTGCTATATTGAGGAGACCCTGCCAGTAAAGAGATTGCTGAGGAGAAACTTGGAAACACTGAACAGCAATGGATTCTTTCTGTTGCCAACCCTCCTTTTTTTTTTTTTTTTTAATAAATGAAGTGCCATCATTAACACATGTTGTGTTTGTAAAGTACCTTATATATGGGTATTTAATTTGATTTTCACACCCACCTTATCAGGTAGGCCCTGTGGACGAGCCTTATGGTTATTTTTATGTAACAGCATACGACACAGCACTTAGATGCTGACGTGTGAGGTGAAACTTGCCCACAGATTCCCACCAGGGTGTCCTGACTTCAGCAGAGATCTTGTTCCTGGGCCTCAGCAATCAGTGAGAAAGACAGGCAGCTTACCTCCTTTCCTTCTTCCACAGAAAGAAAACTTGGGGAGATCCTCTTCACAGATGGGATAGGAGTAATTCAAAAAGGGCACTCCTTCCGTCAGGAGACTTGCATCAAGAAACAACTCTTTTATGTCCTCTCCTAAAGGAAAAGAGATGGGCTTTACCTAGTGTGGGTTTCTGCATATCAAAGCATTCAAAATTTATACAAGTATGAGCCCCAAGAACTTGCATTTCCAGCAGTCTGTGCTGCACAGGGAACCGTTTTCTTGGTAAAACAACATTTAGGCCAGCGGTTCTCAACCTGTGGGTCGCGACCCCTTTGGGGGTCGAACGACCCTTTCAGGGGGGGTCGCCTAAGACCATCGGAAAACACATATTGAATATATAATTACATATTGTTTTTGTGATTAATCACTATGCTTTAATTATGTTCAATTTGTAACAATGAAAATACATTCTGCATATCAGATATTTATATTATGATTCATAACAGTAGCAAAATTACAGTTATGAAGTAGCAACGAAAATAATTTTTATGGTTGGGGGTCACCACAACATGAGGAACTGTATTAAAGGGTCACGCCATTAGGAAGGTTGAGAACCACTGATTTAGGCAGTGGTGCAGGGGACTGTGGTGCCAGCCCTGAGTATGAGATGAGGTGCTTTCACAAACTTGATCTGCTTGGAGGAGATAGTTTATCTGCTGTGCTCCCCTGTCCTGATGCCATGTCCCCTTAATGTGGTGGCTGCAGGTCTGGCTTCTATCACTTTTCAGCCCCATAGTATTAGATACCTCCCTGACAGCGCCAGGGTGTGGGCAAGCCTGCACACCCTCACTGTTGCTGGGCAGATGTAGCATAGTTACACAAGAAGCTTCAGGGTGCTCTGCAGTTCTGGCTTCCAATTCTTTCTGAAACTTTCTTCCATTCCTCTTTTTATGTTCTGCTCCATTCTCCTTTCATTCTGCATTTCTCTGTCTCTCCTCATAGCATTTATTGAGCTGCTGCTATAGAGTCCAGACGTTGTGTGAGGTTTGAGAAATACAAGGATGCATGAGAGTCTTTAGACTCTGGGAATGTTCCCTCCATCTCTGTGGACTGACTCCCCATGCTAAGTTTATTAAATCCTCTGCTCTGGTTTTGATAAACCCTTTTAGAAAAGCGATACTCTAGTAACTATAGCAATATGACGATTAATTGCTATGGCATGACCATACAAATGTAAACAATCAGAAAGCATTGGAGCTCATTGATTGGGGTGGAGTGAGAAATTACACGCTTTTCACTGAGTCAAGATTGAAGAACTTATATTAGCTGTTTGGGAAATGAAATAACACAAAGACTAGCCATGTTGCTGGTAGTAGACTTGTTCGTTGCTGAAATAACTAAACAAAAACTCTCTCCTGAGCAAACATCAATGCTTAAGCTCAAAATATTTTCTTTCTCTGTCGGGTATACTGATTCCAGGTGCTTATATCATACAAATGAGTGCCTAGAGTCTTTTCAGTACAAAAATCACAACATTAAATGAGAGTTTTACTCTATCTGGATGTTACCCAGAGAGAGAACTGAAGAGGAAGATGGAAGTAGATTTAATTCCACAGAGTGCTGGGGAGCAGGGGCTGAGCCAGCCACTCCAGTTAATACAAGTAATTGGGTGAGTGAGCCAGGAAGAGGTTGTTTTATTTCATGTCAATATTTTTACTTACTCAGAATGATTCCAAATCTAATGTTGATATTTGATTTTAAATGTTCGGAACACTGGTCAATAGAAAAGCCAAAATCTTGTAATGGATCTGCCAAGAGAAAAACAGCAGATTAGGTGTGAATACACTGTATACTCTGCAGACTCATATTCATTATTTTTTCTATTTTTTCTATATTATTTTTTCTATATGAGTCACTAAAATTGATTAAAAAACATGCTGCCCAATACATTTTTTGCATAGGTCTGTGATACTTTCCACAACCCCTCCCAGTCTCTGTGAAGCCAGCGCTGCCCAGTGTCATGCTCGGTCTGAGAAATGAGCACGGTGTCTTTTTGGTGGGTTACATCTTCACTTGTTAAATTTTTATCATTGCTTGACTCTTTTTATTTCCTGAACTTAGACTTAAAATTGCTCATTGATTGCTCGAAACACTTCCCAAAGTATTTATTATTATAATTAAAACAGAAGAATCTATATGCAGATTTTCAAAATTTAAGACCTGCCTTAAAAATTCCACCCCAGTCCATCCCATCCTATTCAATGTAATACTTTTTCCTCAAATATTTCACTATATGTAAGGTATCATGTTAGATCTGATAAGGGCTACAAAGATAATTTTTTTTAACACATAACTTCTACTTATTCAAAAAACTCCAATGGCTCATCTATCCCCTAGAAGAGTGTCAAGAAATGTTCTACTGGCCCCATCTTCCACCCTCCATGTCACAAAGCATCCTCCATTCCCTGAGGTCGGGGCTGCAATGTAAGCACCCAGGAAGTTCCCACCATGTTTGAGTTACACACGCGCTTCCTCCCATTTATAATGGTCTCACCCCTTGGGGCCATTGTCGAAGTACTAAGGTGTTGCTCATTCTCCTTGTCTTTGTGAAGGCTTCCCTGATAGTCCCCGACATATCTGTTTGCTTCTGAATTCTTAAAACAGTTATGTCTGAAATACTTTTTAAAGTGTACAAACATGTATGATTTTATACGTTGCTCTTTGATTTACCCCATAACGCAGAACTCCTAAAAAGTAGGAGCTGGTGTTTTGTTGTCCATTCCTTTTTCCTTATGTTTCTCACCGGGCCTGAGAGAGGAGACCTGGGTCTGCATTGCACTAGTCACTGAGCTGTGCACTTTATTTATGAGTTTTCCATTGAATTCTTCAGACTCCTAGCATCTAGCAGAGAGCCTCACGACCAGACACATGGCAAGCGCTGGATAAATCACATAATGAATGGATGAAAGGGCCGTGTAGTAAGCCACTATCTCTCAGCTCCAAACCCAGCCTCCAAACTCTTGCTTTGTGAAGCTGGGGCTCTTCGAAATCACGTTTCTCCTCTGCTAGAGGTGCCAGAGGGAAACTGAGGCTGAGTGGGAGGAGACACTTGCTCCTTCCTGCGTACTTGCTGGTACTTGAGAGTGTCACCTGGCAAGGGGGTGTCACCCTGGCAGTGGCAATTGGTTCATGTCCAGCTCTCGTTTGCACCTTCCTGGAATCAGCAGAAGCTCAGCTTTGCGGGCCCCGAAGCTCCTGTGATGACAGTACCTCAGAAGCTGTCACCCCTTCCCCCAGAAGTGGGTGTCTCAGCCCCACAGGGCTCTTCTTTCAAGGGTCTAGTCAGCCGTGGGCAAACTACGGCCCGCAGGCTGGATCTGGCCCGTTTGAAATGAATAAAACTAAAAAAAAAAAAAAGACCGTACCCTTTTATGTAATGATGTTTACTTTGAATTTATATTAGTTCACACAAACACTCCATCCATGCTTTTGTTCCGGCCCTCCAGTCCAGTTTAAGAACCCATTGTGGCCCTCGAGTCAAAAAGTTTGCCCACCCCTGGAGGTTCTAATAGCTCCAACCACTGCCCTCTGCTCTCCCAGCCTTTGGGGTGGTAACTGCATCTTCACTGCCCCCTTTTTGTTTTTTTTGGTTCTCTAAGAACTGCTTAGGCAATTCCCTATATTAAATTCTCTGTGTTAAAATATCTGACGTGGTCCTGTTTTCCTGACCAGGTCCAGACTGCTGCAACAAATAATGATCTTGAGAGATAGGTATGATTTTCCCCGTTTCATAGATAAAAACATATAGACTCAGAGAGGTGGTATTAACTAGCAGGGTCAAGATTAAAACCAGAATAAAAAACAAAGAAAGAAAGAAACAAACAAACACAGAATTGCCGCTTCGTGTTGTGCAGAGGCTTTCACAAAGCAGAGCCTCAAAGATGCATGCTAATTACTTGATTTGCAAGATGGCCTGGAATATTTGTGTGCAGGCCTGTGGCATCTGCTAGTTCTCTTTCATAACTGGTTTCAATTTCAGCTGAGCTATGAGCTCACATTTGTCAGTGATAGTGTGCCAGACAGTTTTATCACCCACATTGCTGACCTGGAGGATGCATAATTGTCTGTGGTTTTTGCTGTGGAAATGATCGCTAGGCAATTTCAGCCTTGCAAACCGAATCTAGTGACCTTTAATCTGGCCACTAACTTTTCTGGGGGGAAAAGCCTTTTTCTCTTCTGCTCATTTTACTTCATAAACATCTCTGTGCTGTCCAAGGGCTTCCTTCAGCTTGGAAAGTAGGAGCAGTGGGTAAAAATGCAATGTTTCTGTTACATATTTGGCACTCGGTGTTGAAAAAGAGAGTCCAACTAACAGATGTTTAGAAAAGTACATCTGAAAATTGTGAATACATTTAGGTTGCTATCTGAGGAAAAATAAGAGAGGCCAAGTGTGTAATGCTTAGCTACTTAGCAGTTACAGAATGATACTGTATGTTTATTGATATTTAAAGGTAGAGATAGAGAGAATAAACTAAGGACAAAATAAGGAAATAAAATATGTCTTTGATACTGGAAAAATATTGTTAGGAAAATAATCGTAATAAGGAACAAAGTCACAAAGAAAGCAGTAGGCTACTTCTTTCTGAAGATGTGTTTATAAACACAGAAAATGAGATTGCTGGAAAAGCGCCTTGGGCTTGGCGATCTTTCCTATCAGTTATTTTCGTTTTACATTTGAGAGTGAATATGCAGCTTGCAGTCATCTTGGGGGACATGACATCAGTTCCTCCCATTCCCCAATTCCATCCTTAGAATCTCATATCCTCCCCCTATTGGTTTGTGTTTGCAGTCAGGCACTCAGCATGCTCTAATATCGTCTGTAGGCCTCTGACATTCCTCCAACAGGTGCTGCCAAGCGGGGTCCCCAGCCTCAGGGCCCACATAATGCCTTAAGATTATAGGGGTTCCACATAGTTGTTTGCTGAATTAATAATAGGAGTTACATGCACATTGTTTGTGGTGTTGTGCATCGTGGGAGGCATCTTTAGCCTCTCCCCACTAGATACCAGCAGCAGGCCTGCCCCCAACTCCAGATGTGAGGAGCAAAAACGTCTTTAGACATTGACAAATATCCCCTGGGGGACAAGCTAACGTTGTGGAGAACGGCTGCTTTAAAGAATTGCTTTGTCAGTTACCAGATTACCAACTGTCTCAGAATCACCTGTCAGAATAAAAGGTGGTGGATTGCATTTTTAAAGTTCTCTTTATAAAGAATTTGAACTGATCGGGGGCGAGGCAGAGACTTTCCCTTGGACACTTGCTCAGGTGGTCTGTAACACATGCACATCACCTGCACTTGGATGTTGTGAAAGAGTAAATTGGGAAGTTAGTGCGAGTTGGTGTTCTCAGGCTTCCAGGGCAGAGAGAATGTTTCCTCCAGACTCATCGTTGTATAGAGAGCAGCAAACAAACTGAGCAAAGAAGCAAAGCTTCATGGTAAAATATACAGCCTGTTCATGTGAAATATTTTTCCTCAGCTTCTAAGCTCCTTGTTGACATGTATGGCTTCCACCCAAGGGAAGACGGTACTTAGAGTGAGTGAGTCCAGCTTGCCCCAAATGCCCTGCTGCCCCCACCATCCTGGGACATGGGTGCATGGAAGCAGCCTCACCCCCTACCCCCCAGACAGTTGAGAGCCAGTCCCTGGGGCTGAGAAGAGTCTCTTGGAAAGCAGCGCAACATCTGCCTGGCTCTCCAAGGGCAGCAGCAGTCAGTGTGTCCTGGAACTGCTTGGGGATCACCCACGGAGCAGAACAGACCTAGGTAAGCAGGAGGCATAGCCTGTGCAGGGTCTAACATATCTCAGCTCTGGGAACATGCTTGTGCCTGAAGCTCTGGAGGTGGCCTGTGCTCTTTGGGGCTGGCTGCGACCGGGTGGTCGTCCAGGAGAAGACAAGCTCGCCTGGGTATTTTCTAACCAGTGTTCGGGTCTCAGCTGGACCCAGGGGAAGGAAACAAAACCCACTGGCACAGCCTCGGGAGGGGCATTCCCCACCAAGGACAGGGAGGCTGCGAGCCTGGGGGCCCTGGGCAGTGCAGGTCTCTGGGCCCGGCAGTGTGGTCCCAGGCTCCATGGCATTAAGTCCCGAGCCAGGGCATTGCTGGGCGCCCTGCAGCCTGGTCACTGGTTAGGTGGTTTGAGGGATAGAGGAGGAGCCGACTCTCATGCTGCTCATGCCATTTTTATATTTCATGGTTCTGCTTGAGGGGTTTTGTTTGACTTCATATTTGGACATAATTATATTTTCACAGAAAGTTGCAAAGAGATAAAGAGAGGTTTTAGGTACCTTTTACCCAGCTTCCCCCCGTGGTAACATCTGACATAAAATATAGCACAGTATGAAAACTAGGAAACTGACATAGATACAATCCACAGCACTTATTCAGATTTTTTAGGTTTTAAAAACTAATGCAAGATAGGTGAGCATCGGCTCTCCTGCCCCATGAGAGGTGGAGTTCTTACAGCAGCGCCACCCTGAAAAGGAGCTGGTACTCCTCCAGCCTCATCTCCGCTCGCCTCCCAGGTTCATATCCAAGTCCATCCCCAAGCTTGTCCATGTCCTTCCTGCTACATGAAGTTTGTCTCCCTCTCTCTTCTCTTTCCCTCTCCCTCTTCCTGCTGCTCTCCTCTCTTCTGCTCTCTTCCCACCTCTCTCTTCTTCTCCCTCCTCTCACTCCCATACTTCTCTACCCCTCCTTCCAGGCCCCCTCCCTCTCTCTCTCTGTCTCTCTCTTTTTTTCCCTTCCCTTCATCCTTCCCCCCTCTCTTTTTGTCCTTGCACCCATCCAGTACTTAGATGGATGACATCTGAGACCCAGAACACTGCCTTTTCTTCAAATACTATACCTTAACCTTCTGGTTCACCCCCTGGATCCCCATTACTTTAGGAACTGGTGTTGCTTCCTACATGTTCTGTGAGCAGAATACAGGCTGACTCTAGGAGTTAGAAATTACAAAGCATATTTCATAGCATGCTTTTAATAGAGGCACAGCTTGGGGAGGGGAGGGAAGGACAATAGAGAATGGGAAGGCTTTACCATTAACACACAGCTTAGCTGCACTGGCGAGATCAACTCTAACAGTTTATGGAGAGAAGAACACTTGGGCAAAGAGACTGTGAGTGAAGCTGGTTTGCTTCTGGTTGCTTAATAAAATTGTACCAGGTAGCTTCTTTTTTTTTAATATATTTTTTATTGATTAAGATATTACATATATGTCCTTATCCCCACGTTACCCCCTCCCCCCCCCGCTCATGCCCTCACCCCCCCCGCCCCCCCCCGTTGTCCGTGTCCATTGGTTAGGCCTATATGCCTGCATATAAGTCCTTTGGTTGATCTTTCCTCCTTACCCCCACCCACCCCTACCTTCCCTCCAAGGCCCAACAGTCCAATCAATGCCTCTCCGTCTCTGGATCAGTCTTTGTTCATCAGTTTATGTTGTTCATTATATTCCACAAATGAGTGAGATCATGTGGTATTTATCCGCTCTCCAGTTCCATCCATGCTGTGGCAAATGGTAAGAGTTCCTTTTTCTTCTTCCCCTTCTTAAAGAATACCTTTCAGCATTTCATATAATGCTGGTTTGGTGGTGATGAACTCCTTTAGCTTTTTCTTATCTGTGAAGCTCTTTATCTGACCTTCTATTCTGAATGATAGCTTTGCTGGATAAAGTAATCTTGGTTGTAGGTTCTTGCTATTCATCACTTTGAATATTTCTTGCCACTCTCTTCTGGACTGCATGGTTTCTGTTGAGAAGTCAGTTGACAGTCGTATGGGTACTCCCTTGTAGGTAACTGACTGTCTTTCTCTTGCTGCTTTTAAGATTTTCTCTTTGTCTTTTGCTCTTGGCATTTTAATTATGATGTGTCTTGGTGTGGTCCTCTTTGGATTCCTTTTGTTTGGGGTTCTCTGCGCTTCCTGGACTTGTAAGTCTATTTCTTTCACCAGGTAGGGGAAATTTTCTGTCATTATTTCTTCAAATAGGTTTTCAATATCTTGCCCTCTCTCTTTTTCTGGTACCCCTATAATTCTGATGTTGGTACGCTTGAAGTTGTCCCAGAGGCTCCTCACACTATCTTCATATTTTTGGAATCTTTTTTCTTTTTTCTTTTTCGGTTGGGTATTTTTTGTTTCTTTGTATTTTAAATCTTTTTTTTTTAAAAAAAATATATTTTATTGATTTTTTACAGAGAGGAAGGGAGAGAGATAGAGAGTTAGAAACATTGATGAGAGAGAAACATCAATCAGCTGCCTCCTGCACATCTCCTACCGGGGATGTGCCCGCAACCCAGGTACATGCCCTTGACCAGAATCGAACCTGGGACCCTTCAGTCCGCAGGCCAACGCTCTATCCACTGAGCAAAACCAGTTTCAGCGTATTTCAAATCTTTGACTTGATTCTTGGGATCCTCTTGTCTGCTGTTGGATCTCTGTATATTATTCTTTATTTCAGTCAGTGTATGCTTAATTTCTAGTTGGTCTTTTTTCATATCCTCCAGGGTCTCACTAAATTTATCGGCGGTTTCCATAAAATTCTTGAAAAACCTTATAAATGTGGTTTTGAACTCTATAGCCAGTCATTTGCTTTCCTCCATTTCTGTCATTTGTGACCTGTTTCTTTGTCTCCGCATTTTTTATGCTTCCCTGTGTTGGTAGAGTGGTTTTCTGTGCTAGGTGTCCTGTAGGGCCCAGTGGCTCAGCATCCGCAGTTACCTGAGGTGGACACTCTTGGTGCACCCCCTTGTGGGCTTTGTGCACAGTCTTGTTGTAGTTATGCCTTGATTATTGTAGGATCACTGGGAGGAACTGACCTCCAGGCCAATTGGCAGTGGGAATCAGCTGTGTCTGCAGTGGGAGAACTTTGTGCTGGAGACACCCTTATGAGGCAAGACTTGCTTCAGTGGGGCTTTGGTGCTCACTGAGTCTGCCCCCTGAGCGTGTCCCTTATGGATCTGAGGAGTTGTAATCCGGGTGGTCCCCCTCTGACAACTGGGTACACTGGCTCTTGGATCTAAGGAGGTGCTAATTTAGCCTCAGCCTGAGGTTACCCGGCAGGAGCTACAAAGAGAACTGCAGATTCCTCTTCCTTTTTTGGAGTTTGGAGGTGCCCTGATGAGGCCCTGCTGTGGAGCAATGCAAGCTGCTGTGGGGCCTTGGACCTTCTCTTGGAAGTTCTGGGTCTGTCTGGCCCAGCTGCAATTTTTTAGGTAATTTTCAGGTTGCAAAGGGCCAGGGCATTCATATGCAAAAGCCTCTGCTGCAGCCTGGGTGGGGCGGGGTCTCAGGGAATCAAAGGGTGGAGCAAGCAGCTACAGCAGATCCTCAGCCCTGCCCTAAGGGGCCGCGCGGCTCAGTGTCCCGGTAATTGCTGCAAGCACCTCTGAGGGAAAGCCGCCCTCAAGCTCCAAGTTCTGCTTGCTGCCAGACAGTCCAGTTTCTCCCCGTATGAGTCCTGGGTCCCCAGAGACTTCCCAGAATCAGAGTTCAGAGCAGTCGGGAGCTTGTGCCTCCCTCCTGATTCAAAAAGACAGCCCTGACCTCAGGTGTCCGCCCCTTTCCACGCACATGAGCCTCCGTACCTCTGCACTTTACTTCCACAGCTCCTCTGGCTCTCAGTGTGCTTTTCTTTCCTTCTAGTTGTAGAATTTCCACTCAGCCAGCCTTCCTGTAGTTCTGGATGATGTCTGTTTTGTCTTTTCGTTGTATTTTTGAAGTTGTGGGAGGCAGCAATTTCCCGGTATTTACCTAAGCCGCCATCTTAGTTTCTCCCAGGTAGCTTCTTGTTATTTAATAAAAGGGGTATATTAGGGTTCTCTAGAGAATATATATATATATATATATATATATATATTGTATATGTATAATATACAGGGTGTCCCAAAAAATGTATACACACTTTAAAAGCTGATAGCTGTTAAATGAAAATGAAATGTATTTTAATAAACACTGCCTTTGTAATTACATCCTGTATATGTATTACATAGAGGATATATATAGTAAATGCATATAGTATATCTAATCTATGTATCTATCGTCTATTTATCTACCTGAGAGGTTTATTATAAGGGATGGCCTCACACACTTTGGTGTGGTGGGCACAGCTGACAAGCCAGCGGGCCAGAAATTTGAGATTACCTGTCGCAGTCATGTGACTAGACTGCGTCTTCCTCAGGAAACCTCAGTCCTTTCTCCCAAGGTCTTCAGCTGACTGGACCAGGCCCCCACACAGTGTGGAGGACAGTCTGCTTTACTCCAAGTCTTCTTATTGGAAACGTTAATCACACCCACAATGCCTTCACAGCAACATCTTCACCGAACAGCTGGCGCCAGAGCCTACCAAGTTGAGACATAGAGTCCCCCACCACAGAGGCCTTTTGTGTCACGCTGCCCGAATCCTCCACAGCTCTTCCAGTTGAGCATTCACAGCCCTTCCGGCTCTTATCTGGTCAACAGTTAGTTAGCTCAAGATTAAAATGCCTCTAAATGGCTCCGCACCTTTGTGGGATGAAGTTTTGGAGCCCCTACCAGGGGCAGGAAATATGTGGAGTGCTTGGGATATAGAGGTTAGAAAAAGCCATCTCAGTTTCAGGAGGATTATGAATGCGATGACCTGGTCCTGTGGAAGCACCAAGAGTGAGCCAATAACTTCCTGGGAGCCAATGATGACTTTAGAGGGAGTGGGTGACGTGATCTGATCTGTGATTTCACTGCTTTTCTATCCAAATCCTGACCTCTATGGGAAATGTCACCTCATCCCACAGCTTCTTTCTCTCCACTCCTATGAACTTATGATCTATGCCAGTTACTTACCACGTAACAGACTGCCATGTGTCCTTACTCAATATGTTATGTGATAATGCCTTGCCTCTCCAACGGCTGTCCGATCTTCCAGGGCTGGACTTTTCTATTATATCTTATTGTATTATATCCTCTTATGTCTTTGATTACCGTCCCCTTCTCATTGTGTCTGACATGCACCTGAAATGGCAGGTGCTAACTCACTATTTGCTGGATAGATGGGTCTTGTTTTAATTCCCTACTTTCAGAAGACATATTTACCTCTATCTGCTGTGCAAAAATCAATTTGAACAATTTCCAATAAATGTCTTGTGAGAGGTTTAGGTCTCATACAGGAAAAATTTGATCGCTTCTCTGGGGCCTTTGTTCCTTCACAATCCAGCTCAATTACACTCCTCTCCAGGATGCTGTCTGCCCTTTCCTCATCTGTCCTTCCTCTGGTCTCACACTGTAGGCTGTGTATATCTTTATCATACCTTTATCATTACGAATGTGCTAAGTATTGCTAGTTTGCACCTCTCATAGATTACACTAGGGTAGGAACTATGTTTTATTTATCTCAGATAACTAGAGTCTATTCTAGTAAATGTATCCAGGAATGTCACTTGGTTGGATAAATAGATGGAAAGGAAAGAAAGTCAGATACTTTGATGATAGCAGAAGGGAAGTTGACTTGTACTTGCAGGTTTGCTGGGCACCAGCTGTTACTTGGAAAGCCTAAGTTGTGAGGCCACTAATATTGATCTCTCCTCACACTCAGAAGGCTTTCTGAGAAGGTGCTAGTGCATTAGCTTCGTCATCATAATAGTGGGAATTTGCTTTGGCACTTAGGATAGAATTTCTGAGTACAGTTGAAAACCCAGTCCCAGTCCAAATGGTAGCAGATATTCCTGTCATCTTTCAGAATTCTTTTCTAAATAAAACAAAATAAACAGAATTTGCTCTTGACATCTTCCTTTAGGTTGGATGATTACCAATTCTTCAAGCTTGTACTCTGTTTACAATACAGGTCTAGTTATGCATGAATCTGAAAATTTGCCTTCTTGTGTAGCTGTATTTTGATTGGGGTGTTTTAATTTTCCTGTGTGATTCATAGGAAAACATTAAAGGGTCACTGTGAATCACTAAAAGGAGTATGATTAGTAAGGCCAGTGAGATGCCATTGCTGGAAATTCATTACTATAACAACACAAAATTAGCCTTTATTTTGTCTGTCCTTGATGCCACTGTGGTGTGTTCCTTCCACTCTTCTCCATACTCCTACCCTGACTTGGAAGAGAAAGACATGACCTACAGTGTAGCAAATATATTTTAATTACATGTTGTTCTGTCATTTCCTGATCTCTTCTTTTTTTACACCTGTCAAATCTTGTCACTATAGAATGGCACGGCAAGGACCCTTTGGGCCACTATTTCAAATAAGAGTAGTTTCATCCCCATTCAAGTCTTTTTGGTCAGCATTTCATTGGAAACACACACACATTTAAAGTCTGATATATGATCTGGCTTCTTGTCTAATCAAAATGCTTAAATATGTTCTTGATATTGACTACAACAAAAATGGAATGGACATCATCATAGTAGATTACCTATTGTTTGTAATGCAAGATGGTTCCAACATCTTCAGTCTATCTGGTAAGCTTAGTGAAGGCATTATTGAGTATAAAGGTATGTTTGATGCTACCAAATTCAAAATTCTAGATCCCTCAACTTGTCTGCTTCTAACCGTAAAAGAAATGAAGTTCAATGGAATTCATTATTGATGGAAAGGGATATTTACCTGCATGGCCCCTTGGCTTCTGAATTCCACTCCCCCAGAATAACCTGAGATTGGCTTCCATCTGCTTAGGAGGAGATGGCTTTGTATCATAAGGTAAGCATTAGAGACCACGGCAATGAAGACAAGCTTTTATCCAAAATACCTCATCAAATGTCTTAAGAAAAATAAGGACCCATTAGAGGCTGACATGCTTGATCCTTTGAGTTTTAGGAGTAGATCAACAATGAAGACTAAATACACAGTTATATTGTGTGTTACCAAGAGGGCACCACGGTGCCACCTAGCACAGAATCTTAACATGAGGATGAGAGAAAACTAGAACCTGTCCTATAGGTGAGATAGTGGCTTGAGACTGGGAATTCTACTGTAGCTTCTCATTCATTTCACTGAGTATCTGACATTTGGCAGGAAGAGCATCAGGCCTTGGGTGTACAAAGTCAAATCAGAAAATGCATCTGCTCTCATCTGGATTGCAACACTTCCATCATCTAATTACAATGCCATGCAACTGAATGATAGATTCATTAAAAGATACATGCATCCTTCACTCCCTCCTTTATAGTCAACATAGCGTCAACGTTTTATGGTCTTCTCTGTGCAAGGTACGTCTTCCATGGGTGCACTTCATTCTGTCTATTTTGGCCCCTTTTTAATCTTAGTGACAATGTTGCTAGTCACTCTTCCAATAATATTTATTAACTGTGTCATACACACCAGACACTGCTAGCTAGACCAAGCGGGGCAGGAGGCTCTTGACCAGGCCAGATGCCCTCAGAGCCCCGGTATTGGTTAAGTAGTGATGAAACTGCCAGGGCTCCTCCAAGTCTAGAAGCATTGGGGTATTTTTCTATTCTGTTTGGTATTGATAATTGTTTAACTTTCTGTAACTAATCTGGAATCAGTCCACCTGGGATAGGAAAACTGTGTAAAGCTAGCTTGTTTTGTTTTTAATGGGAGAGCAGAATTCAGAGCATGTCTCCGCTGCACTTTGAGGGTGGGGGTTTGGGTTTCACAAGCAGGCGGACACCCCCTTCCTGGGGGGGATCCTTGGTGACTCCACGAGTCCTGGGCTGAGGAATAGTGGGACCGATGGCAGTATTTGGTGACATCGAGACACCACCAGATACACCTGTCATATTTCATTTCTGCATTTAGCACAAATCTGTTCATCTCTGACAGGGGACCAGAGCTGGGTCCTGATGTGCAGGGAGTTTCACCTGATGGTGTGTGGCTGTGAGGGTGAGTGCTGGGCTTTTTTGTTTGTTTGTTTTGTTAATGCTGGAAAGAAATTTCCTCCAACTTCTGGAAGTTGTGAATTGGGTATGGTGTTTGTTTTTTTTAAAGAGCTAAGGTGTTTGTCCTTGGCGTCTCGTGCTGTGGAACACGATGCATGAATGACAGAAACTGCTAAGCTGGCTGGGAGGTGACAGCCGAGGGCAGCCCTGGCCTTGCTCATTTACAGAACTGCATCTGAGCCCAGAGTACCGGGAGTTCCCAGGTGTACTTGAATCATCCATTCTCTCCCAATCTTGTGAGTGGCCAGGACACCAGGTATTAGTATCTCCATCACGTGATGAAGAGGCTGAGATCTAGGGCAGGGAAGGGACTGTTTTATCTGAGGACTCAGCCTCCAGTGCTCTCAGTCTGCTCCTGTGGCTCGGCCCCCACGCTGCCACGTGGGAGACACAAAAGGCAAGAGAGGCCACTAAGAAAAAGAAAGAAGCAGAGCTTTGGACAGAGGCAAAATGAGTCCAACCCCTGCGCCAAGACCCTGCTCCTCTTACGCTGCAGGTTGATCACAGGAAGGAACAAAAACAAAAACAAAAACCCAGCTTCCCAATTATGCTAGCTTGCTGGCTGGGGTCGGGTAGGTCACTGCTGCCCTGCAAAGGGGCACCTGCTTCTCTACCCAGAAGACACTGGCATGGCACAGAGTGGAAAGCAGAGGCATCGGAAGGTTTTTGTAGAAATCAAGAAAAGCAAAGTCTGTAGAGCATCTAGGTCAGTCCCAGGCAAATAGATTCTCAATAGAAGGGCAATGCTGACTATTTTCATTGCAGCTATAGAAACCAACTTCTTTTAGAAATTTTCTTTTTAATACCAGAGCACTCTAGGCTTAAAATAATTTAGCCAAGTTCAGTAGATATTTCTGGAACAAAACCTAGATGTCAGTGAGGGCTTGCAGCCCTTGGGCTATAAATAGGATTGCATTGAACAATTCGTGGTCCGGATGCTTGCCACCACTGGTTCTCAAACTTGACTGTAGATTGGGATCACCTGGGTGGCTCTAAAAATACCCATGCCTGGGCTCCACCCCAGGAGGCTGGGTGCTGCCTGGGCATCGAGCTTTTTCAGTGCTCCCAGCTGATGCCACAGCTCAGCCTCATGGGAAACCACAGTTGATAAGCCATACCAAGTTCTGCTGGATTATATGGTATGTGTTCAGTTTTATAAGAAAAGGCACAACTGTTTTCCTGAGTAGCTGTGATTACATTCCCTCCAGCAATGCAGGCAGGTCCTTTCAGAGAGAAACTCTTGTCATAGAAGCTTGTTCCCCAGGGATAAATCAGGAGAGTGCCTTGTAGTCCAATGTGGGGTTGACAACTTTTATACCCATCAGCCTTGGAGGTCCTAGCTAACTTCCCCTATTTTTCCAGAAGCAATGCAAATGCTAGGAGCTGTGAAGTGCACAAGCAGCCATGGCTAATTGTCCTTAATGCCTGTACAGGAGAGAGAGAGGCTTGAATCACTATGATGGGGGTTTCTTACTTAGCCACCACCCTTCCGTTTCAATGCCACACTCAGAGCCCCCGATGCAATTGTGGCCACTCTCGGCCATACAGAGGCCTGCAGAGCAAGTGTTAATTCTTGAGATTTGTTTCCCAATGCTTTCTAGTATGAGATCAACTTCATATATTTTTCTTCCTCCTTGAGTACTGCTGTCCTGCACATGATAATGAATTGTCCACTGCTGCTTCCAATCCCCCATCAGGCTCACAAGAGAAAAAAATCAATTTACACCTTTTCTAGGAAGCAAGCCCACTGATGGAGCTGATGTGTTGTCTATCAGGCTGCCATAACAAAATATCACAGTCGAGGTGGCTTGAACAACAGACATTAATTTTTCACAGCTCTGGAGACTGGGAAGTCCCTGGTCAACATGTTAGAAGGTTCAGTTCCTGCCGAGGGCCCTGATCCTGCTTTGTAGATGGTGACTTCTCCATGTGTGCTCACACCAAAGGGACAGAGCTCTGCTCTCTTCCTCTTAGAAGGACAGTACTCCTATCAGGGGTTCCACCTATAGGCTCCATCCTGAGATTCTACTATAGGATGTCTTGGACTGAAATCAGGGAAGCAGAATTCCTTATTTCTAAAGCCAGGCCATCATTTCTTTCTGCACCTCTCACATGGTGACACGGAGCCAGAGCTCTGCAGGGAGCTCTCCCTGATGGGAAGGAGAGAGGTGCCTCCAGGGAAACTCCACACTTCTCCTTTGTATGTTGTCACGGGTGTAACACAGACCACCTGGGTCTAGACTCCCACAGCACAAGTAAGACAGGACTACCGCCCTTACTGGTCGATGATGGAAAGACAAAATTCCTTTGCCTTCTGCCGGGAAAATTCCTCTCTTCCAGCAAAACAAATTCTTAACCAAGTTAAGGACTCATTTCTCTATTTTCTGAATCAACACAATTCTAGTGTTTTTCCCCTGACTAGAGGATTAAAAATACTTTTTCTAAAAATATAAAAAATTATATGGGAAGATGGCAAACTGACATGAAAAATAAGATGAGAGACCTGACTTCAGATTAGTAAATGAGAAGAGTGCAACCTGCCAATTAACCACAGCTTCCCTTCCCCAATCAATCCCACACACAAGTTTAAAATAACACGTGAGTTGATCACAGCAGAATTTCAAGTAGACCCCAACCCAACCCTTCACCCTCTCCTTCACACCATCGCTGTTACCTTTTCTTGCCATCTGTTTGAGTTTTCAGAACATAACATTTTAAAACTGTCCTTGTGTGGAAACATTTCTAGACAAAACTGGTGAAACTAAGAGCAGTTCTCCAAAATACCTTTACCTGGGCTTAAGCTTCAGAAAACTGGAAAGAAAAGTCCCTAGCTGAGAAATTGTCTTTTGACACAGAAAACATCTACACTAATAAAAGAGAAACATGCAAATTGGTGTCACTCCACTACGCCCACCAACCAATCAGAGTGACTATGCAAATTAACCCGATAAAGATGGCGGTTAATTTGTATACGCAGGCGCAGAGCGAAGACTGAAGGCTCCAGACGGAGTGAAGACTGAAGACTGAAGACTGAAGAGGCTTGCTGCGGCCGGAGGGGAGAAGCCTATCCTTGAGGCTTGGCTTCTCAGCT
Source organism: Myotis nattereri (assembly GCF_964212035.1). NCBI lineage: Eukaryota > Metazoa > Chordata > Mammalia > Chiroptera > Vespertilionidae > Myotis > Myotis nattereri. The sequence goes on along the minus strand of NC_138077.1, from coordinate 126,468,697 downwards.
GCGGCCGGACCAAAGGACTGGGTCCTGGGTGCCGGAGGAAAACTGGTACCAGCAGTCAGGGGAAGGAACGCCTATTGTGCGAATCTTCGTGCAACAGGTTTCTAGTGAGTAATAAATCCTCACAACAGTTTGTAACTGTAAAAAATTGGAAGCAACCTAAATATTCATCAAAAGGGGAATAGATACAATTGTCATCTATACACATAATTATATACTCTATAACCATGAAACCAAATTAACCAAAGTTACTTGTGCTATCTCCTGAAATAATGTCATAAATTGGCCCCAAAATAAGTTGTTAATGCAACTCTCTCATTAATTCAAATAATTTTTAGATTAGGTCTTAGAGGATCATGCTGTATGCATATAATAATGTTTTTGTTTCCTCCTCCTTTCAAATCCTTAAACATTTCATTTTTATTGACTTACTATGCTGGGTAGGGTCTTTGGTGCAATGTTGAATAGAAGGGTGATGCAGGGAATCCTTGTCTCATTCTTAGTTTTAAAGGGATTGCTTTCAGTGAATCACCAATAAATGTGATGGTCACTGTAGATGTATATTTTAGGAGCATTTCTGTAAAGAGCACAGAGAACCAATTTTTAGAATTCAATCTGGCATTTTTTAATCAGATTACTTTAATCAAATTATATTTCTTTCTAATATATTTGTATTATTTCTCATTTATATTTGAGTTTTCTCTCTTTTATGCCAGATCTTTCTACGTTCTTTTCTCTCTTCTTTCCAGCATTCTTTGGGATTGATTGGGGTGTTTTAAAAAAAATTTTTTATTAATTTGAAAGTTACATACTAATTACTAGTTTTTAATAGTTACCCTTGAAATTTTAATATGCATGTCTTACTTAACAAAGCTTAAAGTTAAACATTATCTTTTTAAAAAACTTTTTTCTTGGCATTTATTTATTTTTTTATTGTGGTAAAAAGCACATGACATTAAATCTATCACCTTAATCACTTTTAAGTGTGCAGTGCAATAATGTTATGTATATTCACATTGCTGTGCAACAGACCTCTAGAACTTTCCATCTTGTAAAACGGAATATTATCTTTCTTGCCCCCTGAAAAATACAAGGACATCAGAATGCTTTCCGCTCCATCACCACCCTCCTCCATTGCTATTATTACCCTATGGTTTTGTGCTGTGTTGTGCCCTGTGGTGTCCGCCTCCAACTGGGCCCCCAATGATCCCGCCTCCTAATTCACACTGTTGTGAACATCTCTCGCCTTGAGTTACCCAGTGACTTGCTTCTAAGCAGTAGTAGAACATGGCAAATGTGTTGTGATGTTGCTTCTGAGATTAGGCTGTAAAAATCGGTGTCCTCTGTCTTTCTGGGCCTCTCTTACTATCTTTCTCAGAGCCCTCACTCTGGAGAAGCAGGCATGCTCTGTTGTGAATAGCACCATAGGGAGGCCCATGTGGCAAAAAACTGATGTCTCTGGCCAATAGCCACTGAGGACCTGACCCCTGCTAACAGCCATGTGAGGGAGCTTGGAGTGGACCTTTCTATGGCCACATACACACCTGAGTTTGGAAGCAGATCTTCCCTGAGCCAAGCCTTGAGATGGTGGTAGCCCAGACAACACTGATTGGCAAGTGAGAGAACCTGTAGCACAGGGACCCAATTAGCCATGCCCAAATTCCTGCCCAGAGAAAAACTGTGAGATAATAATGTTTTCTGTGTTAAGCTGTTGCACACTAGAGTAATTTATTATGCAACAATAAGACAAAATATTCCTGTTTCAGATTAGACATTATTCACATCCTAACATTCACTCCTTATTAAAATTTCCTGATTCTTTGCTCACTATTCTATCTTGCATCTCAGAACTAACTTCTGGGATCATTTTCTTCTTTCTGAGATATCCCTTAGAAAGTTTCTTTTCTGGGAGTCTTGGTGGCAAACTATAGATTTTGTTTGTCCAAAAAATTCTTTATTTTTGTTACTGAAAGACAATTAGCTATATGTAGAAGTCTAGGTTAATTTTCTCTTTTCTCTGCTATTGCTATTTAGAAATCTTCTATTAGTTAAAACATACTTTCTTAGTAGGTAATTTTTCTTGCCACTTATACCAGTTGTGTCTGGGTTTTTTTCTTATATATACACTTCTTATATATATACACTTTTGTTGATTTAAAAGATCTAGTTGTGGAATTCTTTTTATGAATCCTACATGGAAATTATGTTTACTGAATTTTAAGATTCATATTTTTCAATGATTTTAGAAAATCCCAGCATTTTTCTTCAGACATTACTTTCTCTCTATTTTATCTATTTTGTTTTTAAGCTATAGAACATATTTTCCATCTCTTTATTTTTATGTGATACATTTTGAGTATCTAGACCTTTCATCTAGTTCGGTGGTTCTCAACCTGTGGGTCGTGACCCCTTTGGGTGTCAAACAACCCTTTCACAGGGCTCAACTAAGACCATCGGAAAACGCATATATAATTACATTTTGTTTTGTGATTAAACACTATGCTTTAACTATGTTCAATTTGTAACAATGAAAATACATCCTGCATATCAGATATTTACATTATGATTCATAACAGTAGCAAAATTACAGTTATGAAGTAGCAATGAAAATAATTTTATGGTTGGGGGTCACCACAATATGAGGAACTGTATTAAAGGGTCGTAGCATTAGGAAGGTTGAGAACCACTGATCTAGTTCATTGGTTATCTCTTCAGCTATTTTTAAATCTGTGTTTTAAACAAATGATTAATTTTTTTATTTCAACAATTAAATATTTTATTTTAAGGGCTTCTATATTATTCTTTTGTCAAATCTTTCTTATTTTTTTGACATATTTTCCTTGTTTATGTTACAGAAACCCTCTTTTATTTCTTTAAACAAATGATAATTTCTTTAATCCTCACCCAAGGATATGGTTTTTGTTTGTTTGTTTGTTTGTTTTTAGAAAGAGAGGAAAGAGGAGAGGGTGAAAGAGAGAGAGGAGATAGAGAGAGAGAGAGAGAGAGAGAGAGAGAGAGAGAGAGAGAAACATTGATGGGTTGCCTCCCCTACGTGTCCCTGACTGGGAATCAAACTCGATGCCTTCTGATGTCAAGGAGGACAGTCCAACTGACTGAACCACCCAGCCAGGGCCAAATGATACTTTTTTAATTTTATATTCTGAATGTTATATTTTCTAAATCTTAAATATTTAGGGGTGCGATTTTGCTTTGTTTTTTCTGCTGACTCTCCCTCCTGGATGTATATTTCTTTATATTTTTAAATTTTCAGTTCAATCTTCAGAAGTCCTGTGAATTGAGAGTGTGTGCCCTTCAGAGGACATATTTCCTTATGCCAATATTCCCCAGGTGTTCCTAATCAAGACCACTTTAACTTAATTCTTAGGGTTGGATTTTTCTGGATCGTGAAGACAATATACATTTGGATTCGAAACCTATGTGATAACAGGTCTGGAGTTAACTAATTCTCAGGGAAGACTTATTTTCCCTAGAGGCCAGGTAGAGTTAAATGAGCATTCTTGTCTTCTACTTTTGCGGAATAGTATATATTTTTTCTTATCCACTTGTTTTTATTGTGGATGTAGCTCTTTGAAGGTCTGAGGTTCATGGAGGAATCCATTTCCCATCTTGCACAGCATAAGACACCTTTGCCAGACTGCCACACAGCCAGTGAAGTCTAAGTCATGGTTCATGAAGACACACCTTTACTGCAGGCAGACACAGTTTCAGTGTTGGCTTTCCTCTCTTTTGGGCTTTCAGTTTATTTTGGCTCCTGGAAACCATCCTTTCTTGCAAGCTCAGCTAAGCTTTTTTAAAAGATTTGTGTCACACTTTACCCATTCATTTCAGATATCTCATAGCAAGACAGTTTTCATATGTAGACCAGGAGATTGCCCACTCCATACATTTTCAATTGAAGCATCGACCATTTTTGGTGCGCTATATTGATCTGCCTTTTGCCAGTGTCCTATTTATGGGAGCTTTATCAGTGTATATCAGAGATTCAAACACACAAGGACACTGCAGAAGGCCATTAATTCTCTTTGAAGCCTTCTTCTTGCAAACACCAATGGCTGCCTGAGGGCTTTCTCTGGGTGTGGAAGTGAGCTTGCCCCCATCACAATCAAACCAAGTTAGCATCTCTACGGACAACCACAGCCAATAAGAGTTGGTAGAGCAATACTCCAGTTTCTTCTCCCTTCAGATCTTGACCACTCGAACTTACATTTCACACGTTCTCCCAGAGGTCCCCAGAAGGACCAAACCCCAGTTGCCCATTTTGGTTACCTGGATTGGTTTCCTTTACTTCCATGTCTCACTTCTTCACTCTATGTTAATGTTTCTTAGGATCCTGCCTCAAATAAATTTATATTTAATTCTTGTGTCAGGGACCATTTCTGAGGAAACTTTAAACTTAATATTTAAACCAAATTCCCCTAATTTATAGTGATTATTGACTATATGGTGTTAAATGTAGATTCATCTTAAATTCTAATAAATAGTTTCATTTTGAGTATTTATACTCTAGGCTTCCTACTTTCTTGCTATCTTTTAGAAATGTACATTTTAATGATATTTGTAGGTGGCAAAAAAACACTCTAATAAATTTGGTCAAAATTGGCACAAAATCTAATTAGCTATTCCAGGTGTTTGGGTGAGATGGAAATAGCATGGAGTGTACATACCTGAGTATTTGATTATTGGGCCAGTAAGGATATTCCACATTGAATACGTGGATATCTAACTATTATAATTTGGCATGCTTGGGGACTTATGTGGGGACATCGCTCTGATACAGAGGAGAGTGATGGTAAAGCTGAAGTGTAACGTGGTTTCTTAGAGATGCGTTGAGTGGTGAAAAAGGCTACAGACTGCTAGCCTGTGGGATGCTTTAGCTTTCAGATGTATTTTGTTAGCCTTCATAAACTTTAATAAACTTAGACTAGTCGCCATGCTTATAAATTAGGAAGTTGTGTGTCTGGATTAGAAACTCCAGTTTCATTTTTAAAAAATCAGAAGATTGGACATCAAAGGTCCCACAAGCTCCCATGATGATCAGATGGGAATGAAGAATAGTTTCTTCCAGAGATGAGGCAAGTGCTGGAGTCTCTGTCACTTTCTATTGTATATTACAACTGATCCACTCATTCATAATGTGCCTTTTCCAGGAGGGTATTTGAGGCTTTAAAACATATACACATGTTTTTATTGGTTTTAAAGAGAGTGGAAGGTAGAGAGAAAGAGAGAGAGAAACACCAATCCGCTACCTCCTGCATGCCCCATACTAGGGATTGAGCCTGCAACTTGGGCATGTGCCCTGACTAAGAATTGAACTGGTGACCTCTGGGTGGCTTAGGATGCTCAACCACCTAAGCCGTACCAGCCAAGGTGGTGGCATTTGAGGTTTGTTTTTTTTTTTTGTTTTGTTTTTTGGTTTTTGGGGTTTTTTTTACCCCTGCTCTGCATCTTCTGGAATGGTGAGATGTAGGGAGATGACAAGTTTTGCAGGAAGTAACTGCGGCCTTCTCTCTCTTGCTTGTTCTCCTGTCCTGCTTTCTAGAACTCTGAAGGTCCACACTCCAAGACGGCAGCATGCTGAGTCCCTGAGAGCAGGCAGTGCTTGCATGGCAGCCTGCTGCTCATGATTTTGATTATTCGCTCTAAAACAGTGGATCCCAACCTTTTTTGGCCATGCCCCACCTAAGCACGTCTAAAATGCTGATGGCCTCCCTGTGACATATAATTCTTATTATTCAAACAGTGTACTCCTAAAAGGAGTGCAGGAAGCATAAAAGGCCACCAACTTGGTCTAAACAAGCTTCTAAAGAACATAGCATCCATGAAAGAGAAAAATAAAAGAACGAAAGGACAGTTGAAGTACTGAAGAAGAAATCACTAAGAAATTGTTTAAAAATAATAATAATATGCAGTGACATGAAAAAATAGCAAATAAAGTTTCAAAACTTATAATAGAGAACTGAAATGCATAAATAAGTCGCTATATATATTTATATACTGTATATGAGGCCCCTAGAATCCTAAGAAATGCAAAAAATTCACTGTTAATAACTCATTCTCGAATTGCCCCCCTTAAAAATCAAATTGTGCCCCACGTTGAGAATCACTGCTCTAAAACCTCAGGCACATTTTTGTTAGGACACTTGATACTAACTAACAAGTCTGTGCTCTGCTTAATCACTGGTTTAAATAAACCAAGAGCCACTGGCAATTTTCTCCTCAGGTTTTTTTTTTTTTTTTTTTTTTTTTTTAATGTACACACTCACACAAGAATTGCCCTTTCACTTAGTTAAAACCAAAGCCAAGTGTGAGGTAGAAAAGCTATTGTTCACCCTGGAGAAATAATCTTACTGCTGACTTTCCACTCCACTTGGATCTCAAGCAGCTCAGTGTAGGTCAGGCTGAACTCGGGTCTCTGGAGAGTTGAGGCTCCTGGTACCTCCATTTGGAATAACCTCCATCTACAGCCCAGACCCTGCCAGCTGACCCCAGTGGCAGGTGAGGAGAGGGTGGAAGGATTTGGCATTTGCCTGATGGCTCAAGTTGGCTGTCCTGAGCAAGTTTTTTTTTTTTTTTTTTTTTTTTTCCCACATGGAGAAAAGACCAGGAGAAGCAGGTTGCTGGCATCGATCTTCAGGGCTTTAGGGGCCCGAGTCACCCACCGGTCATACTTTTGTCAGCTGTTCTCTGTCTTGGTTATTTGTTTTCTAAACATTGTTAGAAACCTAGATGAGGCTCATATCACAGAAGAAAGCAGCTCTTATCTAAACAAGCTCTTGTTTTTACTACTCCATGAAACTGTCATTTCTATGTAAAATCTGCAATGAAAGTACATTTATGAACTGTTGGTCATCTCAATGTTATCAATGAGCCCTCACAGAGCTTCTGCATATACAAAGGCTCTTGTTTTATAGTGTCTGGGCAAGCAGGGATGTGGGCCAATCGCCTTAAGAGACGGGCTGCATAGAAAGAGGATCCTTGGCACTTGGGGGATGTGGGTGTGGGGAAGAGGCCTGGTTCTGGCGGACGTGGTATCTTTAACCTGAAACTGGTGAACTCACTTCATGGCCTTTGTGCTGAGAGAGAAAGCAGAGCTGCTGGGAAGGTCCTATCAGGTTGTGTGCCATCTAGCCTGGTGTCTCAGTTTCCTCTGAACAAGGAGATGCCTGGACTGGAGCCCTGCAGTTCTATCTGGCAAGAACACCTCCCAGTTCTGTAAGAGGTCCTCCGTCTGCCCTGAGACTATGGGCTGGGACTGGCAGGATGTTGACTCTCTCTACATGCCTGCAAATGCTAGGATTGTGGAGAAATAGATGGCTATGTAATAGCCCCCACCCCAAACCAAATAGCATCCATTACCACAATAGGTGGCCACAGGCTGACTGTCAGAAACTGATCTTTCGGTCTTACAAAGCGTAAGGTTGTTTCCAAGAATGTCTCCAGCAACCTTGCCCTGCCCTGGAACATTTTCCCGTCTCTTCCATTTGCAGCTACTCGGCCACGTGAACTGTAACTGTCTATACTGGCCACAGCTTTGTAAACAGACTGCAAGCCAGTGCTAGTGTAGCCTGTTATGCTCATCTCTGACTCAGAGTGGGGCGGGCAGGGGGGACCACTGGGGACTTCTCTCTCCTTTTGGTTGGAGCACATGGCATTAGCTATGCCAGGCAGTGTCTGGGAATAGGAAGAAAGCCACACTGTTGTTTGGGGCTCTTGAAGACCTCATCTCTCCCGGTTCTGTTTTTAATAATTACTTAGCAAGCGTTTCTGAGCGATGCAGCCTGAACAATGACAGGAAGGAAGTTGGGTCACATCCTAAGCACTAGAGGAGCATGAGGCCTTGTGCTTCGTTATTTGGAGATTTAGGGTGTTTCCAGCCCTTGGAGAGACCAGAGAGAACTACGTGGTTTTCTCTATCTTCGTAAGTAGGAAGGAATAAGGACAAAGAGCTGTGAATGAGCCAGAAAAAACTAGACCAGAAGGCCTGATCAGCTCAGGTGGTCTCACATAAAAATTGGATAGAATGCTGGACAAGAGTCAAATCAGCAGCAGCGATCACATAGAATATACACGTAGAAAGAGCATCCTAAGATGATGAGTCAGCTAAATGTTGTACAGATCGATCTCGACTGTACAAAGTTTATCAACTCCTCTAAATAACTCCTCTCATTATATTTTGACTTCACCACAGCAGACAGAAGTTTCCTGCTGACAGACCAGGTTGATGGGTAGTAATGCCAGGGCAATAAGGAACCTCACAGTGACCCAGCAAAACACACATCACCTGAAGAAAAAGCACCAGGATACCGGGAGCTTCTGAAAGGAAAGGACTTAAAATAGTGGTTCTCAACCTTCTGGCCCTTTAAATACAGTTCCTCATGTTGGGACCCAACCGTAAAATTATTTTCGTTGCTACTTCATAACTGTAATGTTGCTACTGTTATGAATCGTAGTGTAAATATCTGATATGCAGGATGGTCTTAGGCGACCCCTGTGAAAGGGTCGTTCGACTACCCAAGGGGTCGGGACCCACAGGTTGAGAACCGCTTGTGTAAAAGGTCTAGTTTAAGTAAAGAGAGCTTGCTGGCTAACCAAGCCCAGAATCAATTGATTGGTCTGAGGTGACAGTCTTCACCTCAGGTCTAGAGCACACGAGACACCTAGGAAATATGGAACTAAGTATTACTATAACTCCAGGAACATTAGAAAACAGGTGAAAACAAAAATCAATGTAAAGATGATAAAGAAGTAAATGTAAACCCATGTTATTAATATTTGGAAACTAGCTTAAGAAACAGGTAATAAACAGAATAATCATTGTGATAATTTGTGTGTGCTTTGCCTGCTTTTAAGGGATTTAAGTCAATCTGCTATATTAGATTAAAAGCTTAAAGCTATGTTAATAAATTCGTGACCAATGTATGTATGCCAGCAATAAATTTAATTTACAGTTTTCATTTATTAATTATGCAAGTAGTGTTTAATTGTGTGAAGGCAAAATTTTAATACAGTAGAGGAAGACTACATTGACCATATACAGGAGCCCTTTGAATACGCAAGTTCCCAGCTATGGGGAAGGAGCCTGCTGGCTGACCGGCCATGGGAACCTGGACACCAGGTTCTAGATCTCTCGATGGGGCTGGTGTAGTTCCTGCCTGGCCATCAAGGGGAGGTGTCAGGCTTCAAATGAGGGAGCCCACTGGCAGCACTTTGGCTAAGCAGGCAGCCTGTGAGAAAGAATCTTCAAGTACAAACTGTGCTTGAGGCAGCACTTTCTGGGCGAGGAGCCTTTTCTTTCTCCTCCTAGCCATTGGGTGGTTACCACTCACCCGCATCCTGAGGCAGAGAGACACTAGAAGGGCACTGACATGGACTCTCAGAAAGGGACGCTGATGCCTTCCTGGATCCCACACAAGGAAGCTGACCGTGCATTGCCCCCGTTGACTGCACTCAGATGGATATGCACATAGTTGTTCCCGGGTAAACCCAGAGTACATCTTCCGATGCCCATGTGGCTTCTCTGGGATCCCAGAACAAAGCCACTGGGTCAGGGGCCTGGGATAGCACTTTACAAGGAACCTAAGAAAAGGACCAAACACCAACCCAGATGGCACAGAGTTCCTGGGCAAGTCACTCCTTTGTCACCTGGAGCCTGGTGCTTGCAGGCTCTGCCAGCTGCTCCAGCTGCACAGCTGGGGCTGGGAAGGGGCTCTATCACCTGTGCCTTTCTTGGCGTGAAGAAAAAATTTGCTTTGCTCCCGCCACTGTCCTGCTTCTGCTACCTGAGAGCAAAGCCACGCCCAGGTCTTCACACTGGCAGCCGCTTTGGGAATGTGTTTTCTGTGTCATAGTTTCTACAAAAATAGCTGCAGAGCTGGAGGACAGCCCTCCTCCAACTCCTCTCCAAAGATTCTCCTCCAAAACAGGAGCAGAGCTGCCCATCGGGATTTGGCCTGAGGATGGAAAGACCTGGGGAGACATTTTCTGTCTGCACAGAAGAGGCCTCTTAGAATCCCAGACTCTCAGCTTTTAATCCTCTTTAGGTTCCTATTGATAAGTTTCTCGGCATCTCTTTTTAAAAGATGGGAGAATTAGCAGGGGGGAACCCGGTGGCTTGGTAGCAGAAACACACCTACAAGCTTTGTTCTCTTCCAGCTCCTGTTCTGCCTGAACATTTTCCTGTTCCCATTTATAAAAATCTGCATCTCAATGTTAAAATGCACACACACACACATTATATTTGCATGTCAACTTCCTGTCTTTACATGTGGGCCAAAAGGCCTCCATCTGCTCAAAGCGGCGCACTCTTTAATACTGCACACCCAAGGTTAACCCTTTGGAATTGCATCTCTGTTTCTTTGGCTATTTGTCTACTTGTCTTTCATTGTACTTTATTTATATCCCTATTAGTCTTGAAAAATAAACTAAGAAAGAAATGCTTTCTGTGTGCAATATTTTAAAGTACTGCTCAAGGACTACTTGGCCAGTGATGTTTTCCATTATTACTACTATTTTTCAATGTTGTTGCTTCTTTTGGGTTTGTCTTATGCTCCATTTACTTAGGAGCATAAGGTTTGAGAATAATTAGGTTTGAGAAAAGCAGGTGTTTTCTCTCTCCTTTTCCTCCCAGGGAAGTTTTGAAGAAATTTTCCTATGAACATTTTATCAACATGCCTGTTCATTCTGCTATGCAGCTAGGCCATTTGCAGCTTCCCCTTTATTTTGGAGGAGATGTTGCACAGCATTGCTTTGCAATCTTAAAGTCTGACTAATTGTCCTGTTTGATGGATTATCCAGGTGCACCAGACCTGACTTTGACTTTGTAATTAAGGACTTTTTGGAAGTCAGAGAAAGTACCTGCCCTGCAGCAAACTTCGGCAACGCACAAAACCTATTCAGGCAAATATGGACAAGACTGTTTACCTTCAAGGAGAGGAGAGTGGGTGTTTGTTACAAAGTTGAAACATGTGAGCGGATACCATGGTTTCCTGATCCTAGAATCTCCCAGATGGCTGGCCAGCCCCCCTAGGAATCACCCACAGACCTCAACTTACTGCCAGAGATAGGGCTCCTGCTGTGCCCCCTCCCCACTCACCAACTTCTCCACAGAGGAAACTGCTGTCAGGTGTGGGGGACATAGGGCTTCCTGTGGATTAATAAGCATGCACAGGAGGGCTCTGATTGAAAAATATGCTGTTACTGATAAGAAAATGGTAGATGTCATTGTAATTTGGGAGATGTTATTTCCAGACACCATTGTAACAAAAGGGGATGTGGTACACATGACTGAAAAATATAGATGTGAGTGCCTCTCTGTGGCTGCTGTAGGCCTGATGCATGCTGGGAAGAGCCAAAATGGCCAAGTTCTGAGTGTGTGCAGAGAGGGGAGGTTGGAGGGGATGGGGCAATCCTTAAATCAGAGGATAAATCTCCCCCTCCCCTCCTCTCTTCCTCCTTCTCCTTCTCCTTCCCTTTCTAGTCCACAGAATACTTGTGTTTTTATCTCTTCACCCAAAAACTTAGTTTTTGAGCTGTGTCTTCTCTCTGTCCCCATCCTGTGTTTCTGGGATCAAATGTCATGAGTTGTTCATTATTCTAATTCCACAATCCAGCTTTAAGGCACTGGGCATGGAGTTAGACCCTCAGGTTTGTATCATGGCTCAGGTATGTTACTTAATTAAGATGGCTAATATGTATGTGCTTCAGCCTCTCTACCTGGGAAATGGAGATAAACATCCTCCATACCCCTTAGGGCTGTTAATAAGGATAGAATGGCACTTTATAAACGGAAGGACTTTGTAAACTGTAAAATGTTATGCAGAAGCAGGAGATTTTTATGGCAATGATGATTCTTTCAAAGGCATTCTATAAATTCCTTGCAATCCTGGTGGTTTAGGTGTCAAGTTCACCTGACCATGCAGCCTCTCTATGGCTAGACTTATCCAGGAGACCTAGAACTTGAGGCTCTGATCTGGTGAAGAGCTTCCTTCCTAATCTTGACCAAGGAATAGTCACATTCTCAGCTATGCAACGATCACAGTCAAAGACAATCCATAAATGAATAAGTGTGACACGTATTTATGGACACAGACATTTGAATTTCATATAGTTTTCACATGCTACAAAGATTATTTCTTTTTTGAAATTTTTAGCTATTTGAAACTGTGTAAACCATTCTTAGAAAACCATTTAGACCAGACAAAAACAGGCAGTAGTTGGGATGTGGCCTGAGGGCTTCATTTGCTGACACCTGTCCTACACAACGCTCAGGAAGGAGCCTCTTAAAAGGCTAGGTTGACTGTGAGTGTCAGAGAGATAAAAAAGAGGACAGGAAGCTATTTAGACGTGTGTCACAGGTCCCTTACTTTTTATGACCCTCCACTCTGCCTGGTTGATGTCAAAGCATCTTAAATGACAACATTGAGATCTACACTCAAGGCTCTTGAATAAAATCTCTCCTCTCCAATCTTTATCAAGAATCACATAACAGTGTGAGAAATGCTCACCTGTCTGAATTCAAATAACAAACTCAGAGACAGAAGTATGGCGAAAACAAGACTTTTAATACGTTCTCCAGAGTGGGTGTCTGGTTGTATAGGCACACATGGAGTAGCAATCACAGCCTATTTATCCCCAAAGTGTGAGAGTCCCTCCTCCAGTTCCTCATTGGCTGAGTACCATGGGGCTAATAGTTTCCTCATATGTTGCCTAGGTCTTATTGTCTCCCCTTAGGGTATTTAAAAAAAAAATGGGCTGAGGCCTTTTCTATTTGTGTTCACCTCTCCCTGTCTAGTTGAGGCTGGCGCCTCGTGGGTTTCCACCATGATGCTGGTTCACTTACACAGTTCTTTGTTCTTATATCCTCTTCCCTCCTTCCTACATTCTGTTTACCCTGGGGAAATCCAGTAACCATTTCCATTAAAAGTTGACTATGCTGGAGATGGATCACAGACCCACTTCCTACAACAGCAACAACAACAATGGCAGCAATAATGGTATTTATGGCTGATTTGCCTGGGGCGCATACAGCTCATCTAGTCCTACACTCTGTTCCTTTGAGTAATCCAGACCTGCAAGTGCTGCCAACGAGGTTCCACTGTGGCCCATTGCAAAATTGATCCTGAGTTGCGTTTTAGTAATGAGCCCTTGGTCCACACTAAAGGCACCATGAGAAACAACAAATGTGAGTCACTGTGGCCTCTCTTATTGAGATGCTGCCCAGGGTGCCATCTCTCCAAGAAGAACTTTCTCTTATCACACATCCAGGTAGCAGAAAAAGCTGGACATCCCCTTAAAAACTGGTTTTACCTTGCAATATTGCAATGTCCTTGTTTCACTTGGTTTCAAGAGAGCTCATAGTCAAATACCTCTAGTGACTATAAAATATCTTATAAGTCATGAGCAGCAAAGATTTACTGAGCATGCAGTATGTGCTCAGCACTTTTCACGCAGTCCTTTGCACTTAATCCTCCCACAGCCCTGAGAGGTAGATTAATTTATTATCCCTTTTGTAGAGGGATGATGAATGGCTTCCAAAGACATCCATGTTCTCCCTTGAATGTTACCTTATCTGGCAAAAGAGAGTTAGCAATTATGATTAAACTAAGGATCCTCAGAGAGTGAGATTATCCTAATCACAAGGGAGGCAGAGGGAGATTTGATGCAGAAGAAAGCAATGTGATAGCTGCTATTTTGTTGGCTTTGAAGATGGAAGAAGAGGCAGTGAGCCAAGGAATGCAAAGCACGCAGTTATAGAAGCTGGAAAAGACAAGGAAAGACATTCTCCCCAAGACAGTGTGGCCTTGACCAAGGGAAACTGCCTTTGGACTTCTGATCTCCAGAACTCTAAAAGAATAAACGTGTGTCACTTTAAGCCACCATTGTTACAGCAGCTACAGGAGACTCATACACCTTTTGTATATTCAAGAACAGGTGACTTAAAGAATATTGCCTAAGGGTTGGAATGAGATTTGCTGACTCCAGACACCAAGATCTTATCCCTTATACTGCCTCATCTTTTGTGCTTGTCCTAACTACCTTGGCGTTATTATTTACTTTGTTTCCTCTCTCCTTATCCTTCTTCTCTCACTGGCAGTTCATCTTCCCATCTTGTACTTTTGTAATCTACTGCATGTGTGATAGAGTCAGTGTATAAACATACTGGTGGACATTTGCGGCATGTGCATGGGCTTTTTCTAGGCCTGCAAATTTTTTTATGATTTAACTATAGAAAAGCTGCTGACTGCTTTTGTTCCCCCTTTGCTTTCGTAAAGACTGTTGCTCTTTTCTTTACTGTAGCACTAACAGTTGGACAGAGCGGGACTTCTGTTTTTTTCAGACAGTTTTGCTCACTTCCTGCTCAGTGTTCAGAGCCCAGTGAGTGTTTATGAGGTTCTTTCTTCTCAAGGATTTTTGTATTATTCAAAACAGTTTATAGCCTAAGATTTCCCATTCCCACTAAAATTATAAAATAAAAAGAGAAGGGAAAAAATGAAACAGTAAACCCAGAAAACAATGAATCCTTTGTTTTGTCAGCTGACCCTCCCACATTCACACGCATATTAGAATTCTTGAAGCCCCTAAACACCAGGGCTGGGCAGGCATGACACATGTAGCCTTTGCACTGTGTTACCAATGTGAAGGCCTTGGGGATAGAGGCTGTGGGGAGGGAGGGCGCCTGTCCCACTGTGAATCCTGAATCTGAAAGGAAACCACCTCCATCTGGGAGGGGGTATGCAGCCCGGTCTCTGGCAGCTCAGTGGCTATGGAGACATGAAACAGGGCCTGTCTCTTGAGAAGCTCCCAGGACTCTGCTTCCCTTTCTGTTGACACCAAGTGAACCAAAGATTCCCTCTGACATTAAAGCTCTTAAAATGATGCTGGTTCAAGCTCCTATAGTTTCTTTCCTAAATTATGGATTCTTTCGGCTACAAAGTCTGCATCTAGCCCTAAACACCTCTCAATCTAATACCCATGCTCCTATCTATTACCAGAGGGATCATTCCAAAATGCATTCTCCTCATTGCCAGAGGGATGCAGCCCAACCTTGTCTGGATCCCCTGGTGTATTAGTCAGGGTTCTCCAGAGAAACATTACCAATGGAATCACATCTGTAATGTATACATGTTACATATGAGATATAGTATATATAATGCATATGTATTCCAGAAGAAGATTTATTTTGAGGTATAGGCTCCCATGACTATGGAGGCTGAGAAGTCCCATGATCTGCTGGCTGGGAGTTGGAGACCCAGGAGAGCTGGTGGTGTAGTGTGAAGACCTGTGAACCAGGGGAGCTGCAAGCAGGAGGTACAGCCCAGCTCAGCAGTCAGGTGGAGAGTGAGTTCTTCCTTCTTCCACTCTTTTGTTCTACCCAGGCCCTCAACTGGTTGGAAGATACCCATCCTCACTGATGAGGGCGACCTGCTTTACTCAGTCCACTGATTTAAATGCTAATCTCTCTGGAAACACCCTCACAGACACCCCTAGAAATAATGTTTAGCCGTCTATGTGGGCATTCCCTTGCCCAATCAAGTTGATGCGTAAAATTAACCATCACACTCAGGTTCTGACCCCATTGCCCACCTCGTGTCTCATCCCCTCATGTTCCAGTCCTTCCTCAGAGCTCTGAACTCTGTGGCTGTTCACATGCCCCTCCTTCACACATGCCATTCCTTCCTTCTCCACCTCTATTCCATTTGGCATCAGGCAGAACAATAGACAGCAGGACATTAAGAGCAATAGCTATAAGACTGTCAAACTACAGCGGGAAGGCCGGGGAGGGCTGGGGGGCTGGAGGGGGGGGGGTTAAGAGATCAACCGAAGGACTTGTATGCATGCATATAAGCATCACCAATGGACACAAGACACTGGGGGGTAGAGGAGGCCAGGGGAATGTCAAGGGGGGGGAGGGGGGAAGGAGACATATGTAATACTCTTTGTAATACTTTAAGCAATAAAACAAAATTAAAAAAAAAAGAGCAATAGCTATGGAGTCAGAAAGGCCTCGGATCAATTCATTAATTGCATAAATATTTACTCAACATCTTCTCCGTGCAGCAGGGATGTTATTCTGCCACTGTTGCTTGTGCAGCAGCCTTGGATAATTACCTGACATCTCTAACCCTCAGTTAGCACTTCTATAAAATAACACATAGGAAGCACTTGACCTGGTGCCTGGCACATATAAATCTTTCATGAACATGAGATGCTATAGTTACTATTTGTATTTTTCTTTGAGGTTGAATTCAAGCTTGGTGTCCCTGCCCCAGACATTCCCCAACATCACCCTCTCCAGCTACCATGTCCTCTGCTGCACAATGCATGCATCTATTCCAGCCCTTAATACAGAACACTTACCCTGTTGTTTAATTGTTTGACTCCCACTATTCTTGGACAAAAACAGCATCTCCCCCATTTCTTTTTTCTGAGTGTCCAGATCAGGGCTTGTGCCCACATTCCTGGAGCAGAGAGAGGCATTATCCCCAGGTGGGTGAATGCTATGCTCTTGTTCTTTCCCTGATTCATCTGCTCCTCTTGCCTCTCCTGACAGCAACTTGAAAGGTTGTACCAAGCTTAGCTGTAAGCCGAAGGCTGGTCAGGGAGCTGAACCAGCCATGGCAACTTTTATGGGAGGATGAATTGGGAAAAGGAGTCCTGAGAAGTCCATTCATCTCAAGTCTTGTTTGTCATCCTGCACCTAAAATGAACAGATGCCAGCAGAAAGCATCCCATTCCCATGGGGAAGAGCAAGAGTAATGAGATCAACACACCAGCATCAACCTTTCATTCTCTTTTACATTAAAAAACAACAAAAAAATTGTACACTTTAGTGTTCCATGTTCCTTCTTTTAAAGGAATAAAGTTAAGTCGGTGTTGCCTCAGAGAGGTCCAGATGGTCATCTCTTTGGGTGGCAGCTGTAGGGATCGTCTATCTGCTCATAACATCTCCACTACTCCCCAGAGTAGAGTACACCAACTTAGATGCTTAGCGAGATCTCCTTCCACCTCCTTCAATCCAAACAACAGTTTGCCCATAGTTTATGTCCAAAGTGTCATATTTCACAATGCCATGCCCTTTCATGAGCCCATCTCTCTAATCTTCATTCAAGAGATGATCCTGAGGCCAGGCTCATTTCTCCCCACTCAGGCCCCCTTAATGGACTGAATTGTGTCCCTTCCCCAATTCATATCTGGAAGCCTAGTCATCAGTACTTTAGAATATGACTGTATTTGGAGACAGGACATTTAAAGAGGCGATTAAGCTTAAATAAGCCCTAATCCAATAGGACTGGTGTCCTTATAAGAAGGGAGAAACACTAGGACTGTGTGGGCATAAAGGAAAGACCAGGCGAAGACTCAGGGAGAAGACAGCCTCTGCAAGCCCAGGAGAGAGGCCGCAAAAGAAACCAAACAATTTTTTTGTTGTTTCAACCACCACATCCAGGGTGTTCTATTATGACAGCCCTCATAATAGAACTAATTTAACAACCAAAGGGTTGGCTCAGACACTGATTATTGCAATTTATTGCATTCTGTTCATTAGATTGCAATTTCTGTTGGTTTATCTGTTTGCCCTGTTGGGGTAACCACCAGGTTCATTCCCTTCTACTATGTGCAGCACTAGAGAAAACCCAGGCGTTCATACTGCAAGATAAGTTTTTGTCTAACTAATGAGCGATGCTGTTTCAGCAGAAGCTCTGGAAGTGTTATGAGAAGGACAGAAACCTCCTTTTTAGCCAAAGCGATCTTTTCACTCAACTTGCAAACTAAACAAACTATCCAAGGATACAATTTGAGGGAGGGGACGGGGGATTGGAAGCATCTTTCCCTAATTTTGCAGAGGCGAGGCTTCATGACTTGAAGACTCATTGGTCACTGGGTTCCTTTTCAGGCTCTGTGGGATTAGTGGATTCTATACCTAGATTCTCAGTGTCTTTTTCTTGTCCTCTTTGTCACTCTATTCAGGCTCTTTCCTACCCCCACCCTTCCTTCTCCTAAGGGCTCCAAATGGCCCTCGCAGACCTGCTGCAAGTGGAGAAAGTGTTCAGCCACTAATTCCCTCACCTTTTACACACCCCAACTAAGTGCTACAGTAGCCCATGTTTGTGGGCCTTCATTTCCCCTAAAACACACATGGATATTTATTTAATTATTTTAAATATATTTTTATTGATTTCAGAGAGAAAGGGAGAGAGAGAGAAAAAAATATCTCACTATGTTGCCTCCTGCATGCCCCACACTGGCTGCCTCTTACATGCCCCACACCGAGGACCGAGCCCCCAACCCCGACATGTGCCCTGGCCAGGAAGCAGACTGTGACCTGGTTCATAGGTTGATGCTCAACCACTGAGCCACAAATGGATAGTTAAAGACCTTACCACAACTCTGGTAGAGCACTTCCAAGCTTGAGTCCTTGCAGGCTGTGTGTGTGGGCCAGGCTGGGGTGCCACCACCGCTGGGAGAAATCAGGGTCCAGATGAGGAAGGCAGCAGTGAAACCCTTCATGGTGTGGGCCAGGCTTGTGTGTGAACAAAGGAAAAATAAGAGGCCCAATAAGAAGGGCCTTCAGGGTGGTTCTTCCTCTCCCCTCATTAAAAGGGTGACATGTTCGGTTTCACTTCTCATATTTTATGCTCCTGGAGAACCACTGTGAGTAGCACAGTCTGTTAGCAGAGCCATTTGAATACTGTTCCCCCAGGACCTGGGACACTTGAATCAGAGTGAAGCTAGTCTAGGTGGGGGGTAGGTTGGATGTTGACTTGCTGCTTTCACAGAGAGAAACTAGGCAGTGATGTGTGGCCTTATGCCTCAGGTCCCCGCAAAACATCCCGCCTAAGAGTCCCCACCCCAGGTGGAACTGTGAACTCAGGGGGGGTAAGCCACAGGCCATCTTGTGCTTTCCATCAGCAGGCCCCAGGTCCCTGCAGGCTTCTCATGCGGGCTGTGGACCCTGGACCTGGCTGGTGCTGGCAGGCAGCATCCGGCATTGGGGATCTGGAATGAGGCTTTTGCCCTATTGGCATTTTTCTCTCTGGTTTCAGCTCCACTCTCTGGACTTGTGCAGCTGCTAATACAGAGCCTTTTTCTGGACGCTGCAAATGTGGTCTCTGAAAACGAAGGGGAGGGAGTCGCCCTAAGAAGTGAGCTGTAGCCTACTTTTGGTTCAGCTTGGTGGACGGGGTAGGGGAAGATGGGGAAGTGAGGGCCTCCCTTTTATGAGTGGGAATCTAATTGGTTTGGTCATTGGCAAGATTGTTAAAGTCATGTCTCACTTTCTTTTCAAAGCCAAGATTCTGTCTCCCTATCCCAGTACTGTTGCCCTGATTCCAGACAGCAAGGTTTCTGAACACTGATTCCTACCCCCACCCAACTGCACCTTCGCTGGAGAGAACTGGAGTCAGAGCCAATACTGGCAGATTTTAGGAGCAACAGAGAACCCTATTTCCCCTGGGAGAAAAAGCATTTCACTAAGCACAGTAGGTGAAATTGACAAATTTTGCCGATGGCTAAATAAGAATTAAAGTCATCTCAAAACTGTTTTTGAAGTGGAATGTAATTGCCAATAAAGACAAATAAATGTGTTGACTTAGTTGATGGATGCTTTCCATTTTTTTTGGGGGGGGGGGAGACATCAGAGACTAGTCATTTGGGGCAGGTCTGAATTGATTTTTTTTTTTTTAGGTACTCATCCGCAAATAAGTACAGTGATATTGGCTTTCAAAAGTGGTTCTCAAAGTATGGTTCCTGGGCAATAGCATCAATATCAACCAGGAGCTTATTACAAATGAAAATTCTTGGGCTACATGCAAGACCAACTGAATCAGAACTTCTGGATGGGGGCCAGCCAGCACTCTGTGTAGTAATAAGCTCTCTGATGCATTAAGAACTCAGGGTGAAAGTTGAGGCCCGAAGAAGAGGAAGGTGAGTTGCTCTAAGAGGAGACAAGATAGCACCGCGTGGTCTGTGTGAACAGAGTTCAGCTATGCTGTGAACAAGAGCTCAGGTGAGAGCCGGAAGCTCAATGTTTAAAGTTGTGGGCCCAGGGAGCATTTAATCTCTGGTGGTTTCAGGACAAGGCCATGGCAGCTTTCCCTGGGGACCTTTGAGGTCTCTAAAGCTGTGAGAGAGCTCTAAACAGTGAGTGAGGAGAGCAATCAAGGCGAAGTCCTTCCACCCTGCAGAGCACAGCACGACCAATACACCAGCAGACCGGCCCAGGGGTGCAGAGCAGGGAGCAGGCAGGCTGGCAGAGAGCTGTGAGTGGCTACTAGTAAGGAAATCAGGGCATCTGAGGACCGGGCCAAAGATATTTGTCAATCAAAAGACCTGGCAATGAAAAGAATCATAATTCAGAGATAGCATTGGCATTCAGAAATGTTCAAAAGGGACCATCCATTGAGAGGCTCTGGAGGCGTGGTGATGCTACAGCCGTGGTCTCATACCTTGGGGGTGGGGGGAGTGGGAATCAGCATCAGCTGGATGGCTTGTTAACACACAGATTGCAGGCCCCACTTAGGGGTCTGGGGTGGGGCCCTATAACCTGCATTTCTAACAAGTTCCTAGATGCTGCTGCTGCTGGGCTGAGGCCACAGTTTGAGAGTTTTTCCCTAGATTATGGAATTTGTTCTCTTGCAGAGCGTACAATTTTTAAAAATCCTCTTATAAACAACATGTTCTTCTGCTATATGACGCATAACATTTTGTAAAACACAACACAGCCAAAGAGGAGTAAGGAATGAGCAACTTTCTGGAAGGAGTTCAGCATCCTGAAGAGCAGGATTTGACTGAAATCATCAGTATGGCTCACTAGTTCCAGCAGTCCATACCAGCTTGAGGAGTGCTTCAGCTAGCAACGCTGTAGAGTTCACAGAAGAGTTTATTGATAATGTCCTGTTCCCTAACCATAGAATAAAATTAGAACAAATTCATGATATTTATTTTGAAAATGGCCTTTTACATGTAAATGTCAACCAAATATACTAGTACTGTCAGGCTCTGATCCTGACTCCCAGGACCCTGTAGAAGCTGCGCTGTTCTGGTCTCCTTCAGACTTCTCTTCTACTTCGTTTGCTAATCCTCTTCCTCCATGTTTCAAGCTGCTCTCCTTGCATAGAGTTTTGCTTGGGGACGGTGTCTATATTTTCCTGAAAGGTAAAACGTTATGATCAGGATGGCTGTCACTAAAAATGTTCTTAAGAGGAAAACTCATGTTTAGGAAGAGACTTTATGAATAAAAGGTGAGATTCTGAGGGCAAGAGTCCAACATAAAAGGGTAAGAGGGTAGCGGCTCCACATGAGGGAGTTGGATGGACCAGACCTTGCTGCAGAGAACAAGGCAAAGAAAAGAGAAAAGTGTAGAAACAGTCTGCTTCCCACAGAAAAGGAGAAAAATGTCATCTATTTACCTGTTTCAGATTAATTCACTCGTTTATTCGGCAGATATTTATTAAGCATTCCAACATTCCAGGTACAATTCCAGGCACCAGAAGTCCAGCAGATCAAAGAGCCGATTCCCATAGAGCTAACTTTCTAGTGGGAGAAGACAACCAAAACGTTTGTTTAGTAAAAGCGTTTAGTAAAAGAAAAGACACTGCACTTCTTGAAAAATTGCTTGGTTTTCACAGAAAATTGAACTGAGATTTCTGAAATCCTTTCAGCTTCCTGTTGCTGAAAGGAGTAGAGTTGTGGGCCCGGGGAGTTAGTGTCTGTATACACTAACTGCCCCTCCCTTTTAATTTGCCCCAGACTGGTAGTTCATCAGAGCTTTCCAGTAACTGTTCTAATAGACGAACTCTAGCAAGCCTTTCCTCTTAAGAACATTTTTAGAGATACTGCCTCTTCCAACTTCCTTATTATTTCTCCATTTATTAACATTCCTATTTATTTATTCTGGGGACATAATATGCAAAGTATGGGGCCATAAACTCTATGATGAACTACAAACAGAAATGATTTTGTTTTGTTTTGTTTTGTTTTGTTTTGTTTGGGGAACAGGTATGCTGGGCCAAGAAAGAAGTGGGCTTTATAGATTAGTCTGATCAATTTCCCAATGATGAAAATGGCCACAAGTTTCCCAATGATTAAGGCACAAGAAACTGCTCTGAGATTCAGAGAGGGTGGGTCTAGTCCAGTGATGGCGAACCTTTTGAGCTCGGCGTGTCAGCATTTTGAAAAACCCTAACTTAACTCTGGTGCCGTGTCACATATAGAAATTTTTTGATATTTGCAACCATAATAAAACAAAGATTTATATTTTTGACATTTATTTTATATATTTAAATGCCATTTAACAAAGAAAAATCAACCAAAAAAATGAGTTCGCGTGTCACCTCTGACATGCATGTCATAGGTTCGCCATCACTGGTAGTCTGAAAAGACTCATGTACACTGTCTAAAATTTCTCTGCTGCCTGGGACAAATTAGCAACTTGTAGCTAAAACTCTCTCCAGATTGAGATGTTCTCAAGATTTCATTCTGTTAAGATTGAAATGACTTTGATAAGCTGAAGGGAAAGCATTAGGAAGGAAACCAAAAGTGTGGGTCAGAATGAGGAGAGTTCTATTACGTGCTATGAAGAGGGGTCCTAATTTGCAGTTGTAGCTTGTGCCTTGCCTCTGGCTTCAGTATGTACCTCCCACTCTGGTTGGTTCCATATTTTCAGCTGGTCATCATGGGGTTTACATGAGTCACTTTGAGCCACATTGTTGGAGAGCATATTTTGCTGGACGGGCAGGTGGTAGTTGGAATGAAATAACTTGCCCATTATTTGCATCAGAACTCAGAACATTTTCTTGACTTCTCTCTCCTGATGTTGGCTATGGGATGGATCCATCTAGAATTCTCCCTGAAGTAGTAAGCTTACTCAGCAGTAATTTTGACATCTACACTAATAAAAGAGAAAAACGGTAATTGGCGTACGGCGCTACCCTTTTCATTGGCTAATCAGGGCTATATGCAAATTAACTGCCAGCTAAGATTGGCAGTTAACTGCCAACTAAGATTGGCAGTTAACTGCCAACAAGATGGCGGCTCATTTGCATATGTAGGCACAATGCAGGGAGGCGAAAGGGAAAGCAGGAAGAAGCCCCCTGCCACTGACAGTGATCTGAAACCCAGGGAGGAGCTAAGAGCTGGGGGGCAGGGCAAAGGCGGCCCTGGGGCCGCCTTTGCCCAGCCCCCAGCCATGATCAGAGAATCAGGCACCTTTGCCGCCCTGGCCAGTGATAGCAGGAAGTAGGGATGGAGCCAGCGATGGGAGCTGGGCACGGTCAAAGCTGGCAGTCCCGGGAGTTAGGGGTCCCTTGCCTGGGCCTAAAGCGGAGCCCACGATCGCGGGGCCGCTGCAGCTGCGGGTCCCCGCTGCCTGGGCCGGACGCCTAGGCCAGAGGCGTTAGGCCTGGGCAGGGGTGGAGCCTGCAACCGCGGGGAGCTGGGGGTCCCCTGCCCAGGCCTGACACCTCTGCCGGAGGCCTCAGGCCTGGTCAAGGGGCTGATCCGGTGATTGGTGATCGGAGGATGATGAGGGTCAACTCCTCTGGCCGAGGCATCAGGCCTGGGCGGGGGGCGGAGCCGGGGACTGGGGGGATATGATGGTCCCCGTGTCAGGCTTGGGCGGGGGGTGGAGCAAGCGATCAGAGGGAGATGGGGGTCCCCTGCCCAGGCATGATTCCTGGGCCAGAGGCCTCAGGCCTGGGCGGGGGCCAGAGCCAGTGATTGGGGGAGAGATGGGGGTCCCCTGTCCAAGCCTGACACCTCTGGCGGAGGCGTCAGGCCTGGGAAAGGGGCCGATCAGGTGATCGGAGGGTGATGGGGGTCTACACCTCTGGCCGAGGCATCAGGCCTGGGCAAGGGGCAGAGCCAGCAATCCGAGGGGTCTGGGGGTCCCCTGCCAAGGCCTGATGCCTGGACCAGAGGCATCAGGCCTGGGCTGGGGGCAGAACCAGTGATGGGGGGAAATGAGGGTCCCCTGCCCAGGCCAATCCTGCGATTGGAGGTGATGGGGGTCAACGCCTGAGGGCTCCCAGTATGTGAGAGGGGGCAGGCTGGGTTGAGGGACACCCCCCCACACACACACACCCAGTGCACGAATTTCGTGCACCGGGCCCCTAGTATAAGTAATAATCTTTGAAATAGCCTGTTTATTTATTCCCTGGAATAAATAAGAATAGCCAAATGTGCTGGACCGCTGTTATGTGCCAGGCACTCTTCTAAGCACTCAGTATGCATTCCCTCACTCATTTAATCCTCAAAACAGCCTTGCAATATAGGTGTGGTACCATCATTCCACTACCACAACTTTGAAATCCCAAGTCTTGGAAAAGGAGTCTTTAAACATACTTTTGCTGGAAAAATCTGATCTAAAATATATAGTCTTATCAGTTTAATAGTCTCAATTTAGAGAATTATTTTATTATACCTAACTGAATATTAATTTGTTTCACTGCAAAAATATTAATGTGATTGATTAATGAGCAATGGACCCTGTACCAGACCCCACTTGGAGTGTTATAAAATATAAACCCTATTACCTTTTTAAAATCAAGAAATTCTGAGTTTTAAATAGATCTGTACTAAAGATTTCAGTGAAAGGGTACTGGACTTGTTCTGTGGTGATCCTCATTATCAAAATGAGGAAACTGAGGCACAGTTAGAAATTAGTCCAAGATCACACATTGGGTAAAGCCAAGTTGAAAGTCAGACAGACTCCAGAATCCAAGGTTCTTGACCCCAGAGAAAATGGCCTCTTTACTACTGAGCCTTTATGTTTGCTTATCCTCCTCTCTAGTGAGATCAAAGCAAATTATCCCCACCACTTAGAGACTGACGGGACTGGCCTTTGTAGCTTCAAGGAGTAGGCATCTCTGTCAGAGAACTGCCACAATGGGAAGTTGGGTGCTGGGGCATATAGGGGCCGTGCACGTGGAATGGGTTTTGTAGTCAGCTGGCTTGGGCAGAAATCTTGCCTCTGCTGTGTGGTATTGGAATGTCACATAACCTCTCTGACTATAAGTTCTTTACCTTTGCAAAAGTCAATAATAATCAATAAATGGTACTTTTTTTTCTTTTTCTTTTTTACTATCTTTTACTCTTAAAGGAAACCAGATCCTGGGAGAGGCTTGAGAGGCAGGCTAGAGAGTCTCTCAAGAACCTAGTTTGCATGCTTTGCTCTTTAGCCAAAGCCAGGCCCTCCACCCCATGGAAAGGTGGCTAACTGGATGAGTTTATGTGGCACATAAATTATTCTTACTAGAGGCCCAGTGCACAGGTAGGGTCCCTAGGCCTAGCCTGTGATCAGGGCCATCTTCCGCCTGTTTGTCAGTCCCCAGTCCCGCCCTGCCACTGACACCCACCCCAGTTCCCCATTTGCCATCTGGTGACCTATAGGAGCCTGCAGGCCGGGAGGAGGGACCAAGAGGTCTGCCTTCCACCCACTCTTCAGTCCCCAGTCCTGCCCTGCCACCACCCACTCTGGTTCCCCATGGTTCCCTGTTGGCCATTCAGCGATAGGAGCCTGCGGACTGGAAGGAGGGACCAAGAGGTGGTCAATGAACCGCATAGCGACTGGTTGATTGGTTGTTCTGGTCATTACACCATTATGGTTGCTGGCCTTTTATTATATAGGATGGGAGAAATATATTCCCATTAGAACTGTGAAGTGACAGTTCAGGAGAGAGGCCATGGGAGTGGCCCCAAATGCCGGGGTCCAACCCCAGCGGGTCCAGGGGTCCCCAAAGGTGTGGACGGAGTCGGTGAAGAAGGAATGACATGGAGACGGAGTTCAGTTGATCAGCAGCCTAGCCAGGATCACTAGCCAGGATCTCCAGCCAAGTTCTGGTCTGGATCTCCAGCGAAGTTCTGGTTAGGATCTCCAGCCAGGTTCTGGTTAGGATCTCCAGCCAGGTTCTGTGTCCATGTTCTCTTGCTAGGTTCTCCAGGTTCTCCAGCCAGGTTCTGTCTAGGTTCTCCAGCCAGGTTCAGTCACCAGGTTTTAGTCAGGTTCTCTTGCCAATTTCTGTAGTCAGGTTCAGTCCAGGATATTTTGCCATGTTCTCTCCAGCGAAGTTCTTCTGTCTCTAGATTCTGAGGCCAGTTTCTGTCCAGGATCTTTTGCCATGTTCTGTCTCTAGGTTCTTCTCTAGGTTCTGTGCCTCTTGGGGTCCAACCCCAGCAGGTCCAGGGGTTCCCAAAGGCGTAGATGGAGTCAGCGAAGAAGGAAGGACACGGAGGCATTGTTCAGTTGATCAGCAGCCTAGCCAGGATCTCCAGCCAGGATCTCCAGCCAAGTTCTGGTCTGGATCTCCAGAGAGGTTCTGCTGATCAGCATAGAGAGGTTCTCCTGCCAGGTTCTGTGTCCATGTTCTCTTGCTAGGTTCTCCAGATTCTCCAGCCAGGTTCTGTAGCCATGTTCCCTCGCTAGGTTCTCCAGCCAGGTTCTGTCCAGGTTCTCCAGCCAGGTTCAGTCACCAGGTTCTAGTCAGGTTCTCTTGCCAATTTCTGTAGTCAGGTTCAGTCCAGGATCTTTTGCCATGTTCTCTCCAGCGAAGTTCTTCTGTCTCTAGAGAACGTTCTGTGTAGGTTCTGTGCCTCGGTTCTGTCTCCTAAGTTCTGTGTTCTTCTAAGTTCTGTGTTCTAAGTTCTGTCTTGTTACATCTGTATTTATACCAGTTGATTCAATCCTATCAATCTCTATTACAAAGGTTAGGGCGTTTCTTATCTCCATTCCAGGGAGTAAAGATTATGTAGCTTAAGCATGATTGTTCATAGTTAAAGTGATTAATTACCCGCCTGGCACTTAGTTAAGAGGTTTTATTCCCTCCCTAACTTCAGGGGAAAATCCCAACCTGGGGAAACAACCTTTCTCAGAGACCTTGGTTAAAACACATAGTGCCAAGAAGGTGAGCAAACATATTAAGAACAGTATGCCATATATGCCAGGTCCCTTGAAACAGCAAGCATGGACCGGCTCCCGGCACCCAAAGGAGTCTAACGATGCACCTTTCTTATGGCCAGGGCCACTGCCAAAACTAAGGCTCAGATGATTTCACTGCAAGCCGCTTAGCATTCAGAAGCCGAGTTCTTCTCTTTTCCTTTAAAGCTTGGATATGTCAGGAGCAATCACAAGGTTATTGATGAATAAAGCGGGGAAACCCCCCACTTGGTGCTTTCCAGGTAAACCGTGCTTTCCATGGCCGTGGCCTTGCTCATCTGGAATTCAATTGTGTTAAAAAGCCGTAGCCCGGAGTTCACTTCTTGCTCAAAAACTGGTCTTCCCCTTGTTCATGCTTTTGAACTCCGAGATTAGAGACTACCCATCAGGGAGTCAAAGATGAAGTCACTTAAAAATAGTCTGTCCATCACCATGTGCTTTCCATCTGATTGTGTGAGGGTCTCTCCTCCTGTCTGTGTCTGGCCATCTCTGCTGCCACACCCTCTGTGAGGGTCCTCAAGGTCTCCCAGGATCCAGCCTGGCCCCTCGCAAACACACTCTCCAGCTGGCACTGAGATACCTGCTGAGATGCAAAGCTGTGAAGGGTTGCCCTGCAAAGCCCTTCAGAGGGGCCCCATGTAAATGTCCACAGGCCTTGCCTGATTTGGTCTCTCTTACTCCAGTGCCCCAGGCCTCTCTGGGTTCCTGCAGCATCTCCAGCACCTGCTGTTACCTCGCCCTGGAATGCTCTGTGCCCTCCTGCCTTAATGCTTACACTTCCTTCAGAGCTCAGCTCCGCGCTTGCTTCCTGGAGAAAGCTGCTCTGCCTCGAAAGGGTAACTCCCCCTAAACTGAGCTTGTGCCAGGGGGACCTCATCTCTTCACAGCACTGTTCACAGGCCATTATTCTGTGAAGGTCAGATTCCTTTATACTAATCAGTAACTCTCCCCCCACCCTTCCCTCCCTCGTTCCCATCCTTCCTTCTTTCTCTTTCTCTCCTTTCCCCCTGATGGTTGTATGCCCAGTGCCTAGCACATAGCAAGAATTTAGTAAAATAGTTTAGTCTGAATGGATGAAAGACAGGATGGGTGTGGCCCAACAAGCTTGTCTTTTTAGCTGAGGTGACTATACTTCTGGGCTTAGTGGGCCAGCACAGTAAGGCAAAGCAAGCAGCTCTCTATCACTAGGGAGTCTATGGTCCCCACATAGTCAACCAACCATGATGTCATCTTTTCCCAGGAGTATTACAGTTTCCTTTTCTCTCCTTTTGCTTCTCATTCTTAAAGTAATATATTCTAATTGAAGGACTTGGGAGATATACAGGACAACCTTTTCCTGCAGGGAAGCTGAAAAGAGAGGGAAAATAACCACTTGTAGTCTCAATATCCAGATAAACCACGATTGACATTTTGTGAAATATCCTTTCAGTCCACACACACACAAGACCACACTGTACAAACTGCATATACTGTAACATGCTACATCACTTACACTGGTCTCTTAGAATTCTTCCATGACATGACTTTTAATGACTTATAGTATTTTACTGCATGGATTAACCACAATTTATTTAATCAATTTATATTGTTATTAATAGCAAACTAGAAGGAGATAATGAAGCAGCAAATCTCCTTGTTGCTGTATTTTTGTGCAGAAAGGCATGATTACTTCCGCAGGGTAAACTCCTGAAAGTGAAATACTTGGTGAAAAGAATTACCAGCTTTTAAGACTCTTCATACATGCTACCATATTGTTTCCAGACACAGTAATAATACAACAATCCCACCAGCAGTTAGACATCAGTATTTAAAAATTGTTTTGCTTATATTTCTTTCAGCACAAATAGAGTTGAACATGTTTTCATCTTATTGTTATTGATCATTTGTATTTCTTCCTATGAAAATGCCTGTGCATAGCTATTGCCCATTTTTCTATTTTGATATCAAAGGTAAAGACAAGAAATGGCAAGGAAGAGGACTAAATTTAGATCTTCATGAGAATGTAATTAACAAACATTTATTGTTACCTCCTCTTTGCATGGTGCTCTTTATCCTTGGATAAATGGCATTATGAGCTGGTGCAGGTAAAGCAAAGCCTGCCCTGAGAAATGCTTGACACTCAAGTTTACTAGGAGGAGGATGCGGCTATTCATAAAAGACAAGTGCTGATAATATCCATAAACAAATAAAAGTGCTTTAGATAAGAGACTGTATTTGCGTGGGTAATTTCCTCCCCTTTGTGATGATCACCTTAGAAGTTGTGTGGAACAGGAGATTTCTCCGGGCCTGTTGCTGCAGCTGCCACTCTGGACTGTGAACTCCGGCCTGGGCTGCTGCTCCGCTGTTGCTGCTGCGCCTGGGAGTGCGCAGTCTCCTTGGAGCCCCTCCAAAGGTTTGCCAAGAACGATTGAAGGCGTGGGACCAATTCCTTACACTTTGAACATATAGGAAATACCATTACTCAGCAAGTGCTCTCTCCTAAACACCCACTAGAAGAGCAAGCTTGTCAGGGGGAAGTTGGGCGGGGCAATTGGGTTCTGGTCCCACCTCTGACCACCCTGTGACCTTGGCAGGTCACAGAGTCATCTGTAAAGTGAAGCTCGCCAAACCCACGGTTCAGGTTTGAAAAAAAAAAACACTAGATTGAGTATGTATGGAAAGTGCTTGTTACATATTTGGCACTAAAAACCTGGTAATCCTCATTAGGGAATAATTCTCTCGTAAATTAGCAGCTAGGTCTCATAAATGAGCACAATACTTTGTGAAAGGATGCTGATAAGAAAGACTATCAGTAAAATACTACTTCCTGACAACTCTGAGTAAGATTTAGAAGATTTGAGCTTCTTTGTGAACGAGTAGAAACTGCTCTTTTAAGTTAAATGGAAATAATTTACTCCCGTACACTGATAGAATAAAGCCTAATGATTTTTGGAAACAATAACTATGAAACCAAAATGTGGGGTTTGAGTCCAAATTCATTTGTCTCATAAAATTGAAGAATAAAGTCATGGACCAAAAGCAGTTAGTGGAACCAAAGTTTATTGAGAAGCCAGTCCTGGAAAAGGTGCAGCTGGAGTTCCAGGAGCAGGCCAGTGTCCAGAGCTTCCTTCCCATGTTGCCCTGGGAGTAGGTTAGCATCCAAGTTAAGTCTATTAGTCCCTGTGCGGAGGCCATAAGCCACATGGGTGCAGGGGAGTGCATCTCCTACCATCAACCCAAGATCCTAGCAAGTCTGGGAGAAGAGAGAGGAGAGAGGAAGCGCATGCCTTTTAATTTAGGGGGTAGAGATAGCCTTGCTAGCTCCTGATTGGTCTTTTCAAATAATTCTGCTTTAGCAACATCCTTGGATTGGCTTATGCACCTTACTATCTTGTGATGGGTTATCTGCATGCTGCCTGTCTTAGAAATAGCCATACATTTTACAGCTTGTGCCTCCTGAGCACGACCTTCTTTCCCCACCCAATAGGTGTGTCTTACTTAGTAACTCCGCCTAGTTGGGTTCCTCCTCCCATGGTCCTGCCCCAATCTGCCTAGCTTCTTTTGTCTCCTCAACTGAATCAGAACAATATTCATAATTTTTCCAGGCTCCTTGGTTACTGTATTTTACTTAAAAAAAAAAAAAAAAAAAAAGAGTACACATCACAATAAGAACACTGACATAGCAACATTTATATGGTTACCCTAATGGTTCTGTTAGGGGCAAAAATAGAATATTGGGGACTAGCTATAGTTATAAGAAATATTAATATGTCCCATTAACCATGGTTACCTTGTTCTGATTAAAGAAAGGATATTCTAACCTGGCTGGGAGTTGTATACCTCTCATACCACTGGGACCTGGGAGTTAACCTCAGACCTGGAGGTCAACCTTGGAACCTGGGAGTCAACCTTAGAATGTGGTCCATTCTCATTCAAGAACTACCTAATATGATGGAAAGATTAATAACCTTATTGCCCAAACAATGGAGTCCCACCCCAGCTGGCATTGCCTACTTCCCCATGCCTGTAATTCCTACTTCCCCCTGTAATATTTGTCCTATCCAATATAAGCAGCTGTCTTATGGAGTGTTGGAGAGCAGACTTTTGTTGATGACCCATGGCTCTTCCATACTGCTGGCAGTATTGGAATAAACGATCATATATGATTCAACCCTGTCTCTGTTTAATTGACTGAAGTAGTGACAAGCAGCCCAGATCCACTGGTTGTCTGGTTTCACTTCTCTGAACTTTCTTACTTCAGCCTCAGAATAGCCATTTCCATCAGTCCGATATCACATCTCTGTTGAAGAAAAGGCCTTTGCCATTCACCTTTGAATCCCTGCTGCCTTGAATGGTGTGTACCTCATAGTTCATGGTTTTTAGAGTTAGTGGGGTACATAATAATAATAAAAACTAATATTTTAAGGGCCTCCAAGATGATAGATACCATGTTTAACATGGATTTAAGGTAAGTATTATATAGTACCCATTATACAGATGAAGAAACTGAACTTTATAGCAATTAAGTAATTTGTTCAATGTCGCACAATGGCAGAGGTGAGACTCAAACCTGGAGCTAATATTCAAGTCCATTTTCTTAAGTACAACATTCTATGGCCCCAGTAAGGGAGAGATTGGGTGGGTGGGTGGTGACTTCGTTCTGGCCCCACCTCTGATAAGTTATTTGGTAAAGGAATAAATGCAGGATGAGAAAGATTAGGTCTCTTTTCTAAGGTCACAAAGCATGTTAACACATTGTGGATGGATCACGAGAATTATGGCTTCATATCACACAGTGTTTCACAAAGTATCATACTTTAAAAAGATATTAGCTTGTAAGAACATGTAATAAATAACTTCAAAATGCAATTGGTATTTAATTTCAAAGCGTGCCTTTAACATTGATGTAAAATATTTTTTATGTTGGCTTTTTAGCTCTCCCTCCTTGTTTTATGTTGTTAGTGGTTGCTGTAGAGCTGTGCTGTCCAAAAGGCTATCCATTAGCTACATTAGCACATGAATTGAAAGCAGGGACTCAAAAAAATACATGTACATCCATGTTCATAACAGCATTATGCACATTACCAAAAAAGGGGAAGACAATGGGTCCATTAACAAATTAATGGATAGACAAACTGGTACATATGTAGAACAGAATATTATTCAGCCTTAAAAAGGAATGCAGTTTTGGTACATTCTACAACATGACTGAACCTTGAAAATATTATTCTAAGTGAAATAAGCCACATGCAAAAGGATAACTGTATGATCTCACTTATATGAGGTTCCTAGAATAGGCAAATTCATAGAGACAGAAAATACAATAGAGGTTACCAGGGGCTGGAGGAGGAGAAATGGGGAGTTACTGTTTAATGGTTACAGAATACCTGGGATGATGAAAAAAACATGAAAATGCTGATGATGGTTGCACAACATTGTGAATGTAATTGATGCCACTTAATTGTACACTTAAAAATATTGAAAGTTGTTAAAAATAAGCTGAACTAGTATTGCTAAACTTCTTATTTTGCAATAAATGGCATAAAAGCAGAAATCCCAAATTATCATCTACTATGGATATAATTGTTTTTAGAGAAATGACCAAAAAAAAATGAAAGAAAGACACATTCTTATATTAAAACAAAGTTCTTTACAATCAAGACAGTTGGCAGCCTCACACTGACATTGATATTATTCTTATTTTATTTATTTTGCTGAGACCTGGTAAAAATGATTCATGTACCTCCTCATGTCTGTGGGCAGGCACTTCGGAACCACTGCTTTCTGAGCTGACGTGACGACACCAGGGCCATGTTATAGTGGCAGAGTCATGAGTGATCCAATGCATCACAGTCTAATTTCACGTTCTCCCTGGAGTATGTACTATAGATTTTATGCAGAATATTTACATGTAATTTTCACAACAGTATAATAACCTGTGAGAGACAATAAAGGAAGGGATATTTAGACTTATGTTTTATGACATTTGTTGCTCTTACAGTGACCACATAGCACTTGTGTGATTTAAAAAAGAAGATTTAAAAAATATCCACCTAGATGGTGCAAGTGGAGATTGTTACTTTCTTTTCTTAATTTATCTTTATTGTTGAGAGTATTACAAATGTCCTCTGTTGTCCCCCTCCACCCAGTTCCTGTCCCACCCCAGGCTTTCAACACCTTATTGTCTGCGTCCACGGATTATGCATATATGCATATAAGTTCTTATTTCACTTCCTCAAACCTTAAAGAATGCCTACAGGGTCTTTAAAATCAGCTTCCTGTTGTAGGAGTACCATTTTTGTGTTTCTTTAATGTTCACACTTTCCATAGAAGAGGACAATTTAAAGTGATTAATCAGCAATTTTTGTTTTTGCAAGAGGGAGGATGTTTTGCAGCTGTAGTGAATTGTCTTTGGAAGATTAATGTAAGATATTAAAACTGACTTGTCAAGAAATAGTTAAATAAATAAACATGTCTTTGTTAAACTGTAAATTGTGAAAATGCATAAGTATTTCTTTCCTTATTGAACAGGAGAAATACTCTCTCCTGAGCATACCCCCGTGACTGTATTCCCTCCAAGGACTGAGCTTCAGACAGTTGGAGGAGACAAGGAACACACATGTGGAAGCAGTATTAGCTTAACTTCACGTGTGACCATGGCCTAGCTCTAGGGGCAGAAAGGCAGCGCGAACCCCTCTTCTGGAGTTAGATATGTGGCCGTGGAACGTTGGCTGGCCCGGGATCTTATCTCCTAGACTTTCCTTCACTGGAGACAGGAAGGTCTGTTTATATTGCACATTTTTTATTTAGAAGGTCAGTTGCAACACGGAGAAAAAGCTGAAATAAACTGCTTTCTACAACATTTTTGGCAATAGCTTTCATATCCAAGAATGGAGACTTTACTTAATTCAAACTGGGAACAGATTTAAAAATGTCAGGGACAGCTGCAGGGTGATTCTGTCTTAGTCTCAGGGCTCAAAATACTTGTCAGGCTGGGAAAACAAGGAAAAGGAAGCTGTCCTCCAGCTGTTCAAATAGAAATCAATTCCTGCAAAAGATCCCAGTTAAAATCAGCCATTCCTCTCCTTCCCCCACTGGCTCCCTGGCAGGCCTTTCTCGGTTTCCATGCTGCACACTGCTCCACTGTCGCCCCTTCCAGGGGCTGTGCCATGAGCTGAAAGAGCATGAGCTGAAAACGTGCTCACGGGGAACCCCTGGAATCCTGCCTGCTTGGCAAATGTTACTTCACTGAGCCGCACATTCCTTACAGATGGCATGAGGACGATGGCCTCCATTTTTCCAGGTAGCTTGTAACAGGGTATCGGGTATAAAAAACCTCACATGTAGTTAACTAACTAACCAAGAATTAAAAATAAGAACATACTAATAAAACTTATAGTCTAAAATATTAATAGTTTCATATGTAAGCATGTTGCAGGCAGCAGCAGTTCCAGTTCCTCTTTTTGCCAGCCTCAACCATTGAGGTGTAGCAGATGCTCATGGCTGACCAGGCCTTCAACATCCTGTGCCCAGATATCAGCAATGAAACCCACAGAGAAATAAAGCACCAGACACTGACACACAATAACGAGAACAGTGAAACATCTGAAGACTGGAATTTGAAACTGGACTTTGACAGAATTCCTTAGTTTTCCTCTTTCAACTACCCTCCTAAGAACCCCCTGACTGCCTTGAGATGCTAAGATGGGCTTTGGAACAAGAGTCCCCCACCTTCTCAGGTGACCAGCACTTGAATGAGGTAGTTCATGAAAAAGCATCTGTTGCACACCAGGCATTCGATGAATGTTAAAACAGAATAAAGCAAACCCCAAGTCTCTCTCTTATATTGTGCCTCAGTGCCACCCGCCTTTGCTATGTTCCCACATCCTGAGCCCTGGGCTATGTTCCTTTGCTCCTGAGCTGGTGGAGCAGCCTCTGATCTGGTCTCCCTGCCTGGAGTCCCGTTTTCCAAGCCTTCCTCTGTGCCATGGGGACAAAGTGTTCTGCACCCCACTGGACACTCATCTCCCATATTCAACCCTCTGCATGTTCTTTTCTATGCTTGGGATGGTGCCAAGCCCCTTGGAGTGGTATTCTTGGCCTTCATAGTTGATTTTCCCAGAGAAGCTTCAATTTTTCCCTTCAGGACTTGCCTATTCACACCAAGTGGTTTGCCTTCTGTCGCCTTTCAAGCAGGCCACATGAGTTCCCACCTCCACCCTTTGCCTGTCCCACTCGTCTCCCACGTCTCCTTTCTTCTGTTTCAGAGTTACTGTTCTATGAACTTGTACCAATTACATTGGCCCAGGGTGTTCTCTCTCCTCTGATGTCCACCAGGCTACCTCACCATCCCAGTTGCACTATTTTATATAAGTTTGTCCCCTCATCTGGACTTAGAGCCCCTTGAGGGGCTGTCATGTAAACCTTTAGGCCTCTGGAATCTAGCAGAGTGTGCTTCACAGGACCAATAAATCTGAGTAACTGAGGAGAAGCAAAATGGGGTGTGTAAAAAGAAGCTTCTTCCTGACTTGTCCCCTAGCCCCTCACCCCACACATGTAGCTCTGTCTCAGATAATTGTTCACCATTATTCACTCCTGGGCTTTACTCTTCATTTACTCTTTAACAACTTTCTATTAAGCACCTACTATGAACTAGGCACTGTGGGTGCCATAGCAGAGAAAGCATTTCCTAAGTCCATTTGCTTATAGAACATTATTTCAACTCACTTCATAAGTACTAAGAGAAGGCCAGAGGCAAAATCAGGTTTTGTAGAGCCTAATACTTTCATGATTTGTGGGCCCTCTTGAAGAAAAAAATTTGCAAACATAAATTAATATTTCAAATGATAAGATAAATAAGATATCATTCAATTTTAAGCCATTAAATTTAAAATGCTGACACCACAAGCATCACAAAATCTATAAAAATAACATTTCAATTGGTTAATTCTCTGGTTATCCTCTCTAACTACTGTTTCACCTAGTGTTTTGTGGTTTTTTTTTGTTTGTTTTTTATTACTTCACTCTCTTCAGATGACAATTTTAAGAAGATAATTTCGTCTTTCCTCTAGCATTATTTTTGTTGTTGTTTATACCTAGTATTTCATTTGTATGCTGTTGCCAGTGTATATAAAATAATCATCTTTGTGAAATAGAAATTCATGAAATTTAGAGTGGAAGATGTTAAAGACTAACAAAAGCAGAAGTTTCTGTAGTATGGCACATGTTAGAGGGCAAGCTTTTTGTACAGGCTTCAAATATAGCTCTCTTTGAATATTCACCAGTTCATGAAAAGTGGTTTAGAACACCTTCAAAGATTCATTTCACTTCAAAAAAGAACAGCCTTTCTGGGGTCCAAAGGGATTGGTACTTGAAGTTACTCACATCAGCAGGGGGTCGTGTTGAGCATTCTGCAGACAGAATTGTTTCCAATCTGCAGCTGCCTGGGAAATCTTCACACAGTTGAGCCCGGCCTCTAGCCGGAGCTGTTGAATCACTGTCTTCATAAAGGTGGCGCTGGCAGAACCAGGTTGTACACATGAGAGCTGGCAGATTTGTGGGTAGTGGGATAATGGGTCCACAGGTTGTGAGTCCTCAGAAGCCAGACAGTGGGACAATGAAGGTAGGGGCCCCTTCTAGCATCATTGATTAAAGTTGTTGTTTTTTTTTTAAATTATTGATAGTTTATAAAAAATGATTAGTTTCCCCATTTGTTTCTGGTAAAATTTTAAGATTATTGTCAAATTTGGGAAAATATCAACTGAGTTTTTTCCTTACAATAACTGGCACTGAGGACTTTTCAACTTTTTGGGTATACTAATTTCTAAAAAGAGTTTGAGTTAGAAACACTTATAAACCATCCTGTCACCAGGCCTTCATTTCATGGCTTCTAATGAGTTTTAGGTTTTTGTTGTTACTAGTGGTTTGTGACAAATCAATAAGAGTTCAATGTTTTCCCATTTTGCTATAGGACTTACTTCTCTTCATTAATTGGAATATCAAACAACCCAAAGAGCCTACTCTTTACTTTCATTCAACATAATGAGTTACTACTTTAGGTTTAATATAAAGACAAAAATTTCTACTACTTACTTCTCAATATCAGAATAATTTCTAATTACACTGCTCATCTCTATGACTTTTGTTTTAGATTCCATTTATTTTTAGCTGATTCAATAAATTTAATGATGATCAAAACAAATATCTAAATATCAAAATAAATTACAAAAAACTCTGTAATTTTTCACTTTTTAAAATATACATTCCAAAACCTCTTGCCAAATTGCAAGTAAAACAGTATTAGGGAAAACAACTTTCTCAAAATATCTGTCTCTTTAAAAAAAACACACAAAAACAGCCAACAACAACAGAAAAGAAAATGGTTTGTTTATATTGTATTCGCTGAATCAAGCACATTTCTGTAAG
The DNA here is from genome assembly GCF_964212035.1 of Myotis nattereri. Classification (NCBI taxonomy): domain Eukaryota; kingdom Metazoa; phylum Chordata; class Mammalia; order Chiroptera; family Vespertilionidae; genus Myotis; species Myotis nattereri. Next base: position 126,431,349 of record NC_138077.1, on the reverse strand, counting down.
AACGAAATTCCATTTTGAATAGGTGTCTATAAGGAACTGAATCTTCCACTTACAATTATAAACGTTAATGATTGAAAACATCCCACAGATTCCATTTCAAACCTTGTTCCTCCCCTGCAGTCCACATACTTCTGTCTGGTGGTGTGGAGAGTCTGTAAAGCAATGAACCTTCACCTCAGCGCCAGCAGGCCAGCAGAGTAGTTGATAGGAGCAGTCTTGCTGCAATTCTTACACAAAAACCAGCTGCCATAGTTCTACACATGCATGTAACTGGAAACCACAAAAATATACCCACTAGGCAGCTAAAAGGAAGCCAATTAATCTCCCCTTAGCACCATTCTCAAAACGCCATTAGCGTCTCCACATCAGCCAATGGGAGAGGGAGAGTGATGGAGAGTTTGTCAGATGGTCGTCTTAACCAATCTTGGGTTTTACCAATTTTACAAATTATGACCTGTGTGAACACATTGCTGAAGACCCTCTTAAGTCTCCAAACGGGCCATAGAAGTGTGGGCTCTGGAGCCCACTTCATAGTAAGTCTACATGGCAAAGGATGGGTGTTAGCCCTATGGTGACTGCCAAGGACACGATTCCTTTAGAGATCAGTGCTTCTCAGAGTGAGATCCATGGACAAGCAGCATGAGAGTCACCTGGGCTTATAAAGATGCAAATTCTTGGGCCTTCCTCAGATCTATTGAATCAGAACTCAGAAGGTCTTTAGGTGGTTCTGATGCAGACTAAAGGCTTGAGAACTATTGTTTTAGAATGATGCTATCCACTATGGTAGCCACCGGCTACATTTGGCTACTCAAATTAATGAAAATGAAATAAACCTGAAAATTTTTAGTACTCAATAGCTACATGATGCCAGTAGCTATCATATGGGGCAGTGCTGCTTTAGAATATATGTCATCTATGTTCCCCCCATCCCCAGTTCCTACACACTAGGGTCCAGTTATCTATCTCATCTATAGCATTTGTACACATTATGTATATCAGCATTATTTATTTGTGTCTACTTCTCCATCTATAAAATTCACGAACTCCAGGCCTCTTGGTTATTCATCTTTCTGGCATTGAGTCTAGTACATAATGATAGTTTAACAAATGTTTATATAATAAACAACAAGTGAAAAATGCCAACAAAACTATTCTTATTAAACCACCAAGACATTTTCCATGTTCCTTCTGTAATTATAATTTGTGTGCTTATCTTATGTAAGAACGCTCTAAATGTACTATGAATGCTCTGATTTGAAGAAGATCAAATCTACTTTTCAGTTGAGGAAGGCCACTGGCCTCACATTTACGCTATTATTCAAAGGGTAAATGGGAGCAACCTCTATAAACATAATCTTTACTGAAATAAAATTATTTTTTGCAGCAATCCCAGGTTGTTCTTGAAATAAATAACACAGGAGGGAACAAACATTGATGATAATGCCATTCAGTTAATAACACTAAGATAACCAAATTATTCCACCTACTTAAATCATTTTTATCTAGCTCATGAAAGAAAGATAATTTCATTTCAGGAGACTGGAAGCATTGATTGAGCTGTCAGTCCCTAAGGCATTTATTAGAAAAATGAGATCAATGAAAAAGAAATGTTTTTTTTTTTCATCTTTAATTACCATACGATTTATAAGATTTATAGCTAAACTTGGGAAAGTTGATTTTTAAAACATAACATTTCCCTAAAAGTTGATATCCACAGGATATTGTAGATAAAAGTTTTGACAGTGGATCTGACAAAAGGTGGCCCTTGGGTTTTATGCTGTATCATCACCTTCCAACCTGCAGTCTTCATTCTGAAGCCAAAGGCTGCAAAGCCTAGGAACAGCCAGAGCTCCTATCTATTGCGTTTTGAATTGCACAGACCTTCGACAGATGAATTTTAGCCATTATTGCAGAGTGCACCAGCGACACACAATATTTTCCCTCTAGAATGGAAGAGGTTTTTAAAAAATTTTAAAATTCAGTTCTAATAAGTGTCTTAGGTTTAGTGGAGTTGAAGATGGAGGAGAATTTGTCACATTGCATCTCAGCCTTTTTCAGTGTGTAACTACAAGGAATAAAACAAATAACTTGCCCTAACTAGTTTGGTTCAGTGGATAGAGTGGTGGACTGAGGGGTCCCGGGTTCGATTCCGGTTAAGGGCATGTACCTTGGTTGTGGGCACATCCCCAGTGGGAGGTGTGCAGGAAGTAGCTGATTGATGTTTCTAACTCTCTATCCCTCTCCCTTCCTCTCTGTAAAAAATCAATAAAATATATTTAAAAACAAACAAACAAACAAAACACAAATAACTTTTTTCTTCCCCACCAGGCTGTATTTATACCAATGTAGCCATATCATCATGGCAACATCACCCCATCTACCTTTTTTCCAATTTCAATCATGTTTGCTTGTGCCAAAGGTGAGGGAGCTTCACTGAGGGTGGGCAAGACTGGCAGGGGGGCAGTGAGGATAATCACATGCCATGTTCAGGCCAGGCCCAATATGTGCCTCTAAAGAGATGAGGCTGTGATGGGCAAGGTGAGAGGAGAGAACCCTGGGCAATACTGGTCAGATAGGTTGCCTCGTCTCTGCAGTCGGACATCCCTCCCACAATCTGGGACTGCTGGCTCCCAACTGCTCGCCTGCCTGCCTGCCTGATCACCTCCTAACCACTCCCCTGCCAGCCTGATTGATGTCTAACTGCTCCCCTGCTGGCCCCATTGCCCCTAACTGCCCTCCCCTACCGGCCTGGTCGCCCCTAACTGCCCTCCCCTTTAGGACTGGTCCCCCCACCACCCCCAACTGTCCTCCCCTGCCAGCCTGGTCACCCTTAACTGCCCTTCCCTGCAGGCCTGGTTGCCCCCAACTGCCCTTCCCTGTAGGACTGGTCACCCTTAACTGCCCTCCCCTTCTGGCCTGGTTCCCCCCACAACTGCCTTCTCCTGCAAGCCTCATCCTCCCCAACTGCCCTTCCCTGCAGGCCTGGTTGCCCCCAACTGCCCTTCCCTGCAGGACTGGTTCCTGTAAACTGCCCTCCCCTGCAGGCCTGATCCCCCCCACCCACAACTGCCCTCCCATCTGGCCTGGTGACCCCTAACTGCCCTCCCCTGCTGACCTGGTTACCCCTAACTGCCCTCCCCTGCAGGCCTGGTCACCCCTAACTGCCCTCCTCTGCAGGCCTGGTGGCCCCTAACTACCCTCTCCTGTAGGCCTGGTCTCCCCCAACTGCCCTCCCTCTCTTGCAGGCCTGGTTGCCCCCAACTGCCCTCTCCTGCAGGTCTGGTCTCCCCAGCTGCCCTCCCCTGCTGGCCTGATTGCCCACAACTGCCCTCCCCTGCCAGCCACCTTGTAGTGTCCATCTTGTGTCCATATGGAGGTGGGGTGGCCATCTTTGACCACATGGAGGAGGCTATCTTGTGTGAGGATGTGATGGTCAATTTGCATATTACCTCTTTATTATACAGGATGGCATCACAAACATGAACATGTCAGTATTTACCTTAAAAGTAAATGGTCTAAATACATAAATCAAAAGAAAGAGGTTTTTTTTAAAAAAAATATGTTTTTATTGATTTCAGAGAGGAAAGGAATGGGAGAGAGAGAAACATCAATGATGAGAGAATCATTGGTTGGCCGCCCCCTGCACGCCCCCCACCAGGGACCGAGTCCGCAACCCTGACATGCGGCCCTGACCGGAATTGAACCTGGGATTCTTCAGTATGCAGGCGGATGCTCTATCCACTGAGCCAGACCAGCTAGGGCTGAAAGAGGTTTTTTAAAATAAATTTTAAAAAAACAACCAATATTTATATTGCTTCTAAGAAGCTCATTTTAGATTTCATGACATAAATTAAAAGTAAAAGAATAAGAAAAAGATATATGATAATGAAATCATTAATAAAGAAATGAGAGTGGCTATATTAGTATCTGATAAAGTAGACTTCAGAGCAAAAAAATTGCCAGAGAAAAAAGGTATATTATATAATGATAAAAAGATCAATCTATGAGGGAGGTATAATGGTCCTAAATATGTGTGCACCAAAAACAGGACCTCAAAATATTCGAATTAAAGCTGATAAAGCTGAAAGGAGAAATAAAAAACCCACAATTATAATTGGAGACTTCAACATCACTTTCTAGCAACTGGTAGAGCAGCTAGACAAAAAAGCATCAAGGAGATAGCACATCTGGACAAACCATGTGATCAGCAGAATCTAATCTATACTAATAATAGAGAAATATGTAAATTGCTGGACACCATCATGTAATGACTAATCAGGACGGGGGCGAGGCCACGGTGGAGAGCTCTCAGCACTCCTGCACTGGGGGTCCGAAAAGCGCAGAGAGGAAGGGAGAGCAGAGAGGAAGGGAGAGCAGAAAGGCAGTTAGAGGGATCAGGCCAGGAGGGGAGCACAGATAGGCAGTTAGGGCAATCAGGCCAGGAGGAGAGAGCAGTTAGGGCCATCAGGCTGGCAGGGGAGCAGTTAGGGTCATCAGGCAGGCAGGCAGGTGAGCGGTTAGGAGACAGTGGTTTTGGATTGTGGGAGGGATCTCGTATTGGAGAGGGTGCAGGCTGGGCTAAGGGCCTCCCCCCGCCACAACCACCACCCATGCATGAATTTTGTGCACCGGGCCTCTAGTTGACAAATAATATATAGAATACCAATAACTGAAGAACGCATTTCTAGAACCCCCATAGACATTCACCAAGATATATTCTCATATCCTGGGTCATAAAACAAGACTCAGCAAATTTCAAAGAAATTATACAGAATGCGTTCTCTGACTCTGTTGGAATCAAACCAGAAACCAATAACAAAATGTAGATGGGAAAATCTCTAAACACATGAATATTAAACAACACACTTTTAAATAATCCATAGATCAAAGAGGATTCTCAGAGGGAAAATTTTAAAAAACATATAATTGAATGAAAATGATAACACAGGATATATTAAAAAAAGTGAGATGCAGGTAAAGCAGTGCTGAGAGAGAAACATTATAGTATTAAATGAAGGAAGGTCTCAAATCAGTAATCTATACTCTTGCTATAAGAAACTAGAAAAAAACACACCAAATAAAGCATAACAGAAGAGATAATAGAGATCAGAAATCAAATAAGTGGAAAGTGGGAAAATGATAGAGAAAATCTCTGAAACAGAAAACTGGTTATTTGAAAAAAAAATCAATGGAATTAAAATACCTCTAACAATATTGACAAAAATGAAAAGTGAAAACATCAATACCAACATCAGAAATGAACTAGAGGATTTCACTACAGCTTCTGCAGCCATTGAAACACTAACAAGGGAATGTTTTGAACACTTTTTCTCATAAATTTGAAAGTTTGGCAGAAATGGATTATTTCCTAGAAAACAAACTACTCAAACATAGCCAAGATAAAATAGACAATCTTACTATACCATAACCATTAAAGAAATTGAATTTATAATTAAACCAATCTGAAAAAGAAATCCGTAGGCTCCAATGGATTCACAGCATGTGTTGGGAGTCCTTGAGGCTACCCTCAGGCTTCGTGATTTGCCAGCAGGACTCATAAACTCAGCATGCTGTGAATTTATGGTTATGATTTATTACAGCAAAAGGATACAGAATAAAATCAATGCAGGGAGATGCACCTAGGGCACAGTCTCGAGGAAATCGGGTACAAGCTTTTGAGAGCCATTTTCCAGTGGAGTGAAATATTCTTAATTCCTCCAGCAAAGGGTGATGACAACACATATGAGGTCTTGTCTATAAGGGAAGCTTGCCAACCTAGAAATCCAAGGTTTTTCACCAGGGTTGCTTATGTAGGCACCTGTGTGACCGACCACAGTCACTGAGATGCCAGACACCCAGAAGGAAAGCAGTGGTTTAGCATGAACCACATCCCAGGAACAGTTTAGGCACAGTGAGCCACTGTTAACATTCAGGGAAAGTGCGCTATCACCATAGGGAACTATCTGCCACTCAGCCAAGGGCCAACCTTACAAGCAGCTCTTTGTAAGAATCACAGTCTCAGGTCTCCACGTTAACTCTTTTCTGCATACTGGAGAATTCTACCAAACAACTACAGAAAAATTAAAACCAATTCTATACAATCTCTTCCAGAAAACACAAGAGAAAGGAACACTTCCTACCTAATGTTAAAAAAATATTTTTAAATTTATTGAGATGACATTAGTTAATAGGATTATATAAGATTAGCCCTAGCTGGTTTGGCTCAGTAGATAAAGCGTCGACCTTCAGACTAAAGGGTCCTAGGTTTGATTCCAGCACATGCCCAGGTTGCGGGCTCGATCCCCGCCGCCCCCCTCAGTAGGGGGCATGCAAGATGCAGTCAATTAATGATTCTTTCTCACTGATGTTTTTATTTCTCTATCCCTTTCCCTTCCTCTCTGAAATCAATAAAAATCTATTTAAAAAAGATTATATAAGATTCAAGTATACAGTTCTATAATACATCATTTATAATACATTGCATTGTGTTCACCACTCAAAGTAAAGTCTCCTTCTGTCACCATATATTTGACCCCCCCCAGCCACTCCGGTAACCACCATATTGTTGTTTGTATCTCTGAGGTTTTTTGTTTGTTTGTTGCTTTCTGTTTTATATCTCACATATGAGTGAAATCATATGGTTGCTGTCTTTTTTCATCTCACTTACCTTGCTTAGCATGATATTTTCATGATCTATCCATGTTCTCTCAGATGGCAGTATTTCACCTTTGGCTGAGTAATATATATATATATATATATATATATATATATATATATGCACTAGAGGCCTGGTACACAAAAATTTGTGCACTTGGGGGGGAGGGGAGGGGGATCCCTCAGCCCGGCCTGTGCCCTCTCGCAGTCTGGGACCCCTCGGGAGATAACGACCTGCTGGCTTAGGCCTGCTCCCAGGTGGCAGAGGGCAGGCCCAATTCCTAGGTGCAGCCCCTGGTCGGGCTCAGAGCAGGGCCGATTGGGGAGTTGGGGCGCCGCTCCCTGTCATGCACAGATCAGGGCGGATCGGGAGGTTGCGATGCCACCCTCAGTCACGCTCAGGGTAGGGCCAATTGGGGGGTTGGGGCACCGCCCCCTGTCACACTCAAGGCAGGGTCGATGGGGAGGCGCCACCCCCTGTCACGCACAGAGCAGGGCCAATCAGGGGGTTGGGGCACTGCCCCCTATCACGCACAGAGCAGGGCCCATTAGGGGGGTTGGAGCTCTGTACCCTGTCACGCACAGAGCAGGGTCAATCAGAGGGTTGGGGAGCTCCCCCCTGTCACGCACAGAGCAGGGCCAGTGGCGGGGGGTGGGGGGGCGCCACACCCTGTCACACACAGAGCCACAGGGTGATCGGGGGGTTGGGGAGCTCTCCCCTTTCAGGCACAGAGCAGGGCTGATCAGGGGGTGGGGGCACCTTCCCCTGTCAGGAACAGAGCAGGGCAGATAGGGAGGTTTTGGCCCCGCCCCCTGTCACACACAGAGCCGCAGGGCAATCAGGGGGTTTGGGCACTGTCCCTTGTCACGCTGATCCCAGTGCTGGGAGGCCTCTTGGCTCCGCCGATCCCGGTGCTGGGAGGCATATTACCCTTTTACTATATAGAATAAAGGCCTGGTGCATGGGTGGGGGCTTGCTGGTTTGCCCTGAAGGGAAGGGTGTCCTGGATCAGGGTGGGGTCCTGCTTGGGTGCCTGGCCAGCCTGGATGAGGGGGTGATGGCTGTTTGCAGCTGGTCACACACCCTTCAGGGTGGGGGTCCCCACTGGGGTGCCTGGCCAGTCTGGGTGAAGGGCTGAGGGCTATTTTCAGGCTGGCGGGTGATTGAAGCTCCCAACTGCTCCTTTTTTTCTTTTTCTTTTTTTATTCTGAGCCAGCTTTAGCTCTGGCTCCAGCTCTGAGGCCTCTGCTGCTGAAAACAGGTATCTGCGTTTGTTTGGGTTCTATAATCGAAACACTGTTTCAACTCCAGCTCTGAGATCCCGGCTGGCTGAAAGCAGGTTTCTGGGTTTTGTTTAGCTTCTATATTTGTAACAATGTTTCAAACTGCAAGCTCAGAGGCCGGCAAGGCAGGTGGTGAATGTTGGATTCCTCCATCACTGAAGCAAGCAAGCCTCATATTAGTTTCAACCTGACTGGCTGCCGGCCTCCATCTTGGCTGGCAGTTAATTTGCATATCGCCCTGATTAGCCAATGGGAAGGGTAGCGGATGTACGCTGATTACCATTTTTCTCTTTTATTAGATAGTATATATATATATATATATATATATATATATATATATATATAATCTCACATCCTTTTTATCCAATCACCATCTAAGGACACTTTTGTGTTTCCATGTTTTGGCCACCTTGAATAATGCTGTAATGAACATGGGGATGCATATAGCTTTATGAATAAATGATTTCAATGTTGGGGGTAGATGCCCAGAAGAGGGATTTCTGGATCCTCTGGTAGTTCTATTCTTAGTATTTGAGGAACCTCCATACTGTTTTCCACAGCTGCTGTACCAATGTACATTCTCACCAGCAGTGAGCAACGGTTCATTTTTCTCCACAACCTCTCCAACACTTGTTATTACTTGTCTTATCGATAAAGATATTCTCACGGGTGTGCAGTGGTATCTCACAGTGGTTTTGATTTGCATTTCCTTTATAGCTAGTGAAGTTGAGCATATTTTCATATAACTGTTGGCCATTTGTATGTCCTCTTGGGAGAAGCGTCTGTTTAGGTCTTCGCCCATGTTTTAATTGGGTTGTTCGTTTGGTTTTTGTTGCTGAGTTGTATGAGTTCTTTATATATTTTGGATATTAGCCATGATTTTTATATATAAAACCCTAAAGACTCCACAAAGAAATCTATTGGTAATAATAAACAAATACAGTAAAGTTGCAGGATACAAAATCAATGTATAAAAATCCATTGCATTCCTATATACAGTACTATTAACAATGAAATTTCAGAAACATAAATAAAAAAGACATAATTCTACTTGCAACTGCAACAAAATAATAAAGTACCTAGGAATAAACTTAACAAAAATTATGAAGAACCTATATACACTGAAATCTACAAGACATATTAAAAGAAATTGAAAAAGACACAAAGAAATGGAAAGATATTCCATGTTCATGGATTGGAATAATCAGTATAGTTGGGCATATTATCCAAAGCAATATTTATATTTAATGTAATCCCCTTCAAAATCTCAATGGCATTTTTCAAAGAAATAGAACAAAGGAATCATCAAATTTGTATGAAATCACAAAAAAAACAACAAATAATTAAAGCAATCCTGAGGAAAAAGGACAAAGCCAGAGGTATTATACTCATACTCCCTGACTTGAAACTATACTACAAAGCAACAATAATCAAAACAACATGTTGCTGGTAGAAAACAGACACACAGACCAAAGGAATAGAATTGAGAGTCCAGGAATAAACCCACATATAGAAGGTGTCCCAAAAATCTATAATAATAAAAATATAATAAACTAATTAGACTGGATGTCCTTCCAGACCAAGCTGCTGCGGGCTGGGGCGGAGGCAGAGGCAGAGGAAGAAGCAGAGGCAGAGGCAAAGGTCCACTGCTGTGGCAGCAACCAGGGGCTGAGCCCCTTGCATGAATTTCATGCATCGGGCCTCTAGTGTATAATAATTAAAAATCATATAATCATATTAATTGATGTTAGGAAAAGCATTTGACAAAACCCAACCCCCTTTTATGATTAAGAACTCTTAGCAAGTTAGAAATGAAGGTGAATGATCTGAGCTGGATAAAAAGCATCTGCAAAAATAACTATGCCCCACCTCATGAACACAATGCCTTTTTCTAGGATCAGAAATATGGCAAAGATGTCTGCTCCTCGCACTACTCTTATTGGTAGTAACTAGGAGTTCTAACCACTGAAACAAGTCAAGAAAAAGAAGGAAAAGGAATAATTATTAAAAAGAAACTTATTTGCAGAAAACATAATTGTCTGCATAGAAACCCTCAGAGAATCTACCAAAAAAAAAGAAAAAAAAGTCCTGGAACAAATAAGTCAATAAGATGAAAATGTTCAGCATCGTTAGCCAGCAGTGCTAGAATCACTACCCAAACGTTCACAGTGGTTTTATTTACTTGCCAAATCTTGAGGCAGCACAGCAGGGATGTACTCTAAGAGGCGAATGGTTAAGCACTCTGTAGTGCATACAAACTGTTGACTCAGATGAATCACCAGGGAATTACAGAGTAAAAAATAATCCAATTCTGCTATGTTACATACTGTATTATTCCATTCATATAATACTTTTGAAATGGAAAAGTCTCAGAAATGGAGGACAGATTAGTGGTTGTCAGGGCTTGGGAGAGAGATGGGTGTGATTATAAAAGGACAGCACGAGGAATCCTTTTGGTGGAGGAAATGCCCAGTGTCTTGACTGTGGTGGTGGTTGGGTGAACCTATCTAATATATATAAAGAGCCAGGGGCCGTCACATCTGAAACAACAGAATGGAGGACCAAACAGGCTGAGTGAGGCAACAAGGCTAGCAGGGGTGTTAGTGAGGGACAACCAATCAACTGAGCAGCAGGCTGCGTGGGGCGACCAGGCCGGCAGGGGGGAGAGGTGGGAGGTGACCAAATGACTGAACAGCAGGCTGCATGGGGCAACCAGGCCATCAGGGGGACAGTTCGGGGTGGCTAGGCTGGCAGGGGTCCAATGAGGGGAGACCAGGATGTCCAGGGGGCAGTTGGAGGCAACCAGGCTGGCAGGGGGGAGTTACGGATGATCAGACCAGCGGAGGGCAGTAAGGGGTGACCATGCTGGCGGGGGGGTCAGTTGGGGGTGACCAGGCTGGCAGGGGGGCAGTTGGGGGAGATCAGGCAGGCAGGCAGGTGAGCAGTTAGGAGCCAGCAGTCCTGGATTGTGAGATGGATGTCCGAGGGGTCCCATATTGGAGAGGGTGCAGGCTGGGCTGAGGGGACGCCCCCGTGCACAAATTTCATGCACTGGGCCTCTAGTAGGTAATAAAATTGCATAGAACTACACACACACACACACAAACACACACACGAGTACAAATAAAATTGGGGAAATCTAAGTAATCTAAATAAATAAGATCAGTGGATTGTATTAATGTCAGTATCCTGGTTGTTGTAATATACTATGTTTTGAAAATGTTAACCATTGGGGAAAGCATATATGAGATTTCTTAGAATTATTTATCACAACTGCATGTATAATTATCTCAATTAAAATTCCAATAAACAAAGAAGACATTTGGTTCTTCCCTACTGAAATATTCTGTTTGAATAGCTCTAAAACGACTTCCACTCCTGCATGGACACAGAATGCCCTGTGCCCACATTTCTGGGATAGAGTCCATTCTAGTGGCTTTCTTCAGAAGGTTTGCTGCACAGTATCTTGCCACCAATCCACACCTTATTTCAATACTGCTGGCCAATATTAAATTCAAAAGCAAGTGAAAGTAAAATAATTAGTTTAATTTGCTCATTATTGGGAGTGTGCCCATTATTAATGCTTTCTACATCTTTACGGAAGGATAAAATAAACAGTTTGATAAATCATGCCCAATATATCAGAAAACTTCAGGGACTGAGCCCTCTGGCTCTGACAAATGCTAGCAGGGCACCCCCTAGTGGATATCTGGCTGGTCTGCAGCTTTTTGCAAGGCTCCTGGAATTTGAGCCACCTGTTGGAGGGTCAGATAAGAAATAACTCAAATCTTTTTTTTATTTATTTACTAGAGGCCTGGTGCATGAAATTCGTGCACGTGGGGCGTCCCTCAGACCAGCCTGTGCCCTCTCCTGTCCAGGAGCTCTCGGGGGTTGTCCGACTGCTGGCTTAGGAGTGGGTCTAAGCTGTCAGCCAGGCATCCTCTGTGCTGCTGTGGAGGCAGGAGAGGCTCCTGCCACCACCGCTGGGGACCACCAGGGGGCAGCTCCTGGGTTGAGCATCTGCCCCCTGGTGGTCAGTGCACATCATAGTGACCAGTTGTTCCATTGTTCAGTTGATTTGCATATTGGCCTTTTATTATATAGGATTGTTGACACTATTACATACCCTCCTGTCCCCCTCCCCCCTTTACCTACCTCCACCAAACTTCTGCCCCCTCTCCATCTGGCCATCACCACACTGTTGTCTGTGTCCATGGGCTAGGCATACATGTTCTTTGGCTAATCTCCTCACCTTTGATCAAGTCCCCCCCCCCCGAAACCCCCTTTCCCTCTGAGTCCTGTCAGTCTGCTCCATGTGTCCATGCCTCCAGGCAGGCCCTGCTTTAGTCCACATAAAATGCAGTGTGGTGGGTAACCGGCGTGTATCAAAGGCCGATTTTCTTGGCTTAGATCGCACACAGCAGATGAGGTGAGGTGGAGCCTGTTCTTTTTGCACCTGGGTCAGCATGAGCTGCTGCAGCCCTTAAATGGGCCGGCTGGGTACTCGCAGACCATGGGGCCCTGTTGCACTTTTGTTCAGTCAGGCAACAGCATGGGAATGAGAATCACAGCAACTGTGTTGCCACATAGACTGGGGGGAGGAGGGGCAGATGGGGAGGAGTGGGAACCTTTAATACACTGGGCCAAACAAAGGATTCTGGTTTGGAAAAGAACTGCTGTTATTTTTCTGTTCCAGAAAATCATCCAAGTGCTTCTGAAGGGGCTTAACTATTCTACCTGTACATTCTGGTACATTCTAGGACAGTCACCCCAGAATGCTATTTTGGCCTTAGAAAGACAGGTGGACCTTGCACAAGGTGGAGAGGTGGAGGTGTTAGAAGGGAGCTGGTGAGCCACTCAGCATTGCTCAGGAGTAGTTAGGAGTGATCAAATGAGGGAACACGCCCAGCTGGCAGTTTCTAGCAGCTTTGGGAGTGGCTGTGTCCTGGGCTATGTATGTGGGCTGGAGCCTGGTGTTATTATGCTGAATAAATCATAATTAGCGTACTATAAATTTTAAGTTGAGATCAAATAGCCCATAAACTTTAATGCAAAGCCACGTTCTAGAGGCCTGGTGCACAAAAATTTGTGCATTCGGGGGGTCCCTCAGCCCGGCTGGTGCCCTCTCGCAGTCTGGGACCCCTCGGGGGATGTCTACCTGTTGGCTTAGGCCCGCTCCCCTGGGGATCGGGCCTAAGCTGGCAGTCAGACATCCCTCTGGCAGCCTGGGGGCACTCAGGGGATGCCCACTTGCTAGCGGGGAGCAGGCCTAAGTTTCAGTCAGACATCCTTAGCGCTGCTGAGGAGACGGGAGAGGCTCCCACCACCACCACTGTGCTGGCAGCCATCAGCCTGACTTGTGGCTGAGCAGAGCTCCCCTGTGGGAGCGCACTGATCACCAGGTGGCAGCTCCTGCATTGAGCGTCTGCCCCCTGGTGGTCAGTGTGTGTCATAGTGACCAGTCATTCCCAGTCATTCTGCTGTTAGGGTCAATTTGCATATTACCCTTTTATTATATAGGATAGAGGCCTGGTGCATGGGTGGGGGCCAGCTGATTTGCCCTGAAGGGTGTCCTGGATCACAGTGGGGGTCCTGCTGGGATGCCTGGCCAGCCTGGGTGAGGGGCTGAGGGCTGTTTGCAGGCTGGTCAAGCCCCCAGTGGGGACCCTCACCCCATGGGGGTGTGGCCAGCCTGGGTGAGGGGCTCAGGGCCATTTTCAGGCTGGCCACACACCCCCGATGACCGAAGCTTCCAGCCTCTCCTTTTTTTCTTTTTTTTTCCTAGGATTTATTTATCTTGTATAATTGAAACTTTGTAGCCTTGAGCGTAGCCCAGGGCTAGTCAGGGCATGTGGGAAGCTTGGCTTCCTCCATCGCCGGGGGCAACCCAAGCCTCCTGCTTGCTCCAGCTCTGTGGCCGTTGCCATCTTACTTGGGTTAATTTGCATGCTCGCTCCTGATTGACTGGTGGGCATGACTGGTGGGTGTGGCTTGGGCGTGGCTTCAGCATAGCAGAGGGACAGTTAATTTGCATGTGTCTCTTTTATTATATAGGATACTAGAGGCCCAGTGCATGAAGATTCATGCATGGGGAGGGGGAGTATAGGGGGGTCGCTCAGCCCAACCTGCACCCTCTCCAACCTGGAAGCCCTCAGGTGAGCCCTCTCCAATATGGGAGTTTCTGTCTGTCTTTGCAATCATATGAGCGAATTGTCTGAGACCCCCAACCAAGTTTGATTTGTTGCTCACAGAATAATAGAAGCATTTTTTTTTTCTTTGCTTCATTGGTGGAGATTTCCTGGAAGTTTTAGGATATCTTCCCTTTAATTTTTCCTATACACACTGATTTTACTTGTGTCTCTCATCTTTGCTTTCCCTCCATCCCCTACTGCAAGAGTAACTTGCTCCAGGCTCACTTTGCTCTAGTGTCTAGGAGATCTGTCTGCCACCAGAACTATGATTCCCAGCATCTCTGATGATCCCCGCACTCTGGGCTTCCGCTTCTGGTCCTGGGGGTGCCATCAGAACTACTATTCTCAGTATTCCTGGTGCTCCCCTTGCTGGAGCAACCAAGGGAGCCACAGCCCCCCAAGCCTCTGGCTCTCCTGCTCTGCTCTCCACCTAAACCAAGGGAGCCACATCCCCCCAAGGGAGCGACCGAGGGAGCGACCAAAGGAGCCACATTCCCCACAAGTTGCCAGCTCCCATGCTTCTGCTCTCTGCCTGGCTCCTGTGTATGCAAATTAACCTGCCATCTTTGGAAGGTTAATTTGCATATTCACCCTGATTGGCTGGTGAGCGTAGTGAAGGGATGGTCAATTTACATGTTTCTCTCTCTCTCTCTCTCTCTCTCTCTCTCTCTCTCTCTCTATATATATATATATATATATATATATATCCTATCTAATAATAGACATGGTAATTAACCGTAACTTTGCTACCCTTCCCATTGCCTAATCAGGGCAATATGCAAATTAACTGCCAACCAAGATGGCGGCCTGCAGCCAGGCAGCTGAAGCGAACAGGAGGCTTGCTTGCTCCTCTGAGCTGCAGTCTAAGAAACAATGTTGCAATTATAGAAGGTAAATAAACCCCAGAAACCTGCTTTCAGCCTTCAGAGCTGGAGCGAGCAGGACTGCAACAGTGTTACAATTATAGAACCCAAACAAACGCAGATACCTGTTTTCAGCAGCCAAGGTCTCAGAACTGGAGCTGAGCCTCAGAGCTAAAGCCAGCTCTCAGCTCCAGTGACAGCCATAGAAGGTAAATAAATCCAAGAATAAAAAAAAAAAGGAGAGGTTGGGAGCTTCAGTCACCCGCCAGCCTGAAAACGGCCCTCAGCCCCTCACCCAGACTGGCCAGGCACCCCAGTGGGGACCCCCACCCTGAAGGGGGTGTGACCAGCTGCAAACAGCCATCATCCCCTCATCCAGGCTGGCCAGGCACCCAAGCGGGACCCCCACCCTGATCTGGGACACCCTTCGGGGCAAACCAGCCAGCTCCCACCTGTGCACCAGGCCTCTATCCTATATAGTAAAAGGGTAATATGCAAACTGACCCTAACAGCAGGAGGACTGGGAATGACTGGTCACTATGACACACACTGACCACCAGGGGGCAGACGCTCAATGCAGGAGCTGCCCTCTGGTGGTCAGGGTGCTCTCACATGGGAGGAGCTCTGTTCAGCCACAAGCCAGGCTGATGGCTGCCAGTACAGCGGTGGTGGTGGGAGCCTCTCCTGTCTCCTCAGCAGTGCTAAGGATGTCCGACTGCAGCTTAGGTCTACTCCCTGCTGGCAAGTGGGCATCCCCAGAGGGCTGCCGGGCTGCCAGAGGGATGTCTGATTGCCATCTTAGGCCCAATCCCCCTGGGAGCGGGCCTAAGCCAGCAGGTGGTCATCCCCTGAGGGGTCCCAGACTGCGAGAGGGCACAGGCCGGGCTGAGGGACCCTCCCTCCCCCCCGAGTGCACAAATGTTTGTGCACTGTATATATATGCATACAGTCACCAGACTGTACATTACATTACCATGACTTATTTATTTTATAACTGGAAATTTGTACTTTTTGACCCCCTTTCACCCATGTTTCCCACCACATGCCTGAAATACCCTTCATAAGATTTTAAACAAGTTTCCCATTTTGATTTCACACTCCACACTTACACAAGGACACATCACCTTTCTAACCCAGCCTTCCATGAGGGAAGCTCTCAGTAGGAACTAGTTGCTACTTTAGAAGGATTCTGTGGAAGTCAAAAGAAAAAAGAAAAAGAAATAGTAATGGGTCTTTGCCATCAGAATGTCACAGCATAGTTGAGAAGACACTTCCTGTACAAAAGAGGAGCTAACAGGAAGCAGAAATGCTATTCATGTGACACAGCCAGCTAACAGTGCTAAAGGATGAGGAAGGATCCCTGTGTGCAGGAGGCCAGGGAGGGGCAGGATGAGGGAGGAACCCCTGTGTGCTGGAGGCCTGGGAGGAGCACAGGAACCTCCTTGTGCAGTAGGACATAAGGGAATAAATCAGTTCAGCAGAGGGAGTAGACTAGGGTGCTGCAGATGGGGTACGTGCTTGAGCAAAGGGGCAAAAGCAGTGGATAGGTTAGGAACTGCGTTGGCTACCTGTGATGAAAACCCAGGTGGTGGCTTAACCCAATTGTAGCATTATTTTTCTCTCATAACCTGAGGTCTCCAGGTAGGCAATCTGGGATGGTATAGTGGCTCTTTGATGCCATCAGGGCCCTGATTTCCTTCTATTTATGTTCTGTTCAGCCCTCCTGGGCACATGGCTTTCGTCTTCATGTTTTAAGCCTTGTATTCACAAGACAGCAGCTACTCCACACTCTTTGTAAGAAGAAGGGGAAGGACAAAGGGCAGAGGTGCATACCTGGGGAATCTTCCCCTTTATAGAAAGCCCCCAAAGACACATCACCCAGAGACTTATGCATCCTCCTAGAAATGTGTTACATGGCCTTCCACACTCCACCCAGAACAAAATGGAGGCCTCATTGGTAAAGAAATGCAGAGACTGGATGGTGGGTAGGCACAGGCAGGAGAGTGCGAGGCATGCTGGGAAGCTAAAATTTGAGTGGAGCAGTTAATTATTTTGTGTGGCACAGTTAATTATTTTCTAATTCCTCGAACATTTTTTGTTATTATGGTAAGAAATTGGTCCACATCATGTGGGGTTCAGCTTACTGATCAGAAGCTTTGCATGACTGTTACCTCATCCTTTCCCCCTCCCAGGGCAGCAGTGGCCCCTCCGGAAGCACCTTCAAATGCTTGCAATGTGCACCAGCTTGGGCGCTGCCTTTCACAGTCTCACACACTTTGGGCAAAGGCTTTGATTATTTCTTGACTGAGTGGCTCCCTGAATATTTCCCACCTCTTCAAGTGCTTCTAGGAGGAATTTTCAAATGATCTTATGAATAAATGTACTCCCATGGTCTCGACTCTGCTGTGACAGGCTGCTGCCCCCATCCTGCTTTTCCAAGTGGCCAGCATGTTGTCACCTATCGTTGCTCTTCCTGATGCTGTGGCCTCTCATAATTTCATGATGGTTAACCTGTAACTCAACACTAACGTTTCATGATGTCACAGTCTGCACCATGCTCCTTCGTGGCAGGGAAGCAGCCCTTTCAGTTTTAAGGTCCCCCACTCAGGACTCAGACCTGTGCAGGAGACAACCTGACCACTGATCCTGAATCTCAACTTCCCCCTGATACCTAAGGTGTTATTATGAGCTCAGTCTTTCTAGACCTGGCTCCTTCCCCACTTAGAGTTCGTTTCTTATGAGAAATCCTTTGGTGGTGCCTGAATAGAGACCTCGATGCCTGCGGTGTGTAGTGGAAGGGTGCAGATGGCTCTGACATCTCCAGTCTACAGAAAACCTAAGTCAGTTTGAACCAATTTACTTTCTCACTCAATAATTATTCTTTGACTGGTTCCAGGTGTTAGTTCTTGTATTAGAGACAGGAACAGCACACTAAGATAAGGAAACATATGATCATTGGCTTCAAAAAGCTAAAAGATTAGGAGCATTATCCTCCCTTCCTGCTCTTCTCTATCTCTCTCTTTTTTTTTTTGGTCTAATATTTGTTCTTCCTACTGGGATTAGAGGAAAATTCTAGTGTTGGGTTTGGAAGCACTTTGTTTACCCCAAAGTAGACACCCTTTCACTCCCCAAAGCTTGAAAACCCATCTCCTCTCTTTTTGTTAACCCTCACATCTAAATCCATCCTCAAATCCTTCTGAGTTTGTCTTTTGGATTTTCTCCTTCCTTTCCAAACCCCCAAAACACCCCAATTCATAATTTCATAGTTGAATCATGGCATTATGTCCCAGGTTGGTCTTCTTTCCCCATCTCTATAATCTCTCTTTTCCAGATCATTTTATATAAACCTTGTTAAGCAATTCTTAAATGATTTACATCACTGGCCTTCAGGGTCCCTCACTAATTTCTCCCTATCTGGATGTCATCCTTTTTATCCCCCTTCAGGAACTGTCATCCCATGCATGCTGATCTTGTCTTCTGCACATTACCTGCTCTTCCCTGGACTGCTCTGTGTGCCCCTATTTTCATCTGGTGTATGTTCTTTGCAACTGTCTACTAATACTTGTTTTGCCTCCTACAAGCCCAGCTCGAAACACCATCCCTGTGAATCCTCCACTGAGTGATTTCCCCAGTCTCCTTAGTTCCGTGGCTTCCGCACAAGCATGAAATCGGGAGTATATTATTGTGTGTTTGTTGAGATGTTATTTTACAAAAATATTTAACAGTGCTCGTCCGTGGTGGTTCTGCTTTTTTGTTTTGGGGGAAATAAATATATCTCCCATTCAGTTTTAGTGTTATGTTGTACTTGCTCAACAATTGAACTCAGCAGGCTTTGAAATAATGTTATTGATTGACCGATTGAAATATTTGACTCAATCTAAACCGTCTAACTCCTTTAGTTCTGTTTCCTTTGAAAGCTGTCAGTTAGCTAGGACATGATGACTATTCAGTTGTGGGTTCTGTTCCCTCAAAGTTAAGGTAACTTTAACCAGAGAAAAGATCTGTTATGTGGCCACCTGCTGTACCTCCCTCTCCCAACAACCATCTTAAAGAAAGTCATCTTAGAAGCCTTTGTAAGTGGGTGTGTGAGACTCCACATAAACTCATTGTTCTTATTAGAATCATTGCTTAAATACACCTGGTGATGGATTTATGATGGTGGCTCAGTGAGTTCCATTAATAGCACATTTTATGATTACATAGTAAGTGAAACAATACAAAAGAACATTTGGCAGAATAGGTTGGATTATGTTAAAGTAAAATGTACAAGCCAAAATCTCAGGTGTTTAAACAATACAAGTTTATTTCTCAACCACTCAAGGCCACTGAATGATGGGTGACTCCCCCACGTGGTCACTCAGAGATGCAAAACATTGTTACCATCTGTGACTCTTCTCAGTAATCACAAGGCTGGGAGGAGAGGGCTGAGAAGCTGAGCACTGGCTCCTAAATGCTTGGCTCAGAGGAACAGATCACTTCCACTCAGCCTACTGGCTGGAAGGTCACATGGCCCTATCTAACTACAAGAGGGTAGATGTTTGGGGAGCAGTAAACGTTTCTGTCCAAATACAATTTAGCTCCAATGAATTAACATCAATTTCAAAGTTATCTAACTAACAATCTTGGCATGGCTGGTAGTCTGAAACAACATGTTCCACATTACCCTTCCAAAACGGTATTTGTAACCACCATTGCTCATCGGAGAACAGCTAGACTTATTTATGGTAAAGAATACAGGCTAAAGATAATACTTTGCTCTTGCTCAGTCAACTTTTCCTTCCACAAATGAATCATGTCACTCAATGCTGTCAAGCATCGCTTTCCTATGACACTAATGGCATTTTCTTTTCGTCATTACCATAAATGTATGTTTACAATGAATGCTCTATGAGTAGTGGACGTTTTGCTTGTTTGTTTTTGGAGGGCAGAAGGTTTCTTTATGAAGTTAAAAACTTCTTATTCAATTTTATATTTTTCAAAGAAATATATGTGCATCATTAAAGCAAATTAGGTTTATCACCCCAACCTGCAATGCTGTTACCACATTCCTCATTCCAGATCCCTACTCCCTACTTTAACTACTCAATTTTTCCTTTGAGGATACAAATAACTAACTTAAAATGCAATTTTATGACTTTTCATCCCAGGCTTGAACTTATGTGTTAAATTATTGCCATGGGAGTTGAAGATTTAGAGCTCAGATTCATTTCATTCACTGTCTACTTATCATTATCCCATTAAAATTATACATAATTTTTGGTAAATTAAAATTCACGCCAGAACCGGTTTGGCTCAGTGGATAGAGCCTCGGCCTGCGGACTGAAGGGTCCCAGGTTCGATTCCGGTCAAGGGCATGTGCCTGGGTTGCGGGCACATCCCCAGTGGGAGATGTGCAGGAGGCAGCTGATCGATGTTTCTCTCTCATCGATGTTTCTAGCTCTCTGTCTCTCTCCCTTCCTCTCTGTAGAAAATCAATAAAATATATTTAAAAAATAAAAAAAATAAACCTATAAAAAAAATTCACTACTTATGATATTATGACCATAGAAACATTGTTCACAGCTGGACCAAGTAGTGGATTATAACTATATTTCCTTGATTGTAGACTTTGGGTTTTTTTTCCCCTGGAGTTTGTAATGGACTTATTTTAAAAATTTCATTGCTCTCCTAGTTTTCCATTTCACTACCAATGATTCATTCATAGTCAGTCAAAGACTTTCCTGCTGGTATATTCACTTATGTTTACCAGTTTTGTCTTCTGTGAGGAGATGCTATAGAAGGTCTCTGCACCTCCTTCTATCCTTCTTCTCACCTCCGGGACTGGAAGCTTGCAAACTGCCTTTGCAGACTCCTTCGACAGCCGACTTCTACTGAAGTCTGCCAATTGGAGGCATTCACAGAAATGAGAGCGTGTGAGAAGACAGAAGCCTTGATGTTTCTGGCAGGTCCCCTCTCAGTAGCAGAGTCAGTGACTCCAGCTCAGGGAGAGCGGAGGCTGACTGTTGGCTCCAACAATAGTGCCAACAGTCCGGACACCATCAGCAGCCACAGGTAAGAAGGCTTCTGCCTGGCTGTGGCCAGCACATGAGCTCCTGGCGCCACTGAGAAACAGGTCAGGGTGAGTGGTGTGAGCTCCTGGGAGCACAGACTCCTGTGGAGGGTGGGGGGCTGGTAGCTGCTTCCTGCATTTCTCGATGTCTGGCAACAACACTTCCCTCTTTTGCTCTTTCAATCTTTATAACAATTTGATAACTCGATCCCGTATGGTAAATCATCATCATTTTGAAATACCTACAGTGGATTCTGGTTTCTTCTTTGGAAATGAATCAATACAGCACATGGCCAGGCCTGCTGCCCCGAATCCTTGTAATAACAACAGAAAGAGAACAGAGATAACAAGGTTAATGACTGTCTCAGCAATAAATCTCTTTAGACCAGTGCTGTCCAATAGACATACAACAGGAGCCACATTAAAATTTTTCCCCAGCAGCCATACTTTATAAAAGTAAAAAGAAATAGTAAAATTAATTTTAACTATATTTTATTTTTAATTAAATTTATTGGGGTGACATTGGTTAATAAGATCATCTAGGTTTCAAGTGTAACATTTCTGTAATACATACTCTGAATATTGCACTGGGTGCCCACCACTCGTAGTCAAATCATCAGCATATATTTGGCCTCCTTTACCCACCCTCTTCCCTCTGGTAACCACCATACTGTTGCCCAAACTCATAACTATATTTTATTTTAACCTAACATATCTAAAATATTTTCATTTCAACATGTAATCAATGTAATACAATTATTAATGAGATATTTGAATTCTTTTTTTCATACTAAATCTTTGTGATGTGGTTGTTTTACGCTTACAGCGCGTCTCCTTCAGACTAATCCCATCTGTGCCTCAATAGCCCCGTGTGGCGGAGCTACCACATTGGACACCATATCTCACCTCCCCCATCCCAAAGCAGCATAAAAGGCAGTGACCTTGTGGTTGAAAGTTATGGTCAGGAGGATTCCTCATGGTATGGATTGATGAGATCCCTGAACTATGAGGAAGGAGAGAAGGACCAGACAGCAGTGCCCACTGCACCAACCCCATGTGTGAGCTAATGCTCTGCTGTCACCATATTGAAACTAATGCTTTTTAAATAAGAGCCTCCACATTATGTAGCTGATGCTGCCCGTTGTACTAACTTTCTAGTTTAAAAAATACATACATTTTTCTTGATTTCAGAGAGAAAGAAAGAGGGAGAGAGAAATAGAAACATCAATGAGAGAGAATAATTGATCAGCTGCCTCCTGCATGCTCCCTACTGGGGATTGAGTGCACAACCTGGGCATGTGCCTGGACCAGGAATTGAACATGACCTCCTGGTTCATAGGTCGATGCTCAACCACTGAGCTACACTGGCCAGACTCTAGTTGCTGTTTTTTTTTTTTTTTATTGTGTTTTTGTCTTTTTTGTTCAAATTTCTGGGGATGTCCCTAAATTTTTATGCTAACTATTTTCTTGAATCTTTCACTGTTGCTCTCATACTTTCTAATTTCCAAGGAGTCTTTCCTGTTCTCTGGGTATTCTGTTTGTTGTGGCATCTTTATTTTTTTCAGGTAAACAATATTCCATTTCATTCTCTTGAGAATGTTATTGATAGGTTCTTGCAGTTTCTTTTTGTTTTTTTTAATTTTCTCTAATCAGTCTCCCCCCCCCCCCCCCCCCCCCCCGTGTTCTTGGGAGGACTCAATAGTTTATGTTAGAGGTAAACATAGATGTATTTATTTGGCTTGGAGAAGACGAAGGATTTCCGCCCTGATGTAAGACAGAATGAAAAGATAGGAGACAATACAAACCTTTTAATGGGAAAGAGACAATATTGAGGAAGCTCACCTGAGGCAAGCTTCACCTCTGGAAATGAGGAGAATTTGTTTCTCAAACAAGAGTTAAAGATCAGATGGAAACAACTGGAATATCTGCGATGCAGGAATCCGCGAATGTTGAAAGCTCTGAGTTGTAGTGCAGGCTCATCTGCAGTCCAGCAGCTTAACTTTGCCACTGGCCCACTCTCCTCTGTGGCGACCTTCTTCTGGTGGGGGCGGGGGCAGGGGTGGGGGTGGGGGCGATTAGTCTTGGCTGGAGGAGGTGCAAGAAAAGAGCTCAAGATGTTGGTCAGGGTTGGGGCTGGGGCAAAGACAGAGAACAGTGCAGGGATCGTAATTTGAGGGAGAGAGCCCTGTTGAAGTGAAACCCTAGGGAGCCCCTGATCAGAATCGGTCCCCCAAATTTTTCAGACAGCGAGGAGTCAGTTTTCCAGTCCTCAGGGAACAAAAAAGCTGGATGCTGCCAAGAGAGCAGGGGGAGGTAAAACAATTCTGCAGTTGGGAGTCAGAAGCATGGATTCACGTCCCTGGCTGGGCCGGACCTGGGAAAGCTCACATAACCAAGCCCCTCAAGGCTGTGAATCAAGGAGATTGGACAGACTGCATGTCCTCTTCAGCTTCAAATCCAATAGCTCTAGAATAGACTGCAATCAAAGAGGGACATTTCGGTTACATCATATAATATTGGTCTTACGGAAAACCCCCTTGAAAGATGATGCATTTACAAGGAAAACTGAAGTATAAAACGCCTGGCCTCGCAGATCCTGCTGCAGAACTATTGTGGACCATTACATCACTCAGCTCGCCTCCCCGCACACTGTCAACTACCACCAGATAGCGCTGTTGGCCTAAGATTTAGCGCATTCCCTAGCCTGGTGGTCCTGGGAGAGCCTGACCTGAATTTAAAATTCCCCTAACCACCGCATTGGATTCAGGAACAAAACAGGAGAAAAATGCTGCGCATCCCAATGAGGTCAGAATATAGCATCTCATGGTGCTGCGTGGTCCTTAGGCAAGTCATCCATGCTTATTTAAAGTTTGATTTTAGGAAAGTGACTTCAAAATGCAGAGACTTGGGGAGCAGGCAGGCAGTGCTGTGTCCCTCCCCGCAGTCTCAGAGGCGGCATGGCTGGCAGCGCAGTGCGGTGGTGGCTGGCTAGCTAGGGCGTGGGTGTGGGGAGGCACGCAATGTCTGTTTGCTCTGTGCCCAGATGGAAGGGGCTGCAGGGGCTTCCTGGGGCTCAGTTGCATGTCTCTAATTCTGTCCCTCCACCTTCCCTCATTTCCCCAGCTCCGGGACTGCAGCACTGGAGGACTCTGACTGACCCCAAACCCCAAAGCCTGTTCCTTTGGATTGAGCAATGGCAGGAAGCTGGTGGCAAGGGAATAGGCCCTAACTGGGAAGCCCAGTCATTAGGGATGGCCTATTTACACACTCAAGGGGTCCTGGGATCCAAGGGCATGCTTCCCAGTAGTGTTTTGGAAATTACTATGGCCCTCAGCCCCAGGGGCCAAGCCCCCTGCGCATCCCCGCGGTGTGCGCGCTCCTGGCAGGTGGGCGCTGCAGGCTGAACCCTGCAGGTCTCCTGGGGATCTGAGCTCAGCCTCTGCTCTGCAGAGGCTGCCTTAACTGCCCCCTGGCTGCTGCTCAGGTCACGTGATCCTCGCGCTTCTGGGCTGTGGACAAGCAGAAGCTGATGAATTTTTCATCGCAATTCACTTCTCTGTCGATCTGAAGGCAGCCTCTGGGGCAGGAGCCATTAAGGACTGTACTGTGCAGGGGGGGAGCCTATCCCTGTCTGGCTCATTTCTCTCCTGGGAGGGAGTCCGCGTTTCTCTCACCAATGCTCTTCTTTGTCTCTTTAGGCCTTGTTTGAATCTCCAAAGAAAACTGGGGGCTGGGAATGCCATGGAATGGGTAAGGCATGGGACAAGCCCTGAAGGCAGAGTGAGCAGATGCGCCTGCTCAATTTAATCGAATTTGGGAAAAGCCCTAAGTGGCTCAGCCCAGAGAAGGGGCGTGTGGGCATTGTCACATCCCTGCCCTCGAGGAGCTCACAGGCTCCTGGGGAAATAGGACCCACAAAATAAGGCCGAAATAGTTGAATGAAAACATGCTGCATTGTGTACCAGCCAGTGGGGGTGGGGGTGGAGGCTGACTGTTGTGAGCAGAGGAGGGGTCCGGAGGAGAGAAGGCAGGAGGTAGTGAAGAAAAAAGGACCAAACCTGTGGTCCCATGAAGAGGCAGAATGAGGGCTGGTCTAACTTTCAGTTTGCAGCTGGAGAGAACACAGCCCTTGTGCCCTTCAGACCTCCCAACACACAGACCTTCCAGATGTCTGGAACTGGTATTTTCTTAAGTCCTCTCCCTGCCTAATAGAACAATTATAGAGGGGGAGTCCCCACCTAATAAATAGAACAGATGTAGAAGGGGAAATCGCTATCCAGAGAAAGGTTTCTGGTGTGTGTGTGTGTGTGTGTGTGTGTGTGTGTGTGGTTTGGGGGGGGTATATTTAGGCATTTTATTTTGTGTTTATTTTTAATTTTTTATTTGAATTTTTTATTGTTGACACTATTGCAGATGTCCCCTACCCCCCTCCCTTTGCTCCCTTCTCCCCTCTGCCCCCATCTGCTGATGAGCACTTGGGCTGTTTCCAGATCTTGGCATTGTAAATAATGTTGCTATGAACATAAGAATACCACTTTAAGCAATAAAAAAAAAAAAAAAAAGAATACCTATATTCTTTCTGATTGGTGTTCTGGGTTTCTTGGGATATAGTTCTAGAAGGGGGATTACTGTGTCAAATGGCAGTTCCATTTTTAACTTTTTGAGGAAACTCCATACTATTTTCCATAATGGCTGCACCAGTCTGTATTCCCACCAGCAGTGCACGAGGGTTCCCTTTTCTCCACTTCCTTGCCAGCACTTCTCATTTGTTGATTTACTAGTACTCACGGTAGTCATTCTGACAGGTGTGAGGTGATACCTCATTGTAGTTTTATTTTGCATCTCTCTGATGGTTAGTGACCTTGAGCATTTTTTTCATATGTCTATTGGCCAGCTCTATGTCCTCTTTGGAGAAGTGTCTATTCAGGTTCTTTGTCAATTTTTTAATTGGATTGTCTTCCTTGTATTGAGTTGTATAAGTTCTTTATAAATTTTGTATATTAACCCCTCATCAGATGTATCATTGGTGAATACGTTTTCCCATACAATGGGCTCATTTTGTTAAAGCTTTCTTTTACTGTGCAGAAGCTTTTTAGTTTGATGTAGTCCCATTTGTTTATTTTTTTCCTGTGTTTCCCTTGCCCTTGGAGACATATCGGCAAAAAATATTGTCCTGAGAGATGTCTGATATTTTACTGCCGATGGTATCTTCTAGGACTTTTATGGTATCACAATTTACATGTAAGTCTTTTATCTATCCAATTTGAGTTTATTCTTTTGTAGAGTATAAGTTGGTGGCCTTGTTGCGTTTTTGTTTGGTTTTTTTTTTGCGTGTACCTGTCCAATTTTCCCACCACGATTTATAGAAAAGCCTGTTTTTACTCCATTGTATGCTCTTGCTTCCTTTGTCAAATATTAATTGACCATAAAAATGTGGATTGATTTCTGGACACTCTGTTTTGTTCCATTGATCTATATGCCTGTTCTTGTGCCAATATAGGGTGTTTTGATTACAGTGACTTCGTGGTATAGTTTGATATCTAATGTTGTGGTCCCTCCAACTTTGTTCTTCTTTCTCAAGATTGCTAATGATATCCAGGGTCTTTTATGGTTCCATATACATTTTTAAATATTTGTTCTAGATCTTTTAGGTGTCAGGTTAGATTGTTTATTTGATATTTTTATTGCTTCTTGAAGTAGGCCTATTATCCCATGAATTTCCCTCTCAGAACTGCTTTTGCTGTGTCCCACAGATGTGGGGTTGTTGTGTGTTCATTTTTATTTATTTCCAGGTAATTTTTTATTTCTTCTTTGATCTCCTTGGTAATGCATCCATTGCTATTTAGCCTCCACCCATGTGTTTAAATATTTTTGAGGGTTTTCTTGTGTGGTTGATTTCTAGTTTCATTCCATTGTGATCCGAGAAGATGCTTAGTATAGTATCAATTTTCTTAAATTTCTTAAGACTTATTTTGTGTTCTAACATGTGGTCTATGTTTGAGAATGTTCCATGAGCACTTGAGAAGAATATATAATCTGCAGCTTTGGGGTGAAATAGCAATTAAATCCATATGATCCAGTGTATCATTAAAGGTCTCTGTTTCCTTATTGATTTTTTATCTGGAAGATCTATCCAGTGATAATAGTGGGGCGTTAAAGTCCCCTTCTGTGACTATATTGCTGCCAATGTCTCAAAGTTCATTAAGAGCTTTTTGTACTTAGGTGCTCCTATATTGGGTGCATATATGTTTACAAGTGTTATGTCCTCTTGTTGGATCAATACTTTTAGTATTAAGTAGTATTAGACCTTCTTTATCTCTTGTTATGGCCTTGTTTTGAAGTCTATGTTGTCAGATATGAGTATTGCTATCTCTGCTTTTTTAAAATTTCTATTTAAATGGTATATTTTTTCTTTCTATCTGTTCACTTTCATCCTGTGTAAGTCTTTTGTTCTAAGGTGGGTGTCTTGTAGACAGCATATATGTGGGTCATGTTTTCTTATCTATTCAGCTACCCTTTGTCTTTTGATTGGACCATTTAATCCATTAACATTTAAGGTTATTACTGATCAGTACTTATTTATTGCCATTTTTTTCT
The DNA here is from genome assembly GCF_964212035.1 of Myotis nattereri. Taxonomy (NCBI): domain Eukaryota; kingdom Metazoa; phylum Chordata; class Mammalia; order Chiroptera; family Vespertilionidae; genus Myotis; species Myotis nattereri. Next base: position 126,403,711 of record NC_138077.1, on the reverse strand, counting down.
TTATCCAATGTTCCTCTCTCTATATATTTCTTTTTCTTAAAGCAGTCCCTTTAACATTTCTTGCAATGCTGGTTTGGTTGTAATGAATTCCTTTAGCCTTTTTGTTTTTTGTCTGGGAAGCTCTTTATTTCACCTTCAATTTCAAATGATAGCCTTGGTGGCTAGAGTAGTCTTGGTTTCAGTTCCTTGCTTTTCATTACTTTGAGTACTTCATGCCAATCCCTCCAGCCTGAAGTGTTTCTGCTGAAAAATCAGCTGACAGCCTTATGGGAATTCCCTTGTAGGTAACTGTTTTCTCTCTTGATGCCTTTAATATTCTTTCTTAGCTTTTACACTTTGCCATTTTAATTATGATGTGTCTTGGTGTGGGTTTCTTTGGGCTCATCTTGATTGGGATTCTCTGTGCTTCCTGAGCTTGTGGGAAGGACTTTTTCCTTCATGAGGTTAGGGAAGTTTTCTGTCATTATTTCTTCAAACGGTTTTTATATCCCTTGCTCACTTTCTTCTCCTTCTGGTAACCCTATGATGTAGATATTGTTACATTTCATGTTGTCTCCAAGTTCCCTTAAACTCTCCCTATTTTCTGTTGTTTTTGTGGTGTGCTTTCTCTGTTAATCCTCACTTGAGGATATATATTTTTTCCCAATTGATTTTTAGAGAGAATGGAAGGGAGTGAGGGGAAGAGAAAGAGAGATAAACATTGATGTGAGGGAGACACACCTCCTGCACACACCCCCACCCAGGTACATGCTCTTGATCAGGACTCAAACCCAGACTGTTTAGTCCATGGGCCAGTGCTCTAACTACTCAACCAAACCATCCAGGGGGAATCCTTTTATTTAAAAATTCTTTTTCCTTTCTGTTGCTCTGATTGAGTGTGTTGTGTGTGTGTGTTTTTGTTTGTTTGTCTTATTTTTATGTTGTCTTCCAAATTGCTGCTCTGATCCTCTGCTTCATCCAACCTACTTATAATTCCTTCCAGTGTACTCTTGATAGCAGATATGGTATCCTTCATTTCTGATTGGTTCTTATTCATGGTTTCTATGTCCTTTTTCATGCCGATGTAGTTCTCACTAAGTTCCTTTTAGTTCTCACTAAATTCCTTGAACATACTCATAACCATTACTTTGAACTCTATGTCTGATAACTTGCTTGCCTCCATTTCATTTAGCTCTTTTCCTGGAGATTCCTCATTTTCTTTCATTTGGTGGTTGTTTCTTTGTCTCCCCATTTTAGTTTTCTCTTTGTGTTTGTTTCTCTGTCTTAGATAGAACTGCTATGACTCTCAATCCTCACAGCATGGCCTTATGTAGTAGGTGTCCTGGGGGACCCATTGTTGCAATCTCCTTGATATCCTATGTCCCTTGTTTGGTTTATTTGGGCTCTCCTGTTGTAATTAGGTATTATTATTGTTGTCCTGTTTGTGGGTGGGATTTTCCCTCAGACAAACCAGACTGTGTGGCTCAACCCAAACCACATTGTACAAGCTGTAGTACAGGTGTCACACACTTGTGTAGACTTTAGGTAAGTTATTTAAATTCTCTGGGCCTTTGTTATTTATAGGCCTTAGCCCACCAAATAGAGTGGTAAAAGAAATTTATTGAAGAGTAATTGAATTGTTGATCACCAGTTTATTATAAAAGGATATAATTCCAGAACAGTAAAATGGAAGAGATGCATAGGTCAAAATATGAGATAAGAGAATGGAACTTCCTTTCCCAATCCTTGTACTCTACTCTTTCCAAGTCTATAAGTCTATATTTAGGTATTTTTTTTTAAAAAAAAAAAAAACAACCCAGCATATATAATTATAAAAAGTAGTATGTCTTTTTAAATTTTGGCAAAATAAGATAACATATGAAGACAAAAATAAGAATCACCTAGATTCCAAGTACACTAATCCTTTTGTTGTGGTTCCTTAAAACATTTTTTAAAAATATATATTATTGATTTTTTACAGAGAGGAAGGGAGAAGGATAGAGAGTTAGAAACATTGATGAGAGAGAAGCATCGATCAGCTGCCTCCTGAACACCTCCTACTGGGGATGTGCCTGCAACTAAGGTACATGCCCTTGACCGGAATCGAACCTGGGACTCTTCAGTCCCCAGGCCAACACTCTATCCAGTGAGCCAAACTGGCTAGGGCTGGTTCCTTAAAACATTTATTCTGTGCATGTTTACTTTAGTTGAGACCATATAGTATTTGTTACTTCTTATAAATGGCCAATATACAAACACTAATAGATGGCTGTGTGAAAAGGACTTCCTTATCTCAAAGAGGAAATCTTCTCAAGGATTCTGAGTGTCTACTGAACTCACCCCCAACACACTTGAGGGGAGAGTGCCAGCCATAGGTTGGAATTAATAACAAACTCCAAAGGCATCCCCAAAAACCTCTTCAGGAATCATCCTAATTCCTCATCCCACATCCTCTATAAGGAAGGCTCAAACTGTGAAATCCCTTCTTAATCACCTATACCGAAAACCTATGCAGACATTGTTTTGTTGCTTTAATCCTTTTTGGTGTCTTGCTGGAAACATAAGTAATTTTAACTTTTATTCCAAAGGAACAAAAAGACTCATGTAAGACTTTTCTTCTGCAATATTAAATGCAGAAGGAATATGGAGCAAACCCTGGCTGGTGTGACTCACTTGGTTGGAGCATTGTCCCATACACTGAAAGGTCACAGGTTTGATTTCTGGCCAGGGCACTACCCACATTGTGGGTTCTATTCCTCATCAGGGTACATAGGCGAGGCAACCAATCAATGTTTCTCTCTCATAGATTTTTTTCTCTCTCTCCCTCTCCCTTCCTCTTTCTCTAGGATCAATGAAAACGTATCCTCTGGTGAGGATTAAAAAAAAAAGAATATGCAATAACATTTACAACATTTTGAAAAAAGCTGCTGTGAACCAAGAATTTTGTTCTACTAGTATGTCAAATTATCTTTCATATTTAAAGCCAATAGCAAGGCATTTTTATTAAATAAGAATATATGCCACCTGGTACATTTCTTGGGAAAAAAACTTGAAAAGGATTTCCATTTCTGGCTGTGAAGGAGTACTTTGTATCAGAATAACCCTGGTGCTGAAGCACTGTGTAAGTTGAACAAAATAAAATGTAAATTAGTCTGAGCCGCAAAGAGCAATCAAATTGCCAGGATTCCTAGGGCCAAGATGCTAGACAGGAGAGAGATGCAGTGAGGTGATTCTTTTCTTTACAACTGTTCTTTTCCTCTTGGAGCATTTGATGATTCAGGTCTTGGTATGGGATGTGGAACCCAAACAGAATGTGGCAGTTCATAGCTTGCTTCAGTCAGAAAAACTGAAGGTTGAGATACCAAGTTGCCAGACTTGATGAACCAGGGACAGAGAGAAAAGGGAACCAAAGAGAACTGAGTCTGTGAACAATTTACCTTCAAGGCATTTCCTAATTTCTAAGATGTACATTAAAAAATTGAAAGGCCAAGAAAGCAAAATGAACACAACCAACCAACTGCTAAGAAGTATAAAAGCTGAGCAAAGTTGCAGCATGCTGTGGTGCTGGGTGGCGGGAGTTTTCAGTTCAGACCACCAAGGAGGAGGAGCCCTGTAAGAACCTCCAGCTTTGAGTTGAGACCCCTAAAGACAAAGCCTCAGAGTCCACGTAAAGATCCAGAGGCCAGCCCTCACACAACACCCAGCATTGGCTCTGCAGGCCCAGTTCCTGCTGGGATGCAAGCAGGCTGCCTCCTTGAGGACTCCAATTTCTGCCCAGGCAAGGGAAAGGTAGATATTCTGTTGCAATGCCACATGATTTTAAAAAAAAAAATCTAGAAGGAGAGAGACATTGGCTGGCAGGGTGGAACAAAGGGAGTTGCAGTTTTGTGGGGGAAGGGGCTGCACCTCTCTTGGAGGTAAATCATAGGATGCTTTTCCATGTGCCAGAGTGGTCTGTGTGGGAGGGAGAGAGCTGGCCTGAAACCAGGAGGCCTAAATGGAGGAATCATGGTCTCTACAGAGTCTGTGCAAGAAAATCAGCTAGAGGAGCAGGGCTGAAAGAAGCATCCAGTACAGTTTACTCATGTTTCAAGAGTTACAGTTGGAAAAATACAACAGGAGAACCACTCAGGTGCCCACAAAAATGTCTATGAGAGAAGGAAGCAGCCAACCATTCATTGGGCAGAAAATGGCCCAGCTGCTGTTTGAATCTGTTTTCCTAATGTTCTCCATCTTGGTCTTGATTCTGATAGGGAACCATTGGCAAGCAGTAGTTGGGATGAATGCTGGGGGTTGGAGAGAAAAGAGGGATAATGCCCAGATTTTCCTCTGCAGGTGACTGGAGGCAACTTTATTTCACATTAAAGCAAAGGGCTTTGATTATTGTCAGGGAATGGACTGCAACTGTGTTTGCAGCTTAAAATGACAGTAGGACCTCAGAGTGTATAGAAATGCCATGGATACTGACAAGTGTTTTTCTAAAGGACTCTGGACACCTTGCAGAAACAAATATACATCGTCCCTGGAGGGAAGCATTCCTCTGCAAGCCCCTCTGACCCCCCCTGGTTGAAACTGAACCACATGTGAGTTCAAAGTAACAATTACCAGCACTCACATAAACAAGCCATAGCTACTGAGAATTAGCAAAAGTAAACAACAGAGCTAGATCAGTTACTTTAAGTATTAGACCTTTCAGACACAGCATATAATTTTTTTTAATAAATAAAAATGTAGGAAGCATTTGAGAACTAGTTCCCCTGGCATATGTTGTCAGTTTGGCTCAAATAAACTCTTATAAAAATTCTTTTTGTAAGAAGAAATAAAAAATGTAATAATCAAAATTACTTAAAAGCAAGAGACTATTAATAATGAACAGATATATTAAAAATGAGTAAATAGAACTTCCAGAAATAAAAATAATGGTTGAAATTACAGCTTGATGTATAGTATGATTTTAACATATTATATACAAATTGAAAGAGAATTCATAAACTAGAGAAAGTTTCTGAAGATTTAACCCACATAGAGCAAAGAGGAAAAAATATGGAAGGAAGGTAGATAGATGTCTAACATATCTAATCAGAGTTCAAATGAAAGAACAGAGAGGATAGGAAATGGAGGCAATATTTGAAAAGATAGTGTCTAAAATTTTTGAGAATGATAAAAGCTATTTTTCCATGAATATAGGAAAGACAAACAGGGTCAGTAAAATACATTCCATTATAGTATTTCACTGAGACAGCCTATCTACTAAAGAGGGAACATGCTAATTGACCCTCACGCCATCACAAAGATGGTGGCACACACAGCCAATAAGGAGGGAATATGCTAATTGACTGCCCCACCCTCAAAGATGGCAGTGCTCACAGTCTCAAGATGGTGGTGCCCAGTCCCTTCAGCCCCACCAGGGCAGTAGTCACGCAGCAAGGCGAGGCCCACCCCCAGGTGGGCCTGGCCACTCAGCATACCTGCCTCTGGAGTCCCCCAGTCCCCTCAGCCCCCCAGCCGCCCAGGGCCGGCCCAAGGCTCAGGCAAGCCTTGCATGGTGGCTGCCCAGCCAACGCCTGAGGTGCAGGCAAACCTCGGATGGCGGCTGCCCAGCCGCCCAGGGCACAGGTAACCAGGGCTGGCCAAGGCTTGCAATGCCAGCAGTGGCAGCAGCAGAGGTGTGATGGGGCGTCACCTTCCCCCGATGGCCAGGTCATCTCCCACCCCTGATGGCTCCCATACTGTGAAAGGAGGCAGGTTGGGCTGAGGGACCCCCCCACCAGTGCATGAATTTTCATGCACCAGGCCTCTAGTTGTGATATAAAAGATAAAGAGAAGATCTTAAAAGGCCCCAGAAAGAGAAGATAGGTCACCTACAAAATACAGACAATTATTACATCAGAATTTTTACCAGCATCAGTGGAAGCCAGAGAACAGTAAAATAAAAATCTTCAAAATGACATGAGTAAATAACTATTTAAAATTCTTATTCTACTAATACTACGTCTGCATATGGGAAAATTAATGTTATTTTTAAGCAAACAGGAAAAGAGGTTAGCTCCAAGAAACTTTAACTTCTAAAGAATGCACTTTAGAAAAAAGAAAAATGGTACCAGAATACCAATAATTAACTGTTTAAAGGGTAATATTAATAATTGTCTTATTTGTGATGTTTTTAAAAACTAGATAAAATGAAAAGAATAGAAAACAATCAGATATAATTTGAAGGGAGATGATTGAAGTGAAAGTTTTTGTATTTCTCATGAGGAAATTGGAGATTTTCCCCAGCTTTGTTTAGATACATTTGGTATATAACATTGTATAAGCTTAAAGTGTACAATGTGAAGACTTGGTAATGTGTATATTATAAAATTACTATCACAATAAGGTTACTTAAAATTTTCATATCTTCACATAACTATAATATTTTTGGTTGTAGGACATTTAAGATTTACTCTCTTGGCAACTTATAAGTATACAATGCAGTATTGCTAACCATAGTCACCAGGCTGGATATGAGAATCATAGATGAATATATGAGATTATTCATTTTATAACTAGAATTTTGTGTATATCCTTTGACCAACAATTCCAGCAGTTCTCAACTTGTGGGTCATGACCCCTGAAAACACATCCTGCATATCAGATATTTACATTACGATTCATAACTGTAGCAAAATTATAGTTATGAAGTAGCAACGAAAATAATTTTGTGGTTTGGGGTCACCACAACATGAGGAATTGTATTAAATTAGGAAGGTTGAGAACCACTGCAACACTTAGACCCTTGCAATCACTATTCTACTCTCAGTTTCTATAAATTTGGCTCTTTTTAGATTTCACATATAAATGAAGTCATATGGTATTTGTCTTTGTCTGTTTGACCTGTCTCACTTAGCTTAATGCCCTCAAGGTTCATCCATATTGTCACAAATAGTAGGATTTCCTTTTTTATTATGGCTGAAAAAAATTCCAGTGTGTATGTGTGTGTGTTATTTTTAAAAATCTATTTCTTTGTCAACGGACACTTAGGATACTTAGGTTGTTTCCATATCATGGCTATTGTGAATAATGCATCAATGAATAAGGGGGTGCAGATATACCTGAGGTAGTAATTTCATTTAATTTAAATATATACATAGCAGTACTTTTAATATTTTTTGGAATCTCCATACTGTTTTCTATAGTGACTATACCAATTTGCAATCCCACCAACAGTGCACAAAGGTTCTCTTTTCTCCACATCTTCCCCAACACTTGTTATCTCTTATCTTTTTTATATTAGCCATTCTAAAAGGTGTGAAGTGACATCTCACTGTTGTTTTGATTTTCATTTCTCTGATGACTAGTGATGTTGAGCATCTTTAATACATCTATTGGTGATTCGTATATCTTCTTTGGAAAAATGTCAATTCAGTAAGAGGGTAGAAATTTGATTAACTCTTGACATTGTTATATTTGCATGGTAAAATATCAAGGGTGATCATTGAAAGAATAAAAGTAGTGTTTATAATTTTCACATTAGCAGAGGGGAAAGATTGCCTAAGGCTTAGGCCCTAAGGGGTGGGGAAGGGAGGAAACCAAAGCTCAATCAATCCAAGAGCCATAAAAGGAGAAAAAAAGAAGCATGGAAAATGTGGGATAACTAGAAGCAATAAATATAATTTTAAATTTACCAATTCAAAAATAATCAGAATGGGTTAAAAACAAAATCCAGCTATTTGCCTTTAGAAACAATAAACTACAAATTGAGGACACAGGAAGGTTAAGTTTAAAATGATAAATCAGGCCAAAACGAAACAAAACAATCTACAAATCAACAAAAATTATTAAAGATATAGAGGTTAAATGTGAAATGTCAAAAGATTCAGTTCAGCAGTAGTACATAACAAGTCTAAATTTATATGCATTACTAAAGTGGATACAAAATATAGAAAGCAAAATCCACACAAGTTCAAGGAGAAATAGACAAATCCCCTGTCATATTGGGAGGATTCAAACTATCTATCTAGTATTTGATTGGTTAAGAAGATGTGGACAAGGGTAGAGAAGATTTGAAAACATAGTTAACAATTTGTCTTAATGGTATATATTGAGCCCTGTACCCCAAAACTGGAGGATAACCTCTCTTTTCAAGAGTGCATGCAGCATTTGCAAATATTGACATATACTAGTTCTTAAAGAAAGTCTAGAATAGCTTCAAAGAATTACCATCAGTGAGACATAAACCAGAATTTGAATAAAAATAGTAAATGCAAAAACCAAAGAATAAAGCTAAAGAAGTAATTGCAGGAAAATCTAAGTGATTATATGAGAAAAGAACAAAGTTTAAGAATTAATGAATTAAAGAGCCTGCTTAAGTTAAAACAGAGTAAGCCCAAGAAAGTAGCAGGAATGGAAAAAAATAACCAAGATACTCCTGCAGAAGAAAAAGGTTGAAGTTGGGGACTTGCCTATCAGACATCAAGATTTAGTATCTATCTACACTAATAAAAGACAAATTTGCAAACAGACCATACCTTCACTATGCCTTAAGCCACACCCACCAGCCAATCAGAGCAACTATATGCAAATTAACCCAACCAAGATGGCGACCAGCAGCCACAGAGCTGGAGCAAGCAGGAGGCTTGGTTGCCCCAATGATGGAGGAGGCCAAGCTTCCCGCCTGCTGCGGCGGCTCTGTGCTCCACTCAAAGCAACAAAGTTTCAATTATAGAAGGTAAATAAACCCCAGATACCTGCTTTCAGCCGGCCGTGGCCACGGAACTGGAGCAAGCAGGAGGCTTTGGTTGCCCCTGGTGATGGAGGAAGCCAATCTTCCCTCCCACCTGCCCTGGCCAGCTCTGAGCTCCTCTCAAGGCTACAACGTTTCAATTATAGAAGGTAAATAAATCCCAGAATTAAAAAAAAAAAAGAAAAAAAGGAGAGGCTGGGAGCTTCCATTGCCAGGGGGCTTGGCCAGCCTGAAAACGGCCCTCAGCCCCTCACCCAGACTGGCCAGGCACTCCAGTGGGGACCCCGACCCTGAAGGGGGTGTGACAAGCCAGCAAACACCCATAAGCCTCTCACCCAGGCTGGGCAGGCACCCCAGCAGGACCCCCACCCTGACCCAGGACACCCTTCAGGGCAAACCAGCCAGCCCCCACCCATGCACCAGGCCTCTATCCTATATAGTAAAAGGGTAATATGCAAACTGATCCTAACAGCAGAAAGACTGGGAATGACTGGTCACTATGACACACACTGACCATCAGGGGGCAGATGCTCAATGCAGGAGCTGCCCCCTGGTGGTCAGTGTGCTGCCACAGGAGGAGCTCTGCTCAGCCACAAGCCAGGCTGACGGTGATGGTGGGAGCCTCTCTTGCCTCCTCAGCAAGGCTAAGGATGTGCAACTGCAGCTTAGGCCTCCTCCCCACTGGCAAGTGGACATCCTCCGAGGGCTGCCAGACTGCCAGAGGGATGTCTAACTGCCAGCTTGGACCTGATCCCCCAGGGAGTGGGCCTAAGCCAGCAGATGGACATCCTTCGAGGGGTCCCAGACTACAAGGGGGCATAGGCCGGGCTGAGAGACCCCCCCCCCACCCAAGTCCCTGAGTGCACAAATATTTGTGCACTGAGTCTCTAGTAATAGTAAAAGCATAATATGCTAATTAGACTGGACATTTTTCCTGATGTCCTTCCAGACGAAGCAGGGGATGCAAGGGAAGCCCGGGTCCTGGGTGCCTTTCTTCATTGTAAATAAAGAAAGAATTGGACAAAGTCTATGAAACATCTGTTTGCAAACATTGGACAACTGGCAATGCAGAATTTTGATCACTGAGAGAAGGGAAACAAAGGGAGAGAGCCCTAATATGTATGTCCCTGATTTTCTGCCTGGAGAAACTTTCTGGATCATACATAGTACTTGGAAGGGGATTCTAAACAGAGCATGGTGGTCTAACTAAGATGGGGAAACAGATCGGGGATCAGGGAGGCTGCAGTGGCTGGACTTTGTGGGCCAGTGTATCAGAGAGAAGGGTATTGTCCAGCTAAAGAGCACCAAACATCTGCCTGGGGTCTCATTGAGTCTCTAGCTGAATACTGTGCCCTGCACACTTAGAATGAGATTTCAAGTGGATGGAAATTTAGCCTTGATATTAAGGATAAATAGCCCTAGATTAAAGGCCACCATAAGTCCATACCAACAGAGCTTAAATTCAAATATTGAAAGCTGATATGTAGGCAATTTAACTGTCTTTGAAGTAAAGCTGCTCTTTAAAAGAAGCACAAAAATTTTAGACACTTAGAAAGTACTGGGAAGAAGCAGGAAAGTGGGAATCAAAATCAGGAAATATAAATAGACTAAAAAAAGCCACTAATGATTGAAAGCAGATAAGAATTTTAGACAGCTATTATAAAATTGTTGAGGAACTTAAAGGAAAGCATGAACATAATAAGGAGATAAATAGAAGATATAGAAAAGAGCAAGTGTGCCCTAGCTTGTTTTGCTCAGTGGATAGAGCATTGGCCCTTGGACTGAAAAGTCCCAGGTTCAATTCCAGTCAAAGGCATATGCCTGGGTTGCTGGCTTGATCCCCAGTGGGGGGCATTCAAGAAGCAGCCAATCAATGATTCTCTCTCATCATTGATGCTTCTATCTCTCTTTCCCTCTCCCTTTCTTTCAGAAATAAATAAAAATATATATAAAATAAAAAAAAGAGCAAAGTGGAACTTCTAGAAATAAAAGAGTAATAAAAGGCTAATATGCTAATTGAACAGTGGAACAACTGGTTGCTATGGCACACACTGACCACCAGGGGGCAGACACTCAATGCAGGAGCTGCCCCCTGGTGGTCAGTCACTTTCACAGGGGGAGTGCTGCTCAGGCAGAAGCCCTGAGCGGGGCTCATGGCTGGTGAGCGCAGTGGCAGTGGCAGGACCCTTTCCAGCCTCCGTGGCAGCACTACAGATGTCCGACTGATGGCATAGGCCTACTCCCCAGACTGCAAGAGGGCTCCCAGACTGTGAGAGGGCACAGGCCAGGCTGCGGGACCCTCTGTGCCCTCCCCCCCCCACACACACGCAGTGCACAAATTTCATGCACCGGGCCTCTAGTAAAGCTATAATCATTATTATAATGCCAGTATTATCTCAGATATACAGAAGACCAGACCAAAGGAACAGAGAATTGAGAATCAGAAACAGACCCCATTTACAGAAGTGTGATTTTCTATTAATATCAATTAATGGTATGGAGGTAATTGTTTATTTATGTGGAAAAACAAAATTGGATCCCTTTGTTATACTGTATACCCAAATCAATCCCAAGTGGATTAGAAGAAATTTTAAGGAAATGCCCTTATGTTCTTACAAAACGAAGGATATCTTCAACAAAACATAAAACTGGTAAAAGAAGAGGGTGGCGATTTTAACCATGAAGAGAAAGGCAGGCCCAGAGGAAGCAGGGCACCGCAGGCTCCATAAAGGAACCTGGTGCTTATGCTGAGTGCCATGCAAAGACACTGGAGATTTTTGAGTGGAAGATTTTTGTAATATGACTTATTTTTTAAAAGTTCCTTTGGCTGCCTTATAGATAATAGACCAGGGGAAAGGATGGAGACAGGAAAGTAGTGAGGTGGTTATGATGGAAGTCTACTAGTAGTCACAAGATCAGAGAGCTTGGGCAGGGGTGGTTATGGTGGAGATAGAAGGGAATGGATTCTGGAAGAGGAGCCGGTAGAGTTGGCGTAACTTATAATTGAGTGAGCCAAATCAAAGATCAGTCTGATGACTTTGGCCTGAGCAGCTGGGCAGCTGTGACGCTATTTACTGAACTGGCATTATCTGAATAAGGAACTATTTAAGGAGCAGCGGAGCAAAGAGTCAAGAGTTCTATTTTGCCTACTAGTCACCCAGTCAGTTTGGTAAAGAAGGCATTTAGGTGCAGATATATGGCATGTGCTGCAGGAGTGGAGATACCTAAATTTGGAGAGTCATCTGGTCTTTACAGTCATAGGTTAGGAAACGTAGGTTGGGGTCATGAAACAGAGGCTCTGTAAGGCAGACAAAGACATTTTACTCAACTTTGAATCCTTTATACAAATATTTACATTCAGCACAAATATGTGCTTAAAAGTACTTAAGGATTAAAAGTTCCTGAGATTACTTGTGTATCAAATGTCCTACTTTCTTATAATGTACTAAATAAATAAGTAAATAAATAAATTAATAGAATTTTACACTTTCTCCCACTGGTTAATATTAGAAAATATTGAGATGTTTTAGTGATGGAACACACAGCAGGCAGAATCAGAAGAATGGGGATGTCCTGTTAGCTGTCACTTCTAAGGTATAAGGAATAAGTCATTCAGGCTTCCTTTTTTTTTTTAACCCTCACCCAAGGATATTATTTTTTTCATTGATTTTTAGAGAGTGGAGACATATCCATTGGTGCTCTAACCAATGGGAAAACTGGACAGGGCCATTCAGGATTCATTTTTAGGGATTTCTCACCTGTTAACATAAGGGTCTTGGCCCAAATACCTTCTAAGATTTTATTACTAAAACTGAAGTGGCATTAAAAAAACCCACTCGTTAATAGCAACATTAGCATTCCTGTAGAAGGAAATGCTTTTGTTTAAAACTTAATAAATAATATGGGTTAATAGGAGAAAGTAAAATGAAAGAGCTGAAAGTTCTGTGCTAGAATTAAATCATTCTTCTGAGTATAATACTGATGTTGCTATAAGAGGGGGATAGAGAGGAGAGGACAGAGAAGGAAGTTGGCAAGATGCTAAGGGGCAGAAGCTTTGTACATGTTGGTGTAATCAGTGAAGGATCCATGACCAGGCCACCAAAAGTGGTTTGGGAACAGGATAATGCTCTGGTCATTTTATTTCTATTTATTTATTTATTTATTTATTTATTTATTTATTTATTTATTTATTTTTCACACTACCTAGAAAAACTTAAATTCCAGAGCAGAAACTGCTCGGGCCCCTCCCCCCATCCTCACATGGCAGGCAGGCACACTCGCCCACCCGCCCCAAGATCCCAGCCCAGGGGGACCACCCAGTCAAAGGTGTTCTTGATGTGGGCTGCCACCAGCACGAGGATCTCCCCGATCTTCCTCTGCCAGTTGGCGATGTCCGTGGACACGGTGCACCACAGCTCCCCGGGCCGTGGTTCGGCTCGGCGTTCTCGCAGCGCCTCCTCACCTCCTCCCGCTGCTCCTCTGTGCCGTGCTGCAGCTCAAACTTGTAGAAGAGGGCCCAGGCGTCCCCCAGGTCGGAGTCGATCTTCACGGTGCGGTGGAACCACTCCCTGGCTTTGGTGATTTTCCGCTCACTCCAGAACAGCTTGGCCACGGCCAGGAGCACATGGGGGTCGTGCTCGCATTTCTTCAGGGCATGGACACTCTTGGTCTTCCTCTGGGCCCTGGCCTCCAGGAAGATGGCTTCAGACCACAGGACACCGGAGCTGGGGCACTCCTGCTGCGCGTTGGCCATGAGCATCTTGGTGATGTTCTTTAGCTTCGCACGGTACTCCAGCCTCACGGATTCCAACCACAGCCCGGGGTTCTTCGGGTTCTTCAGGCGAGACTTTTCCAAAGTGGCCCGAGCTCGGGTCAGCTGCCCGATCTTCTCCTCCAGCTGAGAAAGCAAAAGCCACAAGGGTGTGGAGTGGGGACATTTCTTCAGCCCCTGGCTGTAGGCCTCTCGAGCCTTGTCTGTCTGCTCCTCCTGCTCCTCGATCTGCCCCTTCATCATCCACAGTTTGGGGAAGTCCTCGTAGTGCTTCAGGGCCTCCTCGCGCAGCTCCTGGGCGGCCCCAATGTTCCCCAGCACCCATTCCAGCTTCACAGACTTCATGAACACCCGGGCAGTGCCTGCGCTGGTCCGAGCCTTGGCCAGCAGCCGCTGGGCCCGTTCATACTCATTGTTCTCCGATTCCAACTTCACGGCCGCCAGCCAGATCTCCTCACTGTTGGGGTTGGCCTGGAAGGCCAGAGCCAGGATGCTTCTTGCCGCAGGCACATCGCCTGCCAGCCACTTGGACTTGGCACCCAGGAGCCACAGCACCTCCGCTTTGGGGCAATGGGCCACGGCCCTCTGCAGAAGCGCTTCCAGGGACTCCCTGGTGCAATGGTTCTTCTCAAAGTAGGCGGCTCGCAGCCACACACTCTTCTTGCTGGGGAACTCCTGCAGCGCGTAGGCATAGATGGCTCGTGCACACTCCAAGGCACTGTGGGCCACACAACTGTCGGCGTCTTCCATCCAGGTGTGCTTCCTGTCCTCCTCCTAGATCCCAATGCCAATCACAGCTCGCATGACCTCCTGGCAGGTGGCCACACTGCCTGCCTTGTCACACTCCTCAGCATCCTGGATCCACTGCTCATGGTTGATCTCCACGCCGTTGGCCCGCAGGGAGGTGATGGCCCGGTCAATGATCTTCTTCACCATCTGCGTGTTCCCATTGGCTTCCTCCAGCTTAGCAGCCATGACCCAGATGTGCCGATCTGTGGGGATGTTCTCACGGGTCTTGTTCAAGACCTTGCAGGCATTTTCATGGGTCTCCAACCTTGCCAGAGTGAGCCACAGCTCCACACTGGTGGGGCAGCACTCCACGGCTCGGCTTAGCATGATTCTAGCATCTTCAGGCTCTTCCAGCTCAACCGCTGCCTTCCATAAGTGAACAGAATTGGGTACATGTTCCAGGGCTTTCCGAAGAACCCGCTTTTTGGCACAAATGTCTGTTTCCAGCTTTGCTGCTCTGATGTAAATCCTAACAGACTGTGGGAGGTGACTGACAGCTTGGGCCACCACGGCCTTGGCAGTGACCCCAGGTTGCAACCTGGCTGCTTCTAACCAGACATCTTCACTCTTGGGGCACATCTCCGTCCCCTTCATGATAAGGTTTCGAGCGACTTGCAGCTTCCCAGTGACTTCTTCCAGGCGGGCAGATGCAATCCAGGCTGGTGGGTAGTGTGGGTTTGTCTCCCGAACAGACTTGAGGAGCAGTCGTGCCTTTTTGATGTCATTGATGTTCCCTCCATGGGTAGGGATCATGGAATTTAAATCTGTCAGATAGCCTTTGGGGTCGACTACAGTCTGCCCACTCACAGAGTCAGACACCTGGCTCAGCCTCATGTCCATCAGCGTGTTCCTTGCTTGGCCAATCTTCCTCATGTCTAGCTCACCTGCGCCAGGTGTCATCAATCCAGGTGTAATTCCACCTGGGTATGGAGTGTTCAGCCCACCAGGATAGGGTGTGTTAAGACCTCCAAATTGAGTTTGCCGGGGGTCCACAGCGGTATGGTTCTCTCCAGTCTGCAAATGTTTGGCGAAGAAGCTGTCAGGAACAGGGGTCAGTTTCTCGTAACGTGGGTTCCGCTGGCGTTTGTTCCTGGCGTCGCCAACCGCAGGGATGCTCAGCCACTCTTCCTCTGTGACTTCTGCCAACTTCCTTTTGAGATCTGAGAACTGTTGTTGGATTTTGGGGCATTCCATACGGTACTTTTCAATTTGTTCTTTCTCCCTTTGCTCCCTTCTTTCTTTTCTTCTTTCGTCCATCCTTTTATCCAGAGCTGCATAAATAGCATCTGCTTCCTCGTCATCCTTTTCGTAGGGCCCACTTGAGAAGAGGCTCCCTGCATAGCCATTAAACTCGTCGTAGTTGGTGTCATTCAGATCCTCATCATCGTCATGCACAGCCTGGCTCTTCTTCATCTGGTCCCCGACGGTCCTCTTGCCCAGCGGCGCGTGTCGGTCATCCACAGGATCGTTGGCATCCCAGGCAGGCCCGATGTCTGACTGGGTGGTGAAGCCAGTGGCGCCTCGGCCCAGCCCTGGCACGTAGCTGAGCGGCGCGGGCATGCCCAGGAACGGCTTCTTCTTCTTGTTCATGGCGCCACCGCCGCCGAGGGCTGGGAAGAGAAGGCAGGAGCAGACGGCTCTTGTCCGGTTAGTAGCGCTGAAAGCGAAAGAAGAACCTCCCACAAGGCTCTCCCTACTAGACAGCCTGGCACAGGACTGCAGGAGCCATGACCTGACCCTGGTATATATACTCCATCAGAAGGCTCCACTTATTAACCACGCCCACCAAAGTCTATTGGCTCGTCCCCCACAGGGGCGGGGTGAACCAGGGTAAGGGGATTTTCAGTGCTTTCCTGAGGCCAAACAGGATTAATGCTGTTAATATGCATGATCTAATTTGCCCCCTGGCTATTCTCTCTTGATCCTCTCAACACCAGTTATTTACCTACTTAAGTACTCCCTTCTTTTTTTTTTTAAACAACTAACCTGACTTAGGCCACATCTTTTTTTTTTTTTATGACTAATGCAACAGTCTCTTGCCTCATTCTTTTTTTTTTTTCCTTTGAATTCTTTATTAGTTAAGGAATTACAAATGTGTCCTCATTCCCCCACATTAACCCCCATCGTCCCCCCACAACCCCCCACTCATGCTCTCATCCCCCTGTTGTCCATGTCCATTGGTTTGGCTTATATGCATGCATACAAGTCCTTTGGTTGATCTCTTCCCCTTACCCCCACCCTCCCCTACTTTCCCCCTGGGGATTAATAGTCTGATTGCTGTTAAAAAATATCTTTTATTGATTTGTTACAGAGAGGAAGGGAGAGGGATAGAGAGTTAGAAACATCGCTGAGAGAGAAACATCTTATCAGCTGCCTCTTCTGGTGTGCCTGCAACCAAGGTACATGCCCTTGACCAGAATTGAACCTGAGACCCTTCAGTCTGCAGGCTGACGCTCTATCCACTGAGTCAAACCAGCTAGGGCCTTACTCACTTTTTTTTTTTTTTAATCTTTATTGTTGAGCCCTATCCAGTTTGGCTCAGTGGGTAGAGCATCGGCCTACAGACCTAAGGGTTGGTCAGACTCCATTCCGTTCAAGGGCAGCTACCTTGGTTCAAGGGTCCTCCCCTGCCTTGGCCCTGGTCATGGCATCTGGCCATTTTCTGTTGTTTGCATTGCTGTGATATAAATTCCTTTGATTTTCCCCAACTTCCGGTAAAGTCTGCCATGTCAAGTATTGGTGTGAGAATTGGTTTTACTTATTTGCTTTTTTGGTGAGCTTTGTTTGTCATTGTGAAAATGAAGGAAAACACCATGTCCATGTCTGGATTGATTTGGTATAGAACGGAGACACAGGGACTATTAACTATTATATGATTTATATTTATAATGAATTCAGTCAAAATGAGGGCTTACAACCAGGAGTAACCAATGCAAGTTTCCCTTGGGAAGTCACATAAATTTTTGGCAGGACATTAAGCTGCCCACAAATCTTTTTTTTTTTTTAATATATTTTATTGATTTTTTAAAGAGAGGAAGGGAGAGAGATTAGAGAGCTAGAAACATCGATGAGAGAGAAACATCGATCAGCTGCCTCCTGCACACCTCCTATGGGGGATGTGCCCACAACCCAGGTACATTCCTTTGACCGGAATCGAACCTGGGACCTTTCAGTCCGCAGGCCGACGCTCTGTCCACTGAGCCAAACCGGTTTTGGCTCACAAATCTTGATACTGTTCAAGCCAGAGGAATGAGAAGACCAGGGTGATGCCAGCTCTCACCAGCTCTCACAGGCTGTTCACCAAACTTGTAGGTTTTGGAGCAACACTAAGTAAACAAAACAGTTCTTGATATAATGCTCATTTCATTATGACAAACTTCTTTGCACTATTTGAAACAATTCCACCTATGTCTTTTTTTATCCCTCTGATACTAATAAAGATATAACACCTTCCATTTGCTAATTTATGTTTTTATCTAACTCAGGGGTGGGGAACCTCTTTTCTGCCAAGGGCCACTTGGGTATTTATAACTGTCCACAGGCTTTACAAAGTTATCAACTTAAAAATTAGGCTGCTATATTTGGTCAAACATTTAATTAACTCACCCTAATGCCTTGGCAGGGGCAGATCAAGTGATTTCCAGGGCCTTATACAGCCTGTGGGCCAGACTTTCTCCACCCCTTAGATTCTAGCTTTTCATGAGAATCTGTGGAGAAAAATAGCATATTAGAAACATGTGCTTGTATTTACAAGTGAGTCAAAAGTTAAAACAAGATATTTTCCAATACAGAAGGAACAACAATTAATAATTGTGGTTTTCATTATCCAAAAGGTGTGTCTTGTTCGTCTCCACAGCAATCACATGGAACTCTTCTATTTGATGAGGGAGAGATGCAAAAACTTTGACTTCTTTAGAAAGTTGCTTGGGATTTACCTAAGTTGTTTTATGGCGGGGGGTCTCTCTTCTCCGAGTCCAGCACAGAAAGAGAGATGAACTGGTTCTTTGAGTAGAGGCTCTTGGGATTGAGAGATGAAATAAAGAGACAAGACACAGAAATAAAAGAAGCTGGGACCTGGTGGGCTTCTGTCCTCTGATGGAGGGACAGACAGGGGGCCCAGCACCGGAACCACGTGTTTAATTTGTACCCAAATACCAGGAAGTTACATCACATCTGGGTGGGCCTTGAGTTCCTGGTGACATAGGGGATCCACCCCACTAGCACCTGGGCTGGAAAGGTCAGACTGAGTGGCGTCCTTGCCTTTGGGCTAGGACTACCCCCAGGGCGCAGCTCTGCCTGAGCCCTGGGTTCAGCCGGCATATTTTTAAGAATGCCCTTGTGCCTGCCAGAGGCCCCCCCACATTGTTTTAAAATTTTATCTTAGTAATTACATCCATCATCTAGTTTTCCCTCTAATTACTCTAAAATGAAAATAAAAAATAACCCATGAATAACTTCTAAATTTTGAATTTGCCTGAAAACATTTTTGTGAATAATGTAAAGACAAAAGTGTTTCCTAGTAACTTCTATTTGCTGATCCTGTGCAATAACAGCAGTTGAAAGAGGAGAGTAAAAGTCGTCCAGAGTCTGTAAGGGAGCTCTTAGCTAACTCCTGTGGGAGTAACCTCTGGCCTGGAGAAATCTCCTCTCCTGGAGCAGGGCGGGCTTTGGGGGGAGGGAGCGGAAACACTGGAGAACAGGGGAGGGTCCTGGAGGCTGGAGAAGGGCAAACGTAGCTTTATTTTCTTAAAAAGGGGTTAAGGCAGATTTTGCTAATACCAGTGAGCTCATCATATTTCCTTTTCAGCCATTAAAAAAATGATATTCCATATTTTGACATGCCATGACTCTTTAACCAACTCACTGTGGTGGTTATGAGTGTAGAGTGCGGGGCCAGTATAACTATTTTGGAATTTCAGCGCTACCGCATATTGTTTGTGAAATCTTGAGCAATGTAACATCTTTGCACTTCAATTGTCTCATCTATGAAGTGGGGAGAATAATATCCCTGTCATGGGCTGTGGAGGGGATTGTTGAAGTTATGAGGAGAATGCGTAGAAGTAACTGGCATGTTGTAAACACTATGCAAAGATTAGTGTAGAAAATCCAAATATTTTTATTGGGTATTTAGATTTTGACCCTGTTTTATTTTTGTCAGCATAATTTATGTTTTGATAAACATTCATTTACAAAAGTCTTCAAAAACACTTCTGGTTGTTCCCTTAAGATAAATTCTTAGATGTGAAAACATTTGGTGGGAAGGTATGTACAATTTTAAGCCTTTTGGTTCTTACTTACAAATTGACCACCAGAAGAGACTTTCCCACCCACTGAAACACTAGGCATTTCCATTGAAAAATAAATGTATGTGTGTGTATAACCCAATTTGCTGAGGTGCGGGAATGTGGAAATAGCATTTCACTGTTGTTTTAATTTGCATTTATTTGATTAGGGCTCTTCACTTGATTAATGTTCTAAACCATTCTTCTATAATTCTAGTCTCACTTGCTAGCCACTCCTATTATTTAGGCAGCTATCTTATTTTCCTTACTGGTGGGTATAGATCACCAGTTCTTTCAACCATTTATCATATGAAATAGTTTCCAGAATAGGTTGCCCTATTCTGAATGTATTCTGGTTTGTCATTGTCCCTCTTGAAATATGGTGCCAGAACAAACATAACACTCCATGTGTGGTCAGATCAGCTGTTCTGTGTGCCAGGGAATAAGATGGTCCAATTATATTGTGTTTTTCTTTTGAGAATGCATTAGTGTGCAGTTCCCTTTGAGCTCCTATTGAATCTTGTAGTGATTTAGACCAGAATAGTTTTTGACTAAAGAACTATTTTTTAAAATTGTGTTTCAAATGGCTTTTCCCCTCTTACTTGTTACATGTTGCCCTAAGATCACCTGGTGTAACTATTATCTTTTGGGCTGGATTCTACACCTCCATTAGTGTATCCCTGGATTATATTACCTATTTTAGAGCCACATTGCACTTACATAGAGCTGGTGGTTAATGGATTCTTTCCATATAAAGTAACTGAGACACATATAAGAGGGATGGAAGTGGCTAGAAAGAGGAACAGAGACCATTTAGAGTTTTTCTGATTATTCCTCTGGTTCACCAAAGATCCATGGGTATTACCACTATTGCTATAAAGACTTATAAAATGCATACATCCTGTGGAAATTAATGTCCTATGCTCATGCATTTCATTACCTGCAATACTTAAGGAAGAAGGTGGTGGACAGATGAAATATTTTGAGAGAAGGTAATATTGCATGTTTATGTGTGAAGGTGACTAACAAATTTGATATATTTATTCCAATCATTCAAAGATCTGGGGCTATTATGACCTTTGAGGAGGCTTTAGGGAATGAACTAGTATGTTAGAACCAAGAATTGGTTCAAATATGAATGTAATTGGAGCTAAGTGATGAGTTATACAGTATATCAGACTTAGAAGCACTGGTGGGAAGGTAGGGATTGTGATCAGAGTGAAAGCTATTTAGTAAACTAAGTATCTAGCTTGATTCTGAGGACTAAAATTTTCTAGTAAGAACTCTCTAGACTGTTGAAGCACAGAGAGCACACCTGGAAGAGTCAGATAGCCTGCTGAGTCCAGTGGGCTCTGGTATAGAGGGATGGAAGAGGCATGTATGGTCAGTGGAAAGTTAATTCACTTGGATAAGGCTCTCCATTGGCAGTCAACCAGTGTCAATCTTCTATGGCCATGTCCTCTTCTATCTTAAAAGCTGTTGAGCTAACTGGTAGTTTTGTGATTTTGTCAGGTGATGTCTACTAGGCATGAATATGGAGTGAGCTAAGTCAAAAAAAAATGGAGGAGAGAAGAGGAATGGGCATAGTAATGGATAATTGTTAACTTATTTAGCCATAGTATCAAATGAAGTAAGTGAAGTTAGGCTTGGTTATTCTTACATTATAAGAACATAACAGAGGATTTATTTCATTATATGACATAATTAAAATATTAATCCAAATGGTTGCTTATAACTGAAGATTTATTATTTTAGCTTAAAGAAGAGACACAATTTTAATTTTTATTAAATGCTGCACTAGCCATGTTCTTTGATGAGAACCTTCATTATACTGATGAGCTCTTGGGTGGATCCACTTGTTCCATTACATATTTTTGTAATTGGCACTGATATTTTCAGCTCTTTGGTATAGAGATATGTCTTATCCATAAAACTCAATTGATTTATTCAGCAACTGCAAATGCCATTTTATTTATAGAATATGAACTTTGAGATACCAGCTTTCCTTCCTTGGCCATGGTGTCCAAAAAAATAAAATGGCTCCTTTATATTTACAGTAATTCACAAGTTCAAAGATCCAAAATGTGCAATCACATACAAAAAATAAATAAGGGACTGCAAAGGAAGCAAAGGAAATCTAATGTAATTGCACAGTGCTTGAGATCCACACTCTCTAGAGAGAAGCTTCAGGAACATGCTGCACCTTCCTAAGGCAGATCTGCTTGGTGCTAGGTTTGCCAGGACATTCTTTTAAAAGGAGTAGCTTCCCTGCTGAACAGGGTGTTAATTTTTCATGGACTTACACACTGTGCTGAGGAGCATAAAAAGAATGAGAGAGCTTCAGGAAAATAGTGTTGAAACAAAATAAAAGAAGCTTTGCTCAGGTTTGAGAAAGAACATGGAGATTGTGGTTGAAAGTTTGCTTGTTATCAGAGACAGAAGGTAAATACAGAACATTTTAATGCAGTTAACCGTTGGTGCAAATTTCCTGGGAAAGGAAGCAAGGTTGTGCCAAGAATAGGCCATTTAGAATCTGACCAGACATTATTTGAGAGCCAGTAAGGATCGCACATCTACGCGGGCAGGAGAGGCTGCCTGAGAAAGGATGCTTTACCAAAGGCAGCAGCGTCTGCCACGGCCTGAGGTAAGTCACTCGCCATCTGGGCCTCCGACTCACCACCTGTTAAATGAGGGAATGTTAAAATTTTTCTCTGATTATAAAATTACATCAAAGGGTTTTAACACATAAAATAGTATTTTTATTTTAAAGTTGTATTGGAACTGCTGCTTACAATAGAAGTCATATTAATATGCACCTTTTCCCTTCTATCTCTTTATATCGATGTTATATAATAAAGCTGTGATTTTTTTTCTTTCTCTCTCTTTTTTTGGTTAATCCTCTTGCATGTGCCCCCAGCAGGCTGG
This sequence comes from Myotis nattereri, assembly GCF_964212035.1. Taxonomy (NCBI): domain Eukaryota; kingdom Metazoa; phylum Chordata; class Mammalia; order Chiroptera; family Vespertilionidae; genus Myotis; species Myotis nattereri. Next base: position 126,381,243 of record NC_138077.1, on the reverse strand, counting down.
GGTTCAAACCTGCAACCCAGGTGTGTGCCCTTGACCAGGAATTGAACCTGAGCCCCTTCGGTGTGAAGGTTGATGCTCTAAGCACTGAGCACACCAGCATAGCAAGCTGTGATTTTTTTCTGTGCTTCTCAAAACTTGCATATTTAAAGCCAACATTTTTACCAAATAACCAATCACTCCCTCGGGCATTATTTAATGTCAATTCGTCACCACTTGACGTACAAGTATATAAAAGTCAAAGTCACAGTGGACTTTTTGTTGTTTTTGCCACCAGATTTTACTTTCATTTTGGACCTCAGGTCTGTTATCACTGGTCATGGTACTGAAGGCTGTGGTAAGGAACTTCTAAAACAGTCACAGTGATCCTCACCTCCTGATGCACATACCTTTGTGTAATATTGTCCTCTTAAATGCGGGCAGGACCTAGTGACTTGCGTCTAATAAGTAAAATATGGCAAACATGAGACTGTGGCTTCCATCTTGGACACACTTTCTTCCACTCCTTCCCCCCTCTCCCCCTGCCCCCCTCTGAGGGAGTCAGGCTGCTGCGTTGTGAGCTGCCTGCCAGAGAGACGCAGATAGCAAGGAGCTGAGGGAGGCTTCTGAGCAACAGCCAATGAAAAACTGAGGCCCTCAGTCCACCAGCCCACAAGGCACCAAATCACATGAATGAGCTTGAAAGTAAATCCTCTCCCACTTAAATATGCACTGTAATGTTTTCGACATGTTTCCTTAAATTTATGAGTTATTGGAAAGTTTGAAATTTTATTTTATGTGTTTTCATTTTTACATAAATATCCTTGTGTTACATATTACATTCCAGTTTTTACTTTTATTTCTTTATGTTTTTGAGATCTACTCGAATTTCTTATGTAAATGTAGTTCACTACTTCTGACTATTATTGTAGGCATTTCACTTGTTCATTTTCAAGTGGCGGGCACTTACGAGGCCTCTAATTACTTGCTCCCTCAAAATAACATTGTGATGGACATCAGCACACCTGTCATCTCCTGCATGTGCCTATTCATAGCTTGTAGTTGAGATGAGTGGGTCAATTCATGGATAATTAAGGATGCTTTTAGCATTCCTACTCAAAAGTGGCTCAACTCCTAAGAATTTAAATTGTCTCATATGACAAGAATTCTAGAGCAGTGGTTCTCAACCTTCTGGCCCTTTAAATACAGTTCCTCATGTTGGGACCCAACCATAAAATTATTTTCGTTGCTACTTCATAACTGTAATGTTGCTACTGTTATGAATCGTAATGTAAATATCTGATATGCAGGATGGTCTTAGGCGACCCTATGAAAGGGTTGTTCAACCGCCAAAGGGGTCGCGACCCACAGGTTGAGAACCGCTGTTCTAGAGGACGCATTGGCAGCTCAGTGATGCAATCAGAGGCCCAGGCATGTTCCATCTTTCTGCTCTCCAATCTGTTCTCCTTTCTGTTCTCCATAAGTCCATATTGTTTTCTCCAGTGGTCACAGGTGATTGTAGCAGCTCTGGGCATCACTTACAGCTGTGAAGAAAAAGAGGGTGATAGCTTCCTGTGCACCTCTTTTATTATAGAAGAATACTTTTACCACAAGTTCTTTAGTAGATGTCCCCTTGGAACCTATTGACTAGCATTTATATATGTTGCAATAGAGACTAGGAAAGCAAGTGTCTGGAATTTTTGAGTGGAAGGAGTGATGGCAAATTTTATGTGTCAACTTGACTGGGCCACAGGGTGCCCAGATATTCAGTTAAACATTGTTCTTAGTGTGCCAATGAGGATGTTTCTGGATGAGGTTAACATTTGAGTCAGTAGACTAAGTAAAGCAGATTGCCTTTCCCAATGTGAGGGGGCCTCATCCAATCTGTTGGAGGCCTGATTAAAACAAAAGGCTGGGTAAAGGAGAATTTGTTCTCTCTGTCTGACTGTTTTTGAGTGGGACATTGGTCTTCTCCTGCAATAGAACAGGAACTTATGCAATCAGCTCTCTGGTTCTCAGGCCTTCAGACTTAGACTGGAACTCCACTGCTGCCTCTGCTGGGTCTCCAGCTTGTAGACAGCAGATCTTGGGACTTCTCAGTCTCTATAATTGTGTAAACTAATTTCTTTTAATACAACACAATTACACACACACACACACACACACACACATTGGCTCCTTCTGGAATATCCAGACTAATATAAGACATATTCTCTGCCAACAAGGTATTATGGAGGAGGCTGGGTGGCACTTTCTACTACATAGCATTTATGCTATTTACATTTACTAAGTTCTGACTAAATATTACATCAATGTTTTAAAGACCTATTACCAAAATTATGCCATGAAACAAACTGTCCAAAGACTCAGTGACTTAAAACAACAATAATTTATTATTAGTCAGGAGTTCAGCTGGGATGACCCTAAGCTTCCGGTTGGGGTCGTGTCATTCCATTCTCATCCTCCTTGGACTAGTGTATTTAGCTAATGCATATTCTTTTCATGGCAATGTCAGAAGCACCAGGGATGAAGCCCAACCAAGCCAGTACATTTCAAACCTCTGCTCAAGTCCCTTCTTTAAAAATACTATTGACCAAAAAGTTATGTGACCAGCTTAAAGTCCAGAAGCAGGGAAGTTCACAGGGAAACCCACTGTGAGACCAAATTGAGTCACATGGTCAAGCCTAATGGCAAAATGAAATATATACCTCCTGTGGAAGTGGTGAAGAGGTAGTACATATAATTCAACAATCCTATCTAATAAAGAGGGAATACTCTAATTGACCCTCATGCTGTCACAAAGATGGCAGCACCCACAGCCAATAAGGAGGGAATATGCTAATTGACTGCCACACCCTCAAAAATGGCAGTGTCCACAGCCACAAGATGGCAGTGCCCAGTCCCCTCAGCCCCCAGCCGCCCAGAGCCGGCCCGAGGCACAGGCAAAGCTTGGATGGCAGCTGCCCAGCTGCCCAGGGCTGCCTGAGGTGCAGGTAACCAGAGCTGGTTGAGGCTTGCACTGCCAGCAGTGGTAGCAGCAGAGGTGTGATGTGGCATTGCCTTCCCCTGATTGCCAGGTCACCTCCTGCCCCTGAGGGCTCCTGGATTGTGAGAGGGGGCAGGCCCGGCTGAGGACCCCCCCTTCCAGTGCATGAATTTTCAGGCACTGGGCCTCTAATAATCTAATATACTGTATAACCATTATTCTCTCACACCAGTTGTGTATGAGTTTCCTATATACCAACATCATCACTAACTTTTGATATTTATCAATGTCCATAATTTTGCCAACAGAATGGGCATAAAGTTGTTTTAGAGCATTTATCTCTGATTATTATTAACTAGAGACCCAGTGCACAAAAATTTGTGCACTCGGGGGGTGGGGGTCCCTCAGCCCAGCCTGTGCCCTCTCACAGTCTGGGACCCCTCAGAGGATGTCTACCTGCTGGCTTAGGCCCGCTCCCCGGGGATCAGGCCTAAGCTGGCAGTCAGACATCCCTCTGGCAGCCTGGGAGCCCTCGGGGGATGTCCACTTGCCAGCAGGGAGCAGGCGTAAGCTGCAGTTGCACATCCTTAGTGCTGCTGAGGAGGCGGGAGAGGCTCCCACCACCACCGCTGTGCTGGCAGCCGTCAGCCTGGCTTGTGGCTGAGCAGAGCTCCCCCTGTGGGAGCGCAATAACCACCAAGGGGCAGCTCCTTCATTGAGCATCTGCCTCCTGGTGGTCAGTATGTGTCATAGTGACCAGTCATTCCTAGTCATTCTGCTGTTAGGGTCAATTTGCATATTACCTTTTATTATATAGGATGAATGAAGTTGAGTATTTCTTCATATACTTTTTAGATGTTTTTGTTTCCTCCTTTTCATAATCACCTATTCATATCCATTGGACATTTACAAATTGAGTCTCCTATATATTTTTTAATTTGTAGGAATTCTTTGAACTATTTATATTAACTCCCAATTCATTTTCAATGTTGCATATCTCTTCTTCCAATCAGTTACCTATAAATTAACTTTGTGGTATTCTACACTTAATTGAAATCTTTAATTTTTAGTTAACAACTTTTTAATTTGTGATTTAGAGTATTAAAAACTCCATCCATTCATCCTAATGTCACAGTATTTTTAAAAAATAAATTGTATATTTGCTCTACAGTTTTGATCTTCATATCTAGGTTTTTAATCAATCTAGATTTGTATTTTTATATGTCATTGGGTAGACATATTTCTTCATGCTGTAAGCCAGTTTTCCTAACATTAGCTACTAAAAAATTATACTCTTCTCCCCACACATTTATAATGCTACTTCTTTAATAGAACAAATTGCCACATTTAATTTGGGTTTCTAAGCTTCCTATTCCATTCCATTAATCTCATTGTCTTTATCTTTTCTGATAGTAATACCATTTTCTTTTTTCTTTATTACTTCATCTTTGAAATACCTGGTTGGTCCGTTTTTTCCCTTTGTTCTTCCAAATAACCTTTCAAATGAATTTGTCAAGGTCATACAAAATCCTACTGAAATTTTGATTGCATTTAATTTATAGATCAATTTTAAGAGAATTGTTTTGATGAAAGTGTACTAAGAGAGAATAGTTTCTGAAGTCAACATATTGGAATTATCTTCTTTCCTAATTGTCTGCCTTAAGCCTGGGATTTCTCAATATATGAGAGGATGTGTGTAATTGAATTAGTTGTAGGTGGGACTAACTCCTTAATTATAACACCCACCCTCTTTACCATTTCTGATTTTAAGTGCTAGTGCTTATCCTATTCAATGAGTTTTTTTAGTTCTTGAAGAGATAATACCACTTCTAGCTTGTATATAACATTTCATGGAGCTATGTATACCTCTTCAAACTTGCCCAGTATTCCATTTGTTTGGCTAGTTGCCTAATTATCATGCCATGTTAATGAGACCGAGTTCATTAGAACCATCTCTTTTGGAGTACTTTAGCTTCCTCCTAACCCTGGCCAGCCATCTTGCAAATGCATGTTTTTGAGGACAAGGGGAACCTAACGAGTGTGCTTGAAAAAGTTCAAACCCTTCACCACTCCTGGAAAACACTTTGAGAGTCACAGCTCACTAATGGCCCAATAAAGGACAGGACCCGATCATTATCTGCAGCTCATTCAGGTAGTTAATGAGGAGTAACCTAATGCAGAGGCTAGAAAAATGTAACACAAGGGTGGCCTTGAATTGGTTCAATCATCTTTGTCCAGGGAAAGTCTATTCATCCTTTTTAACCTTTCAAGATGAGGTCCAAAAGGGTGACTCATTTGAATATTAAGCTACATATTAAATCCAGATTCAGTATTTTAGGTTTTAGAAAAACAACAACACTGTTTAATGAGTGCATTTGTAACATATAACACACTAAGAGGATAAACATGCCTTTTCAATGTGCTATTTAAAAAAAGAAATGTATTAAATGAGCCCAGAATTGTTAAACTTAGCTCTGTAAATGTTCAGCAGTTTTATACTTTCCCTTGCTTTGTCTGCATAACTCCCATTTCTTTCCAACCTTGGTTGGATTCTTTTTTAAGCCACTGTCTTCTAAGTCACATAATTTTAAGTAACAAGACAGCTAGATGACATATTGCAATCTTGGAATTGTTGAGTCAGGCCTTCTTCATAATTTCACAACTGTTAAAATCACCATTTCGGAAAATATGACTAATTCCTCCTAATTCTCCAAAGTCTTATCTAGAGAAATATCACATTTTGTGCTACTAGAATGTCATAAAAACAGCTCCCTCCTGGCTCCTAACCTAGCTTGTTATAGGATAACCTAATAGTGGGTAGATGCTCATAATCAAATGCATTAAGAGCTCTCCTCATAATTGTGTTTGACAGATGAACAGGGTGAAAACTGTGGTACAGACTGAGCTTGAATTTTACCTAAATAAATGCTTCCTGTACTGTCCGGATAAGTGGGTTCATGCATTTTAAGATGTTTGCTGGGTGTGTTTTTTTGTTTTGTTTTGTTTTTTAATTCCTCACAGGTATTGTCCGAGCTCCTCTTGGCTTACAGAAACCTGTAATTTCCAGGTAACTCAGGATGCATTCCCCAAAACTGCTGAGAGGAGGCAGAGATCTCTAAGATTCTTGGAACATGTATGGTTACTACATTTCTTTTGGCAAAATAACCAAAGCCAAGGGCCGGGTGAAATTACTGTTATACTTGCTTATAAATAATTATAGTAGCTGATATTCCTTAGTGCTTACTATGTGTACTTCCTGGATTGTCTATTTAATCCTTACAACAACCCAAGGAAGCAGGTATTATTGCATTCCCCATTTAACAAAACGGTATCAGGGCAGTTAAGTAACTTCATTTTGTATATGAGGAAACGGAGTCTCTCTAATTTAAATCTTTGCTCCCTGTAGCAGATGATGTCAATGTTTTGCTCAGATCGCCTCTGCTTTCTTTTGTGCCATTTCTGGATGCCCACTGGTTTATGGGGTAGCCTCAGGCTAGATAAAAGCTTTCCTTTTCTGTAGCCTCAGGCACTGGAGCCTTTCTGTCCTGAACAGTCTGAAAGCAGGAAGTGCCAGGAATTCACACTCTTATCCAGCAGCCAATCCAGAAGTCTGAAAGCCCAGCTCCCTGGTCCTGCAATGCACCTCCTACTGCTGAGCTCCCTGCAGCCTCAGGTTGAGGCTGTCTGAGAAGGACTCTGTCTGCCTTCTGCCAGGGCTCTTCCCTTCCCTGTCCTGCTCCCTGCTCCCCCAGGACCCTTTTCTCAAAAAGTCATTTGCACATGAATCCTCACCTCAGAATCTGTCTCTTGGGAGCCCAACATTTCCAATTGTTTCACAGGACAGACTTCTCTTGGAGCATGAAAGTGAGATTTAGGTTAATATGTTCAAATTCACTTGCAGAAGGTGTGAGTTTTTCACTGCTCTTTTCAGCACTGTGCAGCTTACCTAGGGATATCTGAGGGTTTTGTTTAACCTTCTATTTCATCATTCCAAGGATTAGCCATGTTACGGTTCTCAATTAATATTTCCAGGGAAAAAAACCATATTGTTGTATTCTTAGGGCATCCCCCCTTTCTTTGGTCCAGCCAATTCATTCTTAATACGCTGCCCCTGAGCACACCCCAACCTTTCAGTTCTCCTGACACTTCCCTCTGACATGAGAAGTGCATCTACCTTTAAAAGCAGGATAAGACCTATTACAATGAGGAGTTTTCCCCAAGAGAGATATGGTTTATCCTAAGGAAAAAAAGAGAGAGAAAGTTGTTAACACTAAATATTGGGAGAAAAGGTCTCAGTACCTGAGAATCTGGGGACTTGGGGTTTGGAGCACAGGCATGAGGTCTTGGGGAAAGTGTGTGTTTGTGTGTATTAAAGAAACATGTGACTAAAGAACTCTAACCTTATGAACTCAAGTCTGCATGGTGTGGAATGGAGAGAGAAAGAGTTCATTTTCTTCTACCCTAACACTGGGAAGCAATGGGGGCAGCCTCTCCTCAATGGCCAGGGACAGGACCTGCACAGGTGTAAGTGACAGAATATACTCTATCCACAGTGCATCACAGGTCCTAGCATTTCCTCAATGGCCAGGGCACTGGAGCTTTCTGGCCTGCACAGGTGTGAGAGGCAGTATATACTCTATCCACAGTGCACCACAGGCCCCAGCAGTGAGGTAAGATGGTGCACTGAGAACCAATATTCTGTGTTTTAAGAGTGACCCCTGGGCAGCCACAACTGACACAAAGAATATGATTTTCCCAGCATACCTGTGTGGATTCCAAGGGATTATGGTGAAGTTTTAGTCTTTGGACTTAGAACAGGTTAGGGTCCTTGTTCTCTCTGTGACCTGTATATCGCTCACCTATATTGTGTCTGATTTCTTAGAGTTTTTTACTTATTTGCACTGAAGAAGGTAAAACTCTAAGCCAATGAACAAGGCAGCCAGCCTGTGAGGCTCTCCCTGAGGACCCTGGATGTTTCCTCTGATGCTGAATTGGGGACACGGCCTTTCCGTGACTCTCAACCCTCCATCAGGACGAAGCTTTCAAGGCACACATTGTCTGCTTGTTGGTCCCGAGAAGTCTTTGCTTCCACTGTGAGGCTTTGAAAGGTTCACATGTCTTGTTATCTGAATTCCTCACGCACGGCTCGGCCTTTCTCTCGGTGCCTTTGGGGAAGCTCATGTTCCCCTTTCTAGTTCATCTGTGATTCCATGCTGATCGGCAGCCTGCTCCGGGGTTCCCGGGTCCTTAGATAGCTCTCCTCTGATCCACCTCTCTCTGTCCCAGTAATGAGGCGAACAGAGCAGACAAGACAGGAAACCAAAGATGGCTATTTTAGGGCTCAGCCCTGACCTTTGCTGGTTGGGTGACTTTGAACATACCTCAAACTCTTTCAGGCTACTTTTCCTTTCTATAAAACAGATATTCATATCTCCTTCATCTACTTTAAGAATTAAATGTGTTAATGTATCTGGAAACACTTTATAAAATTTATGTATAATTACACAGTGCAGATTCAATAGCCTACCATGTCGAAATTTTAGGATTCTGCAAGTGATGGACCTATTCAACCCTTAGAAATACTTACTTTTATTTGCCCCACTAGCAGGAAAGCAAAGTATTGATTCTCTTCCTAAGCCCAAACTTATTTATGAGCATATGTAAGTACAGTCCTTTAAATATACTTTGTCATCATAGGAGAAATGTGTTAATTATTGATTTAGGTTGAAGTTTGGAAAATGAGAAAAAAAGAAATCAAGTCATCACATGAAAGTCCACACCCTGTCAGATCCCACAGCACATTCATGCAGGAGGAGGAGGGCTGGGCAGAGCTGTGTGAGAATCACCGTGGCTCCCTGAGGCATTCAGCAGTTGATCTCGATATGTGGACATGCTCTTTTCACACTTCTTAAACGATTTAGGAACTGACTGCTGGTTCAGGGTAGGAAAAAGCAAGAGATATTATTATTGTTATTCCTCACCTGAGGACATGTTTATTGATTTTAGTGAGAGGAAGGGAGAGAGAGAGAAACGTTGACATGAGAGAAACATTGATTAGTGGCCTCTCATACATGCCAAACCCTCAACCTAGGTATGTGCCCTGAGCAGGAATTAAACACAAAACCTTTCAGTGTATGGGATGATGCTTCAACCAACTGAGCCACCTGGCCAGGACAGGATCTTATTTATTTATTTATTTTTAGCTACAGAGAGGCTGGTGCATAGGAGAGGCCCTGTAAAATAGCTGTTGCATGTATGAATATTTTGTCAATTTAGACTCTCAAAGCCCTGGGTCTGAAGTGCAGATGTTCTCAAGTTAAGAACCATCATTCTAAGAGTGTCTTGAAATACTTTGGAATGAGAATGCATGTAGGGAAAAATGGGATGTGGAAGAATTTTCCAGAATGCAGACTGAGGAGACTCCTGAGGACAGACATTGAACATGACTTCTTACTGTTGGCACCTGTGCTCTAAGGAAATCTGGCAAGGGAGGCTGAGGAAACAGCTGAGCAGGAAGGAGTGGAGTGTGTGTGTGTGTGTGTGTGTGTGTGCAGTTGGAGGAAGAGGAACTGCACTGTGCTAAGTTCTTATAGACTTTATTCATCTCCTCCTATGAACCTGTGAGGTCAGTATTACTATCCCCCTTTTCATTCTTTTTTTTTATTGTGATAAAAACATAAAATTTATTATCTTAATCATTTTAAGTGTACAGTTTAGTAACACTAACTATATTCACATTGTTGTGCAACCACCAGCACATCTAGCTCCAAAAGTCTTTTCATCTTACAAAACTGGGGCTCTATCCCCATTAAACACTAACTCCGCAACCCCTCCCAGAGCCCTAGCACCCACCACTACTTTCTGTCTCTGTGAACTTGCTCTCAGGCCTCAATTAGTGGTGTCACCTGGCGCTTGTCCTCTGTGACTGGCTTATATCACCATACTGTCCTCAGCATATGACAGGGTTTCCTTCTTTTTAAAGGCTGCAGAATAGTGTGGCACTGTCCCTTTTTGTCGATGGGGAAACTGACAGTTTCAGGCACCTCCTTGAGGCCAGCCTGGGGAGTAACCACAATTCGTACCCAGGTCTGGCTGGCTCCACGACGCCTGTACTCTTTCTACCACATACAACTGCCTCCTCAAGGAATTCATGGAGTGTGTGACTGGGAATCCTTCACAACCCAAGAGTCATCCCTGCCTCCCACTATCTCCTTATAGTTTACTAGAAGCCCGTTGCACAAAGATTCACGCAATAGACCTTCCTTCCCCTGGCTGCTGGCACTGGTTTTCCTCCAGCACCCGGGATCCAGGCCTTTGGTCCGGCTGCAGTGAGGCTTGGCTTCTCTGCTGCGGCTGCAGGGGAGAAGCCAAGCCTCTTCAGTCTTCAGTCTTCAATCTTCACTCTTCGCCTGCCTATGCAAATTAACTGCCATCTTTGTTGGGTTAATTTGCATAGTCACTCTGATTGGCTGGTGGGTGTAGCAGAGTGACACCAATCTGCATGTTTCTCTTTTATTAGTGTAGATGGCAGGAAGGGAATAACTCTAGGGAAGGTGTGTGAAATCAACATGGGTGTGGCTTCTGAGACCATTGATCTACCAGGGTGCATGCTTGTTCCACTGAGAAAAGAAACATTTAGTGGACATATCTATGCTCTGCCTTTTTAAAGTCACACTTGCACCCTCTTGTCAAGGTTTCCTGCAACTTATATTTGGGGAGGGTGAGGCTGATGATGATGATGGCAGAATATGCCCAAGTCCTGTGTATTGAGGAAGTCTGAGCTAAAAGGAAAAATAAATAGCACTCAGAATGAATCCTATCTACCAGCTGTTGGAGTGTCCACAATACATTGTTAAGTGAAAGATGTAAGTTGCAAGCATGTAATATGATTCTATTCCAGAACAATGAAGAATTAAAAAGCACATAGCTGGGCTAACATATGTGTGTGAATTGATGAGTGTAGAGGGTGGACTGTGATAGGAACCCAGTATGACTAGTGGGTGTCTGGCACAGAGTAGCTCTCAAAAATTAGTGGTGACTGCAGGAATGTGACATCATGTTGGGATTGCTGCTAGGCCAGGGGAAACTGACAAAAGTCCATTTTCAAGAGGCTTCCTAGAACTCTTGGGACCAACTGTAAATTTATTAGTGCAATAAACTCAAACTTTTTACCTTGGCCTACAAGATTCTGTATAACTTATCTCCACGTGCAATGTTCACTGACATTAAAATATTTCACCAGACCACTCACCGCTTCTCATTAAAGTCAACCAGCTTGGTCTTCTTTCTGTTGCTCCAATAGGCCAAGGTCTTTCCTACCTCAGGTCCATGGCACATGCTGTCTCCTGCCATTCTATCAGGCTGGCTCCTTCTCGTCGTTGAAATCAGCTTTCATGTCCCGTGTCAGAGGGGTTTTCCGTGAAGGCGAGGAGGCAGCCCTTCTACCTGATCATTCTCTGCCTTAGCCCTTTGTTTCTTTCTCAGCCCTTTGAAACTTGCTATCATTTTACTTATTCATTTTGATTACATTTTTACTGTCTCCTTCCATGGATAGAAGGTAAGGCAGGGGCCATGGCTGTCTAGCCCATCATTATATCCTTAGAGCCCAAGACATAGTAAGTTCTCCATCCCTGTTTGTGGAATGAGTGCACCCAGCACCAAGTAAGCAAATGTGTGGCAGGGCAGAGAAATAATCGCCAAGCCTCAGCACAGAGCCTGCCCCATAAGCATCTGTTGAATTAAAAAAAAAAGATTTGAGGACAACATGGAGGAAGAAGAGGCGAATGAAGGAATGAGGATGATCTTTTACCTGTAAGGATTTCACAGAGAGGTTAGTACTTCATGCTGAGGTTGAGGGGAAAGCCACAGAACGTGGGAGCAATTTTGGGAGCCAGCATTGGGCAGGGGAGGAGTGAGGGAGCAGCCTCCGGGAACTTGGCATGAGCTTAAAAAATACAACTGGGTGGACCTGCAGCTTCCTGGAGAAGACATGAAGAAAGGGCCCTGAGAGGCCTGGTGCTTCCCAGGAGCACTGTCCCCACTGCCTCTGAACGTGGCGGGAAGAGGGTTCCATGGCGGGGCAGGCAGGGCTGGCTGTAGGGTGCGGACCAGTGGTTGGGGCCCACAGCTGTCAGAGACCAGGCCGGCGGCAGGGCCAATGATGCTGTGACACGGGGGATGCAGAATGCAGACCTCAGCCGAGATGGCACGGGCCAGCGGCTTCCTGGGAAGGTGCACTGCCTGCAATCCCAAGCCTTTGGCACCTAACACTCAAAGGCTGAACCTGAGATGATTCCCCTGAGAGAGAAGGTTAGAAGCTGCAGCCACAAACCCAAATCTAAAAGCACAAAAAGCTAGGTGAGTGAGCTCCACCATCTTTTGTTGATAATCTGGGTCCATGAGATGTCTCATGGCTCTGGGGCAAAAGCTGCAACAACTCTACCTGCACCCAAAAGGTACAAGAAAGCACACGCTCAGGCAGTGGATGGGCTTGCATTGGGATGCTGCTGCCTGGCAGCAGCTCCGGTTTCCTGCCCAGCTCTGGCCCTTGGCATGGCTGGTGACCTTCTGACCTCCCCGACCCTCTCTGTGCATTGGCCAGTCCACTAATTCCCACTGAGAGGTGAGAAAACAGGATGCAGAGGAGTAAAGAGCTGAGACTACATCTTCCCACTCACTGCCAAAGTTATTTGCTTTGTGTTTCCCAAGGTTTATAAAAGAGAAGAGGCTGTGAGTTAGAAAAACTGAGAAATCCTTTTAGGTGTGGGCCAAAATGTTGGCTCTCCGCTTTGCGGGTTTTGATGTTTGGTTTCGCAGCTGGGGGTAAGAGAAGAGCATTGCTCCTGAGCTGGTCTCCCATGATGCTATTCTATTATTCCCCTGAAAGGTACCCCTGGCTTCCTGGGCTTTGGAGAGGGTGTGAAGGGGAGGGAGGGGCCCTCCTTTGTCAGGCATCCCTGGGGAATCTAAGGTTCTGAGGATGTTGTGTTCTGTTTAATTAATGCAGAGACCCCAATGTCCCTCCAGGGAGAGCTCAGGGCACCAGAGTGGGCAATTGTCAACTCTGCATTGCTGCACAAATGAGAAAGGACTCAGGCTCAGAGAGGTGGCACCCTGGTAAAGAGACAAGATCGATTCTGCCTAACTAAAACTTAGCGCCATCTCAGGCTGTGAAGTTTCTCAGCCATTTTTGATCCAAATTCTTCTGCTAAAGACACCAGTCTTATGCGAAAGCTTTTATGTGATTTGATATTACAAATAAATATCACAGTGCTAACAAATGACAATTTTGGAACATGATTCTTTTTTCCCCACTCACCAAGCCCTCACCCCAATTCTTAGAGGCCTTGCCAAGAAAATTCCTTCCTTGGCCAACTGTTGAAAATCACTTGCTATTTCTTACAGAGCCTGGATGGGATGCCTCAAGGCAGTAACTCCTGAAGAAAGGGCTTGGAATAAGTAGCCCAGAGGTACCTGGTGAAATTGTTGAAAATAAGATTCCTGGGCTCTGTTCCCTGGGGTTCTAATTGAGTGGGTCTGGTTGGCCTCAGGAACCTGTATAATTAAAGAGCTCCTGAAGGTAACCCTCCCCAATCCGGGGACAAGTGGCCTGGGAAAGGCAAAGGCTCTGGTGGAAGCATTAACGTCACACGCAGGGCCCCTGCCCCCTTCCTCCAAGACCAGCCCAGCCCAGCCCAGCCCTCTAGAAAAACGCTGCTGAAAATAACCCCTTACTTACAGTCCTCCTCCTCCAGCTGAGTCCCTATTAGTGAAATAGAATGTAGCACTTAAAAATAAAAAGTTCATTTTGCAGAGGCCCAACTCAGGGGAATTCGATAAATGTGAAAGTATGTGCATGCAACTCATCAACCATTCTAAGTTGCTTTCAGACCTGTCATCTGAGGCCGGAAGAGCTTCTGTCAGCCAGATAGAAACTGGGTCACAAGGTGTGTGAAACCCTACACCTTTATGCTTTTCCCCGGGCACTTTAGCTTGCTGTCCAGGGAGGGGAAATAGCTAAACCCACCCACTGACTGTTGGGCTTTAGCAGAGCTCAGTTGCCTGCAGGGGACCATTGTCTTGAATAAGCTGTCTCCCAACTTGCCAGCTCACTGGGATTGGGTCCTGCAACCACCAGACCAACAAGTCTCATACTCAATCCCCTTCTCTCTTCTCTCATGAACTTGCCATCAGGAACTTATCTTCTCACTGGGTTCTGATGTAGATGGATCTCTGCTGCTCATCTCATTGTCTGCTGGATACTCAGATCACAACACATTATCTGCTCTCCAACCAGCTTTTCCCCCCAAATTTCCTATTCCCTCTACACTTCCTTCCCAGCAGCCTTCTCTCAACTCCCCTTCCCGAACCCCCACATTGAATAATTGGCTGCTAGACAACTGTAAGCGCTCCGGCCAGGGGTGACGACCTCCCCTCTGCCCTCTTATCACCATTCTCTCAGTCAAAATTCCAGCTCACCCCTTCATTCCAGCTTTTCCTCAACTACGGGTGTGACCACTGCCTGACACAGCCCCAGCTCGTCCTGTCCCTTCGCACTGTTGCGGTGAAGCTCTGCTCTGCATGTTGCTTGTTCCTGTGTTCACAAACTTGACCTTTCAAGGTTTCCAAGTGTCCGCACTATTTCTTAAACCGCATTCCTCCCTCTCCTCCTACACATACTCTACGTATGCTCCGACTAACCACATGTGTTCTGCGATTCCCTTCTCCTGGGCTTTCATAAGTGCTGTATCTTTCCTTTGGACTGTCCTTCCTCCAGTCTTTGCCTGCTAAAACCCAAAGTGCCACTGGCATTTTCCTGATGTTCTTTCTTCATATGGATAAGGGACTGCTACCTTGGTGTTTAAATCTGGCATACAGAATTCAGGGGGAAACTTGATGAATTGTTTCCAGAATTGCACACAAACCCACAGACATACTAATGTAACCTACACATAATGGAATCAGCCATGGCCTCTTTGATTGGTTTTTGAAAACCTTGGGATGAGGTGGCAGAGATGCAGCAGTTCAGTTAGTTGGATGACTAACCAGAACATGGAGGTAGGTAATGGGGGGAGGAAGGGGGAATTGAAGTGAATATTTCTAGATTTAATCTTGGTCTTGTTGCCTTAACAACTTGATGTAGAGTTCAGAGAGATGACCCTTTTTCTTAATAACCTTTTTGGAAGTCAGAGTTGTCATAACAATAGCACTGAAAATAGCCAACCCTCTCTCAGATGTCTTTTGTTGCTGATGTTTCTCTTTTAAGAAAGGCCTGTTGAACTTTGGGATCAAGATCAAGTGAAGGAAAAGAGAACAAGTAATTTGTCCTAAACACAAAAGGCTTGTGCCATGATGTCTAATTCCAACCCCAAACACCGAGGCTAACGTTCTTCTCACTTCCTCAATCTGTTCCATTAGTAGATTTTCATGATGAGGTGGTGTCTTAGATACACTTTTAAAATTTTTATATCATGCTTAACCAAAAGGTAAACTGTATGGGAGCTTTTTTTCAATCTTAAAAGTAAATATCGGGCTTGTGTTTCTCAGCCACTGGCCCATGAAGTAGTGTGATTAACGGTTAGCTTCCTACTTGCTTGTGTGACCCTTCTCAGTTGTAGCATTCCCTTCTTGGCTTTCCTCTCGTCTCTCTGCTGCCATGGTCTTCAGGAGGGAATGTATACTGTGACAAGCATGATCTGATTTGTGATTTGCTGCTCTAGATAATGAATGCTCCATCGTCCACATGTTTCTCTTCCTTCTGCCCTGCCTATTATACACTCTATCTTAATCCATCTGGGCTGCTGTAATGAAAGAGCAGACATTTATTGCTTACAGCTCTGGAGGCTGAAAGTCAGAGATCAGGGAGCCAACACAGGCAGGTGAAGGCTGTCTTCCGGTCACAGACTTCTCATTGTGTCCACACGTGGTGGGAGGGCAAGGGGTTTTCATTGAAAACACTCTTTCTAAGAGCACTGGTCCTGTTCATGAGGTCTCCACCCTCAGAACCTAATCACCTCCCAAAGGCCCCACCTCCTAATACCATCACATTGGGGGTTAGGATTTCAACATAGGAATTTGTTGGGGGGACAAAAACATTCAGCTCACAGCAAGCTCAATCAAGGCAGGATAAATATCTATTGACCAGAGTGTCCACAGGGTGCATTCAACTGCATGGCATGCTCAAGCTGATCGCCTTCCCTGCAAGGCCAGGCCTCTCAGGTGGGATGTCACCCAGGAAACAGTGATGGGATATATTCAGTCATGTCCTTGACTTGGATCACGTTTCAACGCCGTTAAGTCAAATGTCAGGTGTGTGGAAAACCTTTTGTGAAGTTTGGCCACCTTCATGTAGGTTAAGTCCTTCTAAGCAAAAGTTGGAAGGGTTGAAGTAGGAGGAATTGGATAGTGGCTTTCATTGGGCTGTAGTGCCTTGTGGGAGGAGGGGGGTGTGTGATCCCACTAGCTGTCTCTTTAAAGTATGAACAGAGCTCAGGCTCCTGCATCCTCCAACCTGTGGGTTACAACATGTGCATTGGAAACGCAGAGACACTTGTGTATTAAGAAGTCCCCATGAATATTCTCTGTCCTTAGATTCCCCTTGGGAGCCATTGCTGCTCATTTTATGTTTCTTATTTTCTTATGTGACTTTTAAGATTCTTACGAAAGAAAAAAAAAAGGCTTTTTATTGTTGTTGTTTCTTCCCACTGGGATACCTTGCAAAGAAATAGTGAGGCTGAAAAATGAGAAGTGGGACATAAATTCTAAAATACCCCAGAATGTGTTGAGTCCAGAGTGGGTGCTGGGAAATTTATCTAAATTATAACTCCTCCAAAAGGGGAAAACACCCCTGTCATATTAGAAACACAAATAAAATATAAATTTTCCACACATATTCAAATTTATGGTTCTTAAATGATTTTGTTGGATGCAGCTACATGATGTATATCACCAATTTTTCTGGTTTCCAGATGGGAAGTGGGAAATAGTGTGCTAATGAATTATAGGTTTGATTCAAAGTTTAAAAAATGAGGTGTTTTCAGTCAGTTTTCTTTTGTTTTGTTTGTTTTAACTCCAATTATTGCCCTGCTCTGTTACAAAATGTGACATTTGTCATTGCTTTACGGGTTTAGTTTTGCAAGGCCAGCGCTCGGAGGCTGTTTATTTCCTCCTGCCCACCTGGCCTGCCATCAGGGGGTGGGGGCAACAAGTGGATCACTGTGCTTACAGCTCAGCAATGTAAATGTTAACAAAGAGAAAACTGGAGTGTTTTCCATGAGGTTTTGTTTTAAAATTATCGTCCCTCCAAAAAGTCACTTATCACAAAAATTGCAACATGCTAATCTTCTCTAATACTGATAGTCACCATGCCATAAAATGGTAATTTTTTTAGAGTAACATAATAAGGAAGATAAACTCCTAGCTGGAATTCTTTTTTATTGTCTTAACATGGGTTTCCCCTTGGTGCTACTGCTTTATCTAGGAGTAAACTCTTAGCTATCAAGAGTGAGAGACAAGGGGCAGGGGCAAGAAGGGACAGTCAAAAGATGCATGTGTGTGTAGCCCTGACCAGTTTGACTTAGTGGATAGAGCATCGGCCTGCAGACTGAAGGGTCCCAGGTTCAATTCCAGTCAAGGGCATGTACCTTGGTTGTGGACCCATCCCCAGTAGGGAGTGTGCAAGAGGCAGCTGAATCGATGTTTCTCTCTCATCGATGTTTCTAATTCTCTATCACTCTCCTTCTCCCTTCCTCTCTGTAAAAATTCAATAAAATATATTAAAAAAAAAAGATGTGTGTGTGGTGGATTGCTCTGTCTCATGTGACTGTGCTCTGAGAAGCCATATAACTGTGTTGCTGGACAATCCATTTAGGAGGAGAAAGAACTGTCTACCTGCTTCTGTACCCTACTTGCCCAAGGTGAGCCCCATGGGGGGTTAGTTCTCCTTCACTCTGGATTGACAAGTCATTCTCATAGCTCTGGCCCATGTCTTTCTTGAAGAACTTTATTCTATTTTACTCACTCTTGGGCTGTTGTCATGATCCTAGGCACCTGGCCTGCTCCTTATAAAACGATAGTCTCTCAGATTAAAGACACCCCTCTTTGGAACCATGACCCATGGAGACCAATCACAGCTGCTGAGCAAATTGTTTAAGTCACTCTTGTAGATGTCCTCTTGGTCCACATACTTTGTGAGGCAGCTTTCCCCAGAAATGGATTATCTTTTGGCTTCCTAATTAATGATTTGAAAGAAAAGGATCAGGGTTAATTTGTACTATCTGAATATTTGGGATTCCACTCTGACCATTCCTAAGCATGATGCTTCTTTTTACCCCATGACAGCAACTGGAGCTGGCCAGGTTGCTACACCCTCAGAGTGGCAGCCCAGTCCAGAGGCGTTTAGGAGATTCAAATTTATTCTGGTTCAGCCAACTGGATTGTCTTGTGCGATTGACATGATCCTAGGCCCGTGGGTGGCAAACTGTGGCTCGGGAGCCACATGCGGCTCTTTGGCCCCTTGAGTGTGGCTCTTCCTAAGCCTTGGGAGTACCCTAATTAAGTTAATAACAATGTACCTACCTATATAGTTTAAGTTTAAAAAATTTGGCTCTCAAAAGAAATTTCAATCATTGTACTGTTGATATTTGGCTCTGTTGACTAATGAGTTTGCCGACCACTGTCCTAGGCCATAAGGATGATGACCGTTTGGTTGAGTACACTTCTTACAAGTCCCTCTACAGTGGTCCATGTGGGGGACATAATGGATGTCTGTAATTTTAGGAAAACACCCTTGTGTGTTTTGCACCTGACCTTTCTGGATGAAAGATCTGGGTAAAAGTTGGGAATAATTGCATAAAAGGTAACATTTATACCTACTGGAATGGGAAACATCAAGTTCATGGTGGTGGAGGGAGAATAATAACTTTGACTCTCTGGAGAGAGAACATCTTTAGTTCCAGGATATATAGGGGATGAAGTTCATTAATGGTGTTTGTCTTTCAGAATCACCCTCAAAGCTTTCCCCACTGGTTTGGTTCTAAACAATTGCAAGCACCTTAAATTTGACTGATTGTTGGGCCTGCCATCCCCAGCTAGAGAGCTCTGGCCTCTTTTGCATCGTCATTTCCTCTCACCTTACCGAGAAGCCTTGAAAACAGCAGCTCCTGAGCCTGTCACATTAAATAACTGTGAATCCCAATTCATGAAGCCATTCCAAAGAGTGGATGGATGCCACCTGCTTGGTGGTATGGACAAATGGGGCAGGCAGTCCCTATAAAAATAAGGACCAAACTCAATGATTTGAACTGAGCTAGAAATCCTAAGGCAAACAGCCAACCGGAAGGCCATCTTAAATACACTGTCAACTTGTGTCCCTGCCTGATACAGGTCTCACTTTGGGGCCTAAATGATTATAAGCAACACATTTCTTCTGAGCATCATGTGCCCCCTAAGACTATCTTTATTGTATAGAAGCCAGGCATTAACTACCTCCCTGAAACACAATGACCTTCACATTAGGAATGGCTTTTGTTTGTTTGTTTGTTTTCATTAAAAAAGCTATTGCCCAGCTGGCATGGCTCAATGGTTGAGCATCGACCCATGTACTAAGATAGTCTTTTCAACAGATGGTGCTAGAACAAACCATTTCTGTCTCTGGGACTTTTCACCTGCTCCCTTTTCAGCATTTCACTCTCTGGCATTTGTTGTTTTCTTCACATGTGTATATACATCAAGCACTTAAGAGGAATTCTCTGAAGATTTTCCAAGTTCTCTCTCTGTTTGGCTCTCTGTTCTCTGTACCCTGTCCTGAGAAGTTTAGCAGCCTTGGCCTCACCAAATATTGAATTTTGTTCCCCAACTCAGGGACACCACTGGGCTCTGTTGCGTGTCCCCTCCCAGCACTGTGGCCTGCATTTACACTCCAAGTCTTAAGTTAGACAGTCACCTTATTTACCTCCCTTCTCTCAGAGACCACTGTCCTGGGATGCCCTGTTATCCAGTTATTGAAATCCATTATTTCATATTTTGTCGAGTTTTTTAGTTGTTAAGATAGAGGGGTAAATCTGGTTCCTGTAATCCACTGTGGCCAAGTAGATAGTTTGTGTCCCACACTGAAGGGAGTGCTGGGAGACTACTGACTTCTATGTACTGCAGGAGCAGGACACAGGAGAAGCTATGATCACTGCAGGAATCTTGTGCTGGAGAACTGGGAAACCATGCACCACACTACAGGAGCTGGGTGCTGAGGAAACTGTGCACACTGCAGGAGATGGCAAGCAAGTGCACCAGACCAGGAAGCAAAACCCTTTCCTTCTGTAATGTCTCGCCAGGGCCCTCTACTGATACAGCTTAACATCTTGCCATCTGGTGGAGGAAAACTATTGAAAGGCCCCATATCCATTTTCCCAGAGAAGCTAATGAAGTATGAATTTAGAGCCAAGAGGTAATAAATTGATAAGCAGCATACATATTGTAGAGGATTGCTGCCTATCAGTATTTCAAAATCATGTGGCCATCTGGTAGGTTTAGATCTGTAACATCAAGTAAATGCTTTTCATGAAATATTCTGAGCTTGAGTTTTTGATCCCTAAGACTTATTTAGTTCTGAGAAGCCAATAGTGCTTTCATCCATTCCTGGCAAAGAAAGAAATAAAACTTTAAAATCACATGCTATATTTGTGTCAATTTTTCCTTATTACTTAGTAGGAGAAAAAAAAGGGATAGGAAGGCAACTAGTATTATTAAGGCATTTCTATGTGCCTGGTGCTTTACATATATAATTATCTGAAAACCTTTAAACTACTGAGGACTCTACTCTGTGAACGAGGTGGTTGCATGCCATTTTATAGATGGGCAAATCCGGTTGGGGCAATTTGCATGCACAAAAAACTGGGAAGCTTGTTATTGATGAAGATGACTTGACCAGCCCCACAGTTTGGAATGAGACCTAGGAATGCACATTTTAGGCAAAGGCACAGGAGGTTCTGGTGCATGTGGTCCATGGGCCTCATTGTCAGAAATACCTATTTCAATAACTTGTTCAAGTTCATGGGGTTCAGAAGCAGGCTTCAGATCTAATGAAGGACTATTTGATTACCCCTTTGATCTGCTTTATCAGGCTGGAGATTAGTAATGAGAGTAGGAAAAAAATCATTGAGCTTAATAGTTTTAGGCCCGCCCTGGAACTGTGCATGAAGCAGTCAGCTAATGAACAAGCAGCTTTTTAAAAATGAGCCCAGAGCCAGCAGGTTCTTTCAGGAAAACATTTTACTGGAAGAGCACTGAGTGAGCTAGCTCCTTCTGGTGATCCAGCAGTCCTTCCTTCTTTTCATCTCAGCTCATCAATGGACTCCCTGTGTGACCTTAGAAAATTAGTTAGTCATCAGAAGGGAGGTCTCCTTCTTTATCTAGGAAGTTGATGACAATTGATTATAGATTACACTGTCAAATTGTCAGATAATGAGACAATTCTATAATGAGAATATTCAATAATGAACATTTCTAAGACCATCAGAGTTTTCAAAGAAACTTGATATCTTTCAAAGTTAATTATCAAATGCTAATCAATAATACTTACTTTCTTAAGTGGTTCCAGATGAGGTAATTTTAGATGTTTTCTTGTTACGTGATGCATCTTACAGTATTTGGGATGAGGAAATGGAACTAAGCTGTGTCTTCAATTGGGCAAGCATATCAAACTAATTTTAGAGCATTTAGAGATTAGTGCATTATTAAATAGAATGTATTCCATGTGTGAGGACTCATTTAGTCTTGGTTCTGACCTTGGTGTACAAATGTAACATTCAGAGAGGCATTATTTAAGTTATTGAGTATTTTTTTCCCCTATAAAAATGGAAATGGAACATCTAGGTCAAAGCAAGATTCAATGTTGATCAAATAAATGGTCCTGCAGATTCTGAATAAAGCTTTGTTTTAGGATTCTTGAATTCCTGGCACATAGGAATTGATTTATGTTTACCTTCATTCAATAAAGAACTCCACTAGGAAAGACCATGATCTTTTCATGGGTAGAAAAATGAAACTTCGTAAAAAGTTCTCTCAAGTTGATGTATTGCAATTGAAGTAATCTTTTAACCAGATAAATTAATTGTAAGCATCATATAAAAAATTAATAAGAATGGCCAGGAATATTGGGGAGAGTGTGAGAGAGAGAACTATGTCTATAATATATCAAATATAGTTTAAAGCTATAAAAATTAAAACAATGTGCTATTGGAGCATGGCTAGAAAAGAGATGAAACAATAGAAAGTTCAGAAACATTAAAACACATACAGGAAATTAGTAAATGACACAAGAAAAATTTAAATGTAGTAGGAGAAAATAGGGATGATGGAGGTAATGGTTTGGGATCATCTAGATAATTACCTGGGAAAACATTGGATTCCATATTACTACTTATATACACAGAAATCTACAGATTGATTAAAATTTAGATGTTAAAAATGGAAATTAGCCCTAACCGGTTTGGCTCAGTGGATAGAGCGTTGGCCTGTGGACTGAAGGGTCACAGGTTCGATTCCGGTCAAGGGCATGTACCTTGGTTGCAGGCACATCCCCAGTAGGAGGTGTGCAGGAGGCAGCTGATTGATGTTTCTCTCTCATCGATTTTTCTAACTCTCTATTCCTCTCTCTTCCTCTTTGTAAAAAATCAATAAAATATATTTTAAAAAATGGAAATTAAAGGAATTAGAAAAAGACATAAGATTTTAAAAAAATTAAATAGGAAAAATCCTTCCTAAGAATAAATAAGGACATCAAAGAAAAGACTGATACATTCAAATCAATACAAAAACAAACAACCCTACAGGAAAATGCCTAAAAGATATGAAAGGAAAATTCACAGTAAAGGAAATATAAAAGGTTTGCAAACAAAAAATGATGCTCAACCTTATTCATAGTAAGAGATATAGTAATTAAAATGATAATGACACATTATTTTTTGTTACTTATTACATTAATAATACATGCCACACTGCTAGAAATAGAGAAACAGACTCTCTCCATTGCTGGTGGGGATGTAATTTGGTGCAGCCTCTATGGAGCACATTTAATAGTGCCTTACAAAATGTAAAATGCTTGTACCCTTTTACCTTTTTTTATTTATCTCAGATATACTCACACCTTTGAAATGTCTTACATGTAAGGCTATCTACTAGAGCATTGTGTGTTGGAAACAATTTATAATTCTTCAATAGAGAATAGCAATGGTATATCCATATTATGGAATATTATGTGCTCATTAAAAAGGGGTTGAGCATTGACCTATGAACCAGGAGGTCCAGGTTCATTTCGAGGTCAGGCACATGCCCAGGTTGCAGGCTCAGTCCCCTGGGTTGCAGGCAGCCAATCAGTGATTCTCATCATTGAAGTTCAATCTCTTTCTCCCTCTTCCTTCCTCTCTTAAATCAATAAAAATATATTTATCTTTTTTAAAAGAAAAAGGGTTGGACAGATTTTTATATGCTGATATGAGAAATACAATGTTAGTGTTCAAAAATGTACAGAAAAATGAGTTTATTGTGCTACTGTTTGGGTAAGCAAATGTATCTGTGTGCCTGGGTGTGTACACATGCACATACATGTATAGTGGGCATATTAACATGTCTCTGAAAGGTACACAGAAATTGGTTCCATTGGTTGCCTCAAGGAAAGTAAATTGGGAGCCTAGAGGAGACCAGAGGGAGAGATTTAGTTTTGATGGTATCCTCTTTGATACCTTTTAAATTTTGTGCCATGAGAATATATTGCTTATTTTTTTAAATGTGTTTCTTTGAATGATCATGGTTAGTGAGCATTTTGTGAGAGCTTCTCCTAAGATGACATGATCTCAAGGTGGCTTTCACGGACCGATGGTCTCCTCTGTTGACAAGGAGAAACAACTACAAAAGAAATGAGGATATTCATGTTTGTTGGAGATGGTTCCTATTTTAAAGGACAACCATAGGTAGTTCTGTGGTAAGTTCTGTAGCAATCCTTACATTTGTGCACAGTGCATCCTCATGTAACATCCCTTGTTAGCCTTGTTGCAGAGTTGAGATAGACACAATCCAGATGCAGGCTCAGGGCACTGTCCAGTCTCATGGCTACTCATCACCCATCTCTGCCTCCTAGCCAAGGGCTTTCCCTTCCTGTGTTTGCCAATATTATGGATATTCTGCTAATAATAACTACATTTTGAGCATCTACTATAAAATAGCAAATTAAATATACTATGTCACTCATTCTTTCTGTTTTATCATGTCTTATCATCTTTACCTGCTTTTTAACCTTTCATTTTTCAAATGAGAAATCAGAGCATCAGAGAGTTAAATACATTGCACAAGTTCTCACAGTACAAATCTGGAGCAGAGACTGGAACCTCAATTTGCTTAACTTTGTCCCTTTTTCCTTTGCTGATGGATTCCATGCACTGCTGTTTTCAAATGAGTACCTGGTAGTGTGTATATGAACTACTTTATTCAATATCTACTGATGGAGTGTTTCTTCTTAAGCCACGCACCATGCGCAGAGCTGGCTTATGGCCGTTTTCCTCTTCACCAGAGGGTGCTGTCACCTGCAACGTGCCTGTCTCCTCACCTCTTTTCTCTGCCCTGGGTGCTGTGGGGAGGGTGGTCTGCACTGTACATTGAGGCTTCAGGTTGTGTCAGCAGCAGCTCTGGCAGGCAGCAGCCCATAGCTGCTTGGTCATCTCATGATTGATTTTTACTTTTTAAATATGAAAATTGCATCCAAAAAAAAGGAAACAAAATTACATCATTGTTATTTCCAATTTTAAAGATAATGTTTTCTTAGAGAGTAAGATATTCAGACAACAGAGAGTGGTAAAATGAAGAAAATGAAAATAATTGAAAAGCATACAGCTAAGACCTAAGTACTGTTAACATTTTGACAAATTTACTATCAGACTTCCTCCTGTACATAGAGGAACATACAAGTAGACATTGTGTAAATAGATTGAATCATTTTGGGATATTGGACTTTTCTCATTTAAAAAGTCGCAGTCATCTTATATCATAAAATATAGGTCATATCATTGATTTTAGTAATGTATGGTGTTTTTTTATGTAGATAAGCTACACTTAACTAACTAGTTTGCTCCCCATTTTTTTTCTACTATAAACAATGCTATAATATAACCTTCTTACATAACTATATACATGTTCCTCATTATTTCTGGAGGAGAGAGTCCTGTAAGTGAAATTGCTGGATCACTTGTAGCTTCTATAAAGGAACTTGCAAAAAGGAACTTGAAATTGAGGTCTCATTATGGAAGTCACTAATAAAAAGGATCTCCTGCCTTTTCTAAACACTTCTATTTACTGAGTAGTTTCTGTACGTCCCTTCAAGCATCCACATTTTCACGTGGTTTTTCTTACCTTGCCTCTTTGTACTGCCACTTCTACTGCTATCCTTTATATAGCATTAACCTTCTGAAAAAATAGCAACAGTTCCTTTTAAATTTGTTTTATTATAATTTTTATTTCTGAATGGATTTCCATTTGTTGTGTCTGATTTTCCTTGGGGGAGACAGCAGAGGCCTGCTCAGAACAGCTTAATGATGCCATCTGTGTGTATGGAAAAGCAGAGACAATTAAAACCTGTTGACAACTTTGGGCAAAGCTGTGGACCTCATGTTCTGTAATTTATGTGAAAAGCTGAAGAACAATCAGTTCAAAGTGGTTCTTCAAAGCGGCACAGCCTGGAACATGCTCTTGGCAGTTCAGTGTCTGCACCACAGCAAAGGGTGTCTGAGTCCAGAGAATTCCGGGATGTGCAGTTGGAGCTCATGAACTGGCCCACGAAAGCAAACACGCTTGTTGCCACAAAGAGAAGATGGAAGCTGCCTCTGTTTTTTTTTTTCCAACTGTTCATCTGACTTCATTTCTCTAACAGACAAGCATATGCATAGCTCTATCTTATTGCTTGGTGTGTTTTTATATTAGGAGTGTGAGGAGCCCATTCCAATATTTGCCATGGGACATGTTGGCAGGGTTAGGGACACACAATGTGGCAAGGATGCTGGGGAAGGCAGTGGTGTGTGGAAAGGACTCATGCTTCTGATATATGGACTTATGTTTAAATCTCTGCTCTATTATCTCCAGCAGCTGGACCACCATGGGCACCTATCTCTGTTTCTTACTTTTTAAAGTGTAGAAAAATATACCTGGCTCTCAGGGTTGATATGATGGTTGGATGTAATACATATGACGTTGCACACACTCCCATCTATTCTCTTTCATCTCCCTGTTACCTTCCATGTCCTGATATGTGGTTCCTGCCCCTATCCTCCCACTCAGATCACTCTGACCAGGTCCCCAATGGCATCTCTGTTACTAGGTTGCTGTCTTTATCTTAGGTAACGTCTCAGGAACATTGGCCAACTCCACTTTCTTGAAGCATTATCTTTCCTTGGCTTCCAAGAATCATGCTTCGATTGTTTCCTTCTCCCTCCATAGACTAGTCTTCCCAGCCTCCAGGGCATTCTCTTCTTCCTCTTCCCTATTCTAAAGCTGGTGGTGCCCAGTCTCTGTCCTGGATTCTCTTCTTCTATTGGCCTTTCCTGTAGTATCCATGGCATCAATTATCATCTCTATACTGGCATGCCCACTACACAAATGAGGTTCAGGCAACATATCCTAGTTGACCTGCAGACGCCAATGCTTGGTCCCCACATGTGGGTGCAGAAAATGCGAAGGTTATGTCCACCCCTACACCCACTTGCCTAGCCCAGCTTCAGCTCCTTTCCCCTTTATGGGTCCAGAAGTCTCAGGAAGCCCACAGGCAGGCATCCTGAAGGAGAGGAGTCTGAACCTCTTGCTTTGCTGTACAGTGTGCACAGAGCAGTGCATGGAGCTTATGGGGCAAAAGCCACAGAGCTTACGCCATCCCTGCCTGAGCGCTGTTGGGAAGGGCTGCAGAGTCTGTGCCAGACACTGAGGTGGGATGAGGGAGAGCAGCCCATATATAACCACTCACTGCAGAGCCCTTTCAGGAGCTAACATTTGCTTTTATTTCTCTACTAGAGGCCCGATGAACGAAATTCATGCAAGGTAGGCATTCACAGCCCCGGCTGCCTCGGCCCTCGCAGCCCGGCTGCCTTGTGGCCCACAGCCCAGCGGCCCCGGCCCCCACCCACTGGTCATTCCGGAAGGTTGTTCCACTGTCCAGTCTAATTACATATTAGCTATTTATTATATAAGGTAGTTTTGTGCCAGGACTCTTGTGGCCACCCCTGCAGTGTAGCTGGGCGCCACATTGTGAAACTGTTTAACCAGCTCTATGAGCTCTAGGGAATTCTGTGAGCTACCCAGTTCCTAATAGGAACTGATTTTTCTATTTAAACTAGTCATTCTATTGCTTGTAATACAGGATTAAATGGTCCTTTTGATAAAGAAATTGACCACTGCCTTAAACATGAGGATTTGTCTTATTGGTATCACACCCTACCTCCTTTTCTCCCTTCCTTTCAGTTATTGGTGGTTAATTTTTAATTATTGTGGTTATCTTTATAAACATAAATAATAATAAATTTCCACTTACTATTCCACAAACCATCTCTTTTTTTCCAGCTTTATTGAGACATAATTCAATATAATATTGTCTAAGGTGTACAACTTACTGACTTGATATACATATATTGCAAAATGATTACCACCATAGTGTAATCATGCCATTTTTTTGGTGTGGTTAGAGTATTTTAGATCTTATTTCTTTTAAATATATAACATAGTATTGTTAACTACAGTCATCATGCTGTACATTAGATCCCCAGAACTCATTCATTTTATAAATGAACGCTTGTACCCTTTGACCAACATCTTCTCCATCTCTCTTGGTAACCACCATTCTATGCTCATAATTTTTCTCTTTTGACCCAGCACTTCTAGGATCATAACACCTTACCTTTTCCTCTAGCTCTCATTGCCCTTTCACCTCTCATCTCTCAGCTGGAGCTGTGTTTTTACTTTGTCAAAGTTGATAACCTTTCTATTCTATTCTATGATCTGAATTTAATCTTTTGTGCTTTGTCTCTCTGTGGGTTCTAAAACTGGAAAACTAATAAGCAACATTGACATTTTTAAGATTATATAAATATTGACTTTGAGATGAAGGAGCTAATGATTGCATTTCCTGCCCTGCAGGTCTAATGTCATGATCCTTGTGCACTTGAAGCAGAATGTTCCGAGCTTCAAGCTTACATGAATTTTTCTGTCCTCATACTTTATCAGTCACTCAAAATCAAGTCATACTTTTCTTTTTCTTTTCTTTTCTTTCTTTCTTTTCTTCTTCTTCTTCTTCTTCTTCTTCTTCTTCTTTTTTTTTTTTTTTTTTGAACATGGCCTTTTTTCCTTTGTTTTTATCAGGTGCTTCTATTTGGAATTCTCTTTTCTTTCTTAAAAGAAATCTTAGGTTTCCACCATAACTTCATATGTATCCAACCTTTATATTCTATAGAATCCTTTTCTTCCCTCATGGCCCCTGCAATAAGGTCCCCTCCAGAATGTTCTAATCTGGACCTCCTGTCAAGATCTGATACACAGCTATCACCCTGGGGCTTCTCTTCAGCGACGTCCTGGATTAAAAGCCAGTCTTGGATTCATGTTATCATTTTGGTCTACTTGTTTTTACTGGAATATATACCTTGAAAACTTCCTAAGACAGAAAATATGGTAGTAAACTGGGTCTTTGTATGTCTCAAAATGTTTTTATTTTATTCTCACATTGCATTGCTAGTTTGACTGGATATAGAGTTATGGGTTCAAAATATATATTTTCCCTTGGAATTTTGAAAACATTTATTTTATGTATTCTGAATTTAATGTGACTAATGGAAAGGTGGGTGGTTCCTTGCATTTTTACTTGGAAGACTTTATGACTTTTCCCCTTCTATCTTTGGTGTTCTAATATTTCAAGATGTGTTAGCTGTGTAGCTATTTTCATTCATCCTGCTCGGTACTCAATAGACTCGCTACATTTCTTCTGTTTGAGGAAATGTCTGATTATTTCTTTAAAAGAATTATACCATCTGTATTTTCTGTTCTCTTTCTCTGAAAATCCTCTTAGCCAACTGGTGGATTTCTACAACTCTTGCATTAATCTTCTATAAATCTTAACTTTACTCCTGAAATTTTCTATATCTGTGTCATATGTTTTGAACCCTAGGAGACTTAATGGCTTTATATTTCAGCCATTCTTTTTTTAAAATACATTTTTATTGAGAGAGAGAGAGAGAGAGAGAGAGAGAGAGAGAGAGAGAATGAGAGCAAATCATTGATTGGCTGCCTCCTGCACACCCCCTACTGGGGATTGAGCCTGTAACTTGGGCATTGCCCTGACCAGGAATCAAACAAACAATGACCTCCTGGTTCACAGGTTGACACTCAACCACTGAGCTATGCTGGCCAAGCTCAGCCCTTCTTTTGAATTCCTTGTTTTAGGCATTATACTTTTAATTTATAAGAACTTTTTCCTGTTTTCCTGTTGTCCCCTTTTCAGTCATACTATTCTTGCTTTATAAATACAATATCTTCTCAAATATCTTTGAAGGTATTCATTAAATACTTAAAAAATTTCTTCTAGTTACTAAATTATTTCCATCCCTTAGAGATTTTGTATGTTTTGGCCTTTTTATTTCTTTCTAGTAGTTGTCCTCAAATGTCTAGTGATCTTATTTGTACATTCATTTCTATAAATAAAGGATTAGTTTCATAATGAAAACTGCCTAGTGTTGGTTTCTTCCAAATTTGGGTTGATATGCTTTTTGATAGGCTTCCCTCCTAAATGGGAAGGCAAACAGGGCACTCCATCTGAATGCACAGGGCTACTGAACTGGCAATTTTGTGTTAGGATGTACACATGGGAACCAGCCTTTCGTTAGATGTTCTGTTTCATCTCCCACCAAATGCCACAGCAAGGACAGCTTTACTCTTAGACCCACATCCCACTAAGGCACAAATCCCTCCCTAGCCAGTTTAGTTATCTCTTTTAGAGAAGAGTCTCCAGTTATTTTTCCTCCCTCTTCCGGAGGTGAAAACCTGGTTCCCTTTGCTCTATGTGGAAGGGGAACCACTGACCCCATGCCTAGACATCCACTGGCATTCTGGGAGGATGACTGGCAGCTGCTTCCCCTGAAGTTCCCTTCATACTCAAATTTGAGCTTTGAGTTTCTCTACTCTGTTTCATCCATTAACATGTTGAAGTTTTTAATCTATGAAAGACCTCCCTTCCCAATTTCTTTATTGTTACAGATTTATTTCTTGGTACACTCCAATACTGTCATTTTAGAATCTCTGGCAAGAATGGTAGCTCACTCATATTTTTAATCAACTGTCTTACACCAGATGCTTCCCTACACCAGGGTGTTGTTTTTAAAAAGGAATATCTTTGTTGAAAGTCTACTAATTTTTTGTCTGTAGTCTTATTTCTTAGCTTGATATTTCTGAACATTAGAATAGGATCTTGCTTTTTTAAAAAGAAAGAACCCTGAGGTCTGATTTTTAAAAAAATATATATATATATATAACTGAGTGTGGCTCAGTTGGTTGGGGTGTCATCCTCTACACCAAAAAGGTGGTGGGTTCAGTTCCTGGTCAGGGCATATACCCAGGTTGCAGGTTTGAGCCCTGGTTGGGATGTGCGCAAAAGGCAACCAAACCCATCAATGTGTCCATCTCACATAGTTGTTTCTCTCTCTCTCTCTCTCTCTCTCTCTCTCTCTCTCTCTCTCTCTCTCCAATTAAAAAAAAAAGAAAGAGAAGGAAAGACTTAAAAGGAAGCAAGCAAATTGAAAATTTAGACAAAAACAAGTAGTATAATCCCTCTCTTAAACATTTGTGATAAGCAGTTAAAAACAGCCTACATTATTAGTCTCACTGAAAGACATTGGTTAAGTGCTACTGGTATTATTAAATGAGCAACTCATATGAGAAACCTAGTCCTTAGTATATGAGGTATAAGGTTCTCAGCACACAGAAAAATTGGTCCAGAGTGTCTGTAGGAGAACATAGGTAAACTCACTCCACTCAAGCTGTTGAGGGTTATATCAAAGATCTACTTGCTTACAAGTCTACAAAACACTGATACTGCAGGAGTAAGGTTTGGTTTTTAAAAGTGTGCCTTTTACTTTATTTATTTCTTTTCTATGAACTTAATTCTGAGCCTAAAAGTGTTCAGGTTAGGATAGCAGAAAATATAATCCCAGTTGCTAATGTAATTTTCTTTCTTACTAGCTCTGCACCAGATATATGAAGAGAAGACCGCACCACCAATGCTGGCATCTTCATTGCCCTGGAAGAATAATAGATCTTTGTTGTGGGTATTTGTCCAGAGAGGAAAGTCAGTGCTGTCAGTGACTTTCTGTCTCTCTCTGAGGACTAGTTACCTTTTTCAGGCCTTGCCTTGAAGTGGCATGAGGTCTCCTTTTCTTGAGAGACTGTAGACTTTCATCTCTCTCTAAAACATTCTCTCTATTGAGATGTTTCGGTGTCATCTCTATATTTGGTTGAGTCTTTAGGAAATACAAGAGCTAAGCCTATAGACCATTTTTATCTTTTGCCTTTCCTTGAGGCAATGAATCCAGAAAAGACTATCTATTTGAATACAGGTAGGCAGAGAGGAAGAGAGTAGAGACACAGAGAAGAAAGACAGCAAATATTAGAAGGGAAAAATCAGTTAACTGCTTCAAAAATGCCATCATCTTATAGTATGTGCATTCCACCATAAGGGCATACCCAGTGTGCCATGTGGGGGAATGCAAAACGGCATCCATCCCAGAATGGGTTTGGAGGGTCAGGCAGGAGCAGGGATGGGAGACAACTAGGGGAGATTTTTATGCAGCGAGTTACCTCAGAACTTATGATAGAACTGGAATAACTTGAGCACAGGATGAAAATAGCCTCCAGTTGTGGTGGGTTTGTCATTAGCCATGCCCCCTTTCAAAGGACTTTGTCAAAGGCCTTTTGCCAAAGTGCCACACTACGTTCAAGGATTCCTGAGACCCTGGATGATGTTCCAGAAGGCTATGCAAATGTACAGAGTACTTATGTGATATGGAAATTTCTCTAATCATTATGGGGGAAGGATAAAAAGCCCTGGAAAAGATCATGCGGACAAAAAATCAGTGCATTGCTGAGGGACAGCCTTGAGATACTGTCAGCTGATTTTTCATAGTGTTTCAATGAACTCTACTAGTAAATGTTAAGAGGGGGCCAGTGCGGTCCCATTTGAATTCAGCAATGATGTCTATTCACTTAAAAACGATAAAGATTCATTTTGCTCAAGGCAAAAACTTTGAGGGGGATGATGAACATATAATCAAGCTGGTCCTCAAACCAAGCTCATGGACCTTTTGGGGTGCAGACATCGACCTGGTGTAGATAAGAGTTCTACACCGTGGCTCAGGCCCTTTAGCAGCTATGTACAGCTCCCTCTGTAAGCACTGATGAGAAGTAAAGTGTTGGGGTCTGCTGGGTCCCATAAGAACTGGAAAGTCACCTGGCAGCTTTCCTATCAGGCTGTATCTTCAGACTTCTTCCCACACAGACTGGATCCTCTGCTTTCTAGTTCAACATGGCCTCCAAACTCAAGTCTCCAGAGTAACTTGGCTTTTGAGAGTAACTTATCCAATCTCTCAGTGTGCGGATTCCAATTTTCTATGAGAGTGAATCTTATTGACCAAGGTTCAGTCATGTCTACCATTACCTGTATAACTGCCTTTTGGGAAATGAGTTTATTGGTAAAAACACATGGTCTGATCATGTCCCTTAGCCAAAGCTGTAGATGTGTGCAGATTATTTTATAAGAGCACTAGAAATTTTGAAATGATTGAAAAAAAGGAAAAGAAAAAATGTGAAAAGGTTGACAGGACTATTAATCGGAAACTGATTAAATAAGTGATAGAACCATGTAATGAAATAAAATGTACTCAGATTGTAGGACTTTATTTTATTTATACTTCATATTATTTATTTCTATCCACTTATTATTTATACTTAAATCTTATTTCTTTATTTATTTTATTGATGAAAGAACTAGAAAAATATGGAAAGGCATCATCCCCCAGTGTAGCAATAAGTACCTCTAGAATGTGAAATAGTTGACTTTTTTTTTGCTTTGTGATTTTCTTGGTTTCTCAGTTTTGGGGAGTGAGCATGTATCACTTTTATAGTTGGGGAAAATGACAGTGGATTTTATTTATGAGGTAGAGCTTCAGCTTTGTCTGATGAACGGATATGGACGATCTGTTCATTCTGACAGTCATATTGTCAGTCTGAAGACTGACAAAGACCCAGCCACAAGCATTAGCCATGAAATGGCCACAGCAGATATGATTTGAGAGGGTTCATTTGCTGTATATACAACCAATTGCAATCTTTATCACTCACTATGTTATGTTTTCTGTAAATCTGGTGTTTTAAAAACTTTAAATAGATTCAATTTGGAGGTTACATTTTAAATAAAGTAGTTGTAGAAACTCTTTCAAAACCTTTCTCAAATATTTTGGGATTGTTAAAAGCAACATATTTCCTTCTTAAAGATTGTTTGGTGAAAAAGTGGTTTGGATTTTTCTTTAACCTCCGTTTATGGGCCTATTTACTTTCATATTGTTCATGACAGTGATATTAGTGTTTTTACCCCCTTTTTGTTTATCTGAAATCAATCTTAAAAGCGAAGTGTTCAGTACTAAGTCTCAATAAGAATGTTTCCCCTTTTACTTTGCCTTTGTTCAGACCTCTAAATTAATTTCTTTTTTCAGAAATGTTGTGGATGCATGCAACTTTTCCCTTTCTTCTGAAATAACTTTGTATTCATTCTGGACCTCCCTTACTCTAACCGTATTCCTGCATGGCTTGCTGTGCCCACCTAGGGCCGGTTCCTGAGGGCCAAGGGCTGAACAAAGTCCAACATAGCACTAATTCCCAAGGTTGCTCATTCACATCGTTCCAGCCTTTCAATCAGGACGGAAACACACGGCAGCTGGGTGTCCAGCTGTCAGTTGCTCAGTTTGAGAAGCGAATCTGTTTCCGTCCAAGTCACTGCATACAAGGCATGGGGGACGGTTCTGTGCCCATAGTGACTTCCTCCACGGTTTCTTTACCAATATCCCCAACCCTGCCCTGTGGTTGGTGACAAAAAAACAACAACATGTCACTATCATCATCTCCTCAGGCACATCTCACACCCAGCAGAGCAAACCAGAAACCACATGGTGGGTGGGATCTCCTCCAGGAGAATGGCAGTAGCAGGTGGAAACAGCCACTGCACAGCAGATGGGTTATTGGCTACTAAGGGGTACCTCTATGGCTTCTTAGTGCAGCAGCTTCATCTAGATCAGTGGTTCTCAAACTTCCTAATGCCGCAACCTTTTAATACAGTTCCTCATGTTGTGGTGACCCCCAATTTCATTGTTACAAATTGAACATAATTAAAGCATAGTGATTTAATCACAAAAACAATATGTAATTATATATGTGTTTTCCAATGGTCTTAGGCGATCCCTGTGAAAGGGTCATTCGACCCCCAAAGGGGTTGCGACCCACAGGTTGAGAACCGCTGATCTAGATGATTTGCTAGGCATATCATTTATTAAGCTCCTGCTGTATAAACTATGCACAGAACTTTGATATGTGTTAGTTTCCTAGGGCTTGTATAACTAACTATTGGCCCAGTGCATGAAATTCGTGCATGGGAGGTTGTCCCTCAGCCCGGCCTGCACCCTCTCCAATCTGGGACATCCCTCTCACAATTCAGGACCGCTGGCTAATAACCGCTCACCTGCCTGTTTGCCTGGTTGCCCCTAGCCGCTTCTGCCTGCCAGTCTGATCACCTCTAACTACTCTCCTGCTGGCTTGATTGCCCCTAACCCTCTCTGCCTCAGCCCCACACCCTGGGCCCAGGATTCCCTCCTCCAGCTGGCCGCAGGCACCCGGGACCCAGCTTCCCTCCCTCTGGCCTGCCACAGGCACCCAGGACCTGGGCCAGCTTCACCCAGGCTGGCTTCAGCCACAGGAGATGGTGGGCAGGTGGCTTCACCCAGGTCGCAGGTGTTGGCATGTGGGACCATGGGGCAGGCGGCTTCTCCCAGGCCAGGCTTTGTCAGGAAGGACGTGCTGATGGTTGTCTGGAAGACATCAGGTCTAATTAGCATATTACCCTTTTATTAGTATAGATAGAGGCCTGGTGCACAGGTGGGGGCCAGTTGGTCTGCCCTGAAGGGGATCCCAGATCAGGGTGGGGGTCCCCTTGTGGGGTGGGGTTGGCCTGGGCGAGGGGCCTGGGCAGTTTTCAGGCTGGCCATGCCCCCATTGGGTGTGGGGGGGTCTCTGCTGGGGGCTTGGCCCCCAGGCTGGCCACACCCCCATGGGGTGGGGGCCCCCGCTGGGCACGTGGCCAGCCTGGGTGAGGGGCTTATGGCCTTTTGCAGGCTGGCCATGCCCCCATTGGGGTGAGGGTCCCCGCTTGGGGGCATGGCCGGCCTGGGTGAGGGGCTGAGGGCTGTTTGGGGGCAGTTTGAAGTCTGGCCAAGCCCCCGGCTTTGTCCGGAAGGACGTCCGGAAGGTCTCCCAGTCTAATTAGCATATTACTCTTTTATTGGTATAGATTACTACAATCTGGGTGGTTAAATAACAGAAATTTATTCTGTCACAATTCTGGAGGCTAGAAATCCAAGATCAATGTGTTGGCATGACCATACTCCCTCTGATGGTTCTACGGCAGAATCTTTCCTTGTTTCCTCCAGCTCCTTGCAGTTACTGACATTCTTGTCTTGGGGAAAACATCACACCAATCTTCCCCAACATCATCATATGGCTGAATGTTCATGTGCGTCTCTATGTTTCTCTGTGTCTAAATATCCCTCTCCTTTCTTCTGCAAGGATGCCAATAAGTGAATTCCAGGCTCATCCTAAATCAGGAAGATTATATATGAAGAACCCCAACTTTCAGTTTCATATTAAGAACCCACATATGAGTTAAATCATATGGTTTTTTACTTCTTCTAACTTATTTCACTTAGCATGATATTCTCAAGATCCATCTACGTTTTTGCAAATAGCAATATTCATCTTTTCTTATGACTGAGTAGTATTCCATTATCTATATGTACCACATTTTCTTTATTCAATCATGTATCAAGGAGCTTTGGGGAAAGTAGTAAAAGGTAAAGGGCGTCAAATAAATATATGGTGACAGAAGAAGATTTGGCTTTGGGTGGTAGACACACAATGCAATATACAGATGATGTATTAGAGAATTGTGCCATGAAACCTATATAATTTTATTAACGAATGTCAACCCAATATGTTCAATAAAAATTAAAACTAAAAAAAGGAACCTTAACAAATTACAGATACAAAGAGCCTATTTCCAAATAAGGACACATTCTGAGGCTCCAAGTGGACATGAATTTTGGGGGGCACTATTTAACATACTATAACACGATTTAATTTGGGGTCCTGCTTTAATGCACTTAGAGTTCATTATTTCCCTAAATATTACTTCTTTGTTCCCAATTTTCTTAGAAATTTATGTGCAAAACATTTCCGTGTGTGTGTGTGTGTGTGTGTGTGTTCATTCAATTTGGAATAAGCTGAGTGCTCTCTTTGTCCACCCATCCCTGTCTTTCCTAAATTGTCTTATTTCATCATGGAACTTTCATATTCTTGCTTGTACTTTATTTGGTACTGTGAATCTAAATGTACCCTTTTTCTTTAATGAAGAAAGAAATCTTTCTGCTCTTAATGTTCAGCCTCCATGTTTATGCACCCCCCTGGGACATTCTCAATAGCCCATTTTCATCTAAGGTCTGCAGACAGGTCACCACACCATTAAGCTGAAAAAGGAGAACATTTTCCTTGAGTTTAAAATTGTTTCTATTTTGTGGCATATCAATTTCTTGTATATTTCAGTAGCCTGATCTAGATTGGAGGTGGGTGTATCCCTCAGGAAGGGGGGCGGTTCCTGAAAATCTACAAAGTAACTACCATTTCCTATACTCTTACCCTCCCCACAAACAGACATTGGACTTACCCCAAATCTCAAAACATAGAACATTAGTGCTTTACTCAAAGCCCTAAAGTAACAATATTAAAAAAAAAACTATCCTGTAAAATAAGAGGCTAATATGCAAATAGGCTGAACAACAGAACAACCGAACAACTGGTTGCTATGACACGCGTGGACCACCAGGGGGTGTGCGCAGAACATGGTGGGCATTGGCAGCAGGCAGCAGAGCACAGAACATGGCAGGCCTCAGCCATGGCAGGATGGTGGAGCAAGTGAGTGGGGGTACCAGACCAAGGGGGGTCACCGGTAACTGTCATCAGGGCGAGCCTCTAGTGGTTACTGAAAATTCTTTGCTCCCGCACACCACAGTTCCTCCCGGTGCTTGCACCTGCTGCTGGCGTCAGCCCCACTTGCACCTGCTGCCAGTGCCAGAGCCGCTGCTTATACCTGCTGCTGGTGCTGGGCACTGGCCCCAATCACCCAGTGCTATCAGAGGATGTGAGTGGTGGCTGCCGGCCACAATCGCCCCTGAGAACTTCTCCACCTCCCCCTGCTACTGAGGGTCGATTGGGGCAGCAGCCGCCACTCGCACCTGCTGACAGTGCCGGCCCCACTCACACCTGCTGCTGGTGCCGGCCCCAATCACTCCACACCGTCAGCGGATGCGAGTGGGGCTGGTGCCATCAGCGAGCGGGAGCAGCAGCAGTGGGAGCGGGGCTGCCAGCAGACAGGGGGCCGGGGGCAGTGGTGCGAGGGGCCAAGTGAGGGTGCGGTGGATGGGCTGAGACCCTCCCCTGTGCCCACTGCAGCCTCGCAGCCCACAGTTCCTTTCAAGGTGCACAAATTTGTGCACTGGGCCCTAGTTAGTGTATGTTTGAATTTTAACTCTAGAGTATTTCTGCCCATTACCTCATGCCACTTGGAGAGGTTAAATTCTGGGTGCCTCTCAGATGGACTGCAAGCCTGATCCCTCCTCTTGGTTGTTCCTGTTATGAAGAAGAGTAAAGGAAGGATAATAGCCATAATAGTGGCTAGATTTTGCTGAGTGCTTTTGATACGCTAACAAGCAGCCTTAAGTACATTTTCTTAATCATTTCTTGTAACAATTCTGAAGTGGCCATAATTTATGGATGGGGAACTGAGGCATACAAAGGTCAAGTACCTTTGCATGTTAATGATTTATCATAATACTTATTTCTATATTTTCCCCTCTCATGTCAGAGTCCTAACAGGAAACAGTGGCTCCCTCAACTTTAGATAATTCAAGGAGGGTTTATTTATAAAAGGACTAGAGGCCTGGTTTATGAAATTTGTGCACAGGGGTGGGTGGTCCCTCAGCCTGGCCTGCACCCTCTTGCAATCTGGGACCCCTTGGGGGATGTCTGACTGTCAGTTAGACCCTATCCCGCAGGGATCCCTGTGGGATCGAGCCTAAACTGGCAGTTGTACATCCCTCTCACAATCTGAGACCACTGGCTCCTAACCGCTTGCCTCCCTGATTGCCCCTAACCACTCTGCCTGCCTGCCCGATTGCCTCTAACCACTAGCCTGCCTGCCTGATTGCCCCTATCCCCTCTGCCTGCCTGCCTGATCACCCCTAACTGCTCGCCTGCTGTGCTGTGACAGCACGGCCAAGCGTGAACCTGAGTGAGGAGTCTGAAAGGCTTAGAAAAGACAAACAAGAGAATAAAAGCTGGGTCTCGGTGGGACATTGCTTCTCTGACAGACAGCGACAATGCCAACAAGCCATGTCTTTATTTTATAGCAGATGCCATGAGGCAAGTAAGGGCATGATCAAGATGTTTACAACATTCTTGTGGGTTTTAATCGTAGTCAACTACATGCACTTGAACTCTATTGAGCTACATCACTCATGCACATGGGGCCACATGTTCAGACAATAGGTTCAAGCTTACAGCTATAGCTGTTGGCTATAATTGTGCTAGGAGGGCTCTGCCCTGAGAGCTGGGACTTGCACGTGGCAATGAGAGGACTGTGCCCTCTCATCAGTCCAAGGCTTGAACCTGTCCAAACACTGTAGCTGCTCCCTACAGCCTGCCTGCCTGATCGCCCCTAACCACCTCTGCCTCGGCCCCTGCCACCGCAGCTTCATTGGGAAGGATGTCCGGAATGACATCCAGAAGGTCGTTTGGCTGTCCTGTATAATTAGCATATTATGCTTTTATTATTATAGATTACTGTGCTGTGGGAGAGTGAAAAAGAACCACAAAGAATGATATGAATATTCAGGATTAGGAGCATTAGAGCTACTTCCTACCCCAAGGCCCCACCCACAAAGAGTAGAAGTGATTACTGAAAGCTGCAAGGAATGGTTGGGTAGAGGACACCACCTTGAGGGATAGTGACCTTCAGTCAAGGGAGAAGCCAGCTGAGATGACCTTGAAAGGATAAAATACCTTGACTTCACTTTCCTTTCCCTATAGAAGACTTTTAGGAGTTTCTAGGTGGAATGACCAGCTTGTCCTGGTTTGTCCAGGCCATTCTCAGCTTTAGCAATTTAAGTCTCAAGTCCTAAGAACTACCTGAGTCCCAGGCAAATCAGATCCATTGTTGATCCTGGATCAAAGGCTGAGCCATGAGTAAGTGCTTCTTTGGGTCCCAGCATAGAGGCTGGTGGCTTGCAGATGCCTGACTTCACCCATCCACCTACTCCATCATTCATTCATTAGCTGAACTAGTATTTATTGAGCACCTACTATGTGCCAGTTACTCTTCCAGCTATTGGGAGTCAGCAGTAAATAAGACAAAGGGCGTATCTCACAGATAGTGAGGGAGACAGATAATAAATAAGGTAATAAATAAATATATGATAAATGGAAGGCCCTTATATGCAGTATCACTTTCCCCAGTTTCAGTTAAATGAAAAATCCTAGACATAAGTTTATAAGTTTTTAATTGAGTACTGTTCTGAGTAGCATGATGAAATCTCCTGCCTTCTTGCTCTGTTGCTTCTGGCTCAGGTCATAAACCATCTCTTTGTCCAGTTTCTCCATATTGTATACACTCCCCACCAGCTAGACCTCTCGGTTATTAGAGATGGAGAGACCACATTCACATGCTTTTGTTATAGTATAGTTGACCCTTGAACAATATGGGTTTGAACTGCACAGGTCCACTTATACCCATATTTTTTAAAAATAAATGCCTTAAATGTATTTTCCTTATGATTTTCTTAATAGCACTTTCTCCTGTCTAGCTTACTTTATTG
Organism: Myotis nattereri; assembly: GCF_964212035.1. Taxonomy (NCBI): domain Eukaryota; kingdom Metazoa; phylum Chordata; class Mammalia; order Chiroptera; family Vespertilionidae; genus Myotis; species Myotis nattereri. The sequence goes on along the minus strand of NC_138077.1, from coordinate 126,341,031 downwards.
TAATAATACAGTATATAATGCATATAACATACAAAACCTGTGTTAATCAACTGTTTATATTACCAGTAAGGTTTCTGGTCAACAGTAGGCTATTTGTAGTTCAGTTTTGGGAGAGTCAAAAGTTACATGCCGATTTTTGACTGCATGGAGGTTGGTTCTCCTAATCCCCAGGTGGTTCAAGGGTCAACTGTATATTGTTACAATTGTCTTATCTTATTATTAGTTACTGTTAATCTCTTAATGTGCCTGGTTTATGAATTAAGCTTTATCATAGGTATGTATGTGTAGGAAAAACACTATATACGGGGTTTGGTACTGCCTGTGGTTCCAGGCATCCACTTGGAGTCTTGGAATGTATCCCTGCAGATAAGGGGACTACTGTGATTCCGGGCAGTGACAGATGCTGTGAAGAAGGAGAACATGAGCTGTCAGGGCGGAGAATGAAGGCTGTGATGATATGGGCATGAAATCTTTTGGACAGGATGCTATATCCAAGGAGATCCCTGATGAAGACACGTCGCTTGTTCCAGAGCCTGGACTGGCTGTCACTGTGTGTAGGTGCTCGCTCACGCTCCTCCATCTTCCCTGGCTTCCCTTCAGCCTTTCACTTTCTTTCTCAAACTTTCCCTCTTCTCCTCCTGCCCCTTTCCCCTCTCATCAATTTTAAAGATAGAACACTCCTTTGGTTTACCCCTGTCGAAAGGAAAATTCTCTTTGGGGGGGCAATATGTGAAGCTGCTAACAGTCACATACCTTTGGGCTATCAAATGATCCAGAGGCAGGTATGCACAGAAATTAAAGGCTATGCCTGAGGTCATGGAGGATGATGGTGGATAGAGTGGTGATAGGAGGAAGAGAGAAGAGAAAATAATTTGGAAGGCCATAGAAGATAAACTCTTACCTCTAAATTTCACTTCCTAAAATTCCAGGTCTTCCTCCCCAAAGAGCTCGTTGTAGGTCCTGTGTCCTGTCTCATCTGCATGAAATCAGAGTCTGGAGACTAGAAAGTGTGTTCAGAAGGTCCTCAGAGCAGAGACGAAGGCCTGGGGAGTTGAAGTCAGAACACCTAGCCAGGGTCTCCTGGGAGACTAGCATTATTGACTTACTGGGAAAATTCACATTTGGCTCTAGTGCTGTCATCTGTGCCAATTTCCAAAGTAATATAAAGAGCCACATTGAAGCTCAGAGACTTCCTGAGATTGTGTAGCATTTCTGTAGAAAATATTTATAATTTCATTCAAAAAAGAAAAAAACACACACCTATTTTACCTCACGATTCTTTCTCTTCATTCAATAACCATAAAGACAATGCAGCATGACCGAACTTCCTTTGCCTCTGGAATTTAAAAGAGCGTAAAAGGCAGTAATTGATGGCTTTTTCCTAGACCACAGGAAACCGCTTGTCACTATCCATTAACAGCTGCTTTTCAAGAATATTTTCCTAGCCTGCATTAAGAAGGAATAGATGACAAAGCAAAACTGGAAAGCTATTTGCTATATTCCGGTCAGAGGAGCTAAACTAAATTTTCCTGGATGGCCACATGTTGTCATACTTGTATGTGACATAAATTCCTTGTGTTTGCAAGTGATTTGCTATTTACGCATGTATGCATATATGTATGTATGTATGTATGTATGTATGTATTCATTCATCCATTTATTTTTGGAATGTTGGTTTTCCTTTGCAACTCAGATACATTATAAAAGGGCCTAGATTCTGAATAGTTTCTTTAGGGAGTTGTACTTATGGTAAAGTCATAACCTACTGCCTGCAGGATTTAGTAATGCTTTATCTCTCTATCTATCTATCTATCTATCTATCTATCTATCATCTATCATCAATCTATCTATCTTTATCTCTCCATCCCTCTCTCTCTATATATCTCTCTCTGTGTTTCTGCCCTCTCTGTCACTATATACATATATGCAGTCTATGCTTAGAAGAGATAAATTTAACTTTTAAATGGATAGAGCTCCATGTTTCTAATACATTTTCCCCGAAAGGCACAATTTTCCTGATAAATAAGTTACCTTATGGAAAAAAGTTGAATCTGGCAATTCATTCTCAACTTACTGATGTAAACTTGGGACAGCGTGCCAGTCTTGATTTAGAGTTTTGAAGTTCTTGTCACTCTGTGTCATGATCCTAAGAACTCCATCTGGAGAGAAATTGGCAAACATTTTTCTGAATGTTTTTTTTTTTAAAAAAAAGAAAAATCTCTCATTGAACCTCAAACAGCTTCCTTATTTTCCTAATGCCCAGTAGCATAATACCTGAGAATAGACTTTCAGCCACAATGTACCCGTTTTCTCAGATAAATTAAATATGTTATTTGCCTCCTGGTTTCCAAAGAAAGGTGGAATCTACTCAATCACAGGGGATCACTTAATCCAGGTGTTTCAGAAAATTCCTCTTTTAAAAGACTTTGTAAAGTATGTAATTGCTTAACTGCAATGCTGGACACCCAAAACTAATACAAAATACTATTGTATGTAAACTGTAATTGAAAAATAAAATGAAAAGTTCTTTATAAAAAGACTCACTGGCGATCCTGTACTTGGGGGCTGCAATCGAAATCTGTGGTGGTCTCCCCTGTGGTAAGGGGGCAGATCAGTATTCAGTTAGGATTCTGTGGCCCATAATCTCTACAAAGCCAGAAGTTTTTTGTGTTTAAGCCCATGTTTATTGTAGTGGCACCTGGAGTACAGACTGAGTTTCTTCCTAGACCTAGTGACCTAGAATCTTTGGATGAAGGAACAGGGACCTGCATATTCAAGTTGTGCACCTCGGTGTTATGCTCTTCAACCTTGAGGGCTTCTGGTTTAAACTGGACCATCACAGGTGGTACAACTTACATGCATATTTATTAGGTATGCAGCTCAATGAATTTTCACACATGTATGCAAACATTATACCCATCACCTAGATCAGTGATGGTGAACTTATGACACGAGTGTCAGAGGTGACACGCGAACTCATTTTTTTTGGTTGATTTTTCTTTGTTAAATGGCATTTAAACATATAAAATAAATATCAAAAATATAAATCTTTGTTTTACTATAGTTGCAAATATCAAAAAATTTCTATATGTGACACGGCACCAAAGTTAAGTTAGGGTTTTTCAAAATGCTGACACGCCGAGCTCAAAAGGTTCGCCATCACTGACCTAGATCAAGATATAGAACATTTCCAGCATCTCAGAAAGCTCCTTGGTGTACCCTCTCCACCAGTAACTCTCCCCAAAATGTAACCATTATTCTGACCTCAGTTACTATAGATTAGTTTTGACTGTTTCTTGCCTTTATATAAATTGAATCACACATGTGATGTACTGCTTTTGTCTGGCTTCATTCATTCAACATATTATCCACTCTGTTCCATTATGCAGTGTTTTTTTCTTCACCACTCTGTAGTACTGCATTACACGAATATACCACAATCGATTCTTTCCACCATTGACTGTCACATGGATCATTTATAGTTTGGGACTATAATGAATAAAAATTGCTCTGAACAGTCTTGTACATGTCTTTTGGTGGACAGAAACACTGACTTTCATTTGGTTTATACCTATCAGTGAAATTGCTGGTCAGAGTTCTGCATATATTTGTCTTTAGATAAAATTTCCAATAGTTCAAGTTTTCCAAAGTGATTGTACCATTTTCCATTCTCAGCAGCAGTGTAGAAGGCCTCAGTTGTTCTGCATTCTTGACAAAATTTGGTGCTTTCAGTCTTGGTCATTCGTGTGAGTGTGTGTGTGTGTGTGTGTGTGTGTGTGTACACACATGAGGCAGATATTTGCTAGCAATTTGATTCTGTTTTTGTTGTTGTTGTTAATTCTCATCCAAGGATATTTTCCTTTGAGTTTTAGAGAGAATGGAGGTGGGGGGCGGAGAGAAAAATCAATGTGAGAGAGACACATCAATTGGTTGCCAGGGCCCTGGATCCAGCCTGCAACCAAGGTATGTGCCCTTGACCAGAATCAAACCCGGGACCCTTCGGCACTATCAAAATCAAACCTGTAATGGCTCAATTATGGTTTTCGTTTGCCTTTCCGTCAGTAGTAATAATGTTGAAGAATTTTTGAAATGCGTACTGGTCATTTGAATATCTTGTTTTATGAAGTGATATATCTAATCTTTTGCCCATATTTTTAAACCTGATTACCTTCTTCTGCTGATTTGTAAGTTTACAATTATATTCTATTTGACAAGTCCTTTGTTGGGCATATCTTCTCCCAGTGGGGACTTACCTTTCCACTCTCTTAATGTCTTATCTTTTATTTATTTATTTATTTATTTATTTATTTAATCTGAACAATAAAGATTTATTTATTTATTTATTTATTTATTTACTTATTGCTTAAAGTATTACAAAGGGTATTACATATGTGTCCTTTCCCCCCCCCCCCCGCCCTTGACAATCCCCTGGCCTCCCCTACCCCCCAGTGTCTTATGTCCATTGGTTATGCTTATATGCATGCATACAAGTCCTTCGGTTGATCTCTTACCCCCCTCCCTCCTGCCCCCCAACCCTCCCCAGCCCTCCCGCTGCAGTTTGACAATCTGTTTGAGGCAGCTCTGCTTCTGTATCTATTATTGTTCAAAAGTTTATAATGGTCTCTATTATCCATGCGGTGCCCACTCTCCCCTGCTGCTTCCAATTTTGCTGTGACCACTGCCGCTTCTCTTGGCAGAGACACCCCCTTCCCCCCTCACCACCACTGCTCCCAGCACTGTTTCACTGCCCCTGAAGTTGGAAAGTACTTTTCCTTCTTATGATTACAGCAAACTAGGGGGTGACCCAGACGTTCAATGGCCAGCACTCTTGTGGGAGAGTCTCAAAGAGGCAACTCACCTTATTCTTCGAGGTTCTGAGTCACCTACCAAGGTGGGTAGAGTTTCCCTGAGACCCGATGGGGAGACCTTGAGTTCACTACTCTGGGCATCCCAAGGAAAATACTTCAGACTGGAAAGATGGTTGTGTGGTCATTGAGTACTTTCCTAAAGTGATTTCCTCTGAACGCCTTCTACTTACCCCATGGCCATGTCAGGTGGCTTCCTGATCTCATGCCATTATTCTGTGTCCAACGTGGCTGCAGGTCACCATCAGCCCAGTCAGACGAGATGTGTCATAAAAACACCAAACAAAAGCGGTTCAACACAACCAGTTCCTGACATCCTCATTGTCATATTCCCAAAGCTGTTCTTCTTGGGCACTTGCCCAAGAGGGCACCTGTAAAGAAAGACCCCAGATATACATTTTCTAGTTGATTACCTTTCCTCAGCATGTGCATAAGGAAACAGGTCTCCATGTCCTCTCCCTCCTTTCTCTGTCATTCGTAGGAGTGGAACTGTGACAAAGCATTTTCGTTTGAAAGATTAATTTTCCAATGCCAACGTGGAGCGCTCACCCCTGCACCCCGGAGCCAGCAGCCTCGGGGAGCCCCTGTGCTAAGGGTCTGGTGTTTTGCTCATCCTCCCAGTGATCTAACTGGTGTGTCAAATGTGACAGGAGCACCTGACCCTGAGAGAAGGACAGTAATTGCTTTGCTGGAGGAAAAAAACAGACTCGTCTGCTGCAGACAGCGTGGCTTCTGGAAGCTGCGAGTCTGCGCCTTCCAGTTCATTTCCCTGGATAATTGATGTTTTCTTCCTTTGACATTTAAAAAATACAGAAAGGAGTGTTTTAAAGATAAAATCTATTTTGTTTGCTCCTATGCACAGATGGGATCCCCACAGCACACTTCTTTATCACAGAAGCTGGCAGTAGCCATGGAGTCCGAGGAAGTGCCCCAGCCCCCATCGCACGTTGCCCAGCTCAGAGCCCAGAGCTGCGGGCTGCTTGGGGCTCTCCCTCTCCCTCAGGAGGTGTCGGCAGTATTGGCCGACTTGGCCTTCAGGACTTGCCAGATCCTCTTAAAACGGAGGTCCCTGAAACCCAGGAGACTTCTCCATCTGTCTTCTCTGCATGGTGTGTGCTAGGGAGGGGAAAACAACACAGGCATTCTGGATTTCAAGAATCCCATTTTGAACATTCTGTTTAATAAAACATGGATTTGACTTTCCCACTTAATCTTGGTCTTCAGTTCTTTCTTTTTAAAAATGTTGTCATTTTAAAATTTATTTTAAAATTATCCTTGACATTCAAGATTATATTGTTTCAGGTGTACAGCATAGTGATTAGACATTTATATCACTTACGAAGTGACCCCCTGGGGAGTCCAGTATCCATCTGACACCATGCATAGTCATTGCAGTATCACTGACTGTATTCCCTATGCTATGCTTCATATCCCTGTGACTGTGTTTATAACTGGCAATTTGTCCTTCTTCATCCATTCCTGTTTTTCACCCACTCCCTCAACCCCCTTCCCATCTGGCAACCATTAGTTTGGTCTCTGTATCTATGAGTTTGTTTCTGTTTTGTTGGCTAGTTTATTTTGTTTTTCAGATTACACATATCAATGAAGTCATTTGGCATTTGCCTTTCTCTGTCTAACTTATTTCACTTAACATAATACCCTTTAGGTTCATTCATGTTGTCATAAATGGTAAGATTTCCTTATTTTTTTTTTATGGTTGAGGAGAAATATAATCTTTGGGCTTCTGCTTCACTGGAGCCAAGGTCTTAAAGTTGTTACTTTCTAAATACCATATTTTGTAAGAGAATCATTGTTCAAGAAGACTTTTAAAAAGAAAAATTGAAGAAAAATATTTTAACTAGTGGAAAATGGAGGTTCAGTTAGGTTTGGGCCTCTGGGACCAGGAGTTTAGAGTGGACTCTAAAATTAAGCCTGGGTACTCCCAGGCTACTTTGACAAAGAAAGAAAAATAAATGAATAAATAAAATGTTCAGGTGGCCTCTTGGTTCTCTGCATCCCTTTCAGAGGCCTCAGGTCCCTTCCCAGGCCTGTCATCAATCTACCAGCGCTCAGGGCAGCTGGTCCCTGTGGTTTCAAATGGAACATATCCTTTCAGAATGCACTCTTTTTAGAATTTTCAAAGTGCACTGTCACCACTGGTTTTATAAAATAGTATACTTAAAAGGACTTTGGCTGAAGAATTAATTTCTTCACCACTTTGCTTAGACTCCGACACTTATCAGTCCCTCCAACCCAATGTGGTTATTTGCTTTTACCACCTTTATAATTTGAAAATATTTAGCTTAGTCTTTGTATTCAATGAATTCCAAAATCTTCCTAATTTTGTCTGGTTTTAGTCCCATTATAAAATGTATGCAACTGGCACAGCTCGTTAACCAGGGGAATGAAGTGCTTTTCTTAAAATTGAACAGACGTCGGATGCCAGCTCTAAAATCTGAAGTTCTCACTCCTCCCCCCAAAACTTAAATGATCAATCAAGCCACAGGGTCCTCTCAGCCAAGTAAGAATCCAAACTCATTTCATCCAGCAGGCAGGAAGCACAGCCCGAGGCATGAAAGCACAGCAATAAAGCATTTTCCCCAAATCACCAGGTGCCACAGCTTACAAGTCTTGATGGCATTGTTTTTCTAGTAATGAGATGCAGTTTCTGCAAATGGCTGGCGTTATGGGCACTTGTCCCACCTCTCTGTGGACACAGAAGCAATGATCAAACTCTGCACCATAAACCCTGGTCTGCAGCTAGTGTGTCCTGTGGCTCTAGAGGCCCAAAGGGTGAGGTGGCTGTACCCTAAGCGATCCTAGAAAAATGGCTGCTCTCACTCTGTGCATATGTAGGCACTTATTCCTCTTCTCTATCTCTGGGGTTCCCAGGTCTCTGCTCCAGGAGAGCACGGGATTATTTCAGGACACAGTTTAGCCATCTTCTCTGAAATGTGTGTTTTTTTATTTCCCAATCTCTTTCCAATTTGGTTTCGGTACCTCCCTAAGATGTGCATATTGTAATTGATGGTGTATGTCAGTAGGCTGGGAGCTCAGTGTCTCTAACCCCTGAGTCAGTGTCTAGCACATTAAGGACCTCGAAAATGTTGTTGAATGAATGAATTCAAGCTTGTCAAATGGCCATGCCTGTGAAGTGTGGCTCTAATCAATCTTGCCTGGCAGGACTGCCCTTGCCTTGCAGTGGGACATCCACACTTCTTGTCAGTGAAGGCTGGCCCAGGTTTGTCCTCCACTGGCACCCCAAAACACTGATATAATACCTTGAGCATACTTGCTTGGGAAACAGCCATAGTGGGGGCCGTCCTAGGGACCTGCCAGTGTGCTCCTGGTCACCAGTGGCTGACTGCACCATCAGGGCGTGGGCAGAGTTGCATCTTTACCGGTCCTGGTTTTGGGGACCACACAGGCTTCTGTGCTCTAGGCCATTAAGAGGGTGTGAATAAACATATGACTAAGGAATATAACACCTTTCAGTAACCAGTCCTGGAAGTAAAAACATAAGAATACTTGTTTTACACTCAGTAATGAACTTCAGAGAACTCAGAAGGCAATCTGACTAGCTCAATGGGCCCTGAATTTTTAGCTTCGTGTCCTAACTCAGAGCATGAACCATCCTGGTTGCTAACAGATGTTGTGTGGTTATAAACATAAATAGAGTCACTTTATTTATGGGAATTGGAGTTAGGGGGTGTTTAATTGCAAAGGTTTGGGTATAGATGCAAACTTTCCTGATTCTTTGAGCTGAAGGACAGTTTATTCTTTAAATCAACTGGGTTATTATGCTAAGCGAAATAAGCCAGTCAGAGAAAGACAAGTATCACATGATCTCACTCATATGTGAAGCCTAATGAATAAAATAAACTGATGAACAAAATAGATCTAGAGACATAAAAGCAGGGAACAGACTGTGGAATCTCAGAGGGAAGGTGGAGGTGGGTGGGTGGGGAGAGATAACTGGGGAATTTATGTGCATATATGCAGAGCCCAGGGACACAGACAATAAAGTGGTGAAGGCCTGAAAGTGGTGGGTGAGGGGTGGAGGGGGTCAGTAGGAAAAAAGCAAATAAAGGGGACATCTATAATACTCTCAACAATATAAATAAATAAATAAATAAATAAATAAATAAATAAATAAATAAATAATAAACAAACAAACTAACAAACAAACTAGGTTCTCATTTCAGCTTTTATCAGCTTTTATTTCTTTGGGCATTGATTTAGGTCAATCTAATTTCTGTTGGTTTGATCCTCAGCCTAATTATTTTTCATCTTTTGAGAGTCCATCATCCATAGCTGGAAAGGTAAAGCTTAACCACATCTTGCAAAGCGGAGTCAATGGTACTACATCTCCAGGTTCCCAGTAGAAATTCTAGGAAACAAAGAAGGAAGGGGCTTCAGACTCTTACCTTAGAAAGACATTTATTTTCTGTTTAAACCATTTATTTAATTTCTGTATACATGGACTTCTCCATTTATGTATGCCTTGTATTTATTTAGCTCAGATGTCTATCCATTTGTTCAACAGACGCTTGTGTAGCATATACCAATGTCAAACCTGGAATTCAGTAGATTAAAAACAAGACAAATCTACTGTTTCAGAATTGAATAAGTGTGAGAGCTTCCAGGAGAGAGCATATAGTGTGTCCTGTCTTGAATTTTAGGAGATCTTTGATTGAAAGGCCACTACTGGGACTTCCCATCCTTCTCATTGCCACCTCAGCCCTTCCACAAGAATACTTCTTGCCTTGTTATTAAAACTAGTTGGCATTTTATATGTTCATGTTATCTTTTGTTTAATTGCAAACCAATTCATGCTTATTATAGAAGTTATAAGCCCAAAAAGGAGAAAGAAAAAATTATCCAGTTCTTCTAAAAGGACTACTATAAAAATTTTAATATAATTTTTCATTTTATTTTTTTAAAAATCTAGTCAAGAACGTATTATATATACCACCCTACATCTTAGTTTTCATTTAAAATCATGACATAAACATTTCCTCTTGTTTTTAGAAACTTCACATTATTTTAATGGAGATATACTGCTTCATTTTGCAGGTTTAACATTATTAAGAATCTATTTTTTGTTTAAATTTATCTATTTTCTTTGTTATTATAAACAATGAAGTCATAAACATCTTGTAGATAGAGGTTTTATGCAATTCAGATTTTAAAAATTGAGAACCCCCCAAAGTGTAATTACCAGGTCAAATATGTATGGATAATCTTGAGACTATTAGCACATAGTGCCAAATTACTTTATAAAAGGGTGTTATCAATCTACACTTTTTTTCTAGCAATGTATCAGAATGTCTAGTGTAGCTATGTAAATTCTTTTTTAGAGAAAAAATTTAATTTTAGTGTAGTAAGAACACTTAACATTAGATCTACCGTCAACATATTTCAAGTGAACAGTACAGTGTTGTTAACTATAGGCACAATATTGTACAACAGCTCTCCAAAAATTATTCGTCTTCTGAAATTGAACCTTTAAGCCTGTTGATTAGCAACTTTTCATGATCTTCTCTCCCTCAGCCCCTGTTAATCATCATTCTTCTGTATGATTCTGAGTTTGACAATTTTAGAAACCTCATATAAGAAGATTCATGTAGTATTTATCCTTCTGTGCTTGGCTTTTTTCACTCAACATAATGTCTTCAAGGTTCATCCATATTGTTGCATATTGTAGGATTGCTTTTTTAAAAAAGCTGAATAACATTCCATTGTATGCATATTCCACATTTTATTTATTCATTCACCCATAAATGAACACTTAGGATTTTTCCATATCTTGGCTATTGTGAATAGTGCCACGATGAACACCGAGGTGTTAATATCTCTTTGTTGCAGATAAGCTGCCAGGCAGCGCAGGAGAATTAATCAGCCAGGCACTCAGAGAATATTTAGAAAAGTTGCCTTTATTGCAGATTGCACTAGTGCCATGACTCAGGGGAATCAGTCTCCAAATCCTGAGTGATGAATATGGATGAAGCTTTCTCTTTATACCCTTTAGTTCCTTTGTCCCCCACATATGGATTAGGCTTCTGGACCCTTTGCAGGCTCTGTAGACCCCTGTGACTTGTGATGGGGGAAGTGAGACCACACCCAGAGGCCTGCCAGCACTGGCACCAGCCCCTCCAGGGATTGTATATGGTTCATGATTTATGGTCTCTCTAAAATGGGAGTATTCCGGGAAACAGGTTCTGTAAGGCAGGACAGGCATCACAGATAAGAATGGAGTTTATCGGCAAGCAAGGGTGTATGTCAGAAGGCAGGTTACTGGCACAGATTCAGATAGCTAGCTCCCCAAAGTCTTATTTTCCCCTTCATCTTCAAGATCTTGATTTTTTTATGATCACTGTAAGAGATGCAGAAAAAGTGTTTGACAAAATTCAATATTCTTTCATGATAAAAATGCTCAACAAACTAGGAATAGAAGGAATGTACTGCAATATAATAAAAGGCACATATACAAAATCACAACTAACATTATGCTCAATAATAAAAAAATTGAAAGCTTTTTCTCTAAGATTAGGAAAAAGACAAGAATGACCACATTCATAACTTCTATTCAACATAGTACTGGGAATCCTAGTCAGAATATTTAGGGGAGTGGGGCGGGGAAGGCATCCAGATTGGAAGGAAAGAAGTAACATTATTTCTATTTGCAGATTACATAATCTTTTGTTATTATTATTATTAGTTAAGGTATTACAAATGTGTCCTCAACCCCCCCATTAATCCTCAACCTCCGTCCCTGCCCCACACACACATGCTCCCATCCCCCTGTTGTCCATGTCCATTGGTTTGGCTTATATACATGTATACAAGTCCTTCGGTTGATCTCTTCCCCTTACCCCTGCCCTCCCTTACTTTCCTTCTGGGGATTGATAGCCTGATCGCTGTTTCTCAGTCTTTGGATCTGTTTCTTTTCATCAGTCTATGTTGTTCTCTATAATCCACAAATGAGTGAGATCATGTGGTATTTATCTTTCTCTGACTGGCTTATTTCACTTAGCATAATGCTCTCCAGTTTCATCCATGCTGTTGCAAAAGGCATGAGTTCCTTTTTTTTTTTTTTTTTTTTTACCACAGCATAGTATTCCATTGTGTATATGTACCACAGTTTTCTAATCCACTCATCTGCTGATGGGCACTTAGGTTGTTTCCAAATCTTAGCTATGATGAATTGTGCTGCTATGAACATAGGGGTACATATATCCTTTCTGATTGGCCTTTCTGGTTTCTTGGGATATATTCCTAGTAGTGGGATCACTGGGTCAAATGGGAGTTCCATTTTTAGTTTTTTGAGGTAGCTCCATACTGTTCTCCACAGTGGCTGCACCAGTGTGCATTCCCACCAGCAGTGCAAAAGGGTTCCTTTTTCTCCACATCCTCTCCAACACTTGTTGTTTGTTGATTTGTTGATGATAGCCATTCTGACAGGTGTGAGATGATAACGCATTGCCGTTTTGATTTGCATCTCTCATATAATTAGTGACTTTGAGCATGTTTTCATATGTCTTTCGGCCTTTTGTATGTCCTCTTTCGAAAAGTGTCTATCTAGGTCTGTTGCCCATTTTTTTTATTGGATTGTTTATCTTCCTTTTGTTAAGTTTCATGAGATCCCTGTAAATGTTGGAAATTAAACCCTTATCGGTGGTATTATTGGCAAATATGTTCTCCCATGTAGTGGGTCTTCTTGTTGTTTTGTTGATGGTTTCCTTTGCTATGCAAAAGCTTTTTATTTTGATGTAGTCCCATTTGTTTATTTTCTCTTTAGTTTCCATTGCCCTAGGAGCATTATCAGAGAAGAACTTCCTTCGGCATATGTTTGCAATTTCGCTGCCTGTGGATTCCTCTAGTATTTTTATGGTTTCCCGTCTTACGTTTAAGTCTTTTATCCATTTTGAATTTATTTTTGTGTATGGTGTGAGTTGGTGGTCTAGTTTCATCCTTTTGCATGTATCTGTCCAATTTTCCCAACACCATTTATTGAAGAGACTGTCTTGACTCCATTGTATGCTCTTGCCTCCTTTGTCGAATATTAATTAGGCATAGTGGTTTGGGTCAATTTCTGGGGTCTCTATTCTATTCCATTGATCTATATGTCTGTTCTTGTGCCAGTACCAAGCTGTTTTAAGAACAGTGGCTTTGTAATACAGTTTGATATCTGGTATTGAGATCCCACCTACTTTGTTCTTCTTTCTCAGAATTGCTGCAGCTATTCGGGGTCTTTTTTTATTCCAGATGAATTTTTGGAATGTTCGTTCTAGATTTGTGAAATATGCCGTTGGTAATTTAATGGGGATTGCACTGAATCTATAGATTGCTTTGGGTAGTATGGACATTTTGATGATGTTGATTCTACCAATCCATGAACACGGTATGTTCTTCCATCTGTTTATGTCTTCCTCTATCTCTTTTTTCAGTGTCTTGTAGTTTTTGGCATATAAGTCTTTTACCTCCTTAGTAAAGTTTATTCCTAGGTACTTTAAGTTTTTTGGTGCAATGGTAAATGGGATTGCTTCTGTAGTTTCACTTTCTGTAAGTTCACTATTGGTGTAAAGAAATGCCATGGATTTCTTAGCATTAATTTTGCATCCTGCTACATGGCCGAATTCATTTATTAAGTCTAATAATTTTTTCATGGAGTCTTCAGGGTTCTCTATGTACAGTGTCATGTCATCTGCAAATAAGGACAGTTTTACTTCTTCTTTTCTAATCTGGATGCCTTTTATTTCTTCTTCTTGTCTGATCGCAACGGCTAGTACTTCCAGTACTATGTTGAACAGGAGTGGTGAGAGGGGGCATCCCTGTCTTGTTCCTGTTTTTAGGGGGAATGGTTTTAGTTTTTGCCCATTGATTATGATGTTGGCTGTGGGTTTGTCATATATGGCTTTTATTATATTGAGGTATGATCTCTCAATTCCTATCTTGCTGAGAGTTTTTATCAATAAAGGGTGTTGGATTTTGTCAAATGCTTTTTCTGCATCAATTGATATGACTATGTGGTTTTTTTCTCTCAATTTGTTTATGTGATGTATCACGTTTATTGATTTGCGGATATTGTACCCTCCTTGCATCCCTGGGATAAATCCTTCTTGGTCATGGTGTATGATCTTTTTGATGTACTGCTGGATCCGATTTGCTAGGATTTTGTTGAGGATTTTGGCATCTATGTTCATGAGGGATATTGGCTTATAATTCTCTTTCATTGTATTGTCTTTATCTGGTTTTGGGATTAGGGTGATGTTGGCTTCATAGAATGAACTGGGAAGTGTTCCTTCCTCTTGGATCTTTTGACATAGTCTGAGGAGGATAGGTTTTAGGTCTTCCTTGAATGTTTGGTAAAACTCCCCTGTGAAGCCATCTGGCCTCGGGCTTTTGTTTGCCGGAAGCTTTTTGATTACTGCTTAGATTTCCTCCATAGTTATTGGCCTATTGAGATTTTTAGATTCTTCCTGATTAAGTTTTGGAAGGTTGTATTTTTCTTGGAATATGTCCATTTCCTCCAGGTTGTCTAGTGTGTTGGAGTAGAGCTGTTCACAGTATTTTCTAACAATCCTTTGTATTTCTATGGGGTCTGTTGTTATTTCTCCTCTTTCATTTCTGATTTTGTTTATTTGGGTCCTCTCTTTTTGTTTCTTGGTGAGCTTTGGTGGGTTTTGTTTCTTCTAGAGGTGTATCAATCTTGTTTATCCTTTCAAAGAACCAGCTCTTGGTTTTGTTGATCTTTTGTATTGTTTTTTTGGTCTCTAAGTAGTTTATCCCAGCTCTGATCATTGTTATTTCCTTCCTTCTGCTTACTGTGGGCTTTTTTGTTGCTCTCTTTCTAACTCTTCGAGTTGTAGAGTTAGGTCATTTATTCTAATTGTTTCTTGTTTCTTGCAGTAGGCTTGTAGAGCTATGAACTTCCCTCTCAAGACTGCTTTTGCTTGGATTGTTGTGTTTTCATTGTCGTTTGTTGCCATGATGTTTTTTATTTCTTCTTTGATCTCACTGGTAACCCAGTCGTTGTTTAATAGCATGCTATTTAGTCTCCATGTGTTTGATTTTTCTGGATTGTTTTTGTTGTAGTTGATTTCCAGTTTTATGCCTTTGTGGTCTGAGAAGATGCTTGATATGATTTCAATTTTCTTGAATTTGAAGAGACTTTGTCTGTGACCCAATATATGGTCTATCTTTGAAGATGACAAATGTGCACTTGAGGAGAATGTATATTCTGTGGCTTTGGGGTGACATCTGAAGATGTCAATTAATTCCATCTGATCTAGTGAGTCATTTAGGATTGATGTTTCTTTGCTGAGTTTCTGTTTAGAGGATTTGTCCAGTGGTGATAATGGGGTGTTAAGGTCCCCTACTATGATTGTACTGCTGTCAATCTCTCCCTTAATCTCCTCCAGAAGATTTCTTACGTATTTGGGTGCTCCTATATTGGGTGCATATATATTTACCAGAGTTATTTCTTCTTGTTGGACTGGTCCCTTTAGTATTATGAAGTGGCCTTCTTTATCTCTTTTTATGTCCTTCACTTTGAGATCTAATTTGTCAGATATAAGTATTGCTACTCTGGCTTTTTTTTCACTTCCATTGGCCTGAAAAACCTTTTTCCATCCCTTCACCATCAGTCTGTGTGCGTCTTTTTTTCTGAGGTGGGTTTCCTGTAGACAGCAGATATATGGGTCATGTTTTCTTATCCACTCATTTACCCTATGCCTTTTGACTGGGGAATTTAATCCATTTACATTTAAAGTTATTATTGATAGAAACTTGTTAGTCGCCATTTTTGTTCTTTGCTGCTGCGTTCCTTCTTTGTTTCCTATATTTTCTATTTACAGCAGACCCTTTAGCATTTCTTGCATTGCTGGCTTGGTTGTAATAAACTCCCGTAGACCGTTTTTGTCTGTGAAGCTCCTGAGTTGACCCTCAATTTTGATTGATGGCCTCGCTGGGTACAGTATTCTTGGATTCAGATCCTTCCTTTGCATGACTGTATATTTCATTCCATTCCCTTCTTGCCTGATGTGTTTCTGTTGAGAAATCGGTCGCTAGTCTGATAGGGGATCCTTTGTAGGTAACTTTCTGTCTCTCTCTGGCTGCTTTTAAGATTCTTGCTTTGTCGTTGGTGTTTGCCAATTTAATTATTATGTGCCTTGGCGTCGGTCTTTTCGGGTTCATTTTGTTTGGGACTCTGTGAACTTCTTGGATTTGTGTGAGTTTTTTCTTCCCTATATCAGGGAAATTTTCTGTTGCTATTTTTTCAAACAGGTTTTCTATTCCTTGCTCAGTTTCCTCTCCTTCTGGCACACCTATTATTCGGATGTTGTTTCGTTTAGCATTGTCCCAGAGTTCTCTTAGGCTCTCCTCCTGCTTTTTATTTTTTTTTTCTAGAAGCTGTTCTGTTTGGGTATTTTTCCTACCTTGTCTTCCAGCTCGCTGATGCGGTCCTCTGCTTCTTCGAGTCTACTGTTGATGCTTTCTATTGAGTTCTTTATAGCAGTGATGCCATTTTTCATTTCTTCTTGGTTTTTCTTCATTTCCTCTTGGTTCTTACACATATTGTTGAATTTGTCTTCCATTCTTTTCATCCACCTTATGGACATTTCTCTGAATTCTTTCTCTGACAGGTTGCTTGCCTCCATTTCATTTACTTCCTTTTCTGAGGATGCCTGTTTTTCTTTCATATGTGGGTTGGTTCTTTGTTTCACCATGATCTCTCTTCTCCAGGTGTTTGGTTATATAGTTCTCTCTCTGCTTTCCGTGAGAAGAAGCAGTGCTCGTCTCAGTTCACACAGTCACGCTGCTTGAGATCCCTTGTTTCCGGGTTGGTAGCTGATCTCTGGATGCAGGTAACAGCCATTCAAGATGGCGCGGTCTCCTATAATCACTGCTGCCCTGTCAGTGGGAAGATGCTGATACGGAGGTTTGGACTGGAACCTGGATTCTTTGTCCGCCGGAGTTGAAGGATGAATCCACGGACAGAGGGTGGTATAGCAAAGGTGAGGATTTATTGAAGAACAAGTACAGACTCCCACATGGGGAGAGGAAAAGAGTTCCACAGAATGGACTCTCACATGGGGAGGGGGAAAGAGTCCCACAGAATGGACTCCTATGTGAGGAGGAGGAAAGGGTTCCACTGAGTTCCTTTTCCCTATGGCTTATCTACATAATCTTATAAATAGAAAACTTTAAAGACTCCACCAAAAATATGTTGGAATTAATGAATTCAGTAAAGTTGCAAGATACAGAATCAACATAAAAATAGTTGTATTTCTATACACTAAAAGGAGCTATCAGAAAAGGACATTAAGAAAAGAATCCCAATTACAATAGAATTAAAAAAAAAGATACTTAAAAATAAACTTAACCAAGGAGGTGAAGACTTGTACACTGAAAACTACAAAACACTGATGCCAGAAATTACAGAGACACAAACAAACACAGACATCTCAAGTTCATTGATTGAAAAAATTGATATTGTGAAAATGTATATACTACCAAAGCAATTTACAGATTCAGTCCAATTCCTAGAAAAATCCTAATGGCATTAATAGTATTTTTTTTTACAGAAATAGAAAAAAAAATATTTTAAAATTTATATAGAAACAAAAAACAACAAATAGTCAAAACAGTCCTGAGAAAGAAGAACAAAGCCAGCCCTGGCTGGCGTGGCGCAATTGATTGAGTGTCATCCCATGCAACCAGAGGTTTCCTGTTTGATTCCCAGTTAGGGTACATGCCCAGTTGTGGGTTTGATCCCTAGAAAAGGCAGTGCATGAGGCAGCTAATTGATGTTTCTCTCTCATCAATGTTCCTCTCTCTCTCTCTCTTCCTCTCCATTCCAATCTCTTTCTAAAAAATCAATAAAAAACAAATTTTAAAAAAGAATAAAGCTGGAGGTATTATACTTCCTGATTTCAAACTATATTACAATAAAAACAGTGTGATACTGGCATAAAATTATGGAGATGTATAGAACAATGGACTAGAATAAAGAACCCAGAAATAAAGCTATGCATACATATAATGTCAACTGATTTTTCAACAAGGGTCCCAAATATACATATGGGGAAAGGACAGTCTCTTCAACAAATGATATTGAAAGACTGGATATCCACATGCAAAATAATTAAATTGGACCCATATTTTATACCATATGCAAAAGTCAAATGGATTAAAAATGGATTTAAAAAAGGTTTCAAAACTTAAATGTAAGACATAAAACTGTAAAACTATTAGAAGAAGGAAAAAGCTTTATGACATTAGTTTTGGCAATGATTTCATGGTATGGGATCAAAAGAAAATGTAACAAGGCCAAAAAATAGACATTAGAACTATATCAAAAGAATAAGTTTCTACACAGCAAAGGAAGCAACCAACAGAGTGAACAGACAACCTATGGATGGGAGATAATAGCTGCAAACCATGTATTAGATTAGGGGTTAATTTACAAAACATGTAAGAACTCCTATACCGCAGTAGCAAAAACAAAACAAAACAAACAAACAAACAAACAAACCATAACAACAACAAAAACAAACTAATAATCTGATTTAAAAATGGGCTAAAGATTTGAATAGATATCTTTTTTCTAAAGAAGACATACAAATGGCAAAGAAGTATATGGAAAGATGCTCAGCATCACTACCATCAGGGAAACAAATCAAAACCACAATGAGATATCCTACACCAATCAGAATGGCTGTTACTTAGAAAAGGCAAGAAGTGCTGGTGAGGATAAAGAGATATTGGAACACTTGTACACTGTTGGTGGGAATGTAAAAATGGTGTATTGTTAATGGAGAATAGTATGATGTTTCCTCAAAAAGCTAAAAATAGAACTATCACATGACCCAGTAAACTCACCTCTGGGTATATCTCCAAAAGAATTCTCTGAGTTCTTAAGAGATTGAATGGATGGTTAAGTTCACAAGCTCCAGAACCAGATGGTTTTAATTCAAGTTCTGGCTTTCACACTGTGTGACTTTAGAGGCTGGCCTTAACCTCCCTGCCTCCATTCTCTGTTTGGAGAACGGAGATAAAGAGCACTTGCTCATAGTGAGAAATAATGAGGTGATGTATGTAAATAGATTAGAATAGGTCTGGCACCAGGTAAGCACTATCTCAGTATTAGCTAATATCAACCTATCTACTATCACAGGTAAGACTGAGGTGAAAATTAACCAATTAAAAGCAAATAGGACCCCACATCAGAGGATGGTAGGTTGAATACTATTTCCTCCAAATTCATATCCACCAGGAATCTCAGGATGTGGTCTTTTTAGAAATAGCCATTGCATACGTAATCAAGTTAAGAGGAGGCTATCCTACATTAGGGCGGACCCTAATCCAATTACTGATGTGCCTTTAAGGAGAAGAAAGGAAACACAGAGACACGGAGGTGGCGTCCATATGAAGACTGAGGCCAAAGCTGAAATTATGCTTCCGTGACCGAAGGAGCACAGGTAACCGCCTGGTGCTGAGAGAGGCAAGGGAGGGTTCTTTTTAGACACGTCAGAGAGGGTGTGGCCCTGCTGACACCTTAGTTTCAGACATCTGTCCTCCAGAACTGCACAATCATAAATGTGTGTTGCTTTAAGGCACTTAAAATTTGACATGGCAGCCCTAGGACCCTAATGCATAGGGTCAAATGTCCTGTCATTCATTAGGGATTATACTCAGTCATTTGCATGAAGTTGGCATGTTATAGCCAAGCAGACTCTGTATTATTTATGGTCACTAAGCCTTATTAAGGACCATAAGCAGAATTTCAGGCAGAGTCTCAGGGTCCTATTACTGGCTGACCTGTGACATCAG
Source organism: Myotis nattereri (assembly GCF_964212035.1). Taxonomy (NCBI): domain Eukaryota; kingdom Metazoa; phylum Chordata; class Mammalia; order Chiroptera; family Vespertilionidae; genus Myotis; species Myotis nattereri. The sequence goes on along the minus strand of NC_138077.1, from coordinate 126,321,328 downwards.
AGAGCTGACAGAGACCCATTGCCACTTGTTGTGTTCCTGCCCCCACCCCTCACCCACATGAGCTTCTTGATGGGTTTGTGCTCTAATTGGCCATTGATAATATGGGCTTATTTCCATGTCCACTCTGCTGCTAGACAGTAATGATGATTGATTCACATAGCAAATGGCCTAAAGTGGTCCTCACAGATACAATTATCACCAGGCTGGGCTTGCTGCTACATTGTCTGATAATGGACTCTAATTTGCCAGTGGGGTTTGTAATTCTTTGTTCCCAGACAGAGATCCATTTCTAAACTAGAGAGTAATTCATAAATATTTTTCTCTCCAGTCATGGGGGAAGACCAGATCTAATTGCACGACGAAAGGCAATTCTGTCTGGAGTCCACTGAGGGAGGCTGTGGGCTCAGGCCTGGGCGGAGCGCACTGACACAGGCTGCTCATTTTGCAGAGAAGCCTGCTGAGATCCAGAGAGGTAATGTGCCTTATCTGCGATCACACAGCTAGCTCCTCCTGCTCTCTAACGCTCTCTTCCCATGTCCCTGATTGGGGAGTAACAGAGAGAAGGGTGTTGCCAGCAGCATTTTGGACATGAGCAACCTTGACTTTGCTTATTTGGAATGATTAATAATTCTTTTTTAATAGCATCTTTTTGTTCCTATTGTTTAATAATATTGCATGCTCATTGATGAGAATTAGAAAACCATAGAAACATTTAAGAAAAAACATATTAGCCATAATTGTTTCACAAAGAGATGACTATGAGTTAGCATGTATTAATCAATTACAATTTTTAATATATATGTAGACATTTATTTTCTACAAAATTGAGACACATACACAGTTGCTTTTTCCTCCAAGTTAATAGAGGGCTTTTATTGCATCTTTAAAAATGGCAAATGGGTCTTAGGAATCATCAGCATCTTACTCTTCCTGTAGCTGGAGAGCTAGATCACATACATCAGCCTGCAGAACTGTTATTTTCATAGAAGCCATCCATAGTTTTACTCTTATTCTTGTATTTACCTCTTGTGGTTTGCTGAATCAAAGAGCTGAATTTGAGACAATTCAATGTTGCTTCCTTCAAGAATTAACTCATCTCTCTGAGCTTGAGATACAAGCGATGCTTGGCCTCACCTGAACCCGGCAGACATATTTTTCATCCAAGAACATTCTGATATTACCAGAAGCTCCATTCTCCTGGACAAAGATGCTGGTGGGAAATGAGCATGCACAGACCTCATCTCATAGCAGAAGCCCAGGCAGTATTATGTTCAGTGTTTTTCTGTTTATTGTAGTTTTTGTATTTTCTCACACCATTAAATGTCATCTTAAAAATATGATAGCATAATATTAAGCAATCCAGATTTAACAGGTGTTAAATAGTTTTGGTATCAGACATTTACATTTTTTCTTATCTGTATAATTATAAATAACTTGTGTTATAATTTATGCATACATATTTAAGATTACCTCTGTGTTTTTTTAAATAATAAATATTTGTCAGTAGAATTTGGGGTTAAAGAGCAGGCATATTTTTAAGAGTCTTAAACAATACATATTAAATCACATGGCTTCTTATCAGATAAAAATGAAAAGTTGGACTTGTAATCAGAAAACCTGGGTTTGAATCTCAAGTTCACTATTTACTAGTTGTATGGTTATAGGCAAATTCTTCTGTTTCTCAACTAACCTGTGAAATAAGAACAATAGTTACCTTATCAGGAGTGAGATAAAATAAATATTAAAATGCTTAGCACAATGACTAATACTTAGCAGATACTCAACAAATATTTACTGTTGTTTTAAATTTTTGCCACCAGTAATAAGCTGAGAACCAGAATCTTCTGGGGAAAGGCCAAGAATTTTTATTTTCCAAATAGGTGGCTATTGGTGTGGGGTGGAGACAGTAAGATCATTCTGTCTATAAGCATCTTGATAAATTCAGTGACAACCCCAAAGCAAGCTGTTCTCAGTGCTAGTGCAGTGAGGATGGAAAGGTCCGGCTCAAAGGACAAAGTCAGACCTGGCATTTTGATGATGTCAGTCTCATATGGAGAATGTTTTGGCAGGTCACACTGCTGTCATAAAGTTAGGATTTACCTAATGCAACAGCCAACTATGGACAGGTTTGGCTGCAAACTCCCCTCGGGCAGGAAGAGGAGAGAATGGCTGTGCATGGGTCAAGGGAATAAAACTCTGACTCTAGATCCTTCCCCAAATTCTCAGGTTTCCAAAGGCTACAAAGGAGATTGTGCTGAAGAGACTCAAAGGAAGTAAGCTAAAATCCCACAAGTACAGACTTTGAGTCAGCTGGACTTGAGTGCATATCAGAGATCTGACATTCTCTAGCTATTTGACCTGAACAAGTCCCCTGACTTTGGCCTTCCTGGGTCTATTTCCTGCTCTGAAAAAGAATGTTAATGCAGCCTACTGAGCAAGATTTTTATCAGGCTAAAAGAAAATGAATATAAGAGAGAAAGTGGCAATAAATTGTAACCATTATTACTATTACCATGTAATATTGGACAACATATTACCTTATCTTATTCTTAATATCTTTATTCATAAAGGTGAAAAATAATAATATTATATTTAATGGGAAGAATTGTGATGAAGATTGTTGAAAAAAATATGAGAGTACTGAGTAATCTGTGTGTCAGTGTGAAAAAGTCAGGTTTGGGAGAGAGCGTGCTCGCCCTTGTGCCCAGGGAAACGAAGGGCACCAGCTCTTTAAGGCCTCAAGCGCCTGAGGCCTGGACCTTCCTCTCATACCTCACCATTGCTGTATCTTCATTTTGGTCACTGGGTGGCTTAGGCATTTCTCTCCAGTCATTGCTTCCTGAGTGACAAGATTATTCAGATGATTCATGTTACAAAATCATGCACATCAGGATTTAAGCACATCTCATGAAGCCAGTTTAGGATACTCCATGTTTCCCAATAAGGGCTACAGCTCCTGTGGGCCCCTTCCAAGGCAAAGGCCCGATCATAGAGGTCAGCGAGCCTCATGCAGAGAAGGGAGGAGTGGGCAGGACATCAGTGTTCTGGGTCTGAACCTTGAACACCACCAGGACAACCTCTTTCTGCCACCTTGCTGGCTACAGATCCATCTGAGAGGATCCGAAGGGTCAGGAAGCAGCAGTGTTTTATATCTAGGAGTCTGTTCATGCACCTGCCTGAAACAATACCATCCCTTCTCTCCAAAGGGCTCACTCTGCAGCCATCAGCATGCATGTCTGAGATTGTGGCCAGGGCAGGGGCAGTTAATGTATAGGAAGCCAATTGCCATTAATGGCATTATTTTGAGCTGTTAAAGGTAAAGGAAAAGTTTATGAAACTAGAGTGATAGGATTACCAACAGGAAGATTGGCATTCTTTCTTATGCCCTTGCCTTGTATTTGATTCATACCAAACCCAAATGGACTCAACTCATTACAATTAATAGTAAACATTAATAAAGTCTGCATACCTTTAGACTTTTTATCATGTGATCCACTATTAAAAGATTTATCCAATGGTAATAAAAGATGATTTTACTGAAGTTATTTGGGAGAATGCAGGGTGAAGTATAAAACAACCATATTTTATGAGATTTTCTTTGTGATCTGATGACTTAGATAGAGAGAGATGTGAGTTGATTAACAGCCATCTTTGAGACCCCCTAAGCAAATATTTATTGAGAACTTGCCATATGGGTACTGACTGGTGGAAGCTGGAGCCATCCTTTGAGGGGAGGGGGTGGGTGGTTATGAAAGGTGATATGAAGGACTGAAACGAAGAACTTGCTCTCAAAGGGATGAGGGAGAAGGGCCATTGGGTTACTCTTAGGTCTTGGTTTGGGTGGCTGACTGGGCAGTTAGAGGTGATGCTCCCTAGAGAAGGAAATGCAGAAAGAAGAGCAACTTGAGGGGCTGTGAAGGGAGGACAGAAAGAAATCATCTGGTCTTGGTGTCTGAGTCCTCTCTCCTGCGGGCCAGAGGATGGAGAGAGGTGAATCCACAATGGTGCGCATTTAATACAAAATTATAGAGCAGGAAACCATTAGTCAGAGAAGAGGTGTCATATTCTATAGCAGTACCAGGGATCAAATATGGGAGAGCAAGTTTCTCATTGGATCATCCATCAATGATACAATGACAAAGCAGAGCACAGGAACCAAGACATGAGGTGTGTATCAGTTAGTACTGTTACATAACAAACCAACCCCAAACATAATAGCAACCATTTTTTATTTCTCATGGATCTGTGGGTCATCTGGGCAGTTCCACTAATTGGGACCAGGTTTGGCTTATATTGGCTGGACTCATTTATGCATTTGTATTCAGTAGGCAAGTTGGATAAGGGTTAGCTACTCAGGGATGGTATCAGCCGGGATAATTCAGATTTGCTCCATGTTGTCTCTATCTGCCAGAAGCTTGTCCTCACAGTAGATGTGGGATTCCAGGAGTGAGCAGAAGGTTTCAAGACTTCTTGAGGCTTAAGCTTGGATCTTCCCACTGTCACTTCCACTGCAAAGTAAGTCACAAGGCCAGCTCTGGTTCAAAGGGTGAGGGAGTCAACTCCATCTCTTGATGGGAGGATTTCCAAAGTCACAATGCAAAGGGTGTGACACAGGTGAAGAACTGGGGAGATTTTTGGAAACACTCCATCCCATATGAAATCCTGAGACTAGGAAAGCTGGGAAGAACAGAGATACATCAGAGAGAAGATTGCCTCTCAGAGTGGTTTCCTACAGGGTGCAGTGGAGTCTTGTGGTCATAGGCCTGGTTCATTTAAGCGGATTAGAACCAAGTGGACACCTGGGTAAAAGTGAGATAACGTGGAGACAAAGTTGTCATGTTCATAGAGGAAAGGTCTGTCCCTTTGTGTCCCCCAAGCATTCCATTGTAGGAGCACATTGATTTAGTTAAAGGAACAGGACTCACTCAAGGAGAGGCTACATGTTAGTGTTATGAGCTTGTGAATGACTTTTCAGTCTTTCTGAGAGTCAGTTTTGAGTTTTGAGAGGGCAGTTGGCACCTGGCAGCCAAGACTGAAGGTAAAGCCACACCTCATATTTGTTGTGTAAAGGTACTCACACTTCTTTTTTTAAATAATTTTTATTGATTTCATAGAGGAAAGGGGAGAGAGAGAAAGAGAAACATCAATGATGAGAGAGAATCATTGATTGGTTGCCTTCTGCAAGTCCCACATTGGGGATGGAGCCCACAACCTGGGCATGTACCCTGACCAGGAATCGAACAATGACCTTCTGGTTCATAGATCAATGCTCAACCACTGAGCAACACCAGCTGGGCCATTCACACTTCTTATGTGAAGCCAATAGAATTATCATGCTGCCTTATCCACAAGGGACGGAGTCCAAGACCCTAACTGGATGTCTGAAACTTTGGATATTACTGAACCCCATATATACTGTTTTTTCCTATACATACAAATCTTTTCACTTAAAGGAAGCAGTTTACATCTTCTCTTTGGCTTGTCTGAATTGCCAGCATCACTACTCTTGCGCTTTGGGGTCATTATTAAGTCAAATAAGGGTCACTTGAACACAAGCACCACGTTACTATGATAGTTGATCTGATATGCCAGCTACTGAGTGAATGATTGGAAGGCAGCTTGCACAGCGTGGAGACACTGGACAAAGAGATGATTCCCAAACAAGGAGGGATGGAGTGGGAGGCTTGAGATTTCATCACACTACTCAGAACGGTGCACAATTTAAAAAGTATGGATTGTTTATTTCTGAAATTTTTCGTTTAATATTATAGGACTGTGTAAAAAACAAAACCACGGGTAAGGGGAGACTACTGAACAGCTGAGTGTGAATCAACTTTATCTAAAAGTCACAACTTTTAGAAAACCAAGGAGTGAAGAATTTAGCAACTTTGGCTAATTACTTCCAAATTAGCCAAAGCCTACCAGAATGTTCTGTGGTCCTCTGATCATTGCATGACAGCATCATAGAAATTGTACAGAACCCAGGAAGTGAAGGTGCGAACAAAACTTGAGGAAAAGGCTCATAAGGAAAGAACCAAGGATTGGAACAACTAAAATATAAGAAGAAAGGACTAAGAGAGGCCAGTGCTATGATTTGTGTTCTGGAAAAGGACTGATGATGAAGTGGCGCCATCTCCTCTGAGGAAAATAAGAGGAAAGGGGACAGGACCCATAACACATGATGTTCAGGTCAGACTTAAAGGAAGCACTTATCGAGCGACTTTTCTTAAGTACTCCTGGATTAGCTCTTAGGAGAAGAAAATAAGTTGGCTGCAAGAATTTTAAAGACCTGGGGAGGTCTTTAAAATGAGATAACTGCTCTGGAGTGAAGGACCATGAGTAGGATTAACTCTCCTCTTTGTGTTGCTTCCAAGTCCTCTGAATTGAATACCACCATGTTTTTGTGGGTCCTTGAGGTTGTTTTTAAACTGTTGTGTTTCAATGCCTTTGCTAATCATTCCTAGTTTTAATATTGCGCATTTCCTCCCTGTTCTGAAGGGCAGGCAACAGTTATTTCAACCATGATATTCATTCATTCTGCAATCCCTTTATTCTTTTGCAGGGACAGTGGGGACGTGGGCATTTATCTGTGGCAACGAAAAGACTGTACTTGTATTTTTCTAGAGTTCTTCACTGGAATGTAGCATTAGTCCTGAAGCCAAAACTCATGACTCCTAAGTGGTTTTGCTACTCACACCTACTGCACCGAGATGGCATCAGAGCTGTCAGGAACCTGATAATCCGGCCCTACACTTGGTGCCAGGCTAACTGAGATGCCGTAAGTTATTAGCACTGGAAGCAAAATCTGAAGTGAACAGGAAATATGATTCATTTTCTTATTTATAGGACAAATTGAGGTCCATGCCTGGTAGAGTTGGGGGGCACACAGGCGAGCTAGAAAATTCGAAAAGAGTAATGCTCTCCACAGTGAATGAGAAGCAAGTATGTGTCAACTATGTAATTACAGCCAGATGAGAGGGAGTGTGAGGCCGAGGATGCTCTGATCAATGGAAACACATGGAATCAAATGACATTTATCACCCTCTAAGCTCCATGGGCAAAAGGGCCTTAATATTAAGGAAGCTGCAAACAAATAGCCTGATGTTCAAAGGCGGGGGGAAGCCCCGATGACCCATGGGCTGCTCGGGTGTCTGAAGGGAGTGATTCAACAGGAGCTATACCTGGGTACAGCTGCTTGTGTGTTAAATAGTCATCACCCACAGCTCCCTTGGGTGTACAGTGAGATTTGTTACAGTCCCCCCAAGCAAACAGGAGGAGGAGTAAAAAAATAAGGAAACACATTTTTTCTTCTCCTAAACCCCCAGTGTGTCTTTTGGTACTCCAAGATTCCTTACTGGGCTTGAGTAAGCAAAAAAACAACAAGCCTTTCTTTTATTTGACATCATCTTTTTCAGTAAAATATAACATAATAATAACCAATTTATTGGTTTCTTGGAAAAATTAAGCAAGATAATGTAGGTAATGTATTCAGCACAGTGCCTGACATACAGTGAGTGTTCAGTAAATGTTTATTGCTGTTATTATCATTATTTCTTTAATACTAGAGGCCCGGTGCACAAAGTTCATGCACGGGTGGGGTCCGTAGGCCTGGTGGGAGATCAGGGCTGATTGGGGCCGAGTGGATAGGGGCCCAAAGGCCCTGGCAGGATTGGGAGAGGAGGTGACAGTCACCAGGCTGGGCACAAAAGGAACAGACGCCAGATGCCAATGCTACCCTCGGTGCCCTGCCACCCCATGGTTCCCCACCTCTCTCCCTACTCTTTCCCTTGCTGCTGTGCCATTACTGGGGCCTGCTGGTCAGGGAGAGGGTTAGGGGGAGGGGCCACAGGAGGTTATGATCCCCAGTTTGGAATGTGCAGGAGGCAGCTGATCAATGATTGTCTATCATCATTGATGTTTCTATCTCTATTTCCCTCTCTGAAATCAATCAAATATATATTTTTAAAATGCAAGGTTTTTAGAGGAAGAAAGGTAGGACAAGGGAGCTATTGGACAGGGGGGCATTTGCGAGCTTGCTCACCTTTCAGATAGGATAACATAAGGTTGTCCTCAGTGGGTGACAGGTGAGGAGTGGCAGTGGGTGGAGCAGGGAACTGTGAGCTGAGGAACGGGCTGTAATGACGGGGAATGTCTGTGACAGTGACACTGAGCATGTGTTAGGGCCTTTTCTGGGATCATTCCTCTCCAAGAGGTTTTGATTCCAGATGGGAGGAGAAACATGGAGATCAGCAGGCCTTTCTTTTTTAAAAAAATTTTTATTGATTAAGTTATTACATATGTGTCCTTATCCCCACATAAACCCTCCATCTCCCCCCGACTCATGCCCTCACCCCCTGTTGTCTGTGTCCATTGGTTAGGCCTATATGCTTGCATATAAGTCCTTTGGTTTATCTCTCCCCCTTATCCCTACCCTCCCCTACCTGCCCTCTGAGGTTTGATGGTCTGATCGATGCTTCTCTGTCTGGATCTGTTTTTGTTCATCAGTTTATGCTGTTCATTATATTCCATAAATGAGTGAGATCATGTGATATTTATCTTTCTCTGACTGGCTTATTTCACTTAGCATAATGCTCTCCAGTTCCATCCATGCTGTTGCAAATGATAAGAACTTCTTCTTTTTTACAGCAGGGTAGTATTCCATTGTGTAGATGTACCACAGTTTTTTAATCCATTCATCTACTGATGGGCACTTAGGCTGTTTCTAAATCTTAGCTATTGTAAATTGTGCTGCTATGAACATAGGGATGCATATATCTTTTCTGATTGGTGTTTCTAGTTTCTTGGGATATATTCCTAGAAGTGGGATCACTGGATCAAATGGGAGTTCCGTTTTTAGTTTTTTGAGGAAACTCCATACTGTTCTACACAGCGGCTGCACCAGTCTGCATTCCCACCAGCAGTGCATGAGGGTTCCTTTTTCTCCGAATCCTCGCCAGCATTTGTTGTTTGCTGATTTGTTGATGATAGCCATTCTGACAGGTGTGAGATGGTACCACATTGTCGTTTTGATTTGCATCTCTCAGATGATTAGTGACTTTGAACATGTTTTCATCTGTCTTTTGGCCTTTGTTCTGTCTTCTGTGGAAAAGTATCTATTTAGGCCAGTTGCCCATTTTTTCATTGGGTAGCAGGCCTTTCTTAGCCTGGAACGTGATGCAGGCAGCAGGAGCGGGCTGCCCTGCTTTCCTACAAATGTAAACAGTGTAACTGGACATAGACATCAGTCACATGGCCAAATCAATGCCCAGCCAGCCATGGTGGCTGTGCCCTGCCACTCTCTGGCTGTACTGAGGTGCTATTGGCTGGGAGGCTGAAGCCACGCCCACAAGTGCATATAGTATTGGAAGGGGCAGGCAGGAAGCAGGAAGCCAAAGCTGAAGTGGCTTGGCCCAGCAGTGTCCACCATGAAGCAGGACAGGGAGCAACTGTCTGAGCAACTGGCTTTGGAGCAACTAGCTTGCTGCTGGGGTCTGGCCAATCAGGACTGAGTGAGACGGCGGGACATGTCCTGGAGCCCTCCCGCAGTCCCTCCCCGGCTGGCCAACCTCCCGCATCCCTCACTGGTGAGTCACATGAGCCCATGTGCACCAGCCGGGCCGGGCAGGGCCTGGGGAGGCCTTTCCCTCCTGGAGCTGCTCTTCCCAGGGTGGCCTTGTCTGTCTGCTTTTTTTTCAATTTATTTATTTTTTATTGGAAGGCAAGCTCTGGGCTTGTGGTTCCTGGGATCCCTAGGCCATAGCCTCCAGGCTTTGCTGTGCCCCTCTTCCCCCTGTGTTGAACTTCTGCCCCCTGGTGGTCTGTGCAAGTCATAGTGACCATTCGTTCTGGTCATTCCATTATAACTATCACTTAGGTTTTTATGTAGATAGATATGATGTCCAATGCAGTAGCAGCAGGCTTCCCCCAAAGGAAAATGCAAAGATATGTAGTAACACAAAGCCAATGGTATTTAGTTCAGCTGCTGAATTGTCTAATACAAAGACCAACAGTGAACACCACCCCTGGTGTGCGATGATGCCTGGCTACATTAAAGATAGCTGACTCTCTGTTGTGATAACAGCTCATCAGACATGGCAGAGGAAGCAAAATACCCAAGTGGCCCTGGTGTGGGTCTTTTAATATTCAGGAAAGGTTTGTTAAAATGCATATGGTGCCCTCAGCAATATGCAGGCTGTTGGAGGTTAGAAAATGACTAGAGCACTTTTCCTGCCCTCAGTTATGCACTGTGAAGTATCTCTTAGTTACTGTCCTATATAATAAAAGCCTAATATGCTAAGTGCCAGGTCATCTGGCTGTCTGTTCAACCAATCAAAGCATAATATGCTAATAATATGCTAAGGCCACTCAACTGCTTGCTATGATGTGCACTGACCACCAAGGGGCAGACAGTCGACTGGTCGACCAGTTGCTATGACATGCACTGACCACGAGGGGGCAGACGCCCTGACTGGTAGGTTAGCTTGCTGCTGGGGTCTGACAGATCGGGACTGAGCGAGATGGGCCGGACACACCCTGGAGCCCTCCTGCAGCCCCTTCCCGGCTGGCCAACCTCCCGCATCCTTCCCTGGCCCTGATCATGCACAAGTGGGGTCCCTTGTCCTGGCCTGCACCCTCTCGCAATCCAGGACCCTCCCCCACCAGGGGATGTCAGAGAGCTTGTTTTGGCCTGATCTCCCACAAATTCATGCACCAGCCCTCTAGTTGTTAAATAAATGTGAGAAGCAAGGAGGGTGTCTGTCCAGTGAATGCCTGGAGCTCAACTGCCTCACAATAGACTTACAAGAATCAAGGGCTCCCTGCTCTCCAGGGGCAGAGCCTGTGCCTAGACTCAGCTTCCCTGGACCTGTGCTGCCTCCCTGCCCAGGCAGCAGCCTGAACCCAGCATCTCACAGGGTCTCTCAGTGCATCAGGTGATGTGCTCAGACAGCTTCACTTCCAGTGGCACTTACAGGCAGATGGCCTGGCACCAAAGTCTTGTCTGATTATTTCTCACACCGAAGGCTATTTGGGGTTCTCCCTCCTTATCTAGGGCAGTGCCCCTTCCCTAGATATGTGGAGTGTGCCAGCAGCATCACCCATCCTAGCACAGCTCTTCCTGGGATGGTGAGAAAAGAGAAACTATGTGCCTCTTCTTGCTGATCTTGGTACCTAAGTTTCCCCTTGAAGCTTGTTCATGTATCTTGGTAGTTTCCTTTACTCATCGCTCGATTACTTCGCATTAGATAAAATTTGTATCATTGAAAATCAAAGTGAATATTAAAAAGTATATATATGAACTTGGAATAAGCAGCCATTTAAACTCCTAACATTTTAAGTTCAGAAGCTCCTGATACCATAGGATTGAAAATGGTTTTCAGAAAACCATAGGAAAGTAGTAGATTTAGGTAGAGAATGTGAATTATTCTAGGCCTACTTTTTAGCTTAAATAAACGCAGGGTTGGCACTTTGGGAACACTGTGGTAGCCTGTGACTGAGTCTCATTCTTAGGCAAGGTGGCCTGCTTCTTATATGAATTCTTTAAGTGAATTTGTTCTGTTTTCCCACTCTGGATTCTTGTCAATATTATTTTCACTGGTAGATTTTCATTACTTTCAAATATGCCATGGGCACATGTTTGATTTCCTTAGTGTATAAGCACCCCAAGGCCAAGATCTATGTCTTATTTATTTTGTATCTCTTAAGAGTAAATTGTAACTTATTTTTCTCTTTTAACTATACTTTTATTATTAGAATACAAAGATCTTTGGATATGTCCAACCTCATAGTTTAGAGCATGATGAACAAAAGAAAAGCAAATAACTATAGTCTTTTACTCACTGATTCCCAAAGCTAATTTGTTAAAAGTACAAACACAAAGTACAGTATTAACTATTTCCTGGTGCTTGGTATTTTTAGAGAGGCAACGAAGTTTCTGTTTTCTGGTTGCTGTCTCCATGCCTCAGCCTCACAGTGTTTCCTAAATCAGTTCTTTGGGTTCTAATTTGAAGGAGCTGCTAATGCCTCCTCTGTAGCTGCTATGATAAGGGCTTCCTCACCTACCCACTTTTCCCACTGCATTTTTATTAGATTTAAATGAGGGACTGATATTAATGATAGAAGGAAACAGTTATGACTATTTATCTCTTCTCAAGCTTGTGTGAGCACGAGTAGGGGAAACATCTCTGAGCTCTGGCTAGTGTCCACTAGCGTTTCAAAGTGATTGAAACTCGTGGGTTTTACTTTGGTTAAGAAGACAGGCTCATCAAAGGTTTCCACCAGGTAATACCTCTAAGTGGAACAGAAAGCCAACACTAAAACAAAGAGTCTAGAAATAGGATGGGACCACAAAGCACTTAACCAGCATGACTTTAAAAATGAATGTTTTAACGATAGTGAAACAATCAACTTATTAAACCTTAAGGACTTTAAATGACATTTTGGAATCAAATATTAATTGGTCAGCTATCCAGAGATTTTTCCCCCTTGAATAAGTTTTATTTAACTAAAATAATTTTCCAGAATTATTTTTATTATCTTTTTTACATCACCTAGTTTTTGGTATCTGAACCATTATCTTTTTAAGCTTTTTTTTTTTAAAAAAAATATTTTCATTGATTTCAGAGAAAGAACGGGAGAGGGAGAGATAAAAACATCAAAGATGAGAGAGAATCATTGATCAGCTGCCTTCTGCACACCCCCTACTGGGAATCAAGCCTGAAACCTGGGCATGCGCCCTGTCCGGGAATAGAACCATGACCTCCAGGTTTATAGGTCAATGATCAACCACTGAGCAATGATGGCAGCTGAACCATTATCTTCATGTAGACTCAGCAGCAGCCCAGTGTACAAACATGGTGTCGAGCAGAAGGAGAAGGTGACACATTGAAAATGAAGGTAATAGGAAAGGGAAAAAGGGAACCATTTGTAAGAGAGGGACACTAGTTGGAGGAATAAAAGAATGCAGAGGAAGGACAGGAAAGAAAGGCCTGTCTGGGAAAGTTTCTCTTAACGTGCAGAAACAGGGAATTACATCACAGCAGAGGAGCTTAGGTGCTCTTTGTTAGAAAGATGAGCACTAATGGCCTGTATTTTTGTGAACAGACATCCTTCCTGAGCAGCAACTAGGCAGACTTTGCAGGCAACGGCCTCCTCTGTAGCAGATGCTGTGGCTGCTCCGCCCACGTCTCTTTAGTTCCTTTGCCATCTTCTTGCACAGTGGCCCCCTATGCTTCCACTCCCTTCAGCTAGCATGGGCGTCTGAGGACCACTACTGTGTTCAGAGTGTGAGGACAGCTTCAATCTTGCTTCCTCTGCACACTCGGAAAGCTGGAAGTGCCTGGGAACTACACCCCTCCCTCAACCCCCAGGGCGGCTCTTGACCTTGACTGATGTGTGCAGCAGTATCTATAATACTCTTGCCCCTGCACTCTGAGGTGTGGTTGCATTGTCTCTACATCGCCCCCTGCAGGACTCAGCCAAATCTTCCTTCCACCTTTTCCACTTCCCCATGCCTCTACTGGTGGTCCTAAATACAGTTCCTGATGAACCTTATTACATTTCAACTTGGTGTTTACTTCTGCGATCTTGACCTAAGACAGCAGCACCCAGTCACCTAAAGTCCAGATTATTCCAAGACCATTGTAGAGTTGTTTCATTGTTTGATCTCAGGGGTGACTCAGCAGTATGAAAGAGTTACTCTGTGTGTGGCTCTACATTTACAATTAAAGAAGACATCCCTAATATACAGACTCCCTTTGCCCACACTTTCTCCTGAAGCACTTGTCTTCTTCTGGAACATGCGGGCATCTGTCCTGACCCAGACAAACCCGTCCTCAGAGACAGACTCTGCTCTCGCAGCCGCACTCCTCCTCCCAGGCTCTGTGGTTGTTGCTGAAGCTCGGCTTCGTCTGGAAACCTGACAGGCATCTCTCTCCAGAGCTGGGAGTTATTGCTGGGTCTGTTTGGGAGTTGGCTCAGTTTTAACAACCAGCCCATCCACCGCTGTCTGCCAGTGTCAGCTTTGCTTGGGTGGGTTGGAAACCACAAGGAGCAGAAGGCAGACATCCTCACTTATAGCCTTGGTTTTGGGAGACATTATCACCCAACCCAGGATGGGTGTTTGAGCTAGAGTCAGGGGTTGTGTACTGAAATAGCACCTGGGCTTTTATAATTTGAGGGAAGTAGCTCAGGCGGTGTTTTCTGGTGGCTTGTGATCCTGTAATTGCTCTGTGGAGTCACTGTGGCTCACCATATTCAGTGAATCAGTTCTTAGAATCCTAATTTAGAGAGGGCCATTTTTTTCTTATTCTGAAATACCATGAAAAATGTGTCTGCATCTACTCATTTATTCTCCCACTATGTAAAAAGAGGACAGGAAATAACTCCATTTTTCAAAGTTAGAACATCGGAAGTGGTAATGACTGTTTGTCCTTGGTAGGATTGTCCCATGTGAACCCAGGCTGAGACAAGCTCTCTGCTGATGGGCCCACAGAGCAGACAAAGTAGATATCTAGATGTTTCTGTGCTGTACCTCATCTGTAGGCCCATGGGGGATGGGTGCATGTGCCAGAGATGTGCCAGGCTCCTCTGCAGTGCATATTTGTTGAATACCGACAGTATGCCCAGTAACGCAGGGACAGGTGCTGGTGATGGAGGAATAAGTTAGAATGACTGTTTATCCTTTAGGAATTATGTTGCAAGGATGACTATTATATTGTAAGGATGTGCTGAGTTTAACATCTTTGATCCAGAGATTTTATTGCAAATAATAGTGACATGAGTAATCTCCCTCAGATGGAAAACTTGATAGTTTTTATTGAAGTTGCTGCATACTTGACACGGGCTCTCTGACTATGACAGTAATCCCAAGTCCATGGTGAGCTGTTGCTTTCTCATCCTGGTGGCAGGAAAAATTGTAATGAATCATGATTTCATGGGGACTGCTGCTGGTTGTATCTTCTCCTTACCTCTTATTTCTTCGAAGTTCCTTGTAGAAAAGTCAGACTTATGAATTCTTAAATTTAATGATTTTGGTAATAAATTAATGAAAGCAAACATTCCTGACAGGAATTATAAGCTGGAACGTGTAACAATTACACTTTTCCTCCTAAGGGTAATTTTTTTTAAAAATATATTTTATTGATTTTTTACAGAGAGGAAGGGCGAGAGATAGAGAGTTAGAAATATCTATGAGAGAGAAACATCGATCAGCCGCCTCCTACACATCTCCCACTGGGGATGTGCCCGCAACCAAGGTACATGCCCTTGACCAGAATCGAACCTGAGACCCTTCAGTCCGCAGGCCGACGCTCTATCCACTGAGCCAAACCGGTTTCGGCCTAAGGGTAATTTTTATTAAATAACTATTATTGCAGAAAACATTAAGTTTGTTAAAAAATCAAATAGTATAAAAGTAAAAAGTACCCTACCCCAAACTCCACTTCCTAAATCTGACCTCAGCAACAATCTATATATTTAACTGAATATTAAAATGGAAATGTTATTTAAGACACTGAGACAAGAGATTCCCAAGGGACAGAAGAATCTGTATGAAGGAGATGCCAGATAGCAATTATACAACTCATACACCTCTACTACCAGCGGTGGGTTTTCTTGAGGTTAAATAAGGAGATCTGGAGAGAAGATTTTTGGAAAACATTGTTGGAATATTGCAAGTTCTCCTTCTAAAGTAGGGGTGTTCCCCCTTTATCTTACACACATATGGGGATCATTTAGAGCTTTAAGGTACCCTTGAAGTTTGGGTGTTTGCTGGGCTAGTATGTGAATCCAATGAAAAATTGATCTAAAAGGTGGGAGGTTGGTTGGCCAAAAGCTCTGAGTGCAGGAGAGATTGTTGTGGTTGAGAACGGTCTATCCTTCCAGAGTGGCAGGGACTAAGGAAGGGTGAGTGTTCCCCATGGACCAGATATAGGCCACATGAGAGGAGAAAAGCAGTGTGGAGTGAACTCCAATCCATTTAAAGGTGTCAGCTCAGCAGAAAGTGGCCAACAGTGAAGAGCCAGACTCCAGAAGCTGAGGAAGGACCTTACATGATGAGTAGGGACAGAGAGGTGTCTGCTGGTATAAGAGGAAGTGAGGAGGCTTTTCTCCAGGGAAAGATGAAGCTGTCTCTGAAGAACCCATGAAAGTAAGCACCAAAAGAAAAAAGTCAGCTTTCTCTTTTGTCAAGGTGAGAGAATTCTCATCAGCTCACTCCCATATCAATCAAGGGAGAGCCTTCTTGATCTCCTTTTCCTTGTCTCCCCTCCTGGTCTCTAACCCTGGAGGGTCAAGATCTAAGGGACTGGAAGAAGCAGCCAGACCACCGGCCTTCCCAAGGATGACTTCCCACCTGCACCAGATTTAAGCTGGAGAAAAGGAAGAAATCTTATTTAAATTAAGCTTGGAGTGCTGATTAGTAGATTAATATTACATTATTACTAAATTGAGACTCTTTTCTGTAACTTAAAATTACTGTAGGAATTTATTTTATGTAAAAAATAACCAGAAAGATTATGCTCTGCCTAAGCTTGTATCCAGGGTCAAAGAATGACTAATCACACTAAATAAACATCAAGGGATAGAGTAGAGCTCAAGTCACGCTTGTTTAAGATGAGAATTATAAAAATACATATATGAAAACATAGATACACATATACATGTCTTAACGTCATAGTTCTCAATCCATGTGCTCAAGGATTAGGGATTTATTGGCATCTGCTCTAAAAACAACAGAGGCCTTGACTTACTCTTCTAAGAGCAGCAAGGATGTTACAAGAAACAAGTAAATGGACACCTAAATAAATGCAATAAACTCTCTTGGAAAAGTATATCATCATATTAGTTGTGCTCATTTGTTCAGTTACCTAATTATTCAGAATAATTAGTAACATGTAAATCTTAAAATCTCAGTAACTTAACCAATAAAAGTTTACTTCATGTCATTTCACCATCTGATTCTTGGGAGAGTGTGCCTCCACACTGTAGCCATCCGAAGCATGTAGTCTATGAGAGTTACCCTTTTCAGAGGAAGAGAAACAAGGGAAGATCCCGTGGCCAGAACCCAATCATGTGACCCCAACCTTACTGCAAGCAGAGCTGGAAAATGCAAAAAGTACATGGATATTTGGTGAGTACTACTGTCTCCACCACAGTCAGTTAACATATATTCATGAATATTTATTGAGCAACTACTATATTATATTTTGGTAGGGAAAATCACAAACGTTAGAATCAGACATATATGAGCACTTACTAGGTATTAATAATTAGCTAGTTCTTTGTCTTACTTTTCATCTCTGTAAAATGAAAGTAATTAATATATCTCCATAAGACTGTTTTAAGTAGTAAATGAAATAAATCTTTAAAGCTCTTGGTACAATAGTAACGTTAATAAATGCTGGTTATCTTCTCTCATTTTTCTGTAAGGGACTATAACAGGGTTCTTATAAGATCTAGATATTTCTAAATAATAATTCCCATTTTCAAAAGCATGCAAATTCAGAGCTATCAGTAATTGCAATTACACAAATATTTAAAATAAAAGACATAAAAGAGCTATAGGGGTTGATATGAATGAGAAGTTCAGTAAGAATTCAAAGAAAGAACAGTCACTTGTGCTATGGAAGACTCCCTGGGAGAGATTGTATGAATGGTTTTGAATGGAAGGATCTTGAGGTGAGACAGGAGGATCTGGAAATTCTGTGTGAACAGAATGATTTCAGTAAAGGTGTAAAGTCAAAGCATTTAAAAGACTCGTTGGGAGATGAAAATTAAGCCAATTTTGGATGCAAAGGAAAGTGAAAAGTAGGCAAGGTGTATCAAATGTTAAGCCGAGGGAGCTTAACTTGACCATGCAGGTAATGGGGAGTCATTACTGGGTATCAAGTGAAGTAATAGTATTAAAGTAATGCATATGGAAAGAGATACCACATGATGATAATAAATAACAAAGTCCTGCCCCTACTCCTGTACAGCAGGGAGGAGAATCAAGAGAGAAAGAGCCTTAGAAAATGCTTAACCCAACCTTGGCAATTTCTTCCATATCCTACATATATTAAATAATCTGTAATCTTGTTAAACAAAATTCAGTGTGAAAATTTAAACTCATCTTTCTAATTTGCAACTTCAGTAAGAGCTGTTTAGTTGAGATCCCTTACTTCCAAATTAGCGACATTCAAATATTTTCCTTTTGAGGAGTCACCCTTCTCTTGATAGCTCAAGAATGTTCTGAAAGGGGCTATGGTGCAGTGAGTTCATTTCACACCAGAAAATTCCAATTCTGTAATTCCATCATCTTCATTACCGTTATGGCTTCTTGCTGCCACAACTGTTGACAGCACACCCTACCCAGGTGGGCAGAAACCACTGCTAACCAGGAGCCGAGTAGATGTCCAAGGAGGGCATTCCCTCCCTCAGTTCCAGGTGTGACTAGCTTGCTTCTCCTTTACAGATCTCAGATCTCAGGTTTTGGTGCTTCTCCCCAGAGCTCAGGGCTGTGTCAGAGGGTACAGAATTTACTCTGTGAGGATTTTGAATCTCTGTTCTCTTTTCTCCCTATAAATCAGGTTAGCAAGTGCTGTCTTTCCAGGCCCTCAACACCGAGGCCTAGGGAGCCTAATCCCCCAACAGAGGGCTCTAATGTGCTCTCAGAATTCAAACAGAGCAAAGAGAAAATTCCCATTGCTCTCGTGTGTCCTGATCAGATCTAATAGCCACGCTCCAGTATTTCAAGAGAGACAGTATCCCTTTGGTGATTTCCCTTCTGAAAGCTGACAAGGTGGTATTTCAAATCTAATCACGAGAGTGGTAATTGCAGAAAAATTGTTTTTATCATAACCCACAGAAAAACATGTATTTTATAAACAGAAAGATTCAGGAAATGTTCCAGATTAAAAGAGACTAAAGAGACAGATGAATGCAACAACGTATGATCTCAGATCTCTTTTAGCTACAAAAGACATTATTGAGACAACTGTGAAAAATCTCAACATGGTCTATGGATGAGATAACAGTAGATAATAGTACCATTTCAATGTTAATTGCATGGTTTTGGTAATTACATTGTAGTTATATAAGATAAATACTGATTTAGAGGTAAATGGGCACTATGTCTGCAATGTCAGAAAAATATTAGAAGATAGATAGATAGATAGATAGATAGATAGATAGATAGATAGATAGATAGGAGATAATGCAACAAACATTAACTTTGGGGGGATCTGGGTAAAGCATCAAGGGCATCTGAAAATTCTTTGAATTTTCCTGAAAATTGTCTTTAAATCTGAAATTATGTCAAGATAAATACAAAAACATCACAACCCAGTGAATGTACACATACATGTGCACAGATTTATTCAATTAACATTTAGTGAGCACTCACCATATTCTATTCTAGGCCATGGATATAATACATTCATGACCAAAAATATCTTCCTAAGGAGCTGACGTGTGTGTGTGTCCATCTATGCTGATATATGCATGTTTGTGCATGTATGTGTATATATATACATATATGTGTATATATGTGTGTATATATATATATGTGTGTATATATGTATGTATACACATATCCTACATAATAAAGAGGTAATATTCAAATGGACCCTCATGCCTTCATGTCATCACAAGATGGCCACCCCCATGTCATCACAAGATGGCCGCCCCCACATCATCACAAGATGGCCAGCAGGGGAGGGCAGTCATGGGGGACAAGGCCTATAGGGGAGGGCAGTTTGGAGTGACCAGGCCTGCAGGGGGGGGCAGTTGGGGGTGACCAGGCTGGCAGGGGAGCGGTTAGAGGGTGATCAGGTTGGCAGGCAGAAGCGGTTAGGAACCAGCAGTCCCAGATTGTGAGAGGGATGTCCGACTGATCCAGGTCTAAACCGGCAGTTGGACATCACCCGAGGGGTCCCAGATTGGAGAGGGTGCAGGCTGGGCTGAGGGACACCCCTCCCCCTCCCATGTACAAATTTCATGCACTGGGCCTCTAGTATATATATATATAATAAGAGCAAAACTTACTTAAATTATTCTTACTGCTATTGGTACATCACAATTTTAAAATTCCATTTCCTTTTAAAAATGAAGCCAATGAGGTAGAATAATATTAACACATTGTTTGCGGGTAGTTTTTATTGCGCGCTAACAGGTGGAGTGGGCCATTTTTGCTAATTTTTTGCGCAAATGGCAACATTCAGTAAAATTACGATAACTTTAGTTTACGTATTTATACGTTACCCGCATTCTACCGCTAGTCTATAAAAAACGTATTAATACGTGTCCCGCGCTCTACTACCAGTCAACGTAAAACGTATAAGTAAAACGCATAAATACGTTTCCCGCATACAATGTGTTAATTTCATAATCTTCAATTTACAAAACATAGCACTAGATCAAAGAAACAAAAGCAACAGCCAAAATCGCCTCAAATTTAAGTTTTCATCAACAGCATCTCACAACACAAGTTTGCGAATCCAACTTAAACCTATCTTCTGATCCCCATTCTCTCATTTCCAGCTACAAATTTGCTATCGCCTCAGCCATTTCAGACTTCTCAGCCCCAAATTAAATTCTTAATCTTTCCCTTAACACTGTTCTTCCTCCAGTATTTCCTGTTTCAGGAAATAGCACCTCAACCCACCCGTTGCTCATCTTAGAAAGACTGGAATCATCCTTAACACCTCCCTTTTCTTTACTCCCTGCAATGATCAGTAAACAAGTCCTGTTGGTTCTTTAGGCCTAAATATAGCTAAAATTCATTTTTAATCTAAATTATTGTAGTATTTAATATTTTCCACTTAAAGCCTTCATATGAGAGTCAAAATCATTTTCTAAAATTATAAGGCAATTAAGCCACCATCTTTATGATCTTCTCAGTACTAGTAGGAGAGATTAACACATTCTTAACCATATACTAACTAAGATTATGTTTGACCATGAAGGGCAGAAAATCTAAAAAAGATAACAGTAGGTTGACAGGCTAAAAATTTCTTCTCTACCACGATTAGGGAAAATAAGAGGTAGGCAGACTAGGGCTGATTTGGTACAAATGGTATCTAAGACCTGGACTCTTTCTACCTTGTTCTGGCATTGGCAGCATGCAACTTTCTCTCACGGTCAAGGTGGCTGCCTAATGTGTGTCATCATATCCACCTTCCAGCTAAACAGAAGGAGGAAGTGAAAAGTACACTTTCCCTCTCTCTTAAGAGGCCATTCTGTTTACATTGCTTTGTCTACAGGTTTATCACACAACCACATGCAGCTGCAAAGAAGGTAGGATGCAGAACCCTAGTAGACAATGTCCAGCAAAAAAAAAAAAAAAGGTATTAAGAATTGGGTATTCATAACAAAAATTTTGAAAATGAATGTGGGAGAACCACTACCAGTCTCTGCTATGATGGCACTTAAGGTCCTGCAAGAGTCAGCCCTGCCATTGCCTTCTTGCTCATAATCTCCAATACTGAGCTCCTTTTTTCAGTGAGCAAACATTCTCCCATCTCTGGATCTTCCTTGCTACCTTCATGAAATACTTTCTTGGCTGGTTCCATGCAACAAACTGATTTGACCTAAGAGACAAGGCAATAATTGCTCTCTCAACTGCTCAAATATTGCATTTATAGCTTTAATTCAGTTGTATGTTTCCTCCTGAAGCATATGATTAATACTGCTGTACTGTGTTTGTGATACTCCAGTGTGAGTAATGAGGCAGGTTAAACCTAATCTGTAGCAACAATTTAGATCTGGCCAATAATCTTATAAAGTGAGCAAGTTTAAACTATTCTGTATAAACAGTGTAGAGTCATCTTTTTTACATTAGTGTGATAGAAGTGATAAAATTTGGCATATTCATGATATATAATTTCTTGGGAGAAAGATGGCCAACCCACTGCCCTTATATGAATAAGATTTTAAAAACTGGTAAATCTATTACTCTAGTCCAGTGATTTGTAATCTTTTTTATCTCATGACATACATAAGCTAATTACTAAGATTCTGCAGTACACTGAAGATATATTTTTTTGCCAATCTGACCAAAAAAAGGTATAATCTTGATTCATTCACACCAGACAATCTATTGTTGTATTGGCTGTTGTCATTTTTTTAAATTTGACTATCTAAGGAAAAAGAAGTCAGTCCCCCTGACTAAATAGTCACGTATTGTAGGTTTTTAAAATTCTTGCTCACACTGGTTGAAAATTGCTGGTTTATTCCATTGATACTTATGATCCAGAGCATAAGTCAGGGAGAGTACGGCACTAAATAGGCATTCATTTGTTGAATGAATAAGTCAGTCAATTAATTTAATATTTAATGTGGGGTTAGCTAATGATTAGAATAAAAACTCAATGAGAGATAAAAATAACTTTATTTTTTTTGCTATATGTTTGAATTACTTTGCTGTCAGGTAGAATAAGGCAAACATTTATATTTTTCACAGATTATTAATATATAATTTACATACATGAAAAAAAATACAATTCAGTGGCTTTTAGTATATTCAGAATTGTGTAACCATCACCACAATATAATTTAGAACAATTTAATCAACTCCAAATGAAATCCCATACATATTAATAGTCACTCCCCACCCCCCACTAATTTGTTTCTGTTCCTATAGCTTTGCCCATTCTGTACACTTCATGTACTAGTAAAAACCAGGGTTTTTTCACTTATCGTAATATTTGCAAGGTTTATTCCCAGTGTAGCATATAGCAGTATTTCACTCATTTTTAAAAAATCCTTCTCTAAGGATATGTATTTTCACTGATTTTTAGAGCGAAAGGAAGGGGGAGAGAAACATCAATTGGTTGCCTCCCATACGTGGCCTGACTGGGAATTGAATCCACAACCTTTTGGTGTATGAAATGATGCTCCAACCACTGAGTAACCTGGCCAGGGCAGTACTTCATTTTTTTTTTTTTATTGCAAATATCATTCCATTGGAAACAGAACAATTTGTTTATCCATTCATCAATTGATGGACAGCTGGCTATTTTTTACTTTTTTTTTTTTTTTTTTTTAGCATTATTGTGAACGATGTTGGAGAATATTTATATAGGAGTTATTGTGTGGACATGTGTTTTTATTTCTCTTGAGTATTATATTAGTTCCTTATCACTGCTGTAACAAAGTACCACACACTTGATGTCTTAAAACAAAATAATTGGCTTAAAACAAAATAAATTTGTTATCTTACAGTTTCAGTGGTCTGGAGTTCAAAATCAGTTTCTGTGGGCTAAAATTAAGGTGTAGGTAGTGATATGGAATTTTTGGACTGCAACCCGGATTCTTTGTCTGTCAGAGTTGAAGAATGAATCCACGGACAGAGGGTAGTATAGCAAAGGTGGGGTTTTATTGAAGAACAAGTACAGACTCCCATGTGGGGAGAGGGAAAGAGTCCCACAGAATGGACTCCCACATGGGGAGGGGGAAAGGGTCCCATCAGCTTCCTGTTTCCATGATTTATAAAGGCTGTAACAGCTCCTGTGTCCTGATATCCCCTCTGATTGGTCAATATTCCCTTTTGAATTGGTTACTATAGTAACTCCTGAGGCCCTCCTCCCTCATTGTCCTCCTATTCCTTCTGGGCTTTCTTCCTCCTTTATTTTGTAAATATAGACCTCTCTTTTTTTTTTTTTTTTTTTTTTTTTTGGCTACTTCCAGTTTCCTTATCTTGGGAAATGTAACTGCACTTGGCTTCCTTGTGTAATGGAAATGTACCTTCTCCCCATCTGTAGCCCTGTTTTTCCATGGACCCCAATCCTAAAAATTCCCTAAGCCTGCCTATAATTCCCCTAAAATTTCTGTTTCAGTATGTCTGTAATTCTTCTGGAGGCTGCAGGGAAGCCTTTGTAACTTCCAGAAAGTCACCCACATTCCTTGGCTCCTGCTAGCAATAGCATCATTCCCCTTCTGCTTGCATCATCTCGTATCTCCTTCCTTCTCTCTCCCTTCTGATGTCACATCTCTAACTCTCTGTGCTTCCAACGTCACATGGCCTTTGACTGACTGTCCTGTCTCCCTCTTGTATGGTCCCTGTGACTACATTGGACATGCACAGAAAATCCAGGACAATCTTCCTGTCTCAAGACACTTAACTGAATCACAGTGCCAAATAGGTTTCAGGGATTAAGATGTGGACAATTTTATTATTTTTACTCCTCATCTGGACATGTGTTTAGAGAGAGGAAGAGAGAGAGAGAGAGAGAGAGAGAGAGAGAGAGAGAGAGAGAGAGAGAGAGAAACATTGATATGAGAGAAACAACGATTGACTGCCTCTTGTATGTGCCCCAACTGGGAAAGGAACCCACAACCCAGATATGTGCCCTGACAGGGAATCAAACCCATAGCCTTTGATGTACAGGATAATGGTCCAACCACTGAGTCACCCAGCAAGAGCAGGATGTGGACATTTTTGAGGGGCCATTACTCTGTTTACTACAGTTATATACCTAAGAGTAGAATTGCTGGATCACATGATGATTCTTTTTAATATTTTGAGGAACTGACAAACTGTTTCCAAAAGTGGTTGCACCATTTGACATTCCCACCAGTTAAGTATGAGGGATCCAGTTTCTCCACATCTTCCCTAACCCTCATCACTGTCTTTTTTATTATAAGCAGCCTGGTGGGGGTGAAGTGGTATCTCTCTGTGGTTTTAATATGTATTCCCTTAATGAATAATGAGGTTGAGGATTTTTTCCTGTGCTTGTTAGCCATTCTTATATCTTCTATAAAGAAAAAAAAATATTTAACATTTTAAGCTATTTTTAATTGGCTTATTCATTGTTTTGTTATTGGGTTGTGAGGATTCTTTACATCTTCTGAATAAAGTTCCTTATCAGATGCATGATTTACAAATATTTTCTCCCATTCTGTGGGGTGTCTATTCACTGTGTTGATGTATGGTTTGCAGACAACTGTTTTAAATTTTGATAAGGTTTAATTTATCTAGTTTTTGTTTTGTTGATTTTGCTTTTTGATATCATATCTAAGAAATGATTGCCTAACCTAAGGTCATAAAGATTTTCCTTATATTTTCTTCTAAGGATTTTATAGTTTTAGCTCTTACATTTAGGTCTATGATCCATTGTGTGTGTGTGTGTGTGTGTGTGTGTGTATTATGATATAGCTATACAACTTCATTCTTTGGCATATGGTTATTTAGTGCCTCCAGCAACATTTATTGAAAAGACTTTTCTGTTACCATTGCATTATTTTGGTACTCTTAATAAAAATCAGTCAACTGTAAAGGCAAGGGTTTATTTTTGTACTCTTAATTTGACTCCATTTATTCATGTGTGCATCCATGTATCCACTCTGCACTATCTTCATCATTGTAGCTTTTTGGTTAAGTTTTGAAATTGGGAGTGTGACTCCTTCAACATTGGTTTTTCTTTTCAAATTGTTCTGGCTCTTCTAGGTTCCTTGTACTTTTATGGATTTTAGGACCATCTTGTTGATACCTCTCAAAAAGCTAGTGGGAATTTTGATAAATTAGGTTGTGATGAATGTATAAATTGACTTAGGGGATATTGCCATTTTAACAATATTAAGTCTTCTGATCCATGAACCTGGGACATGTTTCCATGTATTTAGATATTCTTTAATTTCTTCCAATGATGTTTTGTAATTTTTAGTATACAGTCTCATATTTCTTTTGTTAACTTTACTCCTAAGTATTTTATTCTTTTAGATTCCATTGAAAAGGGAATTTTCTTAATTTTATTTTTGGATTGTTCTTTGACATTTATAGTGATACAATTGACTTTTTTATATTAACCTTTTTACCCTACACCCTTTCTGAACTCATTTACTAGTTCTAGAAATGTTTTTGTGGATTCCTTAGAATTTTCTACTTACAATAACATGAAATATGCAAATAAATACTGCTTTATTTCCTTTTTCCACCACCATTTAGCCCTCCATGCCCTCTTCCACCTCTAATACCCCCCCCCCACACACACACACTCGCTACAATCACAACACTGTTGTCCAGGTCCATGAGTTTTATTGCCTACTTGCTCTGGTTGGATTGTCCACACAATGCTGAATAGATGAGGCAAGAGTGGACATTGTTGTTCCTGACCTCAGGGGAAAAGCATTGCCTTTCACCATTAAGTGTGATATCAGCCGCAGATTGTTTTGTAGACACTACTTATCAGGTTAAGGAAGTTTCCTTTTCTTGTATCCCAGGTTGTTGATTGTTTCGGTCATAAAGGAGCATTATATTTGTCAGATGCCTTTTCTTTATGTTTCGAGATAATCATGTGTTTTTGTTCTTTATTAATATAGTGTATAACATTGATCAATTTTCAGTTATTAAACCAACTTTAATATTTAGACAGTTTCTTAGAACACATTTATAATAGCTGATTTAAAATATTTGCTAAATCAGTTTAATATCGGGGTCCCCGTAGGAATTTTTTCTTTTGACTGCTTTTTTAAAAATATGGGCTTTACATCCCAGGTTCTCTGCATATCTCTTAATTTTTTACACCAAATTTGACATTTTTAGATAATAAATTGTGGCAACTCTGGATATTGGATTTCACTTCATTCTCCAGAATTTGTTGTTGCCATTTTGTTGTTAGTGCTGTTCATTTAGTGACATTCCTTAGCTACCTCTGTGAAGTCTGTGTCTCCTGTATTGTTAAATCACTGAAATCTTTACTTATTACTTAGCGGTCAACTAACAATTGTTCAGAGATTTCCTCACAAGCTTTGAACCAAACAGTAAGTCCTCTACCCTTTGCTGAGGAGCTGTGTGTGTATTTGGGCATGCTGTCAATACCCAGGTATTTTACAGCTCTGTCTTAGCCATCACTTCTTGCTTGTACAGAGCCTAAAGATGAGCCAGAGATGGAAACTGGAGTACACTCAGATGTTTATGGAAAATGCTATCAACCCTACACATGTGAGTTTACTTCTATATCACCAGGAATATATCCAAACTTTTCAAAGCTCACTGTGGACATCTCATTCCCCAAATCTTCCTTTTAACTTCTTGGCCAAGCTCTTATTTGGCTCAGTTGGTATTGTGGCCTCATGCATCTGGGATGTTAAGCAATTGCCATAGGTTGTTTTCAACAAATGCTCTGGGGTAGGGTTTTTCTGGAAGAGCTAGCTTCAAGTTAGATATTCAGATAATGTTTGTACATATGGCTTTATAGTGATATTGATCTTGAGATAGTAATTTTTGAGAAGTTCAAAATCATGTCTGTCTCTTCTAATGGCTACCAGGCTGCTGTTTACATGGCTCTTAAGGAGCTGAGGAGAGGGCAATGGTGTAGGACAAGTTAGAAAAGTCACAAAGCCCTTGTTCTTACTGAGGTTGAACAGTGTTTCTTGAATACATGTTTCTCAAATCATTGAAAGCCTTTCATTAATTGTTAGAAATGGTTGATTTTTATAACTGTTGTTATTGCCTTGCTATTTTATGGAGAAGCATCAGTCTTCATGCTCCTTTTCAGAACTTCTGCCCCACCTCAGACATCCAGTTGACTAAGAATTTCTTCATTAATTAAAATAAAATTTATGAACCTAAACAATGAAAAAGAAACTTGATTCAACCTTGGATAGAATTAAAATAGATTATATGTCACAGTGGTACATAATAGCCTTAAGAAAAGAATCAGTTTGACCATTGAGTATTTTGAATTTTAAAGTACTCTCCTTGTAAAATAAAAATATTTATAATGTAGAGTTTAGATAAAAGCTTAGAGACCAAAGAACACTTAGAATAAAGGGGGAAAAAATCCTAGCTATATTTATATCAGTCCTGATAATTACCCAAGCTCTTCAATGGGCTTCTTATTTCTTGGCTCAATATTAGCTTCAAAATTCTTACCTAGTTTACCTGATGTATGACTTCCAACTGAAAAGCATGTAAAATATTCTATTGTTTATTTCATCACTGTAGAATTTGTTCACGTAAGTTTGTTAAGTGAATTTGCCAGTATTGTGTTAATCATCATGTAATTTATCTAAGCTCTTCTGGTCATCAGGAAAACCACAGACCTTGGGATCAAATTTTCTCCTCCCACACTGCATAAAATACAACATGAATAGATTCAAATTCACATACAAGGGGAAGCCTGGACATTTTTTGTCAGTAGTTTGTTATCAAACATTATATAAATTGAGTCTTTGTGATTGATACAGTTAAATATGTTGATGTAGATTTTAGATTTTAAATTTATATAAGTTATTACTATTCTTTTAGCAAAGCCTTTGAGATAAACCCCTATCAGGCATGAAGAAAAGAAGTCCAGCTGCCATGTTCTGAGCCTTTCAGATACATTGACTCTGTGAGAGTTGTGTTGTGTTCCATTCTGACCACAAGTACCCCCTTTCTTGAGCTGAGTCAAGTGGAATGAAAGGCGACTCTGTGGCTGCTCTTGGGCCAGGGGGCAGTATATTGATGAATCATGCTGCCAGCATCATGTCTTTCTTGCAGAAAGCTGAGTCACAGCAAACTTAAGACAAATATTCTGACCGCTTTTGAAGAAGAATTTGCAAGTTGTTCCCTCCAATTTGGCACAAATCCAGATAACTGAACAAAATATAAGGGTTGGTGTTTTGTTTTGTTTTGTTTTCACTTATGTTCGGGTGTTTTCCTTTCTTTAAAAAAATGACTCAAAAGTTTCCACTGAGTTCCAATCACTATGATTGGCCAAGTCATCCTGGCATAGGGAAGACCTGAGATAGTGCTCCTGAGGAGTGTGCCGGGAGGTAGGGTTCTCCGTGGGAGGGCAGGTGCAAATGCAGAAGCTCCAGAGGCCTGGTAGCAGTAGGGTAGATGGCAGCACTTGGCCAGACTTGAGGCCATGGGGTACTCACTGTTGAGTATTGGCTGGCATTGGTTTGTTTCCTTGCTTCACTGTGTGACTTGAATAAGCCATTTGACCACATTAACACCTCCTTTCTCCAGCCCCTGAAAGTGGAAGATGTTTTGTGATGAAGTATGGTGTACCTTTTCAGCAAAAAATATGTTCTTGCATATGTGAATATACATTTAGTAAATTAAAACATATAATTTCTGACATAGTTTTAAGATTTGTTCTTCTTCTCCTTGATCAAGTGTGCTATCACCCCCACTCTCCCTCTCCCTTTATCCAATTCCTCCCTTTGGAATGAGTAAACCTCTAGGATTAGTGGACAACATATACCATGGAAGGTGGGGGTGGGGTGGTCTTCAAACTAAAAGAACGACTTTATTTTTTTAGTTTCTTTTAAAAAAATATTTAATTTATTTTTTGGTTACAGTTGACATGCAATATTATATTAGTCTCGGGAATACAACCCAGTTAGTAGACATTTAAATAATTTATGAAGTAACTGCCCTGATATATCTAGTATCCATCTGGCATCATACATAGTTATTACAATTTTATTGACTATATTCCATATGCTATACTTTATATCCACAAGATTATTCTGCAACTACCAATTTGTACTTCTAAATCCCTTCACCCTTTTTATCCATCCCCTGACCTTCCATCCCATTTGGCAACCATCAAAATGTTCTTTGTATCTGTGAGTCTGTTTATCTTTCTTTTTAGATTCCACATAATTATATGACATGCATCTTCCTCTGTCTGACTTATTTCACTCATCACAATGCCCTCTAGGCCCATCCATCTTGTGGCAGATGGCAAAATTTCATTCCTTTCTTATTGCAGAGTCATATTTTATTGTATGTAAGCACCACCTCTTTATCCATTCATCTATTGATGGACACTTACATTGCTTTCATAGCTTGGCTATTGTAAATAATGCTGTCATGAACATATGGATATATATGTCCTTTTGATGAAGTGATTTGGGTTACTTTGGGTTTTTTTTTTTTTTGTTTTTTTTTTGTTTGTTTGTTTTTTGTTTTTTTTCTTTTGTTCACATCAAAGTGATTTGGGTTACTTTGGATAAATACCCAGAAATGGATTCCTGGGTCCTTCATTGTCTCTTATTATAGGCTTTGTTTTAAAGTCTATTCTTGTCTGGTATAAGTATGGCTATGCCCGCTTTGTTCCCCCCATTTTCATGAAATATCTTTTTCCATCCCTCTACTTTCAGTCTGTGTGTGTCTTTCTATCCGAAGTGAATCTATTGTAGACAACATATGTAAGGGTATTGTTTTGTTATCCATTCAGCCACTATATATTTTTTTGATTGAAGCATTTAAGCCACTTGCATTTAAAGTGATTACTGATAGATATGTATTTATTGCCATTTTATTGTTCTTTTAAAAATCTTTTTCTTCTTCTTAAGGAAGACCCTTTAATATTTCCTGTAATATTTCGTTGGTGTTGATGAACTCCTTTAGCTTTCTCTGATCTGGGAAAATCTTTATCTGTCCATTGATTCTAAATAATAGCTTTGCTAAGTAGAGTAATCTTGGCTGTAGATCCTTGCTTTTCATTACTTTGAATATTTTGTGTCAATTCTTCTGACCTGCAAAGCTTCTGTTGAGAAATAAGCTGACAGTTTTATGGGAGTTCACATAAGACTGTAAGCAACTAACTGCTTTTCTCTTGCTGCTTTTAAGATTCTTTTTCTGACTTTAATCTTTAGTATTTTAATAATAATGTGTCTTTGTATAGGCCTCTTCTCATTTGGGACTCTCTGAGCTTCCTGTACTTATAGATCTAGTTCCTTAACCAGGTTAGGAAAGTTTTCCATCATTATTTTTTCAAGAAAGTTTTCAGTTTTCAATTTCTTGCTTTCTCTTTTCTCCTTCTGGCACCTGCATGATGCAAATGTTAGTACTCTTGCCCTGACCGATTTGGCTCAGTGGATGCAGCATCGGCCTGCAGACTTGGGGGTCCCAGGTTTGATTCCGGTCAGGGACATTTGCCTTGGTTGCGAGTGCATCCCCAGTGGAGGGTGTGCAGGAGGCAGCTGATCCTGATTGGTGTTTCTCTCTCATCAATGTTTCTGACTCTCTATCCCTCTCCCTTTCTCTCTGTGAAAAATCAATAAAATATATTTAAATAAATATGTTAGTACTCTTGAAATTTTCCCAAAGGCTCCTTAAACTATCCTCATTTTTTATTCTTTTTTTGTTGTTTGTTTTTGCTGTTCTGATTGGGTAATTTCTGCCTTCTGATCTTCCAAATCACTGTTTTGGTCATCTGCTTCATCGACTCTACTGCTGATTCCCTGTAATGTATTCTTCATTCCTTATTAGTCCTCTTTTATGTTTCCTATCTCTTTGTTGAAGTTCTCACTAAGTGTATCTACTCTTCCTCTAAGTTCAATGAGCATCCTTATGACCAATGTTTGGAACTATGCATCTGGTAGATTGTTGGTCTCCATTTCAATTATTTCTTTTTCTGTAGTTTTGTTCTGTTCTTTCATTTGGGACATATTTTTTTGTCTCCTCATTTACTGCCTCCCTTTTTTTCTATGTATTAGGTAGAGCTATTATACCTCCCAGAGTGGTAGAGTGGCCTAATGTAGTACATGTCCTGTAAGGCCCAGTGACACAGCTTCTCTCAATACCCAAGATGGGCACTGCAGATCTGCCCCCTGTGTGGGCTGTGTGCACCTTCCTGTTGTAGTTGAACCTTGATTTCTATTGGTATGTCAGTGGGAGGGATTTACCCCCAGGTTGATCCATTGGTAAGACTGGCCGTGACTATAATGATGGGGCTGCTCTGCAGAGGCTGACTCGTCAAAGCAAGACTCACTTCAGTGGGTGCCTGATGAGTTTGTCTCTTGAGTGTATTGCTTGCAGAGGTGTTGAGTGATGCTCCAACATGGTCTGAAGCTGTCCACTGGGTGTGTTGGGTCTGGGGCCTCCTGGGAGGGATAAGCCAAGGTCAGCCACTGCCTGTGCCCTGCCCAGCACCACCCAGCATGAGATACAGAAATATCTGCAGATGGCTGCTACTTATGCTAGGCTTAAAGGTGCCAAGGAGAGGCCAAACTGCTAACTTAGGCCAGCTGCCAATAATGTACAGCCTGGAGCCACTTAGCAAGAGGCATGGGGAACGCCAAGGCCACATGCTATTTGGGGTTTGTGGACCTTTGGGATTTTAGGAAATTCTGCAGCGTGAGCCAAGACTGGCTATTTGCATGGAAAAGCCACTGAAAATAGTTTGGGTGTGCCACCAATTTCGGTGGGGCAGGGCCTCGGGGAATCACTAGGGAGAAGTAAACAGTATTAACCATGTTGTCTGAGACTAACATATGCCTTACCCCTGCAACCACTGTGGGGGGAAGGACTCAACAAAGGAGCAATGGCCTCTGCCAGCACCTCTGTCTGAGAGAAAGCTGCCCTTCCAATCCTTGCTCTTGAAGCCAAACAATCCAGCTCCTCCCCATATGTCCCTGGCACCTTTTCAACAGCAAGTGAGTCCAACTAAGTTCATTTTCAAGGCCCTTTATGACTAATGCCTGGGACTTCAGCAGTCCTCATTCTCAGCCACAATCCCCAATGCTTTTTACAACCAGAAGTAATGGTGACTTTCCTTTTGGGCTCTGGAACCCTAGGCTAGAGGATATGGTGTCAGACTGGGACCTCTCATGCCTCAGGAGGGACCTCCACAGCTGAGATATCCCTCCTGAATTTTAACCACCATTCATGTATGTAGGATCAGACCATTTTGCATCTCTGCCCTTCCTACCAGTCTTTATGTGGCTTCTTCATATACTTAGTTATAGGACCTATGTTCAGCTGGATTTCAAGCAGTTCTGAATGGTGATTTTTATGTAGTTTAGTTGTAATTTTGATGTGGTTGTAGGAGGATGCAAGTACTGCATTTTCCTACTTCTTCATCTTGACAGGAAACTCTAGACTTTCTGATTGGAAGGTGGTTGGAGATTCTAGTGACTATTTGGAAATATTAAAAATATGTAATAATAGTATTACTTAGATTTTAAATCAGTAGGTTAAGGATAGCCATAGAAAAAGGCACATTACATGTGGAAAATAGCAATAAGCATTATCACTGATTTCTCATCAGGAGCAAGGAAAGTCAGAAGACAATTGAATGACATCTTTAAAAAGTTTAAAGAAAAAGAAAATTGCTAACCTAGAATTATGTATCCAATAAAAACATTGTCCAGAAGGACAAATTAATGACATTTTTAGGTATACAAAGTTCAGAGAACTTGTCACTAACTGACCTACACTATAAGAAATGTTAACAAAAGTGCTTCCTACTGAAGCCCAGTTATATTAAATGGAAACACATTTCTTTAAAAAAGAATGCAAAGCACAAGATATACAAAATACATATGTAATCCTAAAAAAGAGTTTTTCTTCTGTTTCTTAATTTCATTAAACAATAATTGCTTGTTTAAAGTAAAAGTAAACAATAATGAAGATAAAATGGATTCTTAAGAAATAAAAGTAGGTAAAAAGAAGGCAGAAAAAGAGAAAGAGAAACAAAGAACAAATGGGAATCTTAGAAAAAATAGCAAGGTGATAAACTTATATCCAGGCATATCATTTATATACTAACTAAATCCAGACTGATTAAAAAGTGAGAACTAACTATATGCTGCTTGTGAGAGATATACTTTAAATGTAAATTCACAAGTTAAAAATAAAAGGATGAAAAATGTTTCCCATGAAGCATTGATCATATGAAAGCTGGACTAGTTACATTAATATCAGAGTGGACTTTAGTACAAGAAGTATTACCAGAAGTAAAGGGACATATCATAATGATAAAAGGACAACTTTTCCAGAAGACATAACAATCTTTTTAAAAATATATATATATTTTTATTGATTTCAGAGAAGAAGGGAGGAGAGAGACAGAAACATCAATGATGAGAGAAATCATTGATGGGCTGCCTCCTGCAGGCCCCCTACTGGGCATCGACCCTGCAACCTTGGCATGTACCCTGACTAGAATCAAAGAATGACCTCCTGGTTCATAAGTCAATGCTCAACTACTGAGCCACACGGATCAGGCAAGACATAACAATCTTAAGTGTGCATCTACTCAATGACACAGTTTTACAATGCGTGAAGGAAGAATGGACAGAACCAGAGGGGAAAGAGGCAATCCACCATTACAGCTGGGAAATTGAATACTCTTCTCCTGATACTTGAAAGAAAAGGTAGACAGAGTTTTGAATAACTTATCTAGAAGCTTAACCTAAGTGGCATTTTAGATCATCAGATGGAGCAAGTTCAAAATACTTTCTTTCCAATTGTATATGGAATATTCATCTAAATAGGTATATACAGCAAGACAGGCTATAAGACAAATCTCAATACATTTCAAAGGATTGAAACAGAGTATATTCTCTGCCTACAATGAAATTATACTAGAAACAAAACCAAAATTTAAAAAAAAAATTCCCAAGTAATTAAAAATTAGCAATGTGCTTTTAATAATTCTTAGGTAAAGAAAAATCACATTTGACCCAAATAATAATAAAAGACAACTTATTAAAACATGTTATATGTAGCAAATCAGCACTTAGTAATAAATTTATAACTTTCAACATTTACATTAGAAAAGAATATATTTTAAAATTAATGACCTAAACTCCCACTTTAAAAATTTAGAAAAAAAGAAACAAATTCAACTAAAGTAGTAGGAAGAAAACACAAAAACAAAACACAATAAAATAGAAAATAGACAATCAATAAAGAAACCTAAAGTTGGTTCTCTGAAAAGCTCAATAAAATTGATAACCTCCCTGGTAGATTAATCAAGAAAAAGAGAGAGAGAAGTTATAAATTATTAGCATCAGGAATTAAGAGGAGAAATAACTACTAATACTACAGGCATTAAAAAGATAACATGCTTTATATGCTAATAAATTAGACAACTTAATTAAATGTACAAAAATCTTGTAAGATATAACTTATTAAAATTAACACATAAAGAAATAGAGAATCTGAATAGCATGATCCCTTTTAAAGAAATTGAACTTGGCCCTGACCTGTTTGGTTCAGTGGATAGAGCGTCGGCCTGTGGACTCAAGGGTCCCAGGTTCGATTCCGGTCAAGGTCATGTACCTTGGTTGCGGGCACATCCCCAGAAGGGGGCGTGCAGGAGGCAGCTGATCTATGTTTCTCTCTCATCGTTGTTTCTGACTCTATCCCTCTCCCCTCCTCTCTGTGGAAAAAAATCAATAAAATATATATTTAAAAAAAAGAAAGAAATTGAACTTGTCATTAAAAACATTTCAACAAATAAAACTCTAGGTTCAGACTGCTTCACTGGTGAATTTTTTTAAATATTTAAGGAGGAAGTAAAATGAAATTTTCAGAAAACCCTTTCAGGCTAGAAAACAGTAGGACAGCTCCTAACTCATTTTTTTTCCAGACCATTATAGCCCTGATACTTAAACCAGACAGAGATATTACAATTAAGTAAATCTATATTTACCAATGTCTCATGAACAGAATGCAAAAATTACTTACATAATATTAACAAATTAAATCCAGCAACATATAAAATGAATAATGGCTATGAAAATCTATGATTTTCAAATGTTAAGTTAACATTTGAAATATCACACAATTCAGTTCACTATATATAAACATACTAGAGGCCCGGTGTATGAAATTCATGCATGTGTGGGGGTCCCTAGGCTTGGCTGGCAATCAGGGACTATTGGGCCATCTCGCCTAGTCCTGATTGTGGCAGGTCGGACAGGGCCTAACGGACAGAGGGAGGGACGGGGGTGGGGAGGTTGACTGGCTGTGGGAGGTTGGCTGTAGGAGTGCACTGGCCACCAGGGGGCACCTCCTGCATTGAGTGTCTGCCCCCTGGTAGTCAGTGTGCATCATGGTGACTAGTCAACAGGTCATAACATTTGCTTAGGCTTTTATATATATCTACTAGGGGCCCGGTGCATGAAATTTGTGCACTGGGTGTGTGGTGGGGGGGGGGGAGTGTCCCTCAGCCCAGTCTGCCCCCTCTCACATACTGGGAGCCCTCAGGCGTTGACCCCCATCACCCTCCGATCGCCTGATCGGTCCCTTGCCCAGGCCTGACGCCTCCGCCAGAGGTGTCAGGCTTGGACAGGGGACCCCCACCTCCCCCCGATCACTGGCTCTGGCCCCCGCCCAGGCCTGAGGCCTCTGGCCCAGGAATCATGCCTGGGCAGGGGACCCCCATCTCCCTCTGATCGCTTGCTCCACCCCCCGCCCAAGCCTGACCCCTCTGACCCAGGCTTCAGGCCTGGGCAAGGGGACCATCATATCCCTCCAATCCCCGGCTCTGCCCCCCACCCAGGCCTGATGCCTCGGCCAGAGGAGTTGACCCTCATCACCCTCCGATCACCAATCACCGGATCGGCCCCTTGCCCAGGCCTGAGGCCTCCGGTAGAGGTGTCAGGCCTGGGCAGGGGACCCCCAGCTCCCCGCGGTTGCAGGCTCCGCCCCTGCCCAGGCCTAACGCCTCTGGCCTAGGCGTCCGGCCCAGGCAGCGGGGACCTGCAGTGGCAGCGGGAGGCGCCGCGATCGTGGGCTCCGCTTTAGGCCCAGGCAAGGGACCCCTAGCTCCTGGGACTGCCAGCTTCGACCGTGTCCAGCTCCCATCGCTGGCTCCATCCCTACTTCCTGCTATCACTGGCCAGGGCGGCAAAGGCGCCTGATTCTCCGATCATGGCTGGGGGGCAGGGCAAAGGCGGCCCCAGGGCCGCCTTTGCCCTGCCCCCCAGCTCTTAGCTCCCCCCTGGGTTTCCGATCACTGTCAGTGGCAGGGGGCTTCTTCCTGCTTTCCCTTTCACCTCCCTGCATTGTGCCTACATATGCAAATTAGCCGCCATCTTGTTGGCAGTTAACTGCCAATCTTAGGTGGCAGTTAATTTGCATATAGCCCTGATTAGCCAATGAAAAAGGTATCGCCGTACGCCAATTACCATTTTTCTCTTTTATTAGTGTAGATACTAATAAAGGGTAATATGCTAATTAGGGCGGGTGTCTTCCGGGTGTCCATCTGGATGTCCATCCAGACAAAGCCACAGCGGCTGTGAGGCCCAGGGCTCAGGCAGCCACTGACTCAGTCAACCGTGAGCCCTGGTGACTCTGAGGCCCAGGGCTTAGGCCTCGTAGTCGCCACAGCCAGCAGTGACAGCAGCAGCGGGGTGATGGGAAAGCACCTTCTCCTGATCATTCTGATCACCTCCCACAGAGGGAGGCCAGGCTGCGGCTTAGGCCTGCTCCCCACTGGATGTCATAAATAGGACATCCCCTGAGGGTTCCTGGTGCATGGGTGGGGGCTGGTTGGTTTGCCCTGAAGGGTGTCCTGGATCAGGGTGGGGGTCCCGCTTGGGTGCCTGGCCAGCCTGGATGAGGGGATGATGGCTGTTTGCAGCTGGTCACACACCCTTCAGGGTGGGGGTCCCCACTGGGGTGCCTGGCCAGCCTGGGTGAGGGGATGATGGCTGTTTGCAGCTGGTCACACCCCCTTCAGGGTGAGGGTCCCCACTGGGGTGCCTAGCCAGTCTGGGTGAGGGGCTGAGGGCCGTTTTCAGGTTGGCAGGTGGCTGAAGCTCCCAACCTCTCCTTTTTATCTTTTTGTAATTCTGGGATTTATTTAACTTCTGTGGCTGTCACTGGAACTGAAAGCTGGCTTTAGCTCTGAGGCTCGGCTCCAGCTCTGGGACCACGGCTGCTGAAAGCAGGTATCTGGCTTTGTTTGGCTTCTATAATTGAAAAACTGTTGCAACTGCAGCTGGCCGGCTGGCTTAAAGCATGGGGTTTGTTTAGCTTCTATAATTGCAACACTGTTTCTTAGAGAGCAAGCTCAGAGCCCAGCAGCGGCAGGCGGGGAACCTTGGCTTCCTCCTTCACTGGAGCAAACAAGTCTCCTGTTCGCTTCAGCTGCCTGGCTGCCGGTCGCCATCTTGTTTGCATATCGCCCTGATTAGCCAATGGAAAGCGTGTCAGAGGTACGGTTAATTAACATGTTTGTCTATTATTAGATAGGCACATTTAGCCAATAAGCACGTTTAAAAATGCTGTACATTGTTAGCTATCTGAAATGCAAGTTAAAACTACAAGGTGGAATGCTAAATAGTCATTGGTTTTATGTTAGAAAGACTAAGAATACCAAATGCTCATGAGCATATGAAGCAGCTAGAATTCTCATCCATGGTAATGGGAGAGTAAATTATATTACCATTGGGAAAACAGTTACTTCTTGTA
Source organism: Myotis nattereri (assembly GCF_964212035.1). Taxonomy (NCBI): domain Eukaryota; kingdom Metazoa; phylum Chordata; class Mammalia; order Chiroptera; family Vespertilionidae; genus Myotis; species Myotis nattereri. The sequence continues at coordinate 126,283,200 of NC_138077.1, read as the reverse complement.
AAGTTAAAAATTAAATAAAGCACAAGTACCCTATCACCCAGACACTGGACTATTAATTATTTCATCAAGAAAATATAATTAACAGGAGAACTTATATGCATACTAGAGGCCTGGTGCACAACTTCAGGCATGACCGGGTTGACTGGGGGGAAAGGAGGGTCCATGGGAGATTGGGGGGGCCAGGACACCCTTCAGGGCAAACCAGCTGCTCCCCCCCCCCCCCCCCCCGTGCAGCAGGCCTCTATCCTATATAGTAAAAGGGTAATATGCCTCCCAGCACCAGGATCATCGGAGCCGAGAGGCCTCCTGGCACTGGGATCAGCATGACAGGGGGCAGCGCCCAAACCTCTTGATTGCCCTGCGGCTCTGTGTGTGACAGGGGGCTGGGCCACAACCTCCCTATCCGCCCTGCTCTGTTCGTGACAGGGGAAGGCGCCCCAACCCCCTGATCAGCTCTGCTCTGTGCCTGACAGGGGAAGCTCCCCAACCCCCTGATTGCCCTGCGGCTCTGTGTGTGACAGGGTGCGGCGCCCCCGTCCCCCCCACCCATGGGCCCTGCTCTGTGTGTGACGGGGTAGAGCCATAACCTCCCCATCGGGTATTTCTGGCTATTATATATAAAGCTGCATGAATGTTTTTGACAGACGACTGGAAACAATATGGAATTGGTTTAGTAAATTATGGTTACATACAGACAATGCTTACCTAAAGACAGGGAAAGGAACAAGGAAACTCTATATGGTGATAAAAATCTATCTCAAAGACATTTTGTTGGTTGAGGAACATATGGTCATATTGTGTATCTGTGTAAATGAAAATGAATAAATGTAAATGTAACATATGCACAGAACATGTGTGGGATAACTAATAAGTTAACAGAAATTGTCTGGGGTGGGGGACAGTAGTACTGAGAGACAAGAATGGGAAATGTACTTAACCTCATACACGGCAAGAGAAAATGACACCTTTTTGCAATGTTTGTATTTCTGTAGTGTTTGTATGAATCTGGCATAGAGAAGATGGTAAAAATGTTGAATAAGTAAATGAAGCTTAAGTTAGTAAGAGTTTTTTTCTACATGTATCGTTAATGCTGTAATATGAATTACAGTAAGAAGCTAGTATAAACAACTCCACTAAATGGATGTCATGGTGATCTACTCTTGCATAACAAACTAGCGTACATTTAGTGGTTTAAAGCATTTTGTTCTGATCGCACGTCACAGTATTGCAGGTCGGGCATTCAGACTGGGCTTGACTGGGCAATACTTTCCTGTGATTTGGGTTCACTTGGTGGCATTCAGCTGGTGTCCTGGCAGGCATGACTGGCAGAGCTGAAGGCTGGCTCAACTGGGATGCAGAGAGGTGCTCCAGAAAACAAAGGTGGAATCTTGCACAGCTTATAACCTGATCTGGCAGTCATGCAGGGTCACTTTCACTGTCTCTACACATCGAAGCTGTCACAGGCAAGCCCATATTCAAAAGGAAGGTAAATTAACTCCATTTCTTACTAGTAGGAATCAAAGAATTTTTGGCCATCTTTAACCAAACACAAATAAATCAAGGGGAGAACTAATTCATCGGTGTAATTATAGTGTCACGAAGCTGTCATTCAGTAAAATGTATTTTACAGCTTTAGAATACATTTATTTTTATCTCTCAAGAACTGTTCTTGGAATTAAGTGTCCTAATTGAGACAACATAATACAAGAGAATTGTAAACCAGGGACACATGTGCTTTCCTTAGATTCAAAATGCAGTTCATAATTTGACTCACTCAGATATTTTTGCTTTTCTTTCAGACCTCAGGCGCAGAGTTTAGTGTAACATTCCTGTTTCAAGTATATTGTTTATTTGTTGTCCTCATTGAGGCACTCGCATGTTATTTATTCATTTTCTTCTAAACTTATGCCTTTCTCTCATGTACCTCTCCCATACTTCATAGACTACAATTACAATGTGTACCTTCTATTTTATACAGGTGGGGCATACTTAGATTTACAGTTGTCCATATGGGAAACAATACAATAATTCTATCTAATAAAAGAGAAACATGGTAATTAGCGTACGACTGCTACCCTTCCCATTGGCTTATCAGGGCGATATGCAAATTAATTGCCAGCCAAGATGGCGGACGGCAGCCAGGCAGCTTAAAGCGAAAATGAGGCTTGTTTGCTTCAGTGACAGAGGACTCCAAAGTTCTCCGCCTGCTGCTGCCGGCCTCTGAGCTGCAACTCTAAGCAACTATGTAACAAATATAGAAGCTAAACAAACCCCCAGAAACCTGCTTTAGTTGGCTGGGCTTCAGCCAGCAGGATCGCAACATTGTTTCAAATACAGAAGGTAAACAAAGGCCAGAAACCTGCTTTCAGCAGCAGAGGCCTAAGAGCTGGAGCCAAGTCTCAGACTAAAGCTGGCCCAGAATAAAAAAAAAAAAAAAAGAAAAAAAGGAGCAGTTGGGAGCTTCAGTCACCCGCCAGCCTGAAAACAGCCTCAGCCCCTCACCCAGGCTGGCCAGGCACCGCAGTGGGGACCCCCACCCTGATCCAGGACACCCTTCAGGGCAAACCAGCTGCCCTCTCCTCCCCCCCCCCCCCCCCCCCCCGTGCACCAGGCCTCTATCCTATATGGTAAAAGGGTAATATGCCTCCCAGCACCGGGATCAGCATGACTGGGGGCAGCGCCCAAACCCCCTGATCGCCCTGCAGCTCTGTGTGTGACAGGGGGCGGGGCCACAACCTTCCTATCTGCCCTGCTCTGTTCCTGACAGGGGAAGGCGCCCCAACCCCCTGATAAGCTCTGCTCTGTGCCTGACAGGGGGAGCTGCCCAACCCCCTGATCGCCCTGCGGCTCTATGTGTAACAGGCTGCGGTGCCCGAACCCCTGATCGGCCCTGCTCTGTGTGTGACAGGGTGCGGTGCCCCAACCCACCCCCCCAACGGGCGCTGCTCTGTGTGTGACGGGATAGAGCCATAACCTTCCCATTGGCCCTGCCCTGAGTGTGACAGTGGTGGTTCCCAACGCCCTGATCAGCCCTGCTTTGTGCATGACAGGGGGTGGCACCACAACCTCCCTATCGACCCTGCCTTGAGTGTGACAGGGGGCGGTGCCCCAACCCCCCAATCGGCCCTACCCTGAGCGTGACTGAGGGTGGCATCACAACCTCCTGATCCGCCCTGCTCTGTGCATGACAGGGGGAGGCACCCCAACTCCCCAATCAGCCCTGCTCTGAGCCTGACCAAGGGCTGCACCTAGGGATTGGGCCTGCCCTCTGCCACCTGGGAGCAGGCCTAAGCCAGCAGGTCGTTATCTCCCGAGGGGTCCCAGACTGCGAGAGGGCACAGGCCGGGCTGAGGGACCCCCTCTCCCCACCGAGTGCACAAATTTTTGTGTACCAGGCCTGTAGTTAATAAATAATACAAGAATAAATGGTGTTTCACATGCACACAACTATAAACCTACTTTTGCCACACCTGTATATATATGAAATGGGTGTTACTATTTTATATGGATGTATTTTTTTAATGGTGGTAAAATATATATTTATATAACGTGAAGTTTATCATTTTTATTGTATAGTTCAGTGACATTCATACATTCATAATGTTGTGTAGCCACCACCACTATCTATTTTCAAAACTTTATCATCACCTCAAAAAGAAATTCTATAACTCTTTGAGTTTCCTGTTTATACTTGATTCCAAATGTTTTTTCCAGTTCAAAGATGGCTTTGTTGGATCGTCCTACTTCACCATTTGTACTTTTAATCCAATCTACCCATCTTTTAATAGGAAAGTTTAACCCATTTACATTTAATTACTGACAAGAAAGGATTTATTTACAGCCACCAATTAGCTATTTCTTTCTTTACTACCCTTTTTGTATTTAGTTGTTTTTTAGTAGTGTACCATTTTGATTTTCTTTTTTTTCCTGTATATTTTATAAATTATTTAGTGACGACCTTGGGATTAAAATTAATATTTTCAACTTACAACAATAACTTCAACTCAGAATAATATCAACTTAGTTTCAATAGTATAGAGACATTCTATTCCTACATATCTCCATCACTCTCTCTTTACATTGTTATTAGTGCCCTAGTGCATGGATTCGTGCACATTGAAAGGAAATTAATTAGAAGATGGTGGTGGTGGGGATTGGGTGAGAGGGGCCAGGTAAGCACTGGAGCCAACCTACCACGGTCCCTCCCCCAGTCAGCTGCATCTAGGATGGCACCACGGCTTGACGGGCATCTGCAGAGGGAGAAGGGTACCACAGTCAGGTGGGATCCCTCTGCCTGGCCTGCAGGGATTGGGCTGAAAATGGCTCTCTGATGTCCCCTGAGGGGTCCTAGATTGTAAGAGGGCAGTTCTCGAGCTCCCTCCTCTCTGGTTTGGGGATGTGTCACCTGAGAACCACTGCTGCCAAGTCACTGTAGCTAAGCAGCTCCTGCATTGAGCATCTACCCCCGGTGGTCATTGTGTGTCATAGCTACCAGTCGGATGGTTGCTTAGAGTTTCATATATATAGACTAGAGGCCCGGTGCACAAAAATTTGTGCACTTGGGGGGGAGGAGGGGTCCCTCAGCCCTGCCTGTGCCCTCTCGCACTCTGGGACCCCTCGGGAGATAATGACCTGCTGGCTTAGGCCTGTTCCCGGGTGGCAGAGGGCAGGCCCAATCCCTAGGTGCAGCCCCTGGTAGGGCTCAGAGCAGGGCTGAATGGAGAGTTGGGACGCCACCCCCTGTCATGCACAGAGCCGGACTGATCGGGAGGTTGCGATGCCACCCTCAGTCACGCTCAGGGTAGGGCCGATTGGGGGGTTGGGGAGCTGCACACTGTCACACTCAGGACAGGACCGATGGGGAGGTTATGGCTCTACCCCGTCACACACAGAGCAGGGCCCATGGGGGGGCAGGGGTTGGGGGGTTGTGGCCCGGCCCCCTGTCACACACAGAGCCACAGGGTGATCAGGGGGTTTGGGCGCTGCCCCCTGTCACGCTGATCCTGGTGCCAGAAGACCTCACTGCTCCGCTGATCCTGGTGCTGGGAGGCATGTTGCCCTTTTACTATATAGGATAGAGGCCTGGTGCACGGGTGGGGGCCGGCTGGTTTGCCCTGAAGGGTGTCCTGGATCAGGGTGGGGGTCCCCACTGCGGTGCCTGGCCAGCCTGGATGAGGGGATGATGGCTGTTTGCAGCTGGTCACACCCCCTTCAGGGTGGGGGTCCCCACTGTGGTGCCTGGCCAGTCTGGGTGAGGGGCTGAGGGCTGTTTTCAGGCTGGCGAGTGACTGAAGCTCCCAACCGCTCCTTTTTAACTTTTTTTTAAATTCTGGGTCAGCTTTAGCTCTGAGGCCTCGGCTGCTGAAAGCAGGTATCTGGTTTGTTTGGGTTCTATAATTGTAACACTGTTGTGGTCCTGCTCACTTCAGCTCTGAGATCCCGGCTGGCTGAAAGCAGTGATATGCGTTTGTTGTATAATTGAAACAATGAGGCAGTCCTGCTGGATGAAGCCCAGCTGGGTGAAAGCCGGTTTCTGGGGTTTTGTTTAGCTTCTATATTTGTAAGAATGTTTCTTAAACTGCAAGCTCAGAGGCTGGTAGCGGCAGGTGGGGAACGTCACTGCCTTCCTCCGTCACTGAAGCAAGGAAGCCTCCTGTTCACTTCAGTGCCTGGCTGCTGGCCACCATCTTGTTTGATAGTTAATTTGCATATCACCCTGATTAGCCAATGGGAAGGGTAGCGGAGGTACTGCTAATTACCATGTTTCTCTGTTATTAGATAGGATTGTATTCCATTGTGTGACTATATTACATTTTCTTATTCATTAATTGATCAATGGACATTTGTGTTGCTTGTACCTTTTGGCTATTGTGAATAATGCTGCTATGAATGTGGGTATATAAATATCTGTTTCAGCCCCTGCTTTCAGTTCTTTTGGGTATATACCCAGAATTGGAATTGCTAGACTATATGATAATTTATGTTTAATTTTGAGGAGTCACTATATGGTTTTCGGTAGCAGCAGTAGCATTTTACATCCCCACCAACAATGCATAAGGATTCTAATTTCTCCACATCCTCACCAACACTTGCTATTTCAGAATTTTAGGAGATGTGTCATCATGTTTTTTAGAGCTATGTATCTTTCTTCCATTGCCACATTGTAATCCCCAAATGTGACTCCACATCATTTTATCTATATTCTCTCCCAAGGTGGACATCCAAGTCATAGGTCCTCAACTGTCACCAATAAAGTTGTGGTAACATCTTCACTCACATCCTCTTGAAGTCTGTGTAAAATTGGTTTTGGCATATATGCCAGGAATGGAAATGTTGGATCTTAGAATATATGTACTCATTTGACTAAATGATTTCAGTAAAATCAGATTGCTCTCTAGAAGGGCTACATTCATTTATACTCAGCCAGCAATATATAAGGATACTCTATCTCAAGAAATCTTTTACCAAACTTAGCATTATATAGCTTTTTAGCTCATGCAGTCTTAGATGTATAGCATTAATTTGTGGGGGAGGGGGGTTCTGATTTTTAATTATTTTGAGCATTTATTTCTATGATTATTAGCTTTGTGAGTTTTTTTTTATTCCCTGCTCATGTCTTTTGCCCTTTTAAAATGTTGATTTACTGTAGGTTTTTTTTGGGAGGGAGGGTATGTGTACTGGCAGGATAAGCTCTGATATTCTTCATATTAATAACTAGAGGCCTGGTGCATGAAAATTCATGCACTGGAGGGGGGCGTTCCTCAGCCCAGCCTGCCCCCTGTCACAGTCTGGGAGCCCTCAGGGGTGGGAGGTGACTCGGCAATCAGGGGAAGGCGATGCCCCATCACACCTCTGCGGCTGCCACTGCTGTCAGGGCAAGCCTCGGCCGGCCCTGGTTACCTGAGACTCGGGCCAGCCCTGGGCAGCTGGGGAGCTGAGGGGAATGGATGCTGCCATCTTGTGGCTATGGGCGCTGTCATCTTTGAGGGTGTGGCAGTCAATTAGCATATTCCCTCCTTATTGGCTGTGGACGCTGCCATCTTTGCAACCCACTGCTCAGTCATTTGGTCGTCCCTCACTAACCCCCTGCCGGCCTGGTTGCCCCACGCAGCCTGTTTGGTTGTCCATTCTGTTGCAACGGTCGCTTAGGTTTTTATATGTATAGATTCTTTCAGATATAGTTTATTCTTCTATTATGTTATGTGTTTATTATTTGTCCAAGGTGTTTTTTCATTAAAAAGGAGTTCTTATTTTGATATAATCAATTTAAAACTTTTTTTTAACCTATAAATTATACCATTTTATTTTTGGGGGTATGGAAACCAGGTTGGCTGACATTTTATTGTACATATTATTTATGTGATTTTACTTTATTTTAATTAGTCTTTCCCTGCCCTTATTTTATATAGATGTTTCTTCTACATTTTACTTTATGAACTTCAAAGTTTTACCTTTCCTGTTTACATTTCAACCCATGTGGCATTTACCTTCATATGTGGTGTTGTTAGGAAGCGATTCAGCTTTACTTTTCTATATATAATAAAAGAAATACTTTTCTATATATTTTCTTCATAATTTTCCCTACATTATCTGCTAATCAAGTTTTCCTTTTTTTTTTCATCCTTAACTGAGGATATGTTTATTGCCTATTGATTTTAGAGAGAGTGGAAGAGAGAGAGAAACATTGATGTGAGAGAGCAACATCAATCAGTTGCCTCTTATAAGTGCCCCAACCAGGGATTGAACCTGAAACCTTTTTGGTTTATGAGACGACACACCAACCAACTGAGCCACCTGGCCAGAGTAAGTTGTCCTTTCTACATGATTTGTAAGACCCTCTTCATAAAATATTTATTCCCATGTACATACAGGTCTGTTTTTACATTCTTTATTCTATTTTGCTGCTTTATTTATGCTTGTTTTTCCACCAATGACAGTTTTGTTTAAATTCATATTGATTTTTTATACTCTAAATCATATGAAATTGCTAATATTACATCATTTTTTTTTATATTTTATTGATTTTTTTTTTTTACAGAGAGGAAGGGAGAGAAATAGAGAGTTAGAAACATCGATGAGAGAGAAACATCGATCAGCTGCCTCCTGCACATCTCCTACTGGGGATGTGCCCGCAACCCAGGTACATGCCCTTGACCGGAATCGAACCCGGGACCCTTCAGTCCGCAGGCCGACGCTCTATCCACTGAGCCAAACCGGTTTCGGCTACATCATTTTTTTTAACCTACAAAAATAACAATTTCATGAGGTTACATCTAACAGTATTATCTAATATCTAATGGGCTAAGTTCCCTCTCTTTACTCTTTTTTTAAGTTGATTTGTAAGTTTGTATATATTTATTCCACCATAAAGTTTCATATTATTTAACAATTTTTAAAAAATTCAACTTGTATTATGATTGTATGTTATTGAATTTTAAATCAATGTAGGGAAAAATCAATAATTTTATAATGTCAAGACAGCTTATAGAAAAGCACAGAATGTCTTAATTTGTATAAATATTTTTAATATTCTTTACTAAGGCTTTAAATTTTTCTACAGAAAAATCATGTACATCCTTGATTTAATTAATTTGTAAATCTTTTATAATATTTTTATTTTGAAAAATAGTTTATATTTTATTTTGAGTCAGTGTTTACTGGAATGGAGAAATAATATTGATTTTTCTAGATTGATCTCTATCCAGGTACCTTGATGAATTCTTATTACTTCTAATAATTTTCTATTAGAAGTTTGTTGATGCTATTTGTTTTTTCTAGACAGATAGTAATATTATCTATAAATACTGACAGTTTTATCTATTTCTTTACTATATTTGAAACTGTTTCCTTTACTTTCCTTATAATATTAACCAATACTATGCTTATATACTGGTGGTAACAGGGAATCCTTATTTGTTCTTAGTTTTAAGGGGAATTTTAGTTTCTCCATGTTTGCAACCTTTAACATTTGGAATTCTTTCTGTACATTTTACCCCTTCAGAATGCCCTCTGACATTTAACAAGCTGCCTGGCCCAGACCCTTCGCCCTTGTGCTCTCAAAATCACCTGCAGGTAATGTCTCAGCCAGAAGTAGTTGGAGTACACTTGCTTTTTACATTATGTACCTTCCCAGTCCTCCTGCTAGTCAAAGCTGCATCTCCTTTTCTGTGTCTGTATAAAATAATCCAAATTACACTTTCTCTAACCTTTGACATCTCATGGAAGATTGAAAGAGAAATGTGACTTGGTGAAGGTCCCTTTATTTCCCAAAAGAGAGCATTCCTTGTTTCCCCCTAACTTGTCAAAAGAAGCATCTTACCTTTCTCGGGAGTTGTGTTTTGAGTTTCTGGTACCAAATTCTAATATAGATGCAATGCTTGTGAGATGATCAGTGACTTCCTCCTTTAGCAGCCTTAACAGCTTCTTATAAAACCAAATATACTCTTACCGAACAATTTGCAATCACACACTTGGTATGTTTCACCCCAAAAGAATTGAAAACATATGCTTACACAAAAACTTACAGATTTTTATAGCAGCTTTATTTATTATTGCCCAAACTTGTAAGCAACCAAGAAGTCTTTCAGTGGGTGAATAAACTGTGGTAAATGCAGGCAATGGAATGCCGGGGTCCAACCCCAGCGGGTCCAGGGGTCCCCAAAGATGTGGACGGAGGCAGCGTTCAGTTGATCATCATAGCCGGGTTCTCTTGTCAGGGTCTCCTGCCAAGTTCTGGTCTGGATCTCCAGCGAAGTTCTGGCTAGGATCTCCAGCCAGGTTCTGTGTCCATGTTCTCTTGCTAGGTTCTCCAGCCAGGTTCTCCAGATTCTCCAGCCAGGTTCTGTAGCCATGTTCCCTCGCTAGGTTCTCCAGCCAGGTTCTGTCCAGGTTCTCCAGCCAAGTTCAGTCACCAGGTTCTAGTCAGGTTCTCTTGCCAATTTCTGTAGTCAGGTTCAGTCCAGGATCTTTTGCCATGTTCTCTCCAGCGAAGTTCTTCTGTCTGTAGGTTCTGTGTAGGTGCTGTCTTCTTTCTGTCTCCTAAGTTCTGTGTCTTGCTGTCTTATTACATCTGTATTTATACCAGTTGATTCAATCCTATCAATCTCTATTACAAAGGTTAGGGCGTTTCTTATCTCCATTCCAGGGAGTAAAGATTATGTAGCTTAAGCATGATTGTTCATAGTTAAAGTGATTAATTACCCGCCTGGCACTTAGTTGAGGGGTTTTATTCCCTCCCTAACTTCAGGGAAAAATTCCTACCTGGGGAAACAACCTTTCTAGGAGAGGCATCCCCTCCCTGACTTCAGGGAAAAATTCCTACCTGGGGAAACAACCTTTCTCGGAGAGGTGACCTTGGTTAAAACACACAGCGCTAAGGGGAGCAAACATATTAAGAACAGTATGCTATATATGCCAGGTCCCTTGAAACAGCAAGGATGGACCGGCTCCTGGCAATGGAATATTACTCAGCAATAAAAGGAAAGGAACTAGTATGCCATGAAAAGATATGGAGAACACATAAATACACATTACCAAGTGAAAGAAGCACGTCTGAAAAGGCCATACACTGTGTGATTCCAGCTCTATGGCATTCCCGAAAAGGCACAACTCCGAAGACAGTAAAGAAGACTCGCAGTCGTCAGATAGAGAAGGGACGTGCATGCAGAGCAGAGGATTTTCAGGGCAGTGAAACTATTCTTATGATACTATGATGGTAGATACATGTCATTATACATTTGATAAAATCCATAGAATATACAACAAGCGTGAGCCCTGATGTCATATGTACTTTGGGTAATAATGATGAGTCAGTTAGGTTCATTCATAATAACAAATGTACCACTGTGGGGGGGGGGGGTGTTGTTAATGGGACATATGGAAAATCTCTGTACTTTCTACACAATTTTGTTATGGATCTAAAATTTCTCTAAAATAATCTATGTCGTTAAGCTAAATAAAAAGTAAAAGGTAAATGAAAAGCCTTTAAAAATGTTTTTAAAGTGATGGAAAAGTATAGTGTAAGTAAGTTCTTAACAAAGGGCCTCCTTTTTTTTTTTTTTTTTTTTTTTTGAATCACATAATCCAAGTCTGTTGGCTAGCTCAGGCTTCATGGTGTTCAATGCCCCTACTTTAGTTGGCCCTCAACCTCCTGGAGAACATTTATGCGGACACTTGTGATTGCCCTTCCTCTATCCAGTAGCCTGGCAGCATGCTCTTTCTAAGGAATAGGTCAGATTTTTAAACAAAGTTCCATGCTAGGACATCTTGCAGAGGAGACATCAGTATGAACTCGTATTTAGCTTAATATAGGTACAGATTGCTACCTGAAGAAATATGTCTATATGTGTATGTACAAGGGCTGATGTGCACACATATATTTCTTTGCTCTGTCAGCTGAGAGGACTTGAAACAATGACAACCCAGCAGCAAGAAGCATGCCTAAGTGCCCAGATCTTTGTTTCTAATACCATTCTCCTATAAAAGAAACCAAGGCTCCTTAGAAAAAATAGCTGATTTTAGGATTAAAGCAGGAATTATACAAGATGAATTTGAAACATCTTATAGTTCCAGAAAGTAAGGAACTTTTTGGTGATAGTCAGAGGTGGATGGCAGGGGCTGGGTGGAGGTGGGGAAAGGGGTGGGGAATGGGGGATATCAGTAGTAGCATCAACAATAAAAAAAATTTAAACCACAATAATTTGGGAGAGGGTGTCAAAGAGACATGTGAGTCCATCGAAAGGCTCCCAATGGCCAAAGCTGGAAAAATTTGAGCAACAACAGAAATAAAGTGATATTGGGTTATAACCCAAATATAAAACAAATATCAATGTGTCCATACTGGTATAATTAAATGATTGAATAAATAAATGAGTGAAGGAGTATAGACACATCTCCCATGCAGAATAATTCTTAGTAATTTAAGCAGATACTCTGGCCTCAAGGGGGCAGAGCAGAACTCCCCGCTCTTTAAGCCTGGGCTGCACATAGTCACTTCCTTTCTAAGAGTGCAGTATGGACAGCAGACTCAGCCGCGCCACCATGGAGAAAGCTGGCAGACACCACCGCAGCCAGGTGGTGAAGGTCAACATCAACAGTGATGTCACCTTGATCGGTGTACCCTTGGTAAATTGTCATGACAAAGGTGCCCATCGATAGACAATTTGATAAAGAAGATGTGGTATATAATGGAATATTACACAGCAAGGATGAAATCTTGACATTTGTGACAACATGGATGATTTGGTGGATATTATGCTAAGTGAAATAAGTCAGGAAGAGAAAGCAATGCCATGTGGTTTCACTTCTATGTGGAATCTAAAAGCAAAACAAAGCAAAACAAACAGATTCATAGAAATAGAGGACAAAGGGTTAGTTACCAGAAGGGAGGGGTAGGAGGATGGGTAAAAATAAAAAGGGGAATGTAGTCAGTAATATGATAAGTTTACTCAGTGGCAGATGATTATAGTGGAACCTTGATTCTCTATCTTAATTAGTTCTGGAAGGCTGTTTAAAAATGGAATCATTTTTTTTCCCATTAGAAATAATGTAAATTAAAGTAATCCATTCCAGAGTCCCAAATGATTCCCTGCTTTACCTCTACAGTACATGTCTAATGTACTGTTCTATCTATAAATAAATACTTCTTAAATTTATCAAACCACCCCCTACTAGCCTTAAATGAATTTTTAACATATCACTGAAATGCTATCACTGGCTAACTGCTTTTTGTTTATCCAATCAACAACAGTTTTTCTACTTATTCAATTGCTTGCGATTGTTTTGTGAGTACCTTCACACCCTTAGCAACATTAGCATTCTTGATGGTCTCTTTATGTTTTAAAATAGTGCTAATCATTGATTTTGCCAGCAACAAAAGCATTCTCTCCTGCTGAGGTATCAACATGAAAGGATTTTCAGGTCTAAAACTGAAGTTTTGGTTGACAACCTAGAAATTTTTTCTGTGAATTGTTCAAGATGGGAGGTGTTCAAGAAACAAGGTTTGACTATACTAGAATTAATGGGGTGATCACATTGTAAGGTACAAAAATGTTGAATCAGTGTATTGTACACCTCAAACTAACATAGCCAATATAAGATTGTATACCATCTATATGCTGAAATAAAAAAGGCAATGGCATTTTACTACTGTGGTCTTCCTCCCCAAAACCTGTAAACCCCGTCTAATCATGAGATAAACACCAGGGGAACCTCAGTTTAGGGACATTATTCAAAATACCTGGCAAGTAAGCAGTCTTTGAAATTGTCAAAGTCATCAAAAACAAGAAAAGTCTGAGAAACAGTTACAGCCAAGAGAAGTCTAAGAAAAAGAATAGTAAGTGTCATTTGGCATCATAGCTGGGATCCTAGAACAGAAAAAGGACATGAGGTGAAAATTTGAACATAGTATGAACTTTAGTTTATAATAATGTATCAACATTGGTTCATGAATCATGACAAATGTATCATATCATTAAATGTTAGCGATAGGGGAGAACTGGATGTCTGAGGATATGGGAAATGTCTGTACTACCTTTGCAAGTTTCCTGTAAATCTAAAACTATTGTGAAATAAAGTACTTTATTTAAAATGCTCCAGAGGCTTCACAGAGTCCCAGGTGCAGCACAGGGTCCTGGGGAGGGCTGGGGGGTAGGGGGGCGCTGGGAAGAGGATCTCCACTAGGCATTTCTGGGCAGTTTAAGTGGATGCACATGAAAGGGGTTGAGAATGAATGTTGCCTTTGCTTATAATGCGCACCTCCAGATGGAGTGTGGGTACACCGGTGTGCTTGGGCTCTCTGTACTAGCTGTAAGATAACGTCTATGCAATAAATAAATAAATAAATAAAAATTAAAAGCTGAGTAATTGCATTAAAGACAAGATACACACCCTGTCCAACAAAGCAAATAAGAGTGTGTGATGCGTGTGTGTGTGATGCGTGTGTGTGTGTGTGATGCGTGCGTGTGTGTGTGTGTGTGTGTGTGTGTGATGCGTGTGTGTGAAATGCATTAGAGATGACTAGGAGCAGCCCCCTCTGACTTCTGCTCTCCCAGAGGCAGTGTTCTAAAGATGAGCCCGGAACTCCTGCACTGAGGTCTCAGAGCTTTCCTCGTAACTGGCTCAGAGGGCTCCTCACCCAAGCAGGCTTGCCATCTGATGGATGACCACACTACCCTTTTTTTCCTTTAACGGAGAGTGAATTTCTGTCTCCCACTGCCAACTCCAACCACCTGACACATACTCTGCTTTGTTCTCATCTTCAAGGCTTCTTGGCATCTATAATAATAAAAGCATAATATGCTAATTAGACTGGGCAGCCAAACAACCTTCCAGATGTCATTCTGGACATCCTTCTGGATGAAGCCACAGTGGTGGGGGCCAAGGAAGAGGCGGTTAGGGGTGATCAGGCAGACAGGTGAGCAGTTAGGGGCAATTGGGCAGGCAGACAGAGGCGGTTAGGGGCAATCAGGAAGGCAGATGAGCGGTTAAGGGCGATCAGGCAGTCAGGCAAAGTGGTTAGGGGCAATCAGGCAGGCAGGCAGAGGGGTTGGGGGTGATCAGGCAGGCAGGCAAGTGGTTAAGGGCAATGAGGCAGGCAGGGAGAGTGTTAGGAGCTATCAGGCAGGCAGGCAGGCCAGTGGTTGGGAGCCAGCAGACCCAGATTGTGAGACGGATGTCTGACTGCCGGTTTAGGCCTGATCCCTGTGGCCTAAACCAGTAGTCAGATATCCCCTGAGCTGTTGCAGATTGCGAGAACATGCAGGCCAGGCTGAAGGGCTTGACTCCCCTCCCCCATGCACAAATTTCATGAACCGGGCCTCTAGTCTATAATAATAAAAGCATAATATGCTAATTAGACCAGACATCCTTCTGAACGGAGCCGGGGCTGAGGGAAGCCTGGCTCCTGGGTGCCAGAGGGAAGCCGGTGCTGGTAGCCAGGGGAAGGAAGGCCTACTCTTGCATGAATTTCATGCATCAGGCCTCTAGTTACTTCAGAATAAATTAAAATCTCATCAGATCGGGTCCTTGAATAATTCCAGAGGGAAGAGTTTCTTTGTAAATTCTGTTTGCTTATGGATTCCGTACACTGTTTACAAGTTCTACAGGGCGGAAACCTCCAGACCTATTGAAATCTCTTTCCCAATTTATCCAGCTCCATCAAAGACATCACCAACATGAAGCAAACATCCAAAAGGATTCTTTTCTTTAGAGTGCACGTGAAAGTCCAGCGCTTTTAATGAGCATGTTGCTTATCACCAGGATGAAGAGCTTCTGGCCATTACTCTTGTCCTGTTGCCTCCTGAAGCTGAGGCAGCTGGGCTCTGCGTCTGACAAGTGGTCACGTTTCCCAGTAGGTAAAGATTTAGAACAAATTGGAAAACAACATTTTAGAGCCAGGCCACTCACATTCAGTTTGGTGCTCCCAAGGGTCACAGCTCAGCTCTCTCTGCACGCAGGCTGTCAGAGTTGTCCCTCCCACCTCCTGAAAGCTCCTGAAAGTTGGAAAATTATAGGTCTGATTATCCTGTGAGCAGGTGTTTTTTTTTTTTTTTCTTTTGCAAAAAGAGTAAGGTGACAAATTGCTAAATATTAGGCCTGGCTCATTTCATATTCCCTGGGCTTTTGCAATTCTAACTTGGGAAGCAAAGCTTGTGCTGTAGCTGCTCAGAGCTACAAGGACCTTTTGTTGGGGGGAAGTCCCAGAACATCTCGCCCTCATATACCCCACCCTTCCAGCAGGAAAGATGGTCTTGTGCCCTAAAATAGAGTTCTATGAAGAAAAAAATCGGCCACAACACATGATCCCCATGGCTCTCCACTGTGTTCATTAATGCCCCTGTCTCCCAGGGTGGGGATGCTCATTAGAGACTGTCTTAGTAATCTCGGGCTGCTATAACAAAAACCCCTTCGACTGGGTGGCTGGCAACGAAACAACAGAAATTAATTTCTCACTGTCCCAGTCTGGGAAGTCCAAGACCAAGGTGCCAGCATGGTTGGGCTCTGGTGAAGGCCCACTTCCTGGTTCACAATGGCCATTTTCTCACTATGCCCACACATGGTGAAGGCGCTAGGGAGTTCTCTGCAGTCTCATTTATAGGGGATCCACTCTCATGACCGAATCACCCCTTAGAGCCCCACGTCCAAACACCATGATATTGGGAGTTGGAATTTCAACATATAAATTTGTGGGGGACACAAACATTCAGGCTATAGCAGGAACTTCCCCTACACTGCTCAGCCCTGCGCTGCAGGCATTTCCCTGCTGAAGTGGAGGCGCCATCAGCTGGTGGGGAGCCCTGGGATGTTGGCAGCATAGTTCTCTGCTAAGTCGCTGGTGCTGGGTTTCAGGTGCCTCTGGTCCAGGAACTTGGGGCTCTTTCTGTTAGATTCCCATTCATTTCCTGACTTGGAATTGTGTGCAGAAAGTATACCATGGTCATGAGCTGGTTCTGCAGATCCTTCTGAAGCAGCTGCAGGAGTGTCTAGTCCATGAACCTCATATTTTGGAGGATACTCTTTTAACTCAAGTTGTCTCCTCCCTTTCACCACTGTCCTAGCATCATGCTGTATTGATCGGCTTCTGGTGTGCCTTCTGTCCACCACCCAGGATCAGTGCTCATTCTGATGGGGCCTAAACCTGCCCTGGTTTCCTGTGGCTGCCATGACTGACTGACCTGGTTTGACCAAGATTGTTCCAGTTTTAAGACTGAAAACGCTGCATCCCAGGCCCCTTCAGTCCTGGGCAAACCAAGATAGTTGATCACTCCATCTGTGGCTCACTGGCCTACACTCAGGAGGGTGGCCCAAAGCTGTGACCTGGCCTTGGTAGCTGGCTCCCTTTCCTAAAACTGATTTGCTAAGAGTCTGATCATGTATGTTCCCTGGCATTCAGGAGTTGCCAAAATACCTGCTTTGTTTACTGGCTGAGTCTCTTTTGGTTGTGGGAGGAGGCTAACAAATTAACTGGGACCCTGATAATATTCACACAGAGCTCCCATGTCTGGAGTCCCTTTATCAATAAGGCTGCCTTTTCTGGATGTTTCTTCATGTGCTGAACCAATGGGCTGCACTTAGCTCTGTTAGATGTAAGGCAAGCATGTCAAACTCGAGGCCCTCTGGCCGCATGCGGCCCACAACAAATATTTTTGCAGCCCAGCCAATATAACGGTATGTAAGAACCGTTTTAATTAAGATTTCATAACTTAATTTTTACAATATCATATTATGCATAATTATTAATAACAAACTACAACATTTGCTAATGACTAATTACTATATTGTGTTGCATTCATTTCCCCTTACGTGCCCTTTGCGCAGGTGCACCATTTCTCTCCACTAATACTAGCAGCGGATATTTTAGCAGCCAATTGCCACGTCATTAGTCTTGGACTGACTTGTTTGGTGTGCACAACAGGAAATATTTCGCTTTCGGAGAACAAGACAAATAGGTTTATTTGCGTTACACTTATTGATTTGTGCAGTTATTCAGTGTCTGGTAAGTTAATGTTCAAGAAAAAATATTAGTTTTTATTAAAATGTTCTATTATTTTATGATAACGATGACTCATTTATTTCAGCCCTTTGTATTCAGCATGTTTGTATTGAAATAAATCTACGTTTCTATGAAAATTGAAGCTTTTGTTTTTTTGCAGCCCACATAAACTTAAACCTTGTTTATTTGGCCTGTGTAGCCTTTGAGTTTGACATGCTTGATCTATGGCCTCCGAAGAAGCTGTTTAGAACACCTGGATCCACTCACCCGGTGATGGGGCCAAGAGGTTCCCAAACTGCAGCTAAGCCTATGCAGTCTTGTTTACTGGCTCTGGGAAACAAAACCCTATCAGCCAGTGCTCACTGAACAGCAGCCAGCTGGCTACCACTGCTCTACTACAGTCTCTGAGCCCAATGAGCAGTAGGATTTCTGAGAAGAGAAGGTATCTAGGTCTGAGAGACGCTGGAAGGCTTCTGGAGAGCAATGGGCTGAGCTGTGTTTTGAAGAGAGAGGAGGAATAAAAAAGGATCCCTGGGGTCAGGTTTTTAAAGCATAGAGCCACACCATCAGTCCCTGACACAAGAACACCCACACACTTGGCTTACTTCTCTATTCACAACCATTCCAGATTGGGAGACAGAAGAGTACTGCAAATGATCTTTGACCCCAACCCTTCTCCCAGTGAGTATATCTGTCCCTAAACCACCCAACTATTTAGTTGCCTATAATATTTAAACCTGCCAAGGAAAGGAAAAATAGCAGGGACTTAAGTAATCCCTTTAAACCATAAAATGTCTTTTCAGTCAGTATATTTTTTTCTTTTATTTTTCTGCATTGCTAGCCATTTTTACCTCATTGTTATTATCATACCTGCAGTTTTTCTTTTTTTAAACTGTAAGAGAAATCAAGCTAGACAGATTTTCCCCAGTGTTTGAATCACATCCTGGGAGTAAGTTAGGAAAATGTCTGTTCTTATGTCTGTATGGCTTGAGTATGAGTGTGCAGGGGTGAGGGGATATTGGTTATTGGTGGACAAATGAGAAAGTGGTGAAGTAGTTTGGGAATAATGAGTGAAATGGTCAGAAGTGTGACTGTACACTAATTTGTTCCTAGTAAATAAGATGGGCTCTGTCCAAGGCATGGATTAAATTTTCTATGAGCCCTGCTCCTTTCTGCATCTATTTCCTCCTCTTTCTCCCATCCTATCTCAGGTTACTTTATTTTCCCCGCCTGCTTCTCTAATGAAAGCCTGTGCTCAAGACATTCATTCACACCAAGGTGTAAATGGTAGATGGCCATCAAAGGAGGACCACTTGTGAATTCTTTTCTACTTTAATTAGATTACACGCAGACTATAAACATGGTAGCTAAATTGTGGAATGTCAATAACAGGCTGATAGGTTGGAAAGGATTTTTAAGCCTTTGGGGATCCTGCAGAATACAAACTATGGCAAATCTGACTCCACCTAAAGATAAGGCCAACTTTGACAGAAATTTAGTCAAAGGTGAAAACAAAGATGAAGACTTATGCTTGACTACAATAGCTCAGGAAAGTAGGAAACCCGAGTTGCGGAATTAGAGTACTAGTCCCTCCCTTTTCTGTTTGCTGCTCAACTGCACTTCTTTCAAATTCTGAATCACTTCCTAAAAGTTTAATGGATTTGAAGTCAGCCAACATATTATCTATTATCTCTTAACATGTTACCTATTATCTCTTTCCTATAAGGCAATCTGCTAATGTTCCTTGAAGGCCTATATACCAAAAGCATTTTGCTGTTTCCTCTGTAGAATACAAAATGAATACATGAATATCTTCCTTACAGGATTCTTGTAATAATTAGAGGTAATCTATGTAAAAGTGTTTCAGTATAAAATAAGCACTCAATAGGTGGTTCCTACTGTTGCTTCATTATTATTCCAACTTGTATGCTTTCTGCCTGCTTGACTTTGAACAACTTGATGAACTTCTCTGAGCCTCAGTTCCTCCTGAGATAATATGTGTAGCTCCTACTTTATGAGCCTGTTAAGAATCTTTGATAAGATAACGTTTGTAAAGTTGCTCTGCAAACTATGAAACACTGAGCAAACATAAGAAATTATTCATCTGTCAGAGGGAGGAAAGCTCAGTCCCAAATGAGTGGAGGGAATCCAGTGCTCTTGTTAAGTCTCCTACCACCTGGAGCAGGCTCAGCAGGAGGTCTGGGACACCTTCACTGTACTGACCACAGCTGGAGGTATCAGTCTAGGTCTTTGTTTGATTGAGTACATAGGATGCTAGAAGGTAAGGTTGCAATTGGTCTGAATTCCAACCTCCTCATTGCATCATTCATTTGTTCATTCATTCAACTTTTTTAGGAGAGAGAGAGCCTATTTTCTTGACCTTCCAACTCTTCTGAGGATTAAACTAAGAGAATCTCCTCTTCAATTCCTATTGCAGAGCAAAGTGGAATGATGCATATATCTAAGAGACAATTGGGTAACAGTGAGCTCCTGAAGTGATCCAGTGGATGAAAGAGGGGATTCAATGGAAAGTAATGTCAGAGGATGATCTGATCATAATTCCTAACTGGGCAGGTTGTGGTGGATAGTCACACACCAGGCCTATGGCTTCTTTAGTGAAAGGTTTTAAGCCAGCCATATCCATTGTTCTTGTGCCTCTAACACTCCTTTGACATACCGGAAGTAATACCCTCCGAAGGGGGTATTAACCCTCAAGAGAGCACATCATTTTGTTAACTATCCTATAACACAATCCCTGCCTTGCTTTCTCCAATCTTCCTTCATTTCAAATGTATAAAAGAAGCTGCAACACTACTGTTCTCCAGAGCATTTGCGATCTTGCGTATGTCATCAGTTTGGCTCAGATAAACTTTCATAGAAGTTCTCTATGGTTTGGATGTTTCTTATGTCAACAACCCAGACTTTTGATCTCAGACTATGTTTGCTGCATTTGAGGAACTGTGGGCTGCGCTGCTGGCGATGTCTCAGAAAACCCCAGTAAGGGTGTTTGGAAGGCCCAATGGCTTGTGGAGTTCCAGAACCTGCCATAGTGGTTATGGAACACTGTGTAGAAAGTGCTGTGTAAGAAGCCTTTGGTTCACTGATACACATAGATTTTTATAATCTATCTAAGGGAATTGAACTCCCTCATTAAAACAAAATGCAGATGCTCCAAAGTTTTAGTCCTCATAGGAGACCGCCTAGGTAAGGCAAGGTATTTGGACCAAGTACATCTACCTCTATTCTTCTTACATTTTATCTGTCCCGGGGGTTTGTTCTCTTTAATTGCTATGGCCACTGTTGCATTGGCTTCCTTTCTAAAACTCTGTACCAGGAATAAACAAATATTACTTTTCTGAGTTCTTCAATTTTGAGGGATAATTTTCTAAGAGACTTTACTTAATGCTATAGAATCAAGAGGGAGTAGACAAGGAAAATGTAAAAGATAGATTATGGGTTTCTGATGGGTAAAGCCATCATCAGTTCCTACCCATTCTCCAATGTGAGCAGAGAGGTACATATTCTTAATCCCAAGGATGGAGCAACATTTTGCCTGAGCTCTGAGCTTCCCAACTCCTCACACACTGTGTCCCTATAGATCATGTCCTAGATTTTGAGACCAAACCAAAGTCAATAGAGAAGACTTTGAAATGCTTCAGTAGGCCTTCTATATAGCCCTTACTTCTGGTCTGAGGTATGAACCCTTTCCCAAGTGATTGGCAGGCCTTTGCTGCTATTTATGATGCGTGAACAACCTTATACTTCTCACCCTTCTACACACCATAGCCTTATCTCCATCGCAACCCCTTGTATTAGAAAGAATGAGCTAATTCAGTGATAGCCCATCTGTACAATGACCAGTTTGGTGTCCACCAGAATGCATCACTAGGATCTGCAGCAGGAGCATAAGTGATGGACATCCCAGCCACTGCCCTTTGGATCCACCATTGTGCTTAGTGAGGCCACACTCTGGTGGGTTGCTCTCAGCTACTCTGAGTGTGCCAATGGTCCTGAGGCAGGCCCATTTTGGGAGACACTGGACTGCTATAGGTGACTTGACTAGAGGCTGAACCTGACCTGAAATTTTGCTGCAGTTCAAAGTTCTTCTTGCCCAATTGTCCTCCCTTCCCTCTCTCCTTCCACATTTGCAAGACCTGCAATGTGGTCTGAAGATGCTGCCTGGATGTCTCTCCCAGTACATTTCTTAGAAATCTAATCCCATTTTAGCATCTGTTTCTCAACAGACACAAATTAACATAACTAGTAACCAAGGAGATGTTTGGTTACACTTTTGAGATATGTTTACTAGCATAATCTGTGTGAATTTGGAGGTTCATGTTTTTCAGTCCTCCAGACATCTGCTAGCCTCTGGCTGTCCTGATAGCTCAGAGCCCTGGGTTAGCTGGTGGAGTCAGAGCAGAGTGAAATTTGGTTTCTTTTCACTGGGTTTTCCCCCTCTGCTTTCTAGGGCAACTATAACCACAGGAGGGGACCTTAAAATATAGCTGCTTTCAGACTGGGAGCATGAAGTCTTTAGGAATTTGGCCAAGGCAACTCACCTATGTCTGTTTAGGTTATAATAGCCAGCCACTTTGTTACTGTTTGGCATCCTAACTGGTTCTGGGCTTCTGACAGTAGCAAAAACAAACAAAAACAAACAAAATTCCACCTTGTTTGGGAAACCTTGAAATATGTAAGTCTATGGTCATTGACGCAGTAAAGAATATGCTGCTTATTTAAAAAGAAAAAGAAAATTCCATCTGTGTCCATGCTGTGCTGGATACTCAATACACAGGTGAAGCATGAGCTTGGGGAACCATTAATGCAGTGGTACCAGTTAATTGTGAAGAGTTCCATTTGCACTTAAAATGATTTTTAAAAGCCTTTAAGCTTGGTGCATGTGTATTTTTAATTTATAATTTAGCATGGTTTTTATTTTGTAACTAGAGGCCTGGTGCATGAATTCATGCATGGGTGGGGTCCAGCCGGCCCACCCCGATAGGGGCTGATCGGGCTGGGCCAGCCGGGTGGAGGGGCCATGGGTGGTTGGCTGGCTGACCTTGCCCCCTGATCGAACTCCCGGTTGATCTCCTGGTCAAGGGAACAATTTTCATATTAGCCTTTTATTATATAGGATTAGTTATAGAAAGGAACCTTGTGATATTTTCCACATGCAGGGTCTCTAAAGGTCTCCATCGGGCCCCAGGTGTCGGCCCTGGACTGCCAGTCTCCTACACGCACTCACAGAAGGGCACCAATCCAATCGGCGGTGTGTTGGTCAATGTTTAATGACTGTGTCTCTGAGTGAAGAGCCCTGAGTTGCAGTGTTTGCAGTTTTCTGTGGCATACATATTCCCACCATGAGAGGTTTCAAGTTGTCCACATGATGCCACTGAATGCATTGAGAGGAGATGCACGTGATTGGCTCCCATGAGCAAGTGGGAGCAGGGTCTGGCACCCCCTGCTTCTCATTCCCCCTACTTTCCTTGCCTTCTAATGACAAGGACATCTTGGACAGAGGACCATTTTTGCAAAATTTACCCCAAAAAGCTCTTGTCAAATTAAGTCACTGCCTGTGTTTAAACCAAAGCTCAGATTTCTTTGAAATTTCTATAAATAATATGCTCTACCTTCTGGTCTAAGACTTCTATGGCCTTCACAAGAACATTATCACAATAAAAAGGACTATGAAGACAGGCGTGATGCTCAACTCCTCATCAAAATTCTAATCTTGCTGTTCTGCCACGAGAAAGATGTTTCATTGTCAGCACGTGGCAACTCTGAAGCACGTTGGCCAACCAAGTTCAGAGATTAGCTCAGTGGTTCAATCACCATCCCAAGAATAAGATTCTTTTCAGAGCCATGAATGACTTTAAGGATCCAATAAATGCTATCATTCTTGCTACAGAAAAATGTACAAGCATTTAAAAGTATGCCTACAATTCCATGGAGGTCATTACCCAAAATGAAGGACACCTACTTAAAAGTGACCCTACAGAAACTCTTTTCTCTCTACCTGAAAGTTCCCAAATCTAAGCCCATGGAACCCCAGGGTTTTATATAAAAAATGCTGTTACCCTGTACATGGAGACATTCTTTACAAGATTTATTCAGACCAAGCATGTTGGAGTTCAAAAAGAGGTTCTGTACAAGTTCTAATATTAGACTCTGCAGAGGGACTTCTGAGCTCAGAGGAGCTGGTTTCCTCAGGATTCTGTGGAACTGCCAGGTAATTAACAGGAACTGGGGTAAGTATTTTGGAGCGGCTTCTTCCATAGGTTAGTGCTGATTAATGAGCTGACATACATAGACATGACAGGGGCAGGAAAAGGTAGGGAGAGAAAATGTGAGGGGCCGGATAACGAGGTCCTTGGGTGAGAAAAGCTCAAAATACTAAGTAATCTTGTTAAAAATGCATGCTAGTGAGCAAGAAACCTTTACGTGGCCTCATTTTTTTGCTTCCTCCTAAAAGACTTCCTAATCCAGTGGGTCTCTGATGAGTCTAGTAGGTCACTTCCCTGTTCTCTACCGAGTGCTCCTTCCATTTCTTTTAAGTTCTGCTGAAATCATCACCGCCCTTGGGTTGTGTGGTGGTGCCTCAGACATAGTTTTATAGAAAAAAAATTCCCCATCTATAAATTAGGCCTGAAGAAAGAAAAGTAGCTTTAGAAGCTGCTTCAATTCCCCAGTTTTCTTTAGTTTTGGGGTCAAATTCCAGAACTGTATGCATGTTTTCATTGGTCATTGCTGGCATATAGTTTTACTAAGTTATTTTATTTTTTACTATTCATTCATTTATTTGTTTGTTTGTTTATTTCTGGTTCCTCAATTTGTGGAACCAGATATCCAAAGTGCCTAACATGAAGGAAAGCCCAGTCCACTCGTATCCTAGTCAGGATACAGTGTCTTTTGAATGGTAGGCCCAGAGCTTGGTGCTGAGCAGAAACAGATTCGGTTCCTGCCATTAGGAGTGGAGGTGTCTGTTAATGGAGGAATCACAAAAATGAATATAAATTACACCTGAAGTCAGTGCGAAGGAGAGGTGTGTGGTTCCCTGAGGACTTAAAATGCAGGACCTGAACTCCTGACAGAGGACAAAAGATGCATCTCAGAGAAACTAACATTGTGGTTGAGCTCTGAAGGCAGGAGGTAACACAGGGGGCAGCTAAGCTGAGAGGAGAATTTGTGCTCAAGGAAACAGCATGTGCAAAGTCCTTGGTGGTGGTGGTGGTGGTGGTAGTGGTGGTGGTGGGCAGCACAACATGTTCAGGGTCAGGAAAAAGGCTAAAGATAGGAATGACAAAGTAAGAGACATGATAAACATAAAATTCGGGATTGTGGATATGGTTGGTACGCCAGGAATGATGGAGGGAGATGCAGTCTAGGTGGGGAACGCAGAGGGCTTCAACTATCTGATAATACTGTTTTTTGTTTAAAGTTGGCAAATGAATACATGGAGTTCATTACAACATTCTTTATATTTTTCATATACCAAAATGTTTAGTACTAATTGTTGGTTGTTTTTAAAAAATATATATATATTTTATTGATTTTTTATAGCGAGGAAGGGAGAGGGATAGAAAGTTAGAAACATCGATCAGCTGCCTCCTGCACACTCCCTACTGGGGATGTGCCCGCAACCAAGGTACATGCCCTTGACCGGAATCGAACCTGGGACCCTTGGGTCTGCAGGCTGACGCTCTATCCACTGAGCCAAACTGGTAGGGCGGTTTTGTTTTTTTTAAAGGAAGACCAGTGAGCCTGAGTAAGAAGAGCAAAGGAGGAAGAGTTGCAGGAGATGAAGCTAGCAGGTTGGAAAAGAATGTAAGAGAATGTGTTGTCCAGCTTAACTAAATTAAATCAGTATGATGTCTATTTTCACAACATAGCTTATCAGAATCCTGAAATTCTAATTTTGTAATCACTTGCTTTAGAGTGACCTAAACTATTGCTTACGGAATGGTGTTCATCAAGGGTTTGTAACATGCAACCCTTCTGCCATGGGGGCATTAAGGCACTAACCTAGCCAAAAATGGATGTTCTTACTATTGGTATAAATATACTATAGGAAAATGAAAAAAAAAAAAAAAAGCAAACCAAAATTATTTAGTGCACTGTAAATTCAAGCAGCAGAAACACTGTGGATTGAAGAGTTTTATTTTTTGTAAAAAGCTTTTTGAGAGTATTTGGCATAGCGTTTGCCTTCTTCCTGTCACATACCTTACTCTGTGGAGCCAGCATCTTCCAGGCGCATTGTCAGATCCTTAGACTCCTTTCTAAGCTTGGATCAGCTTCCAGCATTTTATCCTTTGAACTTCCAATGTCATGAAAAATTTCCAAGGGTTCCTTTAATATGAATTCTGTTGTTGTTGCTCCTGTCCCTTCCTCTGGGACATGCTCCTTCTTTTTATCATAACCTCTTTCCTACTTCCGTGTGTCACTTCGCTCACCTGTTCCTGTGGCTGCATGTTCAGCCT
The DNA here is from genome assembly GCF_964212035.1 of Myotis nattereri. Taxonomy (NCBI): domain Eukaryota; kingdom Metazoa; phylum Chordata; class Mammalia; order Chiroptera; family Vespertilionidae; genus Myotis; species Myotis nattereri. The sequence continues at coordinate 126,257,232 of NC_138077.1, read as the reverse complement.
CTCCGGTGCGGGCAGAGGCCACGTTCCCACACTCAGCCATTTCTTCCATAGCACCATTTATTTTCTATTTGAATTTTACTTCCAAGTGTGATCACTCGTTGTTTCTTTGCTACACTTTCATCTTTGTTGGATAATTCTATCTTTTGATTATTCATTTTTGTAAAACATCACGTGGGTGGGAGACAAGTAGGCCACACAACTACATGCTCTGCTGTCTGTGTGTGAACTTCTAATGGATGCATGGTGACCAGTCACCCACAGACTCTAAAGGAAGTGACATGATTGGTCCCTGGTCCTGACGCATGTCTGTATTTATGTAGTGACCTGTGGTCTGAAGAGCAAGTAGCAGTTAGTATCTCATGCATTAACACACCTCGATGACTGAAATTTGAATCATATTCATGAGGGACTAGTTTAGTTTATTTAATCCGTGGTGACATGCATGTTGGAACTGTGCAAAGTGAGGACTGCTTGTGTTTACATGTGAGTCTTTTATTTTGTTTTGAAGAAAACAGAGCAGAACAGAGTAGGGCTCCGAGGCAACGAAACACAGGGCAGTTCAGATGGGAAGGAAGGAAACATTTGAAATCTAAAGGTTTCAGTAGTGAAGTGCTACACTTTGAACAGTACCAGATACCTGGCTGGAGAGTGTAGGAAGCAGGTGGAGAGACAGACACAAAAAGGCAGCAGCTGAAGGAAGATGATTCCAGGGGAAAATCAGAGGCTGACCAAGACTAACTATTCTTGCTTTAAAGTTCTCCTAAGTTGGACAAGTGACCTTCAAAGATTCCTTGGAGAACATCTGATTGATTATGTGTTTCCCTTTCTATCAGCTATACAGATGAGTATTTTCTCTTATTTTTCAAAAGAAGAAATTATTATAAAAAGATTAGTGTCGTTAAGCAAGCCTGTTTGAGTACCCACCATTAGCTATTTGTACATATATTCCTGTAACATTTACATGTGAAATGTTCCCATTGCAGTGGAAGGATAGCCGACACAGGCGATCCGATTATGCTGCCAAAAGCTTGGGATTTGCTGCAGCAGAGTGATGAAAACACCTAGAGGAGAATGAGTGAGCAAGCTCGCAAGATCTTAAAGAGAATTGAGAATACACATGCTAGTAAAACACTTTGCTTTGCTAATGAAATGAGCTCTAAAACAATCCTTGCCCAGCCAGAGTTGCTCATTGGTTGAGCATCCACCTATGAAACAGGAGGTCACGATTTGATTCCTGATCAGGGAACATGCCCAGGTTGTGGGTTCGATTCCCAGTGGGGGGTGTGCAGGAGGCATCCAATCAATGGTTCTCTCTGATCATTGATACTTCTATCTCTCACTACTTCTATCTTTCACTCTTCCTTCCTCTCTAAAATCAATAAAAATATATTTTAAAATATTTTAAACTAAATAATTATAAAAATACTATACATTCACAGTCATGAGATGCAGTTAAAGGCATGGTTAGTGAAAAACTTATATCCTTAATGAATATATATGGTTTTTAAAAGGCACAAAAGCAATGAATTGAGCATCATTCTAGGAAACTAGAATAATAACAGTAAAATATACCCAAACAAATTAAAAGAAAAAATATTTGATATATGTTTTGTGTAGATCCACCTTAGCAAATTAAGGTAGCTCCATTCTATTTTTAGTCTACTGTAGTATTTTATTCTGAATAAACATTAAAATTTACCGAACACCTTTTTGCATCTATTATCCTATACAATAAAAGCAAAATATGCAAATCTACCAAAGGGTGGAACGACCAGTCACTATGACGTGCACTGACCACCAGGGGCCAGCTCAGCCAGAAGCTGGGCTCATGGCTGTAGATTGCAGCTGCGGTGTGGGAGCCTCTCCAGCCTCTGCTACAGGCGGGGGGTAAGAGTGAGGGGTTCCAGACTGAGAGAGCTCCAGACTGAGAGAGGGATGTCTGACTGCCAGCTTAGGCCCAATCCCCCAACTAAAGCTGGCAGGCAGACATCCCCTGAGGGGTCCCAGACTGTGAGAGGGTATAGGCCAGGTTGAGGGACCCCCTCCCCAGTGTATAAATCTTGTGCACTAAGCCTCTAGTTTATATAAAGTTTTCCCTTGAATCTGTGAATGTGGTTAACCACAGCAACATCTAGATATACTTATGTTGAAACAACCTTGCATTTCTAAAAATAAATTCATGTTTTATTATCTTTTGTTTTTTATTGCTAGATTACATTTGTTGATACTTTGTTCACACTTTTGGCATTAAGCTTATAGATAAGATTAGCCCAGGAATTTTTCCTCTCATTTTTTTATCCTTATAGAATTTTGGTATTAAACTTTTGCTAGAACTATAAGATTAATTGGGGAATGTGCTCTTTTTCTTAACTAAAGAGTCTGGAAAATTATGTGGGTTTTTTTTAAAATATTTTGTAAAATCATTTAATGAAACCAAATGGCCTTGAATTATCTTTGTGGGGAAAGTTCAGGTTACTCATCCAAGTTTACTGATGGTTATAATACTACTTATCCCTTTTATTTCTTCTTGAATCAGTTTTGATGAGTAATCTTTTTGAGGAATTTGTTTATTTTATCTAAATTTTCAAATATATTGTCATTAAGTTGATAATGTTCTTCTTTGTTAAATATCTGCAGCATGCTTGTGATGTTTATTTATTTTTGATATTTATTCTCACTTAATCTTCCCAATAAACCTGTGAGGTAGGTACTATTATCTCTGCTCTGTGAATAAGTAATTGATGTTAAGGGATGGATCATAGACTTGAATCCCGGTAGCTAAGCTCCACTTTCCTGACTCTTTTTTTTTTTTTAAATATATTTTATTGATTTTTTACAGAGAAGAAGGGAGAGAGATAGAGAGTTAGAAACATCGATGAGAGAGAAACATCGATCAGCTGCCTCCTGCACATCTCCTACTGGGGATGTGCCTGCAACCCAGGTACATGCCCTTGACCGGAATCGAACCTGGGACCTTTCAGTCTGCAGGCCAACGCTCTATCCACTGAGCCAAACCAGTTTCAGCACTTTCCTGACTCTTAACTAACCATTATGTTCTACACTCTCCATTATAATAATGATGGCAAGGATACTTTCAAGACATGAGAAACTACAGTTTAGGTAACATGGGCTTTATGTAATTTTATATTTTTATTAATATACTGTAAGATGTTAGCTTAACTACTTGGAATATAGTTTCAAAGAGGTCAGTGTTCTAAAATCATCCCTGGATGGGAATTTTGTTTTAACTAATTTCTCTAGTCCACACTTATAGCACTGAGACACCTATACTGGATTAACATTTTAGGCTTCTGTTCTTAAGAGGACTAAATAGGACCCAGAACCACTTTTGAAACTGACAAGGCAAATGCATCTCCATTCCTACAATCCTGGGCCGCTATCATTGTTTGCGTGGGCCACGGCAAGAACTTCTAATTGGTCTCCCTTTGGTTTATTTTCCACCAAGAAGTCATTATTTTGCCTTTAGACATAAATTATATCATGCCATTAATTATAAACTTCTTTGGGAGTAATTTTTAAAAGTTTATTATAATGCTTCCCTTTCCTTTTATTACCAGGGAAACAACATTTGCCCTCATCTGTTCAAGACACTCAACCCTTGAGGGGATACCAGAACTTCTGCAATAACAGAAGGAACCACCGGAGCTGAGGAAAGGAGATAAGGAAGGGAAGGAAGCCAATCTGACTACATTGAGGAGCGACATTACCAGGTGGTCAACTGAGGCCTGACCCACTGGAGGGCTTCTGGGAAATCATTTATAATCTGCTTCAAAATTGTCCCACCTGAGAGCGAGATGGATTGGTTATTTATCCTCCAACTCTCAACTGACATTAGTTGAGGTCTCCTTTTGAGGAAATTAACTTCCTAGCACTTCAGGCTGGTTCTGTACATGACCAAACCTGCTTCTGTGATTAGAGAATGCCCTCAGAGAGAAGGTCAGAAAGCCCTCTGTGCATAGGGATCAGTGACTGCCGACAGGATGCCTCGAGTGAAGCATCTGCAGTTGCACTGCTGTGATTAACTTCGGTCACATCTTAGGTTCACTCTGTCTGGTAACTGATTCTTCAAGGTGGAAGCCAGTCATAATTCTTTTAAAACACAACAAAACAAACCAGTAGGTAGGTTAATGGGACAAGTCACATAATAAGGGGCATAATAGATACTTATCTCACTGCTTTAGATTTTTTTACTCTTGCTCAATATTTCTGCTAGCTTAGGTTGCTTGTGAAATGGGTAAGCCAGATATTTATCATTGAGAGGTCTTGGCCACTGGTCATGCCATGGCTGCTACAACTGCCCATTCATGATTATCATGGGCACAGAAGCACAAAAACCATCCCAGAGTTCTTTCTTTTTTAAAATGTTTTATTACTGTTTAAAGTATTACAAATAGTAGTACATATGTCTCCTTTTTTCCCCATTGACCTCCTCAAACTCTCCCACCTCCCAGCACATACCCTCACCCCCCTAGTGTCTGTGTCCATTGGTTATGCTTATATGCATGCATACAAGTCCTTTGGTTGCTCTTTTATCACCCCCGTCCCAACTTTCTCCTGCCTTCCTGCTGAAGTTTGAGAATCTGATCGATGCTTCTTTGTTTCTGTATCTATTTTTGTTCATCTGTTTATGTTCTTTATATTCCACAAATGAATATAAAGAACATCATAAATGAAGATCATGTGATATTTATCGTTCTCTGACTGGCTTATTTCGCTTAGCATAATGTTCTCCAGTTCCATCCATGCTGATGCAAATGGTAAGAATTCCTTCTTTTTTATAGCAGCATAGAATTCCATTGTGTAGATGTACCACAGTTTTCTAATCCACTCATCTGTTGATGGGCACTTAGGCTGTTTCCAAATCTTAGCTATTGTAAATTGAGCTACTATGAACATAGGGGTGTACATATACTTTCTGATTGGTGTTTCTGATTTCTTGGGATATATTCTTAGAAGTGGGATTACTGAGTCAAATGGAAGTTCCATTTTTAATTTTTTTGAGGAAACTCCATACTGTTTTCCACAGTGGCTGCACCAGACTGCATTCCCACCAGCAGTGCAGTGCAAGAGTGTTCCTTTTTCTCTGCATCCTCTCCAGAACTTGTTGTTTATTGGTTTGTTGATGATAGCCATTCTGACAGGTGTGATATGGTACCTCATTGTTGTTTTGATTTGCATCTCTTGGATGATTAATGACTTTGAGCATGTTTTCATATGTCTCTTGGCCTTCTGTATGTCCTCTTTTGAAAAGTGTTTATTTAGGTCCTTTGCTCATTTTTTTGATTGGATTGTTTATCCTCCTTTTGTTAAGTTGTATGAGTTCCCTATAAATGTTGGAGATTAAACCCTTATCGGAGATAACATTGGCAAATATGTTCTTCCATGCAGTGGGCTTTCTTGTTGTTTTGTTGATGGTTTCTTTTGCTGCGCAGAAGCTTTTTATTTTGATGTAGTCCCATTTGTTTATTTTCTCGATGTACTCCTTTCTGCCCCCTTTATCCAGCAATAGCCAGGATCCTGATGAGAATCCTGATTGGTTATGTGCACCAAAGCAGGAATTTCTTTGTTTGTTTGTATATTAGCATTAGGAGCTCCAAATGACCAATGACAACCATAGCTTTGTATTTAAAGTGTTTAATGGAATTTTTACTATGAATTCTGGTTTCCTTCCCTTCCCTGAAAATCAGTACTTCTAATCAAGATAAATCTAAAATTATAGTGTTAAGAAACACAAATATTCCCAAGTGGGTCACTGAGAATGATTATGAGAGAAGCCACTTTTTCTTAACTCTTGGTTCCTAGACTCATATATTCTGGCTATCATGGATAATATATTGTATAATAGCCACGTAATGGTTAAAAGGATATACTATATCCTAAATGACCATACTCCATTCCAAAACTATAAAGTGTCTCAGCTGTTGCCGAGCTCATGCCTCAGCTGTGCCTTTAAAAGGACAACCAACATTCTATCAGCCTTGCAGTTTCTGGGGGATGTGACATAGGCAGGAATGATCAATCCTACAGTGATTATCACACCTATTTTGTTGCCTTTGAGTGACTGACTGGTTGAGCTGCTGGCATTGACCCAAAGATTCATACACATTGTGCTCATTCCCACAGATCTTTCTAAAATATTCTTCTCTAGATCTTCTTGTCTCTGATTTTTCAAACTTATACATTTTAACTTCTGACCCAGCCAAGCCATTAATCAATGTCCAAGGAACAATGTGTAGCCTAACCTAGTGCCATTTCTCTTTCTATACATATTTGATGGCCACGTGTATTGTATGCAGCTCTGTCCATTAGGAAGATTTCTCCTTCCACTCCATATTAGGGAAACTCCTAAGTAGGGATGTAGTTATAAGTAATCCATTTTTCAGTTCACATAGCTATGAAATAAGGGAAATGCATTAGTGCAATGGAGATATGTAGCAATGGTGACTAGATACGCTGTTTATGTAACTGACATATGCTTTTCAGAGTTGCTCAAGCTCAATCCCAAATATATACTAGTAGTTTCATTGAATGAGAGATTGCTACTGAGCCTGACCAATCCTATAACTTATTGGCTGTGATGAATCCCTATCCACGATGGGCAGCATTAGTCACATAATCACTTGATGTTCCATAATGAGGTACTCAATCCCCTTCAGGGTCCAATAGCTCGCCAGGAGCTGCTTTTTGAATAGTGAATAGTTTTCTGCTGCAGATTGCCCTACCTCGCTCCAGAACCCATGAGTTCAGCACCGTGCCTCTTCTATTGAGGTTAACCTGAGATTCCACACAGTGTCCTCTTCTACCACAGTTATTTCTAGCACTATTACGTCTGCTAAATCATATGACTCAAGTAGTAGGGATGCTCATACCTGCTGCAGGGCTATTTCTTGTTCTGGACACACCCAAAACTTACAGCTATCTGAATTATCCAATAAATGTGTTAGAGGAGGATTTACAAGTGTAATATATGATATCTTCAAATTTCAAAGATGCTTACCAAACATTGTATCTCTTTTAGCTTGTCCTTTATCTTGAGAGGATGTCCAGACATTTTCCAGACTTCCTAACTTATAGAAACCTTACTAAATCTCTGTAAGTTTTTTTCCTGCCTTCTGATATGCAATGTTTTATAAGAGCATAGGGAGTACTTGCCATTTCCTGTTCCTTAACTCTTATTAATAAGATGCTATTAACATAGGAGACAGGCATGATTTTCTGTGCAATGTCCTGATGACCAAAGTCTTACTGTGACAAATATCGGAAGAGGTAAAGATGGTAAATATATAAAGTTATCTGTCCAAGGTTATTGTTAACTACCTTTGATCCTTTCTTGATAGGCATAGAAAAGAATGCAATTATCAAATAAGTACACACATAACACGTATAAGAGGCTATGTTGATTTATTTCTAAGACTAGTAGAAATATCACATCACGCACAACTGTAATTAGGACTACCACTTGGTTAAGTTTATGATATCACCCATCAGCTACCATGACCCATCTGGTTTTTGCAAAGGTCATATGGTTGAGTTACATGGGGCTGTGATGGGAACCACCACTTCTGCATGCTCTAAGTCTTTGAGGGTGGCACTTATCTCAGACATTTTCCTTGAGATGTCATAATACTTCTGATTTATTACCTTTGCTGAGGAAAGGGTGGCAATTTCAGTGATTTGCAGTTGGCCTTGCCTATTATTATGGCTCTTACTACACAGGTCAGGAAACCAATATGAATATTCTGTCAGATGCTACATATACTCATCCTTATTATGCAATCGAGGTTCAAGGAAATGAACACAGATGAGTCACAGTCTTAGTGAGATTTACTTTGAGCAGGACTCCATTTATCTTCCTGCATCCGTGAACCTTGACCTTAATAAGGTGCCATGGAGGGGTTTGTGGTTTCATGGTATCCATGTCAGCTCAGATGCTTGTCCAGAAAAGCTGGGCTTTTCTCTTTCCCAAGTTTATATTCACTCTGCTAAATAGCCATCAGTCTTTTGGGGGAGGGATTAGAATAATAGCTACTGATTTTTGCTGTTATATTGCAGAATCTTTCCTCAGGGAGACCTCTCTTCAATCAATGGGTCTTGACCTAGAACCATCCATATTCATTCCCAGGCTTATATTCTTCTGGCTCCTGCTGTTATATATTTGCCAGAGCCTATAGTTCTTTCAGTGAATACTATCTTTCTTCCCAGAGAAGGGTCAATACCTCCCACTCTTGCCTGCAGGAACTTGACCCTGGTTATTGGTGTGGAAGCATTGAAGAGAGCTGGGATCAGATCTTAAGGAAGACAAATATTTTCAAAGACATTCACTTCAGGTAATGCATTTATATGGTCCCCAGAAAATGAGGCTGCTCTCCTTTAACAAAGAAGAAGTAGATGTGCATGCTTACTGAGGCTAATCTAAGGTTATCAAGTGTATCAACCCAAAGCTCTTCATCTCCAGTCTCAATGTCCCACCCCTTTGGAATTAGAACCCTGGCATTTTTCTAAATAAAATTAAATGTTGTTTTTCAATTACAGTTTACATTCAATATTATTTTACATTAGTTTCAGCTGTACAGCACAATGATTAGAAAACCATACTTTATAAAGTGTTCCCCGTGATAAATCTAGTACCCATCTGGCGCCATACGTAGTCATTATAATATTATTGACTATATTCCCTATGCTGTACTTTACATCCCTGTGACTATTTTATAACTACCAATTTGTACTTCTCAATCCCTTTACCTTTTCACCCATCTGCCTACCATCCTTCCATGGGCAACCCTGTGTTTGTTTTCTGTATCTACGAGTCAGTTTCTGTTTAGTTTGATATTTATTTTGTTCCTTAGATTGCACATATAAATGAAATCATATGGTATTTCTTTCTCTGATTTATTTCATTTAGCATAATACCCTCTAGGTTCATCTATGCTGTTGCAAAAGGTAATATTTCATTCTTTTTTTTTTAATGATTGAGTAGCATTTCATTGTGTAAATGTACCAGAGCTTTTTTTAATCTCTGGTACATTTACACAATGAATGTACCAGAGATGGGCACTTTGGCTGCTTCCATTTCTTAGAGTCCTGACTTTGTGTGGGTTACTAGTATCTCTACCACAGTTACAATTAAATGCCTTATCATTTAGCACAGTCTTTCCTCAGGCAATGGGAGATGAGTTTCCATCTCCTCAAACATTGTGCTATAGAATTTTGGCTTTTATACCAGAACTTGGAGTTGACAGTTATCATGTTATTCTATCAAGGCTTCTGTGCTCATTAACAAGAGACAAGCAATTCTACAATTCATAACCATTGCCTATGGAAATTTCAAGTGCTAGAGTTTTTGCAATGGCAGGGCATTCCCTTTATCTGTACTCCATCTCAATTGGCCAAAGATGAGGATTTAGTACTTGTGATGCTGTAACCAAGGGTTCTCTTTCACATTTGTCACCAGAAAAGCAGGTGCTGTGCTATCTTGATGGGAAACAAACCAATTACAGAATCTCACCCTAAGGATCTTCTTCCTAAGATGACTTCTGGTGTCACTATTTCAGGTGGGTATGAAAACTAGGTTTTGCTGCATTATGAATCACCCCCAAACTTAGTGGTTTAAATAAATAATATTTTGTTTAGCTCATGATTATGCAGTTTGGTAGCTTAGGCTGGTTTAGCTGGGTGGTTCTTTTGGTTTGGGGTTAGGCTACCTAATGTGTCTATGGGTAGCAATGAGTCAGTTACAGATTAGCTTTGCTCTTGGCTGAGTTCTCTCACTGAAATTGAAATGGTTTTCTCTACCCACTTGTTATCTCATTATTCTGCAGGCTAGTCTGGATTCTTTGACATAGCAGAGGTAGGATCCCAAGAAAGCAAGCAGGAGTGTGTAGGCCTAAACTCAGAATAGGCACATGGACACTTCTGTTGCATTCCAGAGGGTAAAATAATCACAAGATCAGCTCAGACCCAGAAGCACCAGTAAAGAAGTAGGGATGTAAGAGAGAGAATGGAGGAGAGCTGGTGCAGGATATGTTCACAAAAAGGTTCTCACTGTGGGAAACCAAGCTCAATCCCACTGGAGGTCTCTGGAAACTTGGACAGAATCTGTGTCAGAGTCACCCCATCAGATGGGAGGGAAGCTGGGGCATTTGCATACAAGCTCCCATCTTTCAGTCGTTGTACCAGAGGCATTGACACCCTAGCACAGGAGTGGGCAACCCTGGCACACATGCCAAACATGGCACTCCAGTAACTTTTGCTGGCACGTGAAACCCTGTCTTATAATCTTCCATTTACAATTTTTGTGAACATTTGAATGACTTAAATGTTAAATTACAAGGAACTGTCAAGACACTTGATGTTATGTTTGGTTACATAAAGGCTTTTGAAAAGAAACTGGAAGTCTTTAAGAGGGATGTGGATGGTGAGAGATTTAGATATTTCCCAAACTTCAAGAAGCACATCAAAAACCTCCCAAAAGATGACAGAACAGACTGTCAAAGCCTTCAAAAACTGTTTTTAAACATCATCGAGTCAACTATTAAGCAGTTCTCCTCAAGATTTGCGAAATTCAGAGAACTGGAAGAGACAGCAAAATTCATGAGGTTTCCAGACAGCATGAAACTGGAGGAACTAAACTTACAAATGTTTTCATGGATAGGCATGGCTGACTTTGTAATGCAGTTGATTGAATTTCAGAGTAGCTCAATTTGGAAGCAGAAATTTATTGACCTTAGAGTTGACTTGGAAAACATTGAAAAAAACCGATTAGAGACAGGAGTACCAGAGAGAAGTGTCGAAAACGAACTATTGAGGACTTGGAATGCCATTCCAGAAAATTTTTTCTGTTTAAAAAACTTTGCAACAGCATTACTCTCCATGTTTTCATCCACATATGCTTGTGAATCTTTGTTCTCAGTGATGAATTTTGTTAAGTCTCATAATAGGAGTAGCCTGATGGATGAAAGTAGTAGCTCGTGCATATCTATGAAGGTCACGAAATATAAACCTGATGTAAAATCTCTGTCATCAGTGATGCAGCAGCAAAAGTCCCACTGATAATATCAAACGGAGTCATAAAGTTTTCTGCCGGACTATCAGTGTACTTGTGTACATTAAAAAATAAATGCATTTTTCATCATCATATACTGTGTTTTTGTCGCTCGAATGAATTTTATTATTTCTTCAAGGTTCTTCACATACATACACCTTAAGAGATACCAAGCGGGCATAACATTTTCTCAAAAAATTAGGGTTGGCACACTGAAGAATTTTGATTCCGAGATTTTGCTGGTTTTGGCATGCACTCACAAAAAGGTTGCCCACCCCTGCCCTAGGACCTCTAGCCTTCTTCTAGGTGGTCAGGTTTGCTTCTCTGAGAGAGATACATGGAGGTCATAGCACAGAGCCTCTGTGTAAAGAAATGGGGAGTGCCAGGGGACAGGGCAGAGCACTTATCTCGAAGAGAGAACGGAGAAATGACCAGAGGAATTGACCATTTGATAATGATTGATATGAGCAGTTTCAGTTGAGTGGTGGAAACAGAAGCCCATTTGTAGCAGGTTCAAGAGAGAAGGGAAGAGAAGTGGAGGAGAAAAGGATGAACATCTCAGCAGACTTCTGTAGTGAAGCATAGCAGAGCAATGAATGGGGAAGAAGCTGGAGGGGGTGTGGGCAAGGCAACATTTATTTTTTTATTTTATTTTATTATTTTTTTAAAAAATATTTTATTGGTTTTTTACAGAAAGAAAGGGAGAAGGATAGAGAGTTAGAAATATCGACCAGCTGCCTCCTGCACACTCCCTACTGGGGATGTGCCAACAGCCAAGGTACATGCCCTTGACTGGAATCAAACTTGGGACCCTTGAGTCCGCAGGCCAACACTCTATCCACTGAGCCAAACCAGTTAGGGCTTATTTTTTTATTGAGGGTTATATTGTTGGCCAGTTGTACCCAGATGAGAATGATTCAGTAGAGATAGAAAATGGGATGATACATAGGGGTTTTATCTTTTTTCAATCTACAGTGGGCAACTATGTCATTCGGGGTGTGGGGGGTGACTTTAGGTAGGGCATGTAAAAGCTCTTCATGTCATCCAGACAGCACCTCCTCCAAGAGGCTTTCCCTGAAACATAGTATAAGATAGCTTGATTTTACATTATCCTGTCCTTTGTTTTGTACACTTATTTATTTGTTATTTACTGGCTTACTGTAATATAAACCTCACAAGAGCAAAGATTATATCCTTCTTATTCAAGTGCTTAGTCACATCTCAAGTGCTTAGAACTAGGCTGGACACAGAGCCGAGGATAAATATTTGTTGGATGAATGAATAAATGAATGAGTAAAAATAGCTTCATAGTGCCTTTTCCTTGTGATACGGAAGTTATTCTGTAACAGGTTCAATTGCATGAGCCGTGTCCCTGTCTGAGTAGAGGAGGGACTATACTGTGCTCCCAAGTGGTAATGAATCAAATCTACATACACACTGCTGGTCAGCCACTTGTCATCAGAAAATTCAACTTTTCAAGTTGGGATCTAGGCAAAAGCAGCAGTTTCAGTGGAATGGCGGTGACACAGCCTGTTGGAAGAGGGAGAAAGGAAATGAGCAGACAGATTCTGCCAACTAATATAGCAGGTCACTTCTGTGGCCCACCCAGCACTGCCTTCCATCTCAAATTCCACCTGTTTCTTTCTTTTTTTATTTTTAAATATATTTTATTGATTTTTTTACAGGGAGGAAAGGAGAGGGATAGAGAGTTAGAAACATCGATGAGCGAGAAACATCGATCACCTGCCTCCTGCATACCCCCCACTGGGGATGTGCCCGCCGCCAAGATACATGCTCTTGACCGGAATCAAACCTGGGACCCTTCAGTCCGCAGGCCAAAGCTCTATCCACTGAGCCAAACCGGTTAGGGCTTCCACCTATTTCTTGCCCAGTTCCTAACCGCCAACCTCATGTCCTCAAACACTACAAATGCTGACATAAGTGAAAATAAATGAAGTAATCTGAGTGATCTATCGATTGATTGCCTCTGGTTCTTTTTTCTGGTCACTATGTTTATTAGCTTTCCTTCCCAGCAGTTAGAAGATCTGCCTCTCAAGCAGTGGTTCTCAACCTGTGGGTCGCGACCCCTTAGAGAGTCAAATGACCCTTTCACAGAGGTCACCTAAGACCATCAGAAAACACACACACACACACACACACACACACACACACACACACACACACATATATATATATATATATATATATAATTACACATTGTTTTTGTGATTAATCACTGTGCTTTAATTATGTTCAACTTGTAACAATGAAAATACAACCTGCATATCAGATATTTACATTATGATTCCTAACAGTAGCAAAATTACAGTTATGAAGTGGCAACAAAAATCATTTTATGGTTGGGGGGTCACCACAACATGAGGAACTGTATTAAAGGCTCGCGGCATTAGGAAAGTTGAGAACCACTGCAAGAGGAGTGGAACAAAAGGGAGAACCATCTCTCCTCCAGCTGGCTTGCCTGTGAACTGTCCGGGGGCGTGTTACGTTACAAAAATAGCAGTGGCGGAGCAGTTGTCTCAGTTGCTGTGATTGCAACAGAGTGGAACGTGAAACTTGCTTCTGCAGCTGTTCTTTACAAAATGGCTCCCATTGAATAATGAGTATTCGGGGGTTTTATCTTTCTTCAATCTATATTGTTTTCCAAATAGCGAGGTCAAGTTTGTGGGCTTTGGTGAACTTGGCTGTATTGTTGGCCAGTACTTATCAGCGTGTGAGAGGGTGCCCGTCCTCCTTTTGTTGAATGCCTGGTCAATTACAGGGCCTAAAATGTATAGAATTTTGAAATGATTGACATTTTATTCTGGACATTATTATGATTTCAAGTCCAGTATTTTCCAATTTAGTTCGCAGCTAAGATGGTTCACAGGTAGTTCCGTGGAATTTAGCTTCTGATGCTGGTGAGTATTCAGTATTTGCTATCATTTCAGGATTCAGCAAGGTTTTGCTTTTTAATTTTATCAAGGTTCACAGTTCAAATCTAAATATTAGTAATAAAATTGGTTTGCTTAGTTATGTGATAGCCAATAGCTATTAACCACATACAAAAAGCTTGGTATGATAGTCATTGTATGCTTTAGATTGATGTTGTTAGTTCTTGATTGCCTAGGTGTAGAGTATAAACATTATCTAATCTTTCCTTTTCAGATTCTGAGTAATTAACTATATTAGAAAAACAAAGCTCACAGTATTTGAATTGCTGAATATGCATAAAGATTTTCTTGCCCAGTGTAGATATTTTGGGACATTTATTACAGTCCACCAGTTACTTGAACATTGCTTGATTTAACCAAAGCATAAAGGAGGTAGCTTGGTATAGGAAGAGAGGGCAACCTTGGATTCAAGTCCCAGTCCCCCACTGGCCAGCTGTGTGCTCTTGGATGAGTACTCTTCTAGTCTGAGCAAGTTTCAGTTTGCTCATCATTCCTGCGGGATAATCCAGATATACCCTTTATACTTTCCAGGATTGCTGTGAACTGAGGGTTCTATACAAGTTATAGCCACATTGCTTCAAACACTGTGCAGTTGTTGAATAGAAATATATTGCATTAAAGGAGCCGTAAGATATCTTGCAAACAAAAAAGCATTGGATACATTTAAATGGAGTTGCAGAAGCTGTTTGTCTAAGTGCTCTTCCTCCTCCTCCCTCTTCTTGTTATAATAGAGACGGAAATTCTGTATGTTTGACATGTTAGATGGACAATGTCCTCTGAAGTGATTCTGCCAAAGGGGCTGCCCAACGAACAACTGACTAGTTCAGGAGACACGGATGCCAAAGTGAAAGCTACTTTCTTTCTGGGGTCTTAAGAGATCAAGGTTCTAGGAGAGAGAGTTATTTCACATCCTTATTTGGAAGGAAGCTCAAGCAGAATAGGATAGCATGGCAGTCAAGGGCAAGTGATAAGAGGGAGCTCACTCCACAGGGAGAAGGTGGTAAGGCTGCAGGAGACCCTCAACAAGGAAAATGTTGGGTGCCTCTTTGGCTCTGTGTCCTGGGCTCAGCAGTAACTCCAGAGCTTGTCCCCTCCCTGAGTTGTAACAAGGTGCTTAGTTTCCCCTCTTCGAAGCCATGGGTGCATCTCTTTTCTTTGACTGACAGTGCATTCTCTCTGCAGTGAAGTGGGAGCCATCCTCCTGGAAGCCCCCTCTGAGGCCTGCTTTCCCTCCCTCCTTGAGTGCAGGAGGCAGCACAGAGGTGCCCAGAGGCAGGGGACAGCATCTGCCCTCCCCAGGAGCCTGGTGAGCTGCTTCCACCTCACACTGGCTCCAAGGAGATATGTTTTGAAGGAGCTGTGAAGGGAATGCTTTATAAAACTCTCAGAGGTGCCAAAAAGCACAGAAAGCTGGGGAAGAGATGAAGGGTAGATCTGAGGGTTGCCTGTGGGGATTTGAAATTTCAGGCTTAATGTTGAAGGAGGAGCAGGGAAGGAATTGAGAATTCATAGATGGTTAGGCCAGGAGAGGGCCTCAGGATCATCTAGTCCTACTGCTTCACTTAACAGTTACTGGGCTGGGGGTCTTGCCTAAGAATGAGAGATGGAAATGGTAGAAAAACTAATTTAGGATCAACATCCTTTTAAATTGCCAGCTACCCTACATGGAACATGCACCTTTTGGAACAAAGAACTCCTCTCCATTGCCAATATGTCACCTGTAGAAGGTAGGATGATAAATTTTATGTGACTACTTGACTGGGCCAGGGGGTGCCCAGATATTTGATTAAACAGTATTTTGGTTACGTCTGTGAGAGTGTTTCTGGATAAGTTTAGCATTTGAATTTACTGATTAAAGCACATTGTCCTTCCGAATTTGGGTGGGCCTCTTCCAATTAAGTGAAGGCTGAATAGAACAAAAAGGCAAGCCTCCCTCTAGTGAGTAAGAATTCTTCCTATCTGACTGCCTTCAAGCTGAAATATGGTCTTCTCCTTCCGTCGGCTGGAACTCACACCATGACTTTCCTAGTACTCAGGCATTTGGGCTCAGACTGGAACTAACCCTTGGCTCTCCTAAGTCTCCAACTCACTGATAACAGATTTGGGCACTCTCAGCCTCCATAATCACATGAAACAACTCTCTCTCTCTCTCTCTCTCTCTCTCTCTCTTTCTCTCCCCCTGCATCCCTCCCCCCCACTGACTAATGCCAAAGAGTTCATAGCAACATGGTCCCATACAAACATAATGTAAACTGTGTATATCTTTTTAAAATTTCTAGACATCTCATTAAAAAATAAAGAAAACAGGTGAAGCTAATTTTACAAATTACATGGTTTAATTCAATATAGCTAAAATAGTATCATTTAAACGTAATAAATATTTAATATAAAAATTACTGATAAAATATTTTACATTCTATTTTAAAATCCAATATTTCTTTTACACTTAGAGCACACCTCAGTTCAGACTAGCCATATTTTAAGTGCTAGCTGGCTGTGGTCCTATGCCAGAGGTAGGACCAGATGACTTCTAACATTGTTTATTCTCCCTAAAAATAGACTTATCTCCATTTACTAAACAGATATTTAGTAAGCACTTACTATACTTAGGCACCATGCTAAACTCTTCAATGACAATGACTAAACTGCGATTTAAAAAGTCTTAATGATTGAGATAAAAACCCACAGTGGATGGAACTAGCTTGCATCTCTATTTCATTTCCTTGTTATTGATGGGGAGAAAGTGATAATTATGAATTTATTTACTAAATGGACAAAGAAATTCATATTTGGCCCAAATTAGCATCTCCTTCACCTATGATGGCTCATATACCAAACCCCTGCCTTGGGTCTTCACAGCCTCACTGACCAGCTCCAACTGGTCTTATTTGGCCGATCACAAGCTACGCTGTATATCTCTCATTCAGAACCCCTACCGCCTGCTTATGCATTGTCATTGTGAAGCTGGGCAACTGAAGAAATGGTTGTGCCAGCATTGGAGCAGAAAACTTGGAAGGAAGACTGGTCTGGAGGGGAAGACGAGAAGGTTGAGCTAAGCAATTTTGTTTGAAGACACAATTAAATTTCCAATTAGAAATATGCAGCAGGAAATTGAAAATATGAGTCTGGCCAGAAGCCTCAGCTCTGCAGGCACCTTAGCTGTAGAGAAGTGATGGTTGAAACCATGTAAGTGGATGAGATATCAGTGGGGATGGGGAACGGGGGTTAGGGGACACTGAGAAAGAAGCTCAGAGAAGATAGCACTTAACCAGACATAACACAAACATTCATGAGGGGAAAATAAACTTCAATTCAACTCAACACCCCACTGTCTGAGTGCTTACTATGTATCGGGTGCTATGGAATTTATGGCTGTAAAGGTCATTGCAACCTCTGCTCTCATGGAAGTTGTGGTCTACACTTACTGAAAAGATTAGGAGGACATGTTAGAAGTGGAAGACTAGCCAAAATCCAGTTATTTCAACCTCAGTATTACAGCTTAGTGGTAGCACAGCTCCAGGCTGATCCCTTCCAGAGTGGACAGCAGTATTTTCCCTTCTGGGGAGGCACTAAATCAGAAAGTTCTTTGACAGCCCTCTGAGATAGGAGGATAGACCCCAGGCCCCACACATTACATGGTATGGATTTCCATCTCCTCAATATTGGGATGCTTGTCTCTGAGCTTTTAATGTCCATGCCATCTTAAAGTACGCACCCAGAAGAGTTCACAAAGCTCTAGCTCTCATTTGGCCAGCAAGGACAGGAAGATGACTGCCCGAAGGAGGCCACAGCATGTGCCAGGCACTCACTTCACTAGATGCTTGATAGCCATTCAATCAATCACTGTCTCATTCATCAATGAGAAAAGTTAGATTCCCATGTTCTATATCTCAAACTTCTCTAAACATACCCCACTTCACTTACCTAATTCTCCTTCTTAAACTTAACGACTACCACCCATGGCTCTTGGACACTTCTCTTTCCCCCACCCCCAATGTGGATGTTGTTTTGGAGGCAACAAAGATGAAGACTTTGCAGTTGGTTCATTCTTCCAATCTGATGATTTCTTATTGTCTTCATTGTACAATCTATCACAGTAGGTAAGTTTCTCAGCCTCACAGAATCCAAAAACTGCGAATGACATAATATCAAAGTTTTTATCTGAGATACTATCAAATTTTAATAAGACATCATCCCTCATGTAATCCAATCCAGAGTAGTCTAAAGCCAGGTGCAGAAACAAAGCTGTGAATACTGGAAATACATTTTTAAGAAGGAATGAAGTGGTTAGCAATGGCAAAGGAAGAAGAGAAGTCAAATGGTGATATTCCTGGGAAGGTCCAAAGAATTGATCAAAATGTGAGTAGAAATCAGACAGGAGGTAAAAGTGAGAACAGGTAGAAAAGTGAAAATAACCTTCATACACCAAAGAGTATCTTAAATGTGAATCCACTCCATTAACTTCCTGCCACATATGAGTATAAGCTGTAGAAAGAAACTAGTCTCTAAGTGTTTAAAATTCTTCGAAATAATTTCTACTCAATTCAAAATATTTCCAGATACAAAAAGTGGTGTTATTTTTTCCATCATTAATTTTATTCCTGTTACAATGAAGCCACTTTAAAAAGGAGGGAATGAGACAGAGGAGGCAAGGTAAACTCAATTATCTTCATCCTGGGTGGGTGCTCTAGAATGTCTCCATTCTTTTGTAAAAAGAAGAGTAAGCATTTTCAGAATCTAATTTCTTATTTGCTTGCTTGCTACTATTCAGCTTACTCATAATTTTTATCTATGGAGAAAAAGCCGTGAAAAACAGGAAATTTCATCATGCTGCAGGAACTGTCAAAATGGTTGTTTAGCAAGAAACTAAATATCATGCTAACCACAACCCCAGTCCTGCCTCTCATTTCCTTTGTAGAATGATTGGCCAGAAAAGAAGAAAAGAAAACACTTAAAATAAAGCAATATTCTTGGATTTTAAATATTATCTCTTAATAACAATAATGAAAGTAAATAGGTTGATTATTAAAATAATTTTTGACTGTTTAGTATGTGATGGTCTCTATGTTAAGGACTGTACATGTTTTATCTTATTTACTTTCCAGATAACCCTATGAAGTGCATATGTTTATTATCATTATTTTGTAGATTTGAAAATGAGGTATAGAGCTAGAAAGTGACAGATCTAGACAGAGGACACCAGAGTCCCAGATTTTAGTCAAAATCTTATGTTGTCTATACATCACATAGCACACCCTCTAAGCAACAGGAACACACCCTTCATAAGTACGTAGGGACTGAATAAAGAATAAATAAATAAATGTCAGCAACGGGGAAGCAGTCAGAGAAGCAAAATAAAGCTTAGAAATAAACTTTATTAATCACACAAATAATCTTGTGTTGATCACACAAGCAAATTATCTCTGTGAAATGAAGAAATCAGTAATAAAAACAGCAGGTATATTATCACTGTGAATCAACATGATAACTGTAAGTAAGACAATAATACAAATGAAACATATCCTGTAACCAGTGACCTTTGTAATTAGACCAAGTCCATGCATATGGCAGGAGGACCACAGAGCAAAGAAACAATTATGTTTTAAAATCAGGGATCAGAAATGAAATAGTTGAAACAGTGATTATTTAGAACTAATTTAAATTTCCTGCAGAATTAGAAATGTTCTATGTGTGCTGCTACCCACATGTGGCTACTGAGTACTTGAAATGTAGCTAGTTGACTGAGGTGCCGAATTTTACTTTTAATTTGAATTAATTTAAATTTAAATTACCACATGAGCTAATTGCTACTGTATTTGGAAGTGCAGAGATTGAGAATGTAATAATTTTCCCCCTAGATCATATGTCCATTAAAAACAGCAGGAACAACAACAGAAACAGTGAATTAATTTAGCACCAAATCTGAGCTTGAGAGATTTAAGATTTTCTCATTCTGGCAGAAAGGGGTGGTGTTGTCTACACACAAATACCCAACCCACACCTGAATAAAGGGGGAAATCAACGATTCCCAGCTACCGGAATGTTAGTTGAAATCACAAATAGAGTGTATTAAAACACTGAGCTGCTGGGGAAGGGTCCTGGGAGCCAAGTGGATGACATCCACTCCAAATTCAGCAGCAGTTAGTGTCATTTTACTGCAAAAGACCCACAGCTTGAAAAGAGGTGAACTTGCAAATTCAGATCTTAGCCAGCAAGTCAGACTGAGGAGTGAGAAAAGGAGGAGTCACTCTCACTGGCTTTGGTTTGAAGAATGCCCGTTTGTGCGAGAAATCAGGGGGGCACCTGAGAGGAAATCAGAAGGGACCTTCAAGCTATGAAGACTCCTCCATAAAGGTCTGTTGCTGTTGTATCTGGGTTCCCTGTGCATTTGAGTAGTACTGTCTTTTCCTCCCAGGGGTGAAGGTGAATGAGGCTGTGGAAGGACATTTTCAATTACAGGTGAGCGATCTAGCTCTGTTCTCTCAGGCCCCTTCCGCACTCACTTCCCTCTCTGTTCAGGGAACAGAGGTGTTTCTCTCTGGCCAAGCTCTGAGCTATGTCCTGGACAAGGACTCCTACATCTAATTAGTCACCAAATTCTGGATAGTCTACCCTCAGAGTGTCTCTTGAATTTATCCCCTCCTCCATTTCCTTCTATTTGCATTTCTATTGCTACTGCCCTAATTCAGTAATTACCCTTACCTACAGTAAACCGGTAATTACCCTTGTGTTTCCTTGCTACCTATGCATCCCACACAATGCCAGCAGAGGTCTAGCTTGCTGAGAAATAATAAGTGCGATAATGTTTTCCCTGCTCAAAATCTATGCTGTCTCACCGTTACATATAGAATAAAACACAAACTCCCTAGCCTAGATTTTAAGATCCTCCTTGCTATGGGACAAATTGTGTCTCCCATATATTGAAGTCCCCAGTGTATTAGAATGTAACTGTCTTGCTGGGTAGTGTTGTTCAGTGGTTGAGTGTCTATCTATGACCCAGGAGGTTACAGTTCAATTCCAGGTCAGGGCACATGGCCGGGTTGCAGCCAGCCAATTGATGATTCTCTCTAATCATTCATGTTTCTATTTCCCTCTCCCTTTCCCCTCCTCTCTGAAAAAAAAAAAAAAAAAAAAAAAAAGAACACACACACACACACACACACACACAAAATGAACAAAAACCCCCAGAATGTGACTGTCTCTAGAAATAGATCCTTCAAAGAGGCGAGTACATTAAATTGATGCCATTGGGTGGGCCCTAATCCAATGGGACTGGTGAGGATACAGATGTGATAGGGAAGACCGTATGGAAACACAGAGACAAGGTG
Source organism: Myotis nattereri (assembly GCF_964212035.1). NCBI lineage: Eukaryota > Metazoa > Chordata > Mammalia > Chiroptera > Vespertilionidae > Myotis > Myotis nattereri. The sequence goes on along the minus strand of NC_138077.1, from coordinate 126,235,891 downwards.
CATCTATAAGCCATGGGGAGAGGCCGCAGAAGAAACCAACCAGCTGACACCTTGATCTCAAACTTCTGGCCTCCAGAACTGTGAGAAAACATACTTCTGTTGTTCCAGCCACTCTGTATTTGTTATGGCAGACCAGTCAAACTAGGCACTCCCCAACTAGCCTCCAACCTACATGTTCTAACTGAACTCAAGTACCTTTCCTCACCTGCCCATATGCCCTAAACCTCAAGGTTTTACATGATTTATTGTCTCTAATTTTCTGTCTTTGCTGTGATGACCCCTCTACATAGATTGCCCTTCACCCTGTGCTTGTGTCTGGATCTAGCTCAAATCCCACATCCTCTGAAAACATTTAGTGGAGCATCACAGATGAATGACTTCTCTTTGCCTTATACTTGTATTGTTCACACCAAGTCCATTCTCCCCTTCACCTCTCACTTTCTGTTTTGTTGAAGGGTGATCGGCAAAGTGTCCAGGTAAAATTGTATTTTTCAGCCTCTCTCTCGAAAGGGGGTTTTGTGGTACTGATCAGTGGAATGTTAGTGGAAGTAGGTGGGTAGGATTCAAAGTGAAAGCCCTAAAATGGGCTGTCAAAACAAACCAACAGGAACATATAGTTCTAGACTCCAGAAGTCTGAGATCAAGGTGTCACCAAGGTTTGTTTTTCTTGAGGCCCTTGTCCTTGACTTGTAGCTGGTGCCCTCTTGCTGTGTCCTCGCATTGCTGTGTCCTTCCTTTTTGCACAGGCATTCCTGGTGTCTCTCCCTCTTCTTCTTCTTCTTCTTTTTTTTTTTTTTACATTTTTTATTGATTTTTTACAGAGAGGAAGGGAAAGGGATAGAGAGTTAGAACATTGATGAGAGAGAAACATTGATCAGCTGCCCCCTGCACACCTCCTACTGGGGATGTGCCTGCAACCAAGGTACATGCCCTTGACTGGAATTGAACCTGAGACCTTTCAGTCCACAGGCCGACGCTCTATCCACTGAGCAAAACCGGTCAGGGCCTTTTTTTAAAATATATTTTTATTGATTTCAGAGAGGAAGGGAGAAGGAGAGAGAGATAGAAACATCAATGATGACAGAGAGAATTGATTGGCTGCTTCTTGCACGCCCCACACTGGGGATCAAGATTGCAACCCAGGCATGTGCCCTTGACTGGACTCAAACCTGGGATCTCTCAGTCTAGTGGCCAACACTCTATTCAAACCAGCTAGGGCTCTCCCTCTTCTTATAAGAACACCAACCATATTGGCTTAGGGCCCACTCTAATGACTTCATTTTAACTTACTCATCTCTTTAAAGACCTTATCTCCAAATGTGATTACAACATGATTTATTTAGTCCCAAACAACTTCATACATGGTTTACACCATGTGAGTGTGTGTGTGTGTGTGTGTGTGTGTGTGTGTGTACCAATTGATGTAGAAAATGACGAGAACTGAAGGGACATTAAAAAATACTTGTCCCAAATTCCCATTGTAGACATGAAGAGATCCAGCAATGATTTTGTGGCCAAGGTGGACAAAGGACTTAATGAATTTCCACTCTATTAAAGAAATAAAGATAAGAACATTTTAGTTTATAAACTAGGTCTGGGACAGCCTCTTGAAATTAGGAAGACACAATAGATTATCAATCTCCAGTCAATGTTCAAGATACTAAACTGTTTTCTAAAGAACATTATTCTTATTGGCATTTATGATATATTTTCTGAAGTTTAGGAAGTTTGAGATGAGAGAGAGAGAGAGAGAGAGAGAGAGAGAGAGAGAGAGAAGAAGAAGAAGAAGAAGAAGAAGAAGAAAAAGAAGAAGGAGGAGGAGGAGGAGGAGGAGGAGGAGGAGGAGGAGGAGGAGGAGAAGGAGGAGGAGGAGGAAAAGGAAGATATATAGGGAGAAAGAAAGAAAGGAAGGAAGGAAGGAAGGAAGGAAGGAAGGAAGGAAGGAAGATAGTATCAGAACAGACAGATCAATGAAACTGAATAGAGAGCCCAAAATAAAACTAGGCATACACAGTCAATTTATTTTTGACAAAGGAGCCAAGACTCTTCAATGGGGAGAAAAACAATTTATTCAATAAATACTGTTGGGGTAAGTGGCTATCCATATACAAAAGAATGAAACTGAACCCTACCCGCTACCATACACAAAAAAGTCAACTTAAAATGGATTAAAGACTTGAACTTCAGACCATACAACCTCTAGAAGAAAACGTGGGGGTAAGCTTCCTGACATTGCTCATGGCAGTAATTTTTTTGGAATTGACATCAAAGCAAATTCAACAAAGGCAAAATAAGCATATGGGATTACATCAAAGTAAAATGCTTTGCACAGCAAAGAGAACCGTCAACAAAATGAAAAGGCAACCTACAGAATGGGAGAAAATACCTTATTAAGGTATTTAAGAAGAAGTTAATGTTCAAATTATACAAGGAGCTCATGCAGCTCAATAGTAATAATAATAATGATGATGTAATTTAAAATGGGCAAAGAACCTGAATAGACATTTTTTCCCATGAAGACATACTAATTACCAACAAATACGTGAAAAAGTGGGCAATATAATCACTGGGAAAATGCAAATCAAAACCACAATGAGCTATTACCTTGGACCTGTTAGAATGTCTGTTATCAAAAAGATAAGGGGTAAATGCTCGCAAGGATTTGAAGAAAAGGGACTCCTTACACTGTTAGTAAAAATGTACATGTGTGCCGCTGTTATGAAAAAGAGTATGGGAATTTCTCAAGAAATTAAAAATGGAACTACCATATGATCCAGTAATCCCACGTCTGGGTATATATCCAAAGGAAACAAAATCACTATTTAAAAGAGAGAGCTGTATTCCCATGTTCATTGTAACATTATTCACAAAAGTCAAGGTATAGAAACAACCTAAGTGTCTCTCAACAAATGGATGAATACAGAAATACGTTATGGAATATTATTCAGCCTTAAGAAATAAGGAAATGATGTCATTTACAAGATGGATGAATCTGGAGGGTATTATGCTAAGTAAAATGAGCCTGACAGAAAAAGACAATGTATGCTACCAGTTATATGTGAAATCTTAAAAAAAAGCTGTAACATAACAGAGTAGAATGGTGGTTGCTATGGCCTAGGCCCTAGGGAGTGGGGAGAATAAGGAGAGTTGGTAAAAAGGTACAAACTTTCAGCAATAAAATGAGTAAGGTCTAAGAATCTAATGTAGAACACGGTGACTATAGTTGGTAATACTGTATTGCATAAATGAAATTTGCTAATGGAGTACAACTTAAGTGTTGTATTTACAAAAGGTAAATCTGTGAGGTGATGGATGTGTTAATTAACTCAGCGGTGGGAATCCTTGCACAATGTTATACATATATCAAATCACCACATTATACACACTTAAATAAAGTACAATTTTATTTGTTTTATTTACTATATTTTAACACAACAAACCTAAAACAAGAAATTAACATTGTGCTCCATAACAAACAACTTGCCTATGAAAATATTTAACAAGTGATAAAGAAACAAAGGAAGAAAGAAAGGCAGAAAGAAGAAAATAAATTTGTGGCTGTTTCTTAATTAATTTGTTTTAAACCACAGAAAAGCATATCCCTCGGGAACGATACTCTCTTTGTAAGGGGTGGCCCCTGCAGTGAAATCGCTGTGTAGGTGGCATTTTCACACGTGATTCCTGTTTTATTAGAGAAATAAATTTGCTTGTTATGTGAGAAACAGTGGAAAATGAGCCGTTTTTACTGCACACCAAGATCTCACCTTGACAACAGGGAGGACAATGGCTAATAAAGCCTTGGAGGGGGAGAGACGGAGCCTGCAGCTGCCTCTCCTGATGGGCTGGGCAGGGAGACATCTGTGCGTGGTGGAGCGTCCCAACCTGTGCTGCCTTATTCAGTGTGGGGTCATGACAAATGAGCTTGTTTGGGGTCTGTGGCTCATAGGGTCAAGGTGACGTTACATATGTAATGTGGCTCTTTCTGGACATTTAGGGGAGGAGGAAGTGAGGCCAACAGCATCGATGCATGCCTCATTGCTTCTGTCTTGCAGAAAGCATAATCTCAGGTTGGTGACTGCCCTCAACTTTCAAACCCTACTTTCCCAAATCTCTTTGCTCACTGCCCTTACACTTCACTGAGTGAAAGTTACAGAGTATAAGAAGGATAAATACTGTGACATTTTCTCTAAGAATCCTGACATCAACATATTGCATATTAACTGGGTTTATATGTGCATTTTAAATGTTTTAAAGTTCAAACCTAAAACATCTAATGTTTAATGGGTGTAAGTGGAAGTAGCCTTCTGTATGAAAGTCTCGCTTTTCTGGTTTTTCTAAGAAAATGTCTTAGGGAAAACTGAATTTGTGTAGTGTGAGAGTGGGTATTGCAAAATTTTAATGAGGCCATTTATTCACTCATTCATACAGAAATTGTGTATTAAGAACCTGCAGGTACTATGGCATCAGACGAAGGATGACCAACCGAGCTTTCCAGGGACTGAGGCATCCAGGGACATGGGGCTGCTGCGAAAACCAAAGGGATGTGGTGACTCTGGTTAGAGCTGAGGCATCAGTGATAAATCAAATATGACGGGGTAGCAAAGTGATAGTGTTTTAGAAGTATTATCTGCTTTCTTGTAGGAACACACAAACAAGCTACTCATTGGCCATTTCCAGGTATTTTTTAAACTTCAATTTTGAGGACCCTTGATTGAATTTGTTGGAGGTGGGTGGTTAAGGCTGTGTTCTAGAACTCTTTGGCTGAGACTGAATATTGGAATAATGATTTTTTTTAATTAAATCTTTATTGTTCAGATTATTACATTTGTTCCTCTTTTTCCCCCCCATAACTCCCCTCCTCCCAGTTCCTGCCCCACCCTCCGCCCTCACTCCCCACCCACTATCCTCATCCATAGGTGCACAATTTTTGTCCAGTCTCTTCCTGCATTTCCCACACCCCTTTCCCCCCGCCCCCCAAAGAATAGTCAGTCCATTCCCTTTCTATGTCCCTGATTCTATTATGATCACCAGATTATTTATTCACTTGATTCTTAGATTCACTTGTTGATAGATGCATGTTTGTTGTTCATAATTTGTATCTTTACCTTTTTCTTCTTCCTCTTCTCAAAGAATACCTTTCAGCATTTCATATAATACTGGTTTGGTGGTGATGAACTCCTTTAGCTTTTCCTTATCTGTGAAGCTCTTTATCTGACCTTCAGTTCTGAATGATAGCTTTGCTGGATAAAGTAATCTTGGTTGTAGGTTCTTGGTATTCATCACTTTGAATATTTCTTGCCATTCCCTTCTGGCCTGCAAAGTTTCTGTTGAGAAATCAGCTGACAGTCATATGGGTATTCCCTTGTAGGTAACTGAGTTTCTTTCTCTTGCTGCTTTTAAGATTCTCTCTTTGTCTTTTGCTCTTGGCATTTTAATTATGATGTGTCTTGGTGTGGTCCTCTTTGGATTCCTTTTGTTTGGGGTTCTCTGCGCTTCCTGGACCTGTAAATCCATTTCTTTCACCAGGTGGGGGAAGTTTTCTGTCATTATTTCTTCAAATAGGTTTTCAATATCTTGCTCTCTCTCATCTTCTGGCACCCCTATAATTCTGATGTTGGTACGCTTGAAGCTGTCCCAGAGGCTCCTTACACTATCTTCGTATTTTCGGATTCTTTTTTCATTTTGCTTTTCCGGTTGGGTGTTTTTTGCTTCTTTGCATTTCAAATCTTTGCCTTGATTCTTGAACTCCTCTGGTCTGCTGTTAGGAGTCTGTATAGTATTCGTTATTTCAGTCCGTGTATGCTTAATTTCTAGTTGGTTCTTTATCATAACATCGAGGGTCTCATTAGATTTCTTGAGGATCTCACTACATTTATCGGCGGCTTCTAGACAGTTCTTAAGAGACCTTAAAAGTGTGGTTCTGAACTCAATATCCTCCATTGACAGTTTTGTCCTGTTTCTTTGTCTCCGCATTTTTTATGCTTTCTTGGTGCACCCCCTAGTGGCCTTTGTGTGCAGTCTTGTTGTAGTTAAGCCTTGATTTTTGTCGGCAATACCGGGGGTGATTTGACCTCCAGGCTAACTGGCTATGAGAGTCCACTGTGTTTGCAGTGGGAGAGCTTCTGTGCTGGATCTCTAGGGTGGTGCTAATCCAGCTTTTGCCTGAGGCTATCTGGCAAATGGTTCTGCGCAGGGCTTGGGTGGGGTGGGTCCCCGGGGATCTACAGGGCGGGCCGGAGCGAGCAGTTATGGCTGCTCTCAGTTCTGTCCCTAGGGGCTCTGCCTCACAGAGACCCAGCAACTGCTGCAAACCTCGGAGAGAAAGCTGCCTTCGAGTTCCGACCGAAGCCAAACAGTCCCGCTTCTCCCTTTTGAGTCTGGGTCCCTAGAGACTCGCCCGGATCTGGAGCTCAGAGTCTGAAACTCCCTCCTGATTGAAAACAACAACTGCGCCCTCCGCCGCCAGCCCGCTCCGCGCGCACTCAGCACCTGAGTATTTCAATTCAGCAATGCGCCTCTCTGAGTCTGGGTATGATATTCTCTTTCCTCCTGGTTGTAGAATTTCCACTCAGCCAGCCTTCCTGTGGTTCTGGATGATGTCCGTTCCGTCTTTAGTTGTTTTTTGAAGTGGTTGTTCTAGGCAGCAATCTCCAGTATTAACCTATGCCACCATCTTGGTTTCCGGAATAATGATTTTTAAAATGCAAATAGCATAATAGTTTAGATAATTTGGGGAAAAATAAACCAACCAAATGAGAAAAAGGAGGAGGAAGAGAAGGTGGAGGAATAAGAAGAGAAGGGAAAGAAACTGATGTGCCAAACTTTAATGGACAGAGTTTATGGGACACAGCCTAGAATTGCACTCTATCCACCTGCTCTTACATGAACGTCAGCACCTTCACTAAAGTCCTGTGAGAGGCAATTGAGTCTTGCTAAACTCTGAAACCTGGGGTATGGGGGAAGCAAAACCAGAGACAGTGCCACATCCTCAGCAATTCAGCTGCACAAGGCCTGGATCTTGTCTATTTTGTTTAGCACTAGAGTCCTGGAGTCAACTGGTTCTTGGCATGTCACAGCTGTTCAGTAAGTGTTAGGTAAATAAGTGCATAAATAAGAATAAATCCTGGAATTATGTAAATGATTCTTGCTCCATATGAGAAGAACTTTAATGATTTCTTGATACAGCTACTTCTTACTTCCCCACAGTGACCAACTTAGTTATATTTATACTAGAGGCCCGGTGCATGAAATTCGTGCACAGGTAGGGTCCCTAGACCTGGCCAGTGGTCAGGGCCAATCAGGTTTTGCCTCCCCACCGCTCTGCCTCCCCACATCCCTGCCTCCTCCTTCCCTCACTACCTCAGCACCCTGCTATCACCACTGGTCGCCTGCCATGTTCCGCGCCGCCCCCTGGTGGACAGTGCACATTGTAGTGAGCCATCAAACTCCCAGTCTCCTGAGGGGGCAATTTGCACATTAGCCTTTTATTATATAGGATGCATTTAAAAAGTTTCTTTTTGTTGCACCTGGCTTTCTTAGAAATACATAGGCTTATTATCTAACCTGAGAGTTTACTGGAAAGTGGATGCATCTTTAGAATGATGATATTTGCACCTTTAGTGTGCTCTGTATCACACTTCGGTGTGCAAACATGAACTAGTTCACTTTCCCAGACAGGTAAGTCTATTTCTGGTGCCTGCTTATCCACAGAAACCAGGGCAGTGCGCATCATGGCACAGAGCCTGTTGAGGTGGTGTGCTCCCTCTGAAGGTCTCCTCATATTAGTTTGATTTAAGAACAGGAGAGCAATCACACCACAGTTGCAAATCATAGTTGTGACAGTTGTGACACTGTGTCTAGCGCCTCTTCTATCAACTCCATCTACTCTGTCTCCACCTTCACCAATGCCTCTGCCTGCTCAGTGTTTTCATGTATTCTGGCCCCTTCCCCTAAAACCAGGTCCAGAAGATGTGTTGGGGGCAGAAGGGGGCTGCAAAAGTACTTCCCAAGGTGTGCTTTTTAAAACACAAGTCCCAGAGGCCCTCCAGAACTATCATGCTCATTACTGTTTGCCTCTCCCAGACCTTCCCCCCTTTCTCTGCTTGGTCTATGTCCTGCCAGGTCCACCCTTGCTAATGGCATCTCTGGCTTTCAGTCTGATGTCTGGCCACTAATTGGGTTTAGTGAATGGGAGGCTCCAGAGGGAGATGAAAGAATAGGAGGGGAGAGGGGTGAGCTTACTTCTTCCAACTCCCTCCCAGCTTTGTCCTCACCTCCCTGCAGTACCTGCATCCTCATGGACAGATGGATGCTCTTGAGAGACAGGACCTCGCCTTGGTCAGGGCCTCATCATAGCTTCAGTTTTTACTGGGCTTGGGTGACACAAACTCTGTCCTCTGCCTCTTCAGCCTTTGGAGCGGCAATGTTTTCCTGCTGTCACTGTTCTCTGGGTGCTGCAGCATCCCTATTGGCCTTCTTCAGCCATCCACATCGAAGTAAGTAGTCTCTCATCATAGTTCCTTCCTCTGAGCCATCTAGGATACTTCTCCTGATGAGACCCTAACAGATATGCCTATGAAATCAGCCCTCTTGACAGCAGGCCCCAGGAACCTACTCTCCCCACCTTTGTATTATTATTTTAAACTAGAGGCCCGGTGCACAAAAATTTGTGCACTCGGGGTCCCTCAGCCCAGCGTATGTATGCCCTCTTGCAGTCTGGGACCCGTCGGAAGATGTCCACTTGCTGGCTTAGGCTCACTCCCTGGATGATCAGGCCCAAGCTGGCAGTCAGACATCCCTCTGGCAGCCCAGCAGCCCTCGGGGGATGTCCACTTGCCAGCGGGGAGCAGGCCTAAGCTGCAGTCGGACATCCTTAGCGCTGCTGAGGAGGCTGGAGAGGCCCCCACCACCACTGCTGTACTGGCAGCCATTAGCCTGGCTTGTGGCTGAGCAGAATTCCCCCTGTGGGAGCGCACTGACCACCAGGGGGCTGCTCCTGCATTGAGCGTCTGCACCCTGGTGGTCAGTGTGTGTCATAGTGACCAGTCATTCCCAGTCGTTCTGCTGTAAGGGTCAATTTGCATATTACCCTTTTATTATATAGAATAGAGGCCTGGTGCATGGGTGGGGGCCGACTGGTTTGCCCTGAAGGGTGTCCTGGATCACGGTGGGGGTCCCACTGGAGTGCCTGGCTGGCCTAGGTGAGGGGCTGATGGCTCTTTGCAGGCTGCTCAAACCCCCTTCATGGTGGGGGTCCCCACTGGGGTGCCTGGCCAGCCTGGGTGAGGGGATGATGGCTGTTTTCAGACTGACCAAGCTGCTTGGCAACTGAAGCTCCCAGCCTTTCCTTTTTTTTGTTTTTTTTATTCGCTCCAGCTCCGTGGCCATGGCGACTGGAAGCAGGTATCTGGGGTTTATTTACCTTCTATAATTGAAACTTAGTTGCCTTGAGAGGAGACAGCAGCTGTCGGGAAGCTTGGCTTCTTCCATCGCAGGGGCAAGCAAGCCTCTTGCTCGCTCCAGTTCCGTGGCCACGGCTGGCTGAAAGCAGGTATCTGGGGTTTATTTACCTTCTATAATTGAAACTTTGTTGCTTTTGAGTGGAGCTCAGAGCCGGCAGCAGGCTGGCTTCCTCCATCACTGGAGCAAGCAAGCCTCCTGCTCGCTCAAGCTCCGTGGCTGCCGGCCGCCATCTTGGTTGGGCTAATTTGCATATAGTCACTCTGATTGGTTGGTGGGCATGGCTTAAGGCATAGCAAAAGTACAGTCAAATTTGCATGTTTGTCTATTATTAGGTAAGATTGTGGTAAAATATAAATATATATATAAAAGCCCAAGTGACCATTACGACCAAACGACCAGAACAACCAGAACAAACTGGTCACTATGGCATGCACTGACCATCAGAGGGAAGATGCTCAATGCAGGAGCTTCCCCCTGGTGGTCAGTGTGCTCCCAGGCCAACCTCCTGTGGCCAACCTTCCATGGTCCCTTCCCCTGGCTGCTCCCTCCCCCTGGCTAAGGCTCTGGGCACCAGAGAGTCTGAGTCCAGGAAGCCTGTAGGAGGAGAGTAACCGCAATGCTGATCGAGACAGAGTAGCAGCTCAGAGGGGGCAGAAGGGGGAAGGCAGCAGCCTAACTGCAAAGACTTAATGTAAGCACCACCAACATCTTACCTCTGCCGTTGCATTACACCGTGTGCTGCTTGCCCTTCTGCCCCCATCAGCCACTTCTAGCTTAGCCCCACACCTTTCCAGTATCCCAACCACTGATTGGCTAGTGCTCCTATGGTGGTGTGCCACCATTGGCCAAAGTCAGCTACCTATAGTGCTTGGGGTGGAGCCCCACAATGTGCAGCTGATGTAGGAGAGAAGACCTATCTGTCTGTCAGCAACTCCTCTTTGGGGAGAGTGAGGCGGCCCAAGTGCGGCAGCGTAGTAGAGCTGTATTTCCATCTCAGAGCATAGCTGGGGTTCAGACCATTTTGGGGTACTCTTTCTGTGGTCTTTGCTTGCCACAACCTCGGCACATCTACACAACTAGATCGGGGCCTGCCAGCCAACCTCCTGTGGTCCCTCCCCCACCCCGACCCCCATGCACGAATTTGTGCATCAGCCCTCTCGTATATAACATAAAGTTTACCCTTTTAAATATACAGTTTGGTGGCAGTACACGCTCACATTGTTGTGCAACCATTGCCACCATCCATCTCCAGAACACTTTCATCTTCCCAAACTGAAACTCTGTCCCCATTAAACACTAACTCAGCCCCTAGTAACCACCATTCTACTCTCTGTCTCTATGACTTTGCTCTAGAGCAGCGGTGGGCAAACTTTTTGACTGGAGAGCCACAATGGGTTCTTAAACTGGACCGGAAGGCCGGAACAAAAGCATGGATGGAGTGTTTGTGTGAACTAATATAAATTCAAAGTAAACATCATTACATAAAAGGGTACGGTCTTTTTTTTTTTTTAGTTTCATTCATTTCAAACGGGCCGGATCTGGCCCGCGGGCCGTTGTTTGCCCACGGCTGCTCTAGAGACTTCATGTATATAGAATCACACAGTGTTTGTCTTCCTATGATTGGCTTATTTCTTTAGCATGACATTTTCAAGGTTCACATGGTAAAGCATGTATAAGAATTTCCTTTTTAAGACTGAATGGCATTCATTGCATGTATATACCAAGTTTTGTCTATCCATTCACCTGTCAATGGACACTTTGGGGAATAATGCTGCTATATATGAGTGTACAAATATTTGAATCAGCTTTTTTTTTTTTTTATTCTCACCCAAGGATATTTTTTCCATTGATTTTTAAGAGAGAGTGGAGGGGAAGGGAGGAAGGGCAGAAAGAGAGAGACACACCAACATGAGAGAGACACATCAATTGGTTACCTCTCACATGAGCCTGACCAGGGCCAAGGATGAAGCCTGCAACTGAGGTAAATGCCCTTGACCAGGAATCAAACCTGAGAGCCTTCGGTCCTTGGACCAGTGCTCTAACCACTGAGAAAGCCAGCCAGGGCTGAACCTGCTTTTAAGTAGGATGCCCAGGTAATTCTTCTTCTTCTTCTTCTTTTTTTTTTTGCACACTGCAAACATTTTAATAATTGTTGAGTTGTTGAGCATACATTTTGGAAACATTTTACTTCAAACTGCAACAAGTTAAATAAATGTTTATAATATAACATAAAATTCAACCAAAAGTAAAACTTATTTTAAGTGTGCCTTGCATCTAGACCAGTGCTTTTTTCTTTCCCCCTTAATATATCTTTATTTTTGAGCTGCATAAACACACCTAAGAATATTATCTTTGTAGGATGGCATTTAGGAAATAAAAATATACTGCTTGTTAATGTTTAAAGCCACTGTGCTTAGGAAGTTAGAAAAGATCTGACATCATTATTTTTATTTTGGCTCAAAATATATAAATCTTAAGAAGTTACCTCTCTGAAGGCGTTTTATTTTTAACTAGAGGCCCAGTGCATGAAATTTGTGCACTCAGGAGAGGGGCAGTCCCTCAGCCTGGCCTGCGCCCTCTTGCAGTCTGGGAGCCCCACGATCCATCGCCCGTAGAGGGAGGGCCTGCCCACTTGCCTCAGCACCGTCGGCCGGTTAGCCTGGGCCTTCCTATGCAGGGGCAATTGTTGGGCAATACTGGGGGCCTCCCGACCAGTTGCATCACACCCACCTTGGCTGGTCTGGCGCCAGTGCATGTCATAGCGTGGTCATTCTGCTGTTCAGTCGTTCAGCCGATTTGCATATTACACTTTTATTATTATAGATTATGGAATGAAACATTCATTCTCCCACTTTGTTAGAGGCACTACTGACTAAATAGGTATTTGGGGGCTTGAGGGACTCTGCCCTTGCCCTGAAGTCATGCTGTCCTGAAGGACTGTCTAAGGACAAACCCATTTAACCTGTTGCTGATATTTAGAAAGTGTTGAGTGGAAGGATCTGGTTGACCTCCCTGAGCTTTCTTAACAGCTTCCTTCCCTCAGACTTCTACATGGGATACTTTCCCACCACCTCTCTGGCTGGATCACTGATGTTTAAAGTTAAATTAGATGCCATCTCTTTAGAAAGGTTTTTTGGAGCCCAATTCCCAAATAGGATTACCAGCCTGCCCCATGGGTTCTGCCCACTCATTACCATTTATCTGTCTAGGTCCTCACTATACTTTAAGTTCTTTGTTGGTGGGACACATGGATCCCCAGAGAACAGCCCTGCTGCCGAGGGTGCCCAGACCATCAGCACAGACGTGTGGGTGGAGGTGCTGTGGAGCACTGGGATGCCCTGTGCACACAGATGGGGCACAGGACACTGTGCTCAGCAGGATGGGTGTGGAAGGGAAACCTGGGTATCCATTTGTTTAATTGTTTGAGAGCACCTGTGGGCCATGTCAGACATGATGAGCATTTCTAGACACTATCTGAGAAGTCATTAACATCGACACTCACCATACAGTCAGCTAAGTTAGAAGGAAAAAAATATCCTACTTATTCGACAGTGCAATTAAAGTGATTTATCTATGAGAACTGACCATTCTGAAGTTCTATGGAGTATTACAATAATCATATATATTATTAGATGTTTTACATTGTTGTACATTTGGAATCAATGGCCGTAGAATATCCTATGCAAGTCCTTTGTTCTTGTTTGCTCCTGGAACATGTTTGTCTATTTGCAACTCGGAAAAACGGACTGTGCTAAGAACACCAGAGGTGTTCCCATGATGCCCAGGGCCTGGGACTGAAGCCATCTAAACCCAAATGGGGGTAGGGGGTTGGGACAATTCCTGGAGGTGTCAGAACTCTGCTTTAGAGCATAAGAGTATATATAGGATGCCCCCCAAAATGTATACTAGTACACACACTCTGAATAATTATACAGGCAGTGTATATTAAAAAAATATTTCATTTTCAAAATTGAAATGTGTGTTTCAGAGGATTTGAAGACATCCAACTTCGCAGGATACTCTATGACTACATGTCTTGAGATTGGCGTGATCTCTCTAGGCACAGGAGGGTATATGGAAGGTATGTGTGTGTGGGGTCAGGGGGTGTTGGGGAATTGAATTGATGAAGGATTGTTTTGCCTAAATTGGTATGACCTCAGAGGAGCTTGGATTAGGCTTATAATAATGTGGATATGACTGCAGTTCTGGAAAATATCCTTCTAGATTTAATGGGCTCCCTTTAAAGGAAATTTATAATCCCTTTCTTGATATTATCAGGTGGATAAAAAATGTAATTCCTTTACTATTCCCAAGAACTAGAAAAGGTAACCAGAGTAATCAGTTCCTAATGCTAGCTGTGCTCCAGAGCTGGTTCCCAAAATACCTGAGCTGCCCTAAAGCAAGTCCCCACATTTTGCTGGCTTCATTTCTTCATCTATGAAATGGATGGTTGCACAAATGGTCGCTCGGCTCCCTAGACCTTCTACCTCAAACATTCTGTAGTTCAGTTACTATCCATCTTCTGTGGCAGTGAAATAAACTGGGGCTTATTTTACTCCCAGGAGACATCCGGCAAGCCTGGAAATGCTTTTGGTTGTCACAACTTGGGGGCAGGGTGTTGCAGTGGGCACCTAGTGGGCAGAGGCTCGGGATGCTGCTAAACAGCCTTCGGTGCACAGGATAGCCCACCATTAAAAATTATCCAATTCCAAACGTCAAACATGCTGAGGTTGTGAAACCCGCTGAAGGAGGAGAAACTGACGCTCACATGAGGAAATGGCATGGTCACTTTCTCTGTAAGTGTGGCTGGGAAAGTTGTGACAGTTGCTGTGCCATGAGCTATGAGGAATCACGTAACATATTAGGGATAACATGTAGATAGGCTTCCCCTTGTAGAGTGTACTACACTATTAAGATGAACTATCATTTCTCAATAGCTTTCATTTAAAGATGCTGAAATAAATTTTAATTGAATGCACCATCTGGGAACATTGAACTGCATGGCGAGAGCAGTGGGCTCAATTCACAGCATCCTTCACACCCCCACGGGGTAAGTCTGAGTGTGAAATTCCTATGTACTCAGTAGTTATCATGCTGTGCATTTTGAAACACTTTTCTTTAAAGCTCAGGGTGCTACATTTAACTTGATAACACCACTCCTCTGCTTCTCTTAGTGTGGTGCATCGCATTCTAAGGGAAACTGGAGTGCAGTTGGTATTGTGCAGTCTATTATCTCAAGAGCAGTGGTGGACTTGGGATGATGAGTTGACTCTCTGGTTCTCAGCACTAGGTTCAACTCATTGGCATATTTTGCCCATTGCCAATGTTTCTACGGTATGTAGGTGTTCTGTGTAAGCTGTGACTCTTCAGGAGAAGCTACTGTAAGCCCTACTTGTGAGAATTAAATAGACAATGTATAAGAAAGTATCTCATGTAAAGCAGATGCTCTGAAAATGTTGTATTCTTTGAACGGGCCAAGCTAATGCTGAGTGGCAGCAGTGGGAACATCTTAAAATTAAATGCCACCTCCATGCTGCTCCTTCTCCTCAGCCCATTGAAGCAGGTGGTGATGGAAACTTAAGGAGGTCTGTTCTGTCCAAGTCTGGATGTGCTCCATGTTTGGGTAATGGGGGCGTAACACAAGTGGCACAAAAACTGCCTGTTTCAATTCAGTGACGACGAGGACTAGTTGCTGTGCTAACAAGAACGCAATTTATTCCGACTTGCCGGGTCAATGGACACATTCAGTTCTCTCATGCACAGCTTAGGTCTCTTCCTCCCTCTGGGTGAGCATTCCAAAGTCCTCCCTCCTCAGTGTGGGATACTCCTTCTGCAAGGGTGGGCCCCACAGGCTGCTCTCAGCCAGTCGCCTTGTCTAATCAGCTCTAGCCTCTCTTCTATATCCCTCTACCAATACAGTGTTGTTGTCTTTTTTGTTTGTTTGTTTTGCTTTTCAAATTCAAAGTACGTATGCTATAAGTAGAATAAATCTAAGAGGCTATGTGAAAATCCAGTTCTATTAGTTCTGGATAACTGAAGGAAACAAGATCTTGAAGGGGTTAGAAAGAAAGCAACTAGCATACAATTTAAAAGCAGACATTGTCTTTTCCTATAAGGATGGACCTCAGTTTGGTCCCGGATGGATGATTCAGCTGTTCTGCTGGCAGCACTTTCACAGGCAAGACTTGAGTGATTGGATTTATTTAGGGAAGAACACTCAGTGTTTCAGAGAGTAAAGCTGTTTCTAAAGTGCCTATGGCATTGCCCCTCTTAAAGATGGACTTTAATGGATTGCTCTAATACCAACACCAACTCAATGCCAACATATGCTCTTCTATATAAACTTTTACTGCCATATAGCTCTGGCCAGTGTGGCTTAATTGGTTGGAGCATTGTCCCATACACCAACAGGTCCCGGGTTCGATTCCTAGTCAGGGAACACACCTAGGTTGAGGTTTTGATCCCTGGTCAGATGCATATAGGAGGCACCCATTGATGTTTCTCTCTCTCCCTCTCTCTTCCTCTCTATAATCAACTGAAAAACTAATAAACATATCCTTGAATGAGGATTTTAAAAATGTTTTTAAAAAATCTACCATCTAATCTTAGCCACTTACTAAGGTGCTAGCAGCTAGTATACCAGTAAGTTAAATTTCTTGAAGGAGTTGACCTAAACAACCTTCAGGGTGTGGTAGGGAGACTAGACTGAGTTTAAGGAATGTTTATACTGCACTCAGACATGACTAAATATGTTTGGGAGTCCAGTGGATTGTGGTCTATAATGATCTACTTAAATAAAGGAGACATTGATCTGGGTTATTTTTTGGTTGTAAATTTGAGAAATTAACAAGTTTTTTAAAGGGGATGGGAGGAGAATGTGATGACTCTTCCAGTTAATGTGAGCTTTAGGCTTGACTGGACCCAACTGCTCAAACAATGTTGGCAGGAATTTCCATGTCTTAACTGAAGGTTGTCTGTTGGCTTTATTCTTTGACACCAAGTTGATGGCAAAGTGTCTATCAGTCATATTCACAATTCTACCAGCTTTATCCCTGGTGGAAAAAAATGGAAAGAGAACTCACTTTTCATCCATCAACTGAACAAGTTCTGGGATTGGATTTCTTTTGTTTGGTTCTCATTTCTCTTATTTTATTCCCTTGAAACTATTCTTCTCAAAATCACCAGACTAGGATGACCATACAGCTCAGTTTTCCTGAGTTGCTTCATATTCATAGTTATATCTGTTGTCTGGGCACAAATATTAATAATACTCTGTTGTTGTCATCCTCTAGGATGGCCCCCAATTATTCTGGCCTCCAGTTCTTCACACCCTCTCCCCCCAGACTGATTAGAGCTGGCATGTGCAACCATTTCAGCATGCTGTTAGGGAAGTGCTGAGGCCTCCACCAACAACTAGCCATGAGGTGAGCCACCTGAGGGGCAGAGCTTGTAGTCCCAGTCAAGCCTCCAGGTGACTACGGCCCTCCCCAATAGCTGACTGCCATCTCATGAGATGTCCTGAACCAGAACTGTCCTGCAGAGCCATTCTCAAATTTTAGCCCCACATAAACTGTATGAGATAAAGAATGTCTATTGCTATGTTAAGCTACTAAGTTTGGGGGTAATTTCTTACACAGCAATAGGTTACTAATACACATATCTTTCCTTCTAAAAAATTTGGGAAATAAATGTTCATTCTGTCAATAACCTTCATGTTGCCAACAATAGTCTTCAATTTTCAGCCAATCCTTAGACTCATCTTACTCAATGCGTCCACAGAATTTGGTGCAGTTGATCTCTCCCTCTTCTTTGATATGCTTTCCTCACTGGGTCTTCAGGGTACCACTCTCACTGCCTGCTTCTGCTCAGCCTCTTGGCATACTTTCATCCTTTCCTTGGTTCTGAATGTGACAGGTCTCTAGGATCCTTTGGAAAAGGTACTCAGATCTTTTATGTACTAACTAGAGGCCTGTTGCATGGATTCGTGCACCGGTGGGGTCCCTCAGCCTGGCCTGTGGGGATCGGGCCAAAACCGGTTCTCCAACATCCCCCAAGGGGGTCCCGGATTGCAAGAGGGTGGTTCTCAGGTGACATACCCCAGAATCAGGCTTCCTCCTCTCTGGTTCCAGGTGCATCACCCAAGAACCACAGCTGCCAAGTCACCTCAGCTCGGCAGTTCCGAGCATCTGCCCCTTGGTGGTCAGTGTGTGTCATAGCTACCAGTCAAATGGTGGGACGGTCGCTAAGGCTTTTATATGTATAGAAGCTTAGTACCTAGTTGATCTCACTTAGTCCCATTGATTTATATGCTGGAGACCCCTCATTTTAAATCACCAGTTCAGACTCTTTTGCACTCTAATCTAATAGAATTAGCTGCCTCATCATACTTTTCACTAAGTAGGTATCTTGAAATCAAAACTTGCATGGTTTTGATTTTATCCCACCAGTTTGCTTCCCCCTCAGACTTTCCCACCCCAATTAAAGACAACTAACTCCATTTCTCATTTTACTCAGGTAAAAATAAACACACAACCTGGAGTAATTCTTTGTTCTCTTCCCTTCCACCTCACATCCAATATGGCAGCAATTCTCAGCCCAGCACAGTCTCCAAACCCACTACTATTATCCTCATCCCAGGTACCATCGTCTTTCACCTGTATTATTTCAATAGCCCCAAAATTGTCTCCCTGCCTCCCTCTTGGCTCTTAGTCTATTTCTTTGCACCACCACCAGAGTGTGCTGATTCTGAAAGCCGAGACAGATTGTATCATTCATCTGCTTGATCTTCACAATGGCTTCTTATCCAACTCAGAAGAAAATACGAAGTCCTTTCCTAGACCTGTAAAGCTCTATGTGGAAAAAGAAGACTCTATGGGATCTGACTCCTCTACCCCCGGTCTCATTTCCACCTCATTCACTCTGCTGTAATCACACTTGCTTCCTTTAGGGTTGCTGGAAGATGTCGGCTGCAATCCTCTTATCTCAGGGCTTTCCCACTTGTTGGTCCCTTTGCCGGGGGTGCTCTGCACATGGCCACCTCCTTCTGTCTCAGCTCAAAGGTCACTTTGTCAGAGACCCTTGCTGACCACTCTGTATAAAGCAGTATTCCCAACATTACTATCAGTCTGTTTATATTATTTTGTTTTTCCTCTAAACAGTGGTTACCATTACCTCATAGAGTTATAAGATGTCAACAACATGCGTGTGGACAACTCTGCCGCAACGGGACATAATATCCTGGCTTCAGCATCCTCAGCCCTTGTAGGCCTTGGTGTGGTCTTCCCCATCTTTGACAGGTGTACTGCCAGCCTTGAAACAGTTTACAACTCAGAAGCTAGAGGTTGTAGCCAGACTATTGGTTGCTCTCAGACTTGAAATTTTACTTTATTCATTTTTCTACTACTGTCATTCCTGGTATTGATGTCAATAGAAATAAGTCTGCTCCACATTCTTTCTTTAAACACTGAAGTTTTTTTGGTGTTCACTGGGTTACTTGTTGACTCATGCTACAGGAAATCTGGAAATTGAAGATATGAGCAGATAATTAAGTCCCAACTCTCTCAAATAAACTCCTTCCCCCTTTCCCTTATTTCCTTCTTAACATTTTATTATCTACCATGTGCCAAGCACTATGTGGTACACTGGGACTAGAGTGATAAAATATATCAAATTGGTTTAACTTTCTTTATTTTTAATAATCCTGACCTTAAGATATTTTTCCGTTGATTTTTTTTGAAAGAGTGGAGGGGGGGGGAGAGAGAGAGAGAGAGAGAGAGAGAGAGAGAGAAACATTGATGTTAGAGAGGCACACCAATTGGTTGCCTCCCAGATGTGCCCCAACTAGGGCTGGGGTGGAACCTGCAACCCAGGTACATGCCCTTGACCAGGAATTAAACCCATGACATAGGGGCAGATACTCTAATCATTGAGCAACAACTGTCAGGGCTGTTTAACATTTTTAAAATAAGTATTAACAAAAGGTGAACCATGATCCTTGAAAAAATACAAATTACTATTTTAGTTTAGACTGAAAAATCCCCCTGCTTTTATCCTGTATGTTGAAAACTGGATCTTGTGATATATAGGAAGAGATGTGAATGTCTAGGGCAGTGATGGCGAACCTTTTGAGCTCAGCATGTCAGCATTTTGAAAAACCCTAACTTAACTCTGGTGCCGTGTCACATATAGAAATTTTTTGATATTTGCAACCATAGTAAAACAAAGACTTATATTTTTTATATTTATTTTATATATTTAAATGCCATTTAACAAAAAAATATCAACCAAAAAAATGAGTTCGCGTGTCACCTCTGACAGGCGTGTCATAGGTTCGCCATCACTGGGGAATATGATCCTTAAAGGGGTTGCCATCCAGATGTTAGATAAAAGAGACTATGGCTCATTCAACTAGGAAGCTGGACTTCCGAAGGCCCATCCAAGTCATGGTGCCTTTGAGATTTGTCTGTTAGCATTCAAAACTGGGTATGTGTCATTGAATGTAAATATTATGCAACAGTTTGAAAACGAACACCAGATTGAAAGACATAATAGGAGTGTCTTATACCACTGGTCTCCACCTTGTGAGTCGAGGTTACCAGAGACCACACTGAGTGAACGACAGCCCACAGGCCAGACTGAACATATGACTATGCTAAATTCTGCTGCTATTTTCAGAGCTTGCTGCTTTTCAAAAACACTCCTTGGGGCCAACCAGGAAGCCATACTTTCCTGATCTATTTTCTGCAGTTGCTTCATTTACTGTTCTTCTCTCTTTACTGGCTGTTGCTTGATGTGGTATTTCTGTGCCTCCTTATTAAAGCTTTTTGTGCCCACATTTTCTACTCTAAATCTGCATGTTTGAAGACCATTTTATATAACTTCCGTGCTTTTGATATTTTCTGGGTTCACCACAGACTCAGTAAATAATATACAATCACTTCAAGCCAATATGTTTTCAATGGATTTCTTAGCTTCCTGCTTAGACAACCTCACTCTGCTTACAAATATTTTTTTAATTGCTGGTCTGTTTGCAGATGCATATGCAGTTCTATACAAAGAAGTAAGAGCATGCTGAGTTTAGGACTGCTTTTTATAAACTCCCATCACTGCTTCATTCAAAAGAGGAATGGAAATATGCAGGTAAAGCCACATATGTTGACATAAATTGGGTAAAAAATACAAACTCTTCAGAAACCTGATTTTTTTTTTACTCAGAAACATAATGTGGATACACAGAGCTCTACTTTCCCCGTTTTAATAATTGCATGGCTTTCCACTGTATGAGTGTGCTATAAGTTATTTCAACAAGCCCCCATTAACTGACATTTGAGTTGTTTTTTCTTTTTGATAATTTATAGTAATGATACAATTAACATCCTGAGACATCTTTGCATATCTGAACAAATATGCCTATAAGATAAATTCTTAGCAGGGTAATTTTTGGCTCAAAGGCAACATACATTAAAGCTGATAGATATTGCTAAAAATAATTCCTTTCTGTATCCTTGCCAACTCTGGGTATTAACATTTTTGAAATTAATATTTTAATTATAGTTCACATTATATTAGTCTCATGTGTACAATATAGTGATTAGGCATTTATACACCTTATGAGTGATCACCACAATAAGTCTAGTAGCCACCTGACACCATACAGAGTTATCATAATATTATTGACCATATCCTAGTCTATCCTTGGGTATTCGCATTTTTTATCTTTTCCAATTTGATGTGTCAAAAACCATGTCACTGTTTAATTGTGCATTTATTTGATTCGTAAAGAGTCTGAATATCTTTTATACTAAATAGCAAACATTGACTAGCCATTTTTCTTTCATTTGAAAACTGCCCATTCATGAGCTTTGCTCCTCTTCTCATTCACTTATTTGAGTTCCTTATATAGTACAGAGAGAAACTCTACTTTGCCTCATGGTTGCAACTGTTTTCATATTGATCAACTTTTGATTACTGTGAAGTATTTTTCTATTTTACTTTATTATTAAAATCACCCTCAATTGGCTTTCTAAGCAACCCTGTAAATTTTTGTAATAAAATTATGATAAAGACATTTATTTTGATCTATAATAATAAAAGCCTAATATGCTAATTAGACCCAACAAACTTCCAGACAACCTTCTGGATGACCTTACGACGACCACGCTATGACACCCACTGGTGCCAGGCCAGCCAAGGTGCATGCGATGAAATTGGCCGGGGGCCCGGCCATCGCCCTATGATTGCACCACAGAGGGAGGCCCAGACCACTGACCAGTGGGCTGTGGCTGGTGGGCAGGGCCTCCCTCTGTGAAGGAAGCCCCGGTCCCGGGTGCCAGAGGGAAGCCGGTGCCGGCAGCCAGGGGAAGGAGGGCCTACTCTTGCACGAATTTCATGCATCAGACCTCTAGTATTATTATAAAAAATGAGCAGGAACCATTGCTTAAATATGCAAAGGCTATGGAAATGCCTGTGAGAATAAAACTTGCTTTTTCCCAGAAGATTCTGGGAGCCTGGAAATTCTCCAAGGCCAAGAGTCTTGCACTTCTAATGGGCATTTCAGGCATAGAGAGAGGCTTGTCTGCCTCACTCAGAATGCGCCACCATCAGCTCCAGCAGGACTGGGATCATAGAAAGAATCTGGGGAATTCAGACATTCTGGCTCATTCTTCAATCATGTGGCCTGGTCTCCCAGAGCCACTTTCTCATCTACACAGTGCACATGATTGTACTGAGGTATAGTGTAGGCCTACTGTGGTTATTAAATTAGATACAATATACAAAATACCTATGCAGAATGGATGCTCCAGAAATATTCATGTTCCCAATCCCAGGAGTTAAAGAAAACTTATACCTCTGATTTCTCAGCTGTGACAGGAACATTTTTAAAATGTAAGATCACCAACAAGTCAAATGTAGCAGTGCAGCATGCTTGAAAAAAAAACTGCCAGATTCCTCTTCAAGTGCCAAAACTTCTCACACACACGTATATAAAGACCTACTTGATTTTCTGGAATGAGGTCGAAGTGATATTCTCTGTGATCACTCACCTCTGTGCATCTTAACTAGTTAGTGTTGGTGCTGACAGTGCTGTGTACTAGGGAAAGAGCATGCTGGACGATAATTAGGGTCCACAAACCATGTGAGTGAAAAGAGTCTAGAAAGTGGGTCAGTGGATCCAATAGGTCCCTTGTAGGCCCACTTTTTCCAGAATTCTCTTAAACATTGTTTGGCAACAGTCCCTGACATGTTGATAGCATGTCTTGATTAGCATACGGTGACGATGGCACTTTTATCTGTGGTTTTCCTCCCTCAAAATCATAACTCTTGTCTAATCATGACAATAGCATCAGGCAAATCCCAGCTTAATTCTGCAGATGTCTGGTCAGTACTCCTCAAACTGTCAAGATTATCAAAACTAAGGAAAGTCTGAGAAACTGCCGCAGCCCAGAGGAGCCTCAGGAAACATGAGGACTAAAGGCGTGTGGAGTCCTGGATGGGATCCTGGGACAAAAAAATAGACCTTAGGGAAAAACTAAGGAAGTTCAAATAAAATATGGACTTTAATTAATAACAGTGTATCAATACCGATTCATTAATTGCAGCATGTGTATCATACTAATGTAAGATGTTCATAATGGGGGAAACTAAGTAATGAGGTATATGGGAATTCTCTGTATTGCTTTCACAATTTTTCTACAAATGTAAAGTTGTTCTACAATAATAACTTTATTTTTCAAAAGGCTCCCTAGATTACCATTTATTCTACTTTGACATAGTACCCTAAAAAACAAAAATGAAACTTCCCCCAAATGCCAAGAAGGTTAAAGTCCCAGCTCACACATCAACATTTAATTTTCTCCAAATGCACCTCAGATACTCTCACCATCTGGATTGCCCACTGCTTTGGGGGCCACTGTTAAGGGGGGGACATCAGGAGGCTCAATAAATACTAATTGATACAATGCAATAAGTAAGCCTTCATTAGTGAATTCTGGATTCTGAAGAAACTAGAGTTCTTGCCGTCAAATAAATTTATCCTGCAAGAAGCCAGCCTCCAGGCTGAGCTATGGGGGCAACCCCGATGGTCAGCCCGCACATGTGCATGCGGTCAGCTCTGCTCACATTCCCATTCACACGTGGCAACGAATCAGTCCGGGACATAGAGTGCAAGATTCAAAAATCGCAGTTGTGTTTTAACAGTGGACATCACAGCCCTACTCTCCTTGTCTGAAAATTTGGTTGGGTATTGACATGGTCTTAAATATAACCAACGAGTTCAGGCAGAAATCACTGATTGAACATTTTAAAACAAACAAGCAAACAAACAAAAGCACATCATCGCCCAGTCTCTCAGCTAAATAGAGTGCTAGGAATTTGCCAGCATTTTATTTAAATTAATGAACCAAATAATTTATCTGACTGAGTAAATGATGATTATACATTTACATATTCACATGAACACATATTCCCAGCGATTTGGCATGTTATCCATCTATACACCCCAGAGTACTGTACTGTTGGCAAGGCATGTGGAATATAGAAGAATATCAAGGTCATGTCTCATGCGTGTGTGTGCATGCTAGTGGATGTATAGATGTGTTGGTGTGATGTTGGTTAATAATGTTGAGCCAGAAAAAGGAAGGGGCAGGAATATCTTGTATTTAGTGGTCTTTCCAAATCAATTTTAAATGAAATTGTTGCTTAGTGTTTTCTTTTCTGTTGATAATGAAAATAGTGGGGGTGAAGGCGGAGTGCTGACTTTTCAGGTCCTGAGATAGTAACAGAAGGAGC
Organism: Myotis nattereri; assembly: GCF_964212035.1. NCBI lineage: Eukaryota > Metazoa > Chordata > Mammalia > Chiroptera > Vespertilionidae > Myotis > Myotis nattereri. Next base: position 126,211,642 of record NC_138077.1, on the reverse strand, counting down.
CCAGCAGGCCTGCCCACTCCTGTTGTTAATTAAAGTATTTTCACATTCTCCAGGGTGTAATGCACTCTGGGCACCGAGAGTCGTGTGCAGTCTGATGATCACACATGCAAATAAATACAGTGGGGGGGGGCCACCGGGGAACAGATCGCTTCCCCCACCTCATTAACGGCTGCAATGCTTTGCAAATGTCTGAGATGCTCCATTTCTTAGGAATAATAAATATCCGCCAGGCTCCCAATTGCTCAGTGTCTCAAGGTACCCAGACCCTGACCTGCTCGGCTGAGACCTGCAGGAGGCAGGAAGTGAGGCTGACATTTGCAGCTCAGAGCTGTCTCCATTGCATTCACTAAGTGATTCTTGCTAAGGCAGATTTCCCCCCACTTACTGCACCCCTGTGTCTGAACTGCACTGTAATTCTTATTTGTTGGCACTGACAAGCCTGTCTGCAGATGAGAGGTGAAGAGCTTCACAAAGCTGATTGTGAGTTGTCAGGAAATGTATCTTGAGGATCTCAAAGCCTCAGGGGAAAAAATACATTTTAAATACTGAGCAGCTTTTCAAATGGTTAAATTGTATATAAATCTTCCCAATGCTTGTAATTGCAGTTGAAAGAAAGCAGGGGCAATTTTACTTCATGGAGATATATAGTAAAAAACAAACAAACAAAAAAACAATGTAGGAACCAGATAACAAAAATAATGCCAGGATTTTGACACTTTCAGGTGTTTTAGAAGAGTTTACTCCCATTTCAGTTAGGATAAAACAAAAACATAGATTAACAAAAATAACAACTTACATTTTATTGTATTGTGGACAAAAGGGGCCACATGCTAACCTGACAAGCTCAGGGGAGGCCTGCATGGCAGTCTTGCAAACTCAGAGACCTAAAGTAACCACAAAGGATGGTCTGAAATTAAACTTTAACTAAAGCAGTTATGGTGGGCAGTTATGTCCTAGGCTGGTATCTTCACTGACAAGGTCAAGCTTTACCTTAACTGAGCTTATCTGTCTTTTTGCATCTATGATAACATACCCTTGAAATGTCTGGGTAACTTGTAACTTCCCTTTTTCTGGACCCTTTGAGGCACAACCTAATGTGCTGGGCCCCAGGACAGATACCACAAATTCCTTCATTATCATGTTAATGTTCCTGCACCCACCTAAGTATATGTCTATCATTTTACTTTTTATCCAATCCCAGGGGTTCCCCCCCTCCCCACCTGCTTTCTTTCTCCCGCCTCTAGTCTATCACCAATGGATTTCATGTAACCCACCTACATCCCTTCCTTTGATTGTAATGTATAAATATAGATGTAACCCGCCATTCTCTGGAGCATTATCTCAATCCGTTGAGGTTCTGCTTCCTGACAATTGTCAACAGTTTGACTTAAATAAACTCACAAAAATTCTTCACAGGTTTGAATGTTTTTATGTTAACACTAGAGGCCCATTGCAGGAAGATTCCTGCAAGAATAGGGCTTCCTGGAAATTGTCATTTTGGCTTCAAAAAACTCATAAAAATTTTCTACAGGTTCGGACGTTTTTATACATAGACAGTATAAACAATAAAATTGAGCCTCAGAAGGTTAAAAGCACTGGCCCCAGATCACAGAGTATATGCAGGTTATCCTCAAATTCAGATCTTCTGATTCTAAGAATGTTTGACATGATAATCGTGCTCCATGCTGGGTAGAGATTTACATGTTTCAGCCTTTCGCTTCAGTGAATATCCACCCTACATCTTCACTTTGTAAACAGCTGTCTTACAGCTGTGGCATGTAAAAGCGTAAGTTTTTTTGACATACATTGTTGTCAACTGCCCCTGGGCCAGTTGTGAAATAGCTTGACTGCTCTACACTAAAAAGTTTAAGTTAGCAAAATACCATTTTTTTTTTTGCTGAGCCATTCACTTACCAATAGCTTCAATTGAATTAATTAATAAAGTTGAGGTGGTCATGTGCTATTACACTCCTTAATATATGGAAGATACATCAGATACTCACGATCAAGGAGGTGGAGACGGAGGAAGAGGAAAAGAGATTCTATGTTCCAGCCCCCCGACTCCTCCTCCCCAAACTGGTATGTCTGACTATTGTGAGCGTGATATTTTGTATTTGTGTAATTTTTGTGTGTGTGCAAAAAAGAACTTTTGTGGTTGGTGATGTTATTTAAGCTTCACAAAAGCCATAATGAGTAAGGAGATAATGTCCTCAACTAAGGATGAAGAAGCTGAGTCATAGTTTGCACATGAAAAAATCTTAGTCCTTTCTCCCTTCCCTGCACATGAATGTTGTGTCCAGGGCCACACACAGTGGCAGAGGAACGGCTTTTAATTCAGTGCTTCTGACTCCCAGTCTCACCCTTTCTTACCAACACAATCTCCGCATTCATGGCTGGGCAGAGACTCCCCCAAATAGCTTCACACCCTGATTGCACAAAGCATTAGTTTGTCATACTCATCGGGGCAAAGCAGATGCAAAGAATATTGTACTTGTTCGTTGGTAGGGCAGTGACCTAAGTCCAACCCTGCCCTTACTACCCCCTGTTAGAGTTGCCATAGGAAATATAGAATGCCCAGCTAAATATAAATAAGTTTTTATGTATAAGTGTGTCTCATGCCATATTTGGGACATACTTACACTAAACAATTACTTGTTGCGTATCTGAATTTTATTTTTATTTATTTATTTTTTTTAGAGAGAGTGGAAGAGAGAGGGAAAAACAGAGAAATACCCATGTGAGAGAAACACTTCGATTGGTTGCCTCCTGCATGTGCCCTGACCAGGGTCTGGGCCAGGGAGGAACCTACAACCACAGTACATGCCCTTGACTGGAATCGAACCCAGGACCCTTTGGTCTGCAGGCCGACACTTTATCCACCGAGACAAACTGTCTAAGGTGTTTATCTGAATTTTAAATTTAACTGGCTTTCCTATATTTTTATTTGTTAAATTGGGCAATCCTACTCCATGGGGGTCTGGGCTGTGCCTGTCCCCTGGGCTACTTTGGACACTGGTGTGTATTCTCCTTACATCTTTCAGAAAGATGGTGGGCACCATAGGACAATGGCTCTTCTGGGATCTGTCATAGGCACTATGTGAATGAAGAAAGGGATTTATAAACGTTGAAAGCCTCAGTGTAGGCCACCTGATTCTGACATTGGCATTTTGCTCCATGAGGCCTCCTCAGGGAAGCAAGGTGATAAGGGCACTGGGTCTGAACTCCTCTCTCCAGTTTTAAAATCTTATTCCTACTTAGATCATAACATCCTTAAGACACTGTCCAAGTAACTGCTAATGCTATGGGAAAATACTTTAACCCTTGAGTATCTGATTGCATTCTATATTCAAACAATGACTTCATTCAAACAATGTTAAGGAATAAACAGCTTCAATGTAGAACTTAATACATGAGTAGAATTTCCTAAAAATGAGAATAAAACTAAAGTAGGTAATAATAACATAAAAGGTCAATGATGATCAGTAATAACCAGTTAACGATAGGATTAACAAGATGAAGGTCTAGAATTTTATAAGAGTCAAGTCAAGAAATGTTTACACTTACAATAAATTTTTTTTGTCCTTTGTACCATTTTAAACTAGATTTAGACTGTTTTTATTGGAGTTAAATAAGTGAACAGCTTAAATGAAAACCTTGTGAGAGCAGATTTCCTGACTGTTCATACTCTTTAGTATGAATTGTACCACAACTAGCATTTGTTGCCACTGTTAACAAATTTATCATCTATAACTTTGTACAATGCCTAAGGCTTTGCAAAACTGAATTTGAATGGTCAGAAGGTATGGATGAATATAGCCCCAAATCATGTTAGAGAGTTTGTAGCCTGGAAAAATATCCATGTAAAAATTTGAATACTACCCAACTGCTCAACTAAGTGTGACTAAATCCTCCTCACAGGTCCATGTCCAGTAGAGAGCGAGTAGAGAGGGAGTGCACACAAGCTGGGGGAATCGAACCGGAATGCAAAGGCTGTGGAGTCAGAGGGTCTGGTGGGCACAGGCTCCCCTGCATGCTGGCTGGCTGACCTTGAGCCTGTTGCCTAACTTGCCCATGCTCCAGCTTCCTCCTCTAAGTGGAAATAAGAAACGCATTTGCAGTTTTGAAGTTATTGTGAAGATGAAATGAATTATCATTTACAAAGGGCTTAAGAGTGCCTTACACACAGTCACTGGTATGCAAATATACCTATGAATTGGTATATATGTATTTGTGAATGAAATAAAAGGTGTACATATACTGTATACGTGTATATATTTTTTCCAAATTAAGTTTTTTAATGAAATCTGGTTCCATTAAAAGCCAAGGTCCTGTTTAAAAGCACTAGGGGTGATCTCAGAGCAACCAAGACTCACAGTCACAGTTTTGCTGGGGGATATGCAAGCGGTTGCTCTGACTCTTGCAAAATCCAGGCACCAGCACCAATACCTGCCTACCCACCACGAGAATCAGCAGCTTGAGGTTGTCCTAAATGTAGGTAGGTGGCTTTCTCTGCAAACCTCTTGTCAATGATGGCAGAACAGGGTGAACAGTTCCCTCCCAAATGCTTGGCTGACTTCTTTAAAGAGAGCTTGTGAGGACAGTTTTGAATCTGTCAGTTCACCAGACAGCACTTACAGCATTTAGGTCTCAACGCCCCTCGGGTTAGCGGCCTGCCCTCGACTGGTGGGCTGAAGTTCCAGGCAGGGCTGAGGAAGCCATACTGCTCCGGGTGTGCTGGATTCTCACACAACCAATCTTTGCCCACTTTACCGGCTTCTCCGTGCTTCCCCCTGCCTCTCCTGAGCATGAGTGGACTTTGGTGTACTCCTCCTCATCCCCCCTTCTCTCCCAGGTGGATGGCCAACCCCGCTCCCCGCTCCCCCATGCTGTACCCAACCCTGCACCTGCTCCCCTGTGAATACAACTTCAGGAATTTGCTTTGCAGGATTTCACTTTCTTGTCAGGGACTTGATTGTGCTCCTCTGCCAGGGAAAATGCCTGCTGACAGCCTTTGGGGAAATCCCCTGGGTTACAGCCACCTCTGCACCCATTTTCATAGGACAGATGGTATTTTGTGACAGCTGACAGATTTACCAAGACCTTCTGATTCTAGGAAAAGAGATTCAAGTGAAGGCGGAAAGCTTCCTAGGGAGGGGAACCTCACAGGTTTCAGTTCTCCCTCCATTCAACTGCAGATTGCCTGTGCTCACTGCCTGTCACCCCTCCCGTGCCCCATCCATTTTTGCACCCATGCTCTGGGGGAAAGGTCTGTGCAAAAAGGCTAGTGGTGTTATTTTATTAGGAGTAATTTTCTTTCATCATGGTTACTGTACATTTCCACTTCGACCACTTGATTTGCTGCTTTCAAGATGGATCCTAGCAGTTTTTACTTTCTGGAAATGAATGGCTCACTTCATCTCCATTTTAACGTGTGTGTGTGTGTGTGTGTGTGTGTGTGTGTGTTGTGTGTTTTTTTTGCCCCAAGTGACAAGTATTCTGAAATATCTTTCAGTTTTCAGCCTATCTAAAGTAGTATATTAGAGATCACAGTCATCACTCATCTAAATATTCTTCCAGGATAATCTGACTGTCACTCTATTATTACAGGGTCCAGGGTCCATGTGACATTGCCTCTTCTCTCTTAAGCCATAGATGATTAGACCAGAGGTAGACAGCTGTCCTAAGGTGCTTCTATGCATGTCATAGTGAACCTCAGTCCTGCCACACATGTCTGAGTGGGACCAAGCAGATGGGCCTGAGGTATCAGGATCACTGGCAGCGGGTCAATAGCAGGTCCTGCCAGGTAACGTACGCTTGGGACCTGGGAATGCTATTTGGAAGCATTTGTGGGGCAGGGCAGTAGAGAAAACTGGTGAGATGGAAACAAAGGAAAACATAGGTGAAGGAGAGCATGTGGCTCCTGAGAGACCATGGAGGGAAGAGGCTCAGTCTCTGAAGTTTCCATTCCAGGCAGCATGAGGCCAGGGTGTAGTGCCATTCCCATCCATGCAATCATCTGACAGAGCCTTAAAATCAGTGCTCCTCTTATGTGACCTTGTCTTTTTATAATCAACGTTCCCAAGAGCATGTTCTCTATGACTAACAGCACTAGTTTATTCTAGTATCTACATCTCCCTGTTCTTGTGCAATAGAACCCTGATTCTTAACTAGCCCACTGATACTTAGCATATAGACTGACTTTCCCATTTTCCCTTGCAGCTACCAGTGGTCAGGGGATTCTGTACTGGAAAAACAAAGGCATCCTATATAATAAAGCCCTAATATGCAAATCTACCAAATGGCAGAATGACCGGTCACTATGATGTGCACTGACCATCAGGGGGCAGACATTCAACACAGGAGCTGCCCCCTGATGGTCAGTGTGCTCCCACAGGGGAAGCGGCACTCAGCCAGAAGCCAGGCTCATGGCTGGCAAGCACAGTGGTGGTGGCGGGAGCCTCTCCCACCTCTGCAGCAGCACTAAGGACCCCTTGGGGGATGTCTGCCTACCAGCTTAGGCCTGCTCCCCAGCTTAGGTCCCTCAGCCCGGACTTCGAGAGGGTACAGGCCGGGCTGAGGGACCCTCCCCCCTCCAGTGCATGAACATCATGCACCGGGCCTCTAGTTCTATTATATAAGCACACCACAGTGCAAATCCTAAAATCAAGAAACTAATATTAATACAATTCTATCATCTAATATACAGACCTTATTGCAATTTTGCCAATTGTCTCAATAACATGTTTTACAACAAAAGAAAATCCCGAATTATGTATTACATACAGTTGTCTGTCCAGTTAGTCTCCACTATTATTATTAGTAGTAGTAGTAGTAGTAGTAGTAGTAATAGTAGTAGTAGTAGTAGTAGTATTTTAGTTTCCTTTAGTCTGGAATGGTGGTCCTCAGTCTTTGCTTGATTTTTGTGACTCACATTCCTACAGATGGGGTCAGGTGCTTTGTAAAATGTCTTTTCATTTGAATATGTGTTTGTTTGATGTTTCCTCACAGTGAGGTTCAGGTTGTGCATTTTGGCATCAGTACTTCCAAAGTGCTGTTGTATTCCAGTACCACCTATCAGAAAGCATAGGGTGTTGATTTGTTTCATTACTGGACTTATCGGTCTCTTGGTTAAGGAGGTGTCTGCCAGGGTTTCCACTATAAAGTTACTGTTTGTCCATGTTTATTGTGTTAGAGCTGCTGCTCATAGTGGGGGCTTGTCTGTGAAGCTGTCCCTTTTTTGATGACTGACAGATAATTACAAAATGGACATGCAAGCATAGTTTGCTCTGTAAGGCTCAGTGAGATCGTTTTGATGAAGTGGTTGAGCAAAAATTTAAAGACCTGCCACTTTGTGAAATAGACCTTTTTAATGCAGTGCTGACAAAAATAAAACAAGAAGAGGCCAACAGACTCTCACTAAACAGTTCTTTATGTTTACAGAAAGTAGAGTGAACTAACTGTATACTAAATGAGTGCAACATGCATATGTCAAAACAGAAGAGAAGCAATTACGAGAGGATGCTTCAATAATCCACAGGATCAAAATTACTAATATGGACTGTACCCACTTTTTTAGTTTACAGTGTCTTTCAACCATCCAGGAGGCACTTGATGGGAATTTACCTGGAGTACATGTGGCTGCAGTAATACTTGAGGATTAATACTATATTCAGTAACGAAGTATTGCTTTTGAAGTTCTGAGCCTGTCACATCTGATCCTTTAAAGACCCAAATCCCATAAGGATAAAAAAAAATCCATATTTATTCACCTCTTAATTCCTAAAAAATGAGTAACTTCTGTGTTTAAAACAAGCAGCACCCAGCCGTAGACAGTTTTGCTCAGTGGATAGCATGTCTGCCTACAGACAGAAGGATCCTGGGTTTGATTCTGGTCAAGGGTGTGCACCTTGGTTGTGGCTCGATCCCATGTGAGAGAAACACATGGATGTTTCTCTCTCTGTCTCTCCCCCTCCCTTCAACTCTCTCTAACCAAAGCAATGGAAAAATATACTCAGGTGAGGATTAACAAAATAAATAAATAAATAAATAAATAAATAAATAAATAAATAAATAAATAAATAAGTAAACAAACAAACAAACAAATAAATAAATAAAACAAGCAGCAGCCAAGTAGAAAACAGTGTCCAGAGATATTTTGTTTTTAAAGTCTTTATTTAAGTCAGGGCAGGGATAGAAGCCAATGAGAAATATTAGTCCATCCATAACCCAGCAGGTTTGACTCCTGTGGTAGAACATGAGGTGAAATGATGACAGCATCTGGCAAGCCTGTCCAGCAGGCCTCCTCCAGCATTGCACTGCCCAGCACCTTTAGTAGTTGGCATCAATGTTTACAGTAGCCAGTTATTGGAAGATGAGAAGTTAAAAGTTCAGTAAATATGAAATTCACAAATTTTATAAACCTAACTGATGCAAATGCAAGAAGGTGCATTGTCAGAAACAGTGGAGTGGTGTAACCCCAATGTAGCAATAACTGCAAGAACAGTTATTGTGTGCACACATTTTGTGTTAGAATGAGGTAAGTTTTGAGCCATTTTGAGAATATATTTATCTACCATCATCAAAAATGTATTTCCTTGGAATGATTTTACAAAATTAATATAGACTCTTGGCCAGTATCCTTGAAAAAATATGCTATGCTGTCCAATGTATTCTTTATTCCTTTATAGCCCTTTCAACATCAGAACCATTTTTTAAATTATCACTCCCCAACCAGGGCCGGGGATTGAATTGCAACCAAGGTAACATGCCCTTGCCCCAAATCAAACCCAGGACTCTTCAGTCTGCCGGCCAATGCTCTATCCACTGAGCAATTATTTTTTATAATTATTGAATGGAAAATGCAGCCTAAGGATTAATTAGATACTCTCATACACTGCTAGTCAAGGTAAGATTTACTACAAATGTTTTTAGATGACTATTTAAAAATATGAAATAATAGCCTTCAAAATTTTCATGTCTATTGATGCTACATTTCTGCTTCTCAAACTCTGTTCTAAGAAGAATAGGATTCTAATCATTATTGCTACTATTCAACATTATTCTGAAGGTTCTGGAAATACAATACAAGAAAAAATATGGGTTTTAAATACTTTGAAAAAGAGACGAGAACTTTGGGTGTTTTTCGGTGGTTTTTTTTTGTTTTTTTTTGTTTTTTTTGTTTGTTTTTTTTGCAGATGGTAAGGCAGTATATTTTTGAAATATAAGAACCAAATTAAAAAATAATTTGAACTAATGAAAGAACTAGCAGAGTGATCACTTATTAGAACAATTTCCAAAGAATCAGTATGTTTTTTATAACCAATAACCAACTGACCTTATAAAGAGAAAGAACAATTTATGGTAAGAATAAAGATCATGCAACCTGAGACATAAACTTTACAATAAATTAAAACAGAGGGATGGATCATGTTAATTTAAAGGAAGATTCAGTATTTTAAAGACAGCTATTATTCCAGAGTCAATATATAAACAATGCAACTTCAATTAGCATAACACCAGGATGCTGTGTGGAAATTGGTGAGCATACTTAAAGAATTTTCTGGGAGAGTAAATGGACAAGAATAGCTATGATAATTTTAAAAGAATAGAACAAGTACAATGAGAACTGTGTGTGTGTGTGTGTGTGTGTGTGTGTATTCTATAATAATTGAACTGAGGTTGTGGCATGAGATGATATTAATAGATCAATGGAAAAGAACATTGGATAGAGCCACAGTCTTGTGTCTATATGGAAATTTGATGTATGAGAACAGTGTCACTTTAAATCAGCAGACTGAGAAGAAACTCAACAAATTATATTGAGATATTTGGCTATCCATTTGATGGAAAAAAAATTTTCTATCTCACACCATACCCAGGGTAAACTTCAGATTCAAAGTCCTAAATGTTAAAAACAATATTATACATTTTTAGGGGATTTTTTGTTGGTAATTGAAATAGAGGTCTTTAAAAAAAAACACGAATGATTTGCAGACATGAACTCATAAAAATCAGTATCTTCTCTATTAAAAAAAGACATTTAAACAGTTAAATGACAAATTAGAATTGCATGAAAATATTTGCAATATCTGCAACAGTAAAGAAATGAATGACTACAATAAATAAAGAGTTTCACTAATTAATAATTAAAATACAAATAACCAATAATACATGGACAAAGAATATAAACATATAATTCACAGAGATCAAATTATTTAATTAAATACATTAAAGTTTGCTCAGCTTCATTAGTGTTAAGGGAAATTAAAACAATGAGATTTGATTTTTTATAAAAGTAAGTATGATTAAATATCAACTTAAGTTTGATAATATGTTCTGCTGAAACTGGGGAAACTAGTATCCTCTTACAATGCAAGTTGCAATGTAAACCAGCGTGGCTATTTTCATGGGAATTTTGGCAATATCTATTAAAATGCGAAATATCCATTAGCCATTCTCCGTGTCCCTGCAGTGTCTTGTTTTAGTATCCCTGCAGAAAAATTTGCTTTGTGAGGTAATTTTAATCACTAAACAATTGTTTATGTAGGGGGATTCATTCTAGTTTTCAAAACATGAGTGTGCAAAAATAAAAATAAAAATCTCCTTTTCTATTACCGAGCTCCTGAGGCCTTAATTTCTATAAATGTAATAAAACAATACAGTTAATTTAAATTTAGCTGGAGGGTAAACAAATTGAAGTGGGGCTCAGGTGACGGAAAAAGAGCGGGCGAGCTCAGGCCAGCTGGTCTCTCTGGTCTTGGGAGGAAGGATTTGTTTTCTGCCGCTGGTTTTGCCTTTTGCATCCTTCTTTCTCCCACAGCAGGAAAGGTGAGCTTCAGAACCAAGGCCAGGTAGAGTTTGGGGGAGAGGGGATAAGGAGCAGCCTACTTCCAGTTTATGCCTTAGGATGATGGATAAACAAAGGTTTTGAGGCTCAGTTGTTATTTGCTTAGTTCCCTAGGATAGGAAAATCCAATAGGGATTGGGGACCCAAGTCTCAGCTATGCAGAATATGTGTGTTTTCATAGATTATTATGGCATGATGACTGACCAAACAAACCCTGGAAGATTTTATACTGACTAGTCCTGTACAGAAGTGTGCAAGCCAACAAGTCGACAGGCTCAGTCAAATGGTCAAGCAAATCTCTACTTTAGACTTTAGTTTTCAGGTCGAGGAGTAATAGGGGCTTAACTACATGACCTGTAAAGTCTTCTTTAGTTCTAAAGATTACACATCCAGATTTTACGTGAAATAGATAAGAACACAGTAGGTAATCTGATAAATTCAGTGGTTTAAATTTTATCAGTTTCTGGAATGGTGCTCTCTACAGTTATAAATTCCTTACTTAGAGATTCAGCTTTCTTCTTCACAGTGATGAGTAGAAACTTCTATATAAAGAAGGCAACCTACTCAATTTCAAGGAAAATTAAGTGTTGGTTAATTACAATTCTTGAAGACTTTTGCCAGTGGCGCCCCCCAGCCCCCCCCCCCCCCCAGGAAAACCAAACAAACTCTTATGACATGATTTGTGAGCTGCTATTGTCTGATGTAACGTTGTTGCCTATTGAAACCCTGCAGCTGGAGATAACCTGGTTATACCTCTAGTTATGGTCATCTATTTATGACCCTTAAAATTTGTCATGCCAGACTTCTAAATATTGTGAATAATAAAATTTCAGAATCCCTTCTGAAGATGGTCCCTTTTCTTGCAAAAAAATGCTTTATCTTAAACCTCTTAGCAATTTATCAGTGAAATCATCTGAAGCACAAGCAGGAGTTAGTCATGTCTAAGCTGGTCTGCAGCGAACCCAGAACATACATTTCCTTTTTTCTGTTAGGTCCATTCCAGGTAGCCTTCCATCCTGTGTTAAAGAGGCTGATTTCATTAAATACTGCTATTTTGTTTTTCTATGGACTGTATAATAATAAAATATGTGGTTTTATTAATTGAAGACTTTTCTTGGAGCTCAAATTTGATTCATCCAAGAAGTGCAAGTCACCTAAGTCATCTAAGAAATCCCTCAAATGTCAATCTGATTTAAATGATTCAAATATCTGCACAATAGTTGACAGAATAGTAAAGACTTATGCTTTTGTGATCAAATTAATTTATCAATGTTCTTAGTTTTAGAAAACATAGAGCTATGAGAGACTATTATTATTATTATTATATTATTATTTTATTAGTTTTTAACTTGTTTTAGTAGGGGGTTCTCTACAAACTGAGGATCCCTGTACGCTTCTGCTCACACTCTATTTATTTTGCTTTAGGATGTAGTAATATTGTTTCAGCTTATGAATTCTAAAGAAGTGACTAATGACTGATTAATATCAGGTTCTTTACATAATTCAAAGAAGTCATTTAAAGTAAAAGGTTTAGGAATTTCATTTCTTATAATAAACAAAGAGTTTATGTGGATCAATTCTTCTTCAAAATATAAATTAACTACCTGAAGCTCCTGAAGAATGACTACAATCAGAAACCGGAGGAGAGGCCACGCTTGGATAAAGGAAATATCAGGGGGTCAGTTTCCTGTTTTTTTCAACTAAGGTCAGGCCATAGACAGTGACCTGCAAGGCAATCCACACGCAGATGGGAACCAGCCATTTTATGACTGAGAAATCAGAACATAGCTTTGGTTCCACCACAGCAACTGGAACATGATGGGAGGAATCTTGGAAAAGAGAGAGAACATTAGAGGGAAGTTCCAATTTCTGCAAACAAAATTTACTCAAATCTTTGCTGGCCCATGAAGCATACATGCTTGAGGTAGATTCCAGGCAGCTAATCTAAAGCTAAAATAAATAAACAGAGATTTCAGCCACTGCCCACCTCAGAGGAGACAGAATTTGGACTTTGAGTTCAGTCAAGTTAATTGACTGTTAAGACAGACAAACAAACAAATCAAGACTATTTGGAAGAACATAACACAAGTCATGGACTCTATAATATATTATTTTTAATGTAATGGTGCAATCCAGGGTTACTACAAATAAAAACAAACAAACAGGAAAACATGGTCCATACTCAAAGGAAAGAAATTACTGGTGATGAACTTTGAAACAACTTAGATATTGAAATTACCAGACAAGTACTCTTTAGTAGTTATGATAACCATGCTCAAAAACGTAAAAGTAAGTGTAGTGATAATGAATAAACATATAGCAAGTTTTATATAGGAACATATAGGAAAGTTTAATTGAGAAAAAAGCTATAAAAAACAATCTACTTGATTTCTCTCTCTCTCTCTCTCTCTCTCTCTCTCTCTCTCTCTCTCTCTCTCTCATCAATAAAAACCATATCCTTGGGTAAGGGTTAAAAATAACTAACTAACTGAATAAATAAATAAATCACAGTGCACTAGCATAAGTACAAATTATCTTCAAAAACACATTACAGAGCAAATAAATTAACTAGGAAAATTTGGTTTGTCAGTGAAATTCTATAATATCTAGAGTAGCCTCAGAATTTGAGAAATGGAAGGGACTTTTAAACTCATTGAAGTCAGTGAGGATGTTGAGGCCAGTGATGGTTTTGAAGCCAAACACTCAATTCTGTTTCCCAGTTATATAGTCTTGGGAGTTAGTTAATCTCTTCTCATTTGGAAAACAGGTTTATAAGAGCACTAAATGAGGAATTTGGGCACTTACCACAGTATTTGGCTCAACTGTCCACAAAGTTAATACCCATCCCTAGTGATTTGACCAAGGGCATATAGCCAGTTAGATATGGATCTACCCCCAATTGATCTTGGACTCTACCCTTCAGTGCTTTTTCTCTCCACATTCCACACTCTTAGAAATGTTTTTGTTTTTTGGGTCTGGGAACATACTGCATCCAGAAAACTCAAATCAGACACCACTTCTATTTCTTTGGAATCCAGAAATGGCTTCTTGAAGAAACTACTCCCCAACCTGAGACTACATTTTAATTAAAATTTTGATTTAATTATGATATCCATCATTGTATCGCATCTAATTATTTGAAAATATGGTTGTAAGATCAACAGGAGGCATTAAATGGAAGTTACATCAAGGTATAGTAAAAAGAGTACTAGAGAACGTCTCGTGTCACCTCTCCCCACCTGTGTTCCAGTTACAGAACTTCATTTTTCTGGCCTAGATTTTCTCACCAGAAAAAAAATGTATGAGTCCCTATTTCTCTATCTTATAGAATTCATGTGAAAGATAAATGGAATAATTAATGTAACGGGGCTCTGTATATAATAACGTACTATTTAAGTGAGATTTCATATTACACATTTATGGAAGTTTTTCAAAAATTTACAGCACAAATCAAAGACTGGTTATTATTGGAACTACATTTGTTTGCAATGTGCTTCATTCATATGAGCACTCTCAGCATCTTTGGTTTATGTAACGATCAATCATAAATGTGGCACCAGATGTTCCTTGGTCCCTGAGTTCTGGGATCATGTCAGAAAATGTCAGGGGTGACCACTGAGAGGCATACAGAGTGACCCAATACAGCTCTTGGATCTAAAACTCACAGCAAAAAAGACAGATGGTTTTAACTGTTTAGTGCTTAATTTATAAGTCAGTTGATATTTAACTCAATGTGCTTATTTACAAAAGTTTCTATTAAGATATAAGACTCCACAAATAAATATAAAAAACCCTAAATGATAATTATCTAAACTACAAAAATAACATGTAGTTTTTAATTTAATTAAGATTTGTTCTATACTGTCCTCTTTCTCCTTTGAAAAGTATGGTTGAATATAGAATAAGCTAATTTTCTTCTTTGTTTGCAAAATACAGATGAGGCTCTGTACTACAATAATTTTACAAATGATGTAATGTCCAAAGAAGAAGCAAAATAAGGGTTGATGACTAAGAACAGATGTGACATTATGTCTATCATTACTGAAAAATTAAGAGATTTCTTTCAGTTTGTGAAAACACTTATCTCCTGTAGAACTCCAAATTGCTTCAAGATAGAGCTAAGTTCAAAATTGACACTATTGTCTCAAAGCTTTATTATATTGTAAATTAAATGTCCTTTTCATTTAGCCATCTTCAAATAAAATCCAAGTATGTGTCTCTCTTTATTGACCCACTGAAATAGGACATACATTTAATTTTTTCTCCCGTCACGGGTGAAGGTTTGCTGTAAGTTCCCATAGCTCATTCTCAGCCCTCCCTTTGATGTGAATGGCTGGGAAAGACACGAGCAATAGCCTGAAACCATGGAATAGAAGTTCATGGTTATGCTACATCAGCTTTTTTAATTAATTTTTCTTATTTTAATAAAAATGTGGTTAAATATATATGCCTGCATATACCAATAAGTGAAGGAGAACAATATGCTCAACACATAATTGAATGCTCTCTCTCTACATTGGGCAAACAGATCAGGAATGTGCCATCAATCTATTTATAGTCACAGACTTTCCAGAAAAATGCACAAATATGCAAGATTTTTCATTCCATTTATGAATCCACCAGATAACAATTGACCTCAGAGTAAGAAACCTTAAAGTGCGAGGAAGGAAATACCTTTTCTTGTTTGTTTTTTTTAAAGGCCCTTTATGTCCTCCTCTGAGTAAAGGATCAATTTTGCATTAGTGTCTGATAGATGGGTGCTTGTCCAGAAGCAGTGGGTCCCAAATGCTATTCAAGGAGGATATCATTTTCCATATTCCTCAACACACGAGGAAAAATGAGTTACAGACAGAGGGTGTATGTGTGGTAGAGTAGGATTTTTCACTCCCTCGTCTCTTTCTTTACTTCTTTTTCCTTTGAGGAAAACAGTGCTTTATTAATAAAGTAATACTCAAAGCTGTTCCATAAAAAGTGGTTGATATTAGCAAAAATGGGTGGTTTTGGTATGTTTTGTCTGTAGATGTTTCACTTGGAGGAATCTCAAAGCCCTCAGGCCCCCTTCCTCAAGCACAGTAAGGACCAGACTTTATGTATCTTGGTTGGAGCCAGGAGCAATTCTCAGAACTTTGGGGACCTAGTGAAGCTCACCTAGAATGGAGCTCAGACCCTGGGAGTGAACATAGGATGGGAAATGCTGAAGGGTGTGGGGGAAGATGGGACAAGAGTGAAGGGGAAGTGATATCAGAGAGAGAGAAGGAAACTCAAAGAGAATTCTTTATGGGCTGATTAGTAACTTGAAAGGAATAGTAAGAATAAGTGTTTTGCACCATTATAATGACTCTCTATATATGTGATTACTGTACAGTAAGAGATTTCTTTCAGGTAATAAACTGAAATAGCACGCCATTCCAAACACTGCATTGTTGGCGGAAGACTGGAAATTCATTGCTTGAGAAAAACTGGCCTTTATTCAAATAGAATGCATGCTTCCTTCATTGCAAGTCTTGTTATGAAAAAACAGCTGAACTACACAGTACAAACAATTTGTAACTGGTCCCTGAACCACAATTTGGGTAACACTGAGCTAGAAAACATCTAAAGTAGTTGA
This sequence comes from Myotis nattereri, assembly GCF_964212035.1. Classification (NCBI taxonomy): domain Eukaryota; kingdom Metazoa; phylum Chordata; class Mammalia; order Chiroptera; family Vespertilionidae; genus Myotis; species Myotis nattereri. The sequence continues at coordinate 126,195,188 of NC_138077.1, read as the reverse complement.
AATTACAAATAGAGGACTTGGGCTCTGAAATCAGGCAAGTCTAGATTTGAATCTTGAGCATGCTCCTGAGCAAGTTACTTAATTTCTCACTCATTTGATCAGTGGGATCTGATTGGACTGTCAACATTCAGAAGGAACACTTTCTATAGTGTGTTTTGGTAAGTTATAAGTCCTCAATAAATGTTAGCTGTCAATATTATTTTATCTTATTAATTAATTACACATTTATTAAGTGCCTACTTTCTACTGGGCCCTTGTAAGTATTAGGGGTGCAAAGATGAATGAAATGCAGTTTCTCGACTTAACAACCATATAGCTCATGTTCTTTCCACTTCGAGATTCTAGACCAAGTGGACACTTGCAAATGCATCACTTTTATTGCTTCCTTCACAGCTTGCTGAGTGAGTGCAGAGAAAAAATGAGCATGGATGAGTACTTCAAGTACAAGGAAATGAAAATTTCAAAAGTCTTTGTATGCAAGAACCAGAAGAACCAACTCCAACTGCCTGAAGCAATAGGAAATGTGTTGACTCATGTAACTGCAAGTCCAGAGTAGGGTCAGTTTCAGTGCTGACTTAATCCTATGGTTCTGGATCCATTTCCCCCAACATTTCTTTGACTCAGCTTTTCTCAAAATGCTGGTTTCACATCTAGAGTGGTAGAGAGATAGTGATAACATTTCAGATTCTACATCCTGCCCCAACCAGGTCTAGAGAAAGAGAATAGTTTATTCAGAAACATTCCATGAACATTCCAAGAATCCTTTCAATTCACTGTTCACAACCTGAGTCACAGTCCCATTTCCAAACTAATCGCAAACAAAACTGGTTTCTCCTAAGCCTTGGGATTTTATAGGAAGGATGAAGGAGAAAGCAGTAGTGGTCTCAATAGGTGTTATGAAAAAATGACAACAAAACTTTTTAGGAATTCCTAAAGGAATAAATAGCTGCACATAAACATACTAAAGGTCAGATCCTAAAAAGCAGTTAAAAATAATCTATTGAAATTCTTCAGTCTACAGAAAAGGAACTCAAGACAAGAAATAAATTAAGTAAATTGTCCAAGGTGGCTAAGCCAAAGTTGGTAGAGTTGTGACTCTAACTTCAGCATTGTTATTTCAAATCAATTGTACTTTCAACACCAGCCTAATTTTTTTCATCTTACCTAATAAAAACAAAGCACATAATTCTGATTTTTTTTTCCATTGCTTAGGGATTCTAGCAGCTGTTGAGAACCATAGCTCATACTGAGGAGAAAGGTAAGTGCAGTTTCTGTGATATAACTTGTTTACAATACCCTTTAGTTTCTTTTGAGAATATAGATTACCTTTCAACATCCTGGTCTTGTGTAGTTATTTTGTCCCTTATCAATAAAAATTTAAAAGGGCATCCAGTGCTCAGAAAAGAACTATAGTACTTGGGGAGCAAAGCTGCATTAATTTGTGATGACTGCTGTTATGTATCATAACCTGTATCTTATCGAACCAAGCTTTATTATGGATGGATTCTTGAGGTTTCATTGTTTATTTGTGCAGACTTTTAAGATTATTAGGAAGAAGTGTCTTATTTGGAGCTATTGAATTATTTCTTAATGCATTATTTCATTGTATTTAGAGTGGATCCCAGAATAATTCTTACATATTGAAGGCCTTATATTTAATTATTCTAAAAAATAACCACATACACTGTAGTGAACATTTATTGGCTCATGTATCTGAAACAGTTTTGGGGGAGGAAGAGATTAGAGTAGGAAGCCTCACTGGTATTCTGTTTTAGGCCAGCAATGGAACCATTAATGTAAATCTTTAACGTCAAATCCTTAATATAAAAAATCAGTCACTGAGCCGTCAAACCGGGCACTTTCATCTGGCCTGTGATCACTCCATCTCTTCTATTCTGTAATAGGTTTAAAGGGGGATTTTAGTGTTACCATAGAAAGACACGTGAAACTGGCAATACCTTTTGGATATGCGGTCTCATTGATTGTTTCTCAAATCCCGCTAAGAGGTCTTGTTGTCCTAGAAAAACCATTCTGATGTTTTAATAAAGTGTATAGCTTGTGCATATTTAAACCATATAACCTAAATTTCTTATCCTTATGGTTTTTTCCAATGAGTATTGTACCATTTCTAAAGATTTGATGAAGGCAATGAAGTACACTAGCCCTCCACACTACAGTGACCTATGGATTTACTCCCAGTTGGAAGCACTTCTGTCCTAGGAATACTAAAATCAGTGACCTTTTGGATGTCAATTTGTTTCTCCAGCTGTCCCACATGAAGATGTGAGAAATTGCACTGGTGCTATTAAGCCATGCTTTCCTATGTTTGAGTGTCAATATGTGTATTCCTATATCAAGCTTCTTTGGCAACTTCTCAGGCATGTTCTCTCCCTTCACTTGAGTGAAGATAGCTCACAAGTGAGGAGTGTGAGGATGAAGCCTAAGGTCCGTGATTCATTCCCAGCTTCTCTTTTGAGTGTATGGTTTCTCAGAGTCTCTTCTAATGTTCTAATCTCTTTACTAGATTAAATGAGACTAGCTAAATTATTTCTAGCTAGATAATGTTAATTTGGGTATAATGTCATGACTTATAGGAACATGTGTTTTATTTTTTTGAATTGTCATCAGTTTTGTCATATGGGGAGTTAGAGCAGTATAGCCTGTCTTAATGACCATCTATGAAATAATGTTGTATATGTGTCAGTAATTAGAGATTAAAAGGAGCAGATGTAATTCTAATAATTTCCAAGATTATATCACCTATTTTATTAAAGGGCATTTGAACCAAGTAGGTCATTAACTCTGGGCTTTGTTATAAGTCTTGATTTTATGAATTATTTTTCAGTCTTGTATCTTTGAATGGGTAGAAGGGAAGAATGACTACCAACATATCAGTCTGTATTGTCTGCATATTATCCTTCCTGAACTTAACACTAATTTTGGTATATAACACACAAAACATCCATTTTATACTGCTTTATACTGTTTTATTAGCATTTTAAAATTATGCTTCTTGTTCTGGTTATTTCTTGTCATATGCTTCAAAGACTGATGGTGTATCACATTGTACACCTTAAATTAACACAATGTTTTCTGTCAACTATGTCTCAGGAAAGATGGAAAGAAAGAAAAAAGAAGACTGATGGCTTACTGTTTGGATCGGAAACCCTAGTTCTGAAAATTAGGTACCTCCTGGTTCTAATCCTATGTGTATACTTTCTTCCTTTCTCTGTCTAGTACTTGAGTTTGAGTATCTCATCTGGGTCACTCCCTTAGCCTCCACATCTTATGTCAATCTCAAAGAGAATCCTGCTGAGGTATTTCAGGCTCTATAAAGCATCATACAAACAGAAATTGTGTTGACCAATTTGACTTTTTTCCCTTCATTATGAATTCCTTGAATCCTGGGATCATGTCTTGCCCCAAGAATGGAAAATACTATAACTTAGTGCAGTGTTCATTATATACCAGAGGCATACACTGGTGGCCCAGGCATAGGGCCAATTCAAAGATGTGCTTTATTTGACCACAATGCATGTTTTATTTATTTTTTAAATATATTTTTATTGATTTTGGAGAGGAAAGGAGAAGGAGAGAGAGAAACATCAATGATGAGACAGTATCATTGATTGGCTGCCTCCTGCATACCCCATACTGGGGATCAAGCCCACAACCCGGGCATATGCCCTTGACTGGAATTGAACCCTGGACCCTTTAGTCCACAAGCTGACACTCTATCCCACTGAACCAAACTGGCTAGGGCCACAGGCATGTTTTAGAAAAACCTGCGTGCATCCAGGCAGGGAAGGGACTCTCGGGCTTTGAGCATGAGTTCCTGACACTCTGGTAGTCTTAAATTGTGCTCCATTTACATTACTTGCTTGTCCCTGAAGGATTAGAGATTGATATTGTGAAGCCTGGCTTTTTACCAGGCTTCTTTCAAGAAAACTTACCCTTCCATCTTTTCTAACCTGAGGCTTTCCTGGTGCTATGATATCGACATTGCCTATATAGTTGACATGGCATTACTTTATTCTTGGTGATAACACAAAGGCAAACAAACATCAGTGGCTGGATATAACAACCTCTTATCATCCTGTGTGTATGAGCAGCTCTAATTCACTAGAGTCTGTGAGCATGAATAGTTACTATTTGTGACTCCAGGGTGATTCAAGGTGACAAAAGCAAGAGCAGTCCTGTATGGTATCAATACTCTTCCTAACCTTTAAGACCAATGTTATTCCCTGCTCTTTGGTTATTTTGTTGTGTGTGTTAGGAATAGATTTGGTTGCAAGTGATAAAAAAAATAGTGCTTTAAACTAGACACCTGTTTATTTTACTTTCACTTAAGGGCTGGCATAGGAGCTCCACAGCCATCAGGGCCCCATGCTCTTTCTAATTTAGTCATTATTTGCCATCCTTAAGGCTCATAAAGGTGTTTAGCTCCAGCCCTCAGGTTCACATTCCAGCCAGCTGTAAGGAAAGTGCAGCAAGAAAGAGCACACCCCCACTTTTAAGAACTCATACCAGAAATTTCACACACGTCTTCCTTTGTTCTTCATTGTCCAGAGTTCTGTCACCTGGCCACAATTAGCGACTAGAGAAATTGGGAAATAAGATTCCTCTTCCAGAGAAGTGCTCAGCTAAAAATGGAAGGTTCAATTACTGTAGAAAAAAATGGAAAAATAAATATTGAGGTGTAGCTAGGAATCTATACATCCATATACATAACAGAATAATTATTTCTATAACTTAATTTTTTATCTCTCATGCAATAAACACATACATATTGTTTTTCCCCCCAGAAAATATACGTATATCCAAACATATTCAACATCTCTGAAATCAAAGCCGAAAAAGCCCTAGACACCAGATGTATTATTTATTTCCTATGAACTGTTTAAATGTTAAAATATTTTACATTGAGTGCCTATGGCCATTTTAGTTTACTGGGTCAATCTAATATGTGATCAACTTACCTGTTGAATTTTTCCGTGAGAAATAAATTTAAGTGCAATAAATAAGCAATTCAGTAAAAAGGAGAAAGGAAGCCCTAACACATGCACTTCATTTAGGGAATTAAATTCACTAGACATCCTGGGAGCCACATCAGGAGGAGTTTCAGGGAGCAAACAAAAATAAGGCAAACAGGAGCTGGTCTAGAAACCTGAAGGAAGGACATCTCTGCTGGAAGATTGGCAGCCCAACTCTGTGGCCAAAGCAGCTGCAGACAGATGGTGAGTGCAGAAGGTATTCCTGCAAAACCTCAGCATAGTGTCTAGGGAGCAGTGCTGTGGATCCTTCATAAGTGCTTGCCAGGAAAAGGGATGACCTCGCTCAGTTGCTTGGGGCCTGCAGGCCTGTAGGATGCTAGCTTTGTAGGACCCCTCCTGCAGAGTTTCCACTTCCCTCCATCAGCAGAGGTACTGGGGCCCGCAGCTGTGTCCATCCAGCAAGAATCCGCAGGACTCCCCTCTACCGGGGGACTTGGGAGCTTCTGCAGAGAGCACTCCGTTAAGTTGTTCTTTTACAGGAGGTTGGGAGAAAAGTGACCCTTAGTCCTTGACGGCTCCCAAGCAGCCCTGGCATCTCTGCAGGGATCCAGGTCTTGGCTTGTGCATCGTGAGTAGCAATGCAGCCCAAGAACTGGACTTTATTCAGGGGCCACTGGGCCAATACCTTTTCCAGGAGTTTACTTGTTATCGATCTGGGGGATTATAGAATAAACAGAACCTAGACGGGGATTAGGAGTGCTCAGAAAAAAAGGGACACTCACAAAGTCACCTGGTAAGTGGACTGGGGCTACAAGCCCCAGAAAAAAAAAAAAAGGACTGTCAAGAATAAAAAGTATATAGTAAAAATAACAGAATAAAAGGAGAGGTGACGTCAGGACAAGCCCATAAAACCCTACAGTATCCAGCTCTTTCTAAAACAAAAATGGAAGACTGAATGTGCAAAATGGACAATGGTCAGACCATATGTAAAAATGGCTCTGCAGCAGCCTGCCTAGAAAACACCCTTATTCGCAATAACCAGTCCAGGAAGCCTACCTGCTCTAAGCCAAAACTTCCAGGAGGCCGCACTGCTATCCCAAGTAACAATCCAGAAAGCCAAGCAATGGCTGCTATAACCATTGGCTCCACAAGTCAGGACAGAATGAGTGGAAGCATCTCTAATTTTTGCTACCAGTTCTAATTTAGGACTGACCAGAGAAAGCAGAATATGTACCCCTAACCAATCACATGGGGTGCCCACATCTAGTTAGCCCTCCTACAGCCCCCTCATGCCAACAGCCTCCAATCAGGGCATGCCTGAAGCCTTTCCTTTTTGTTAGTATAAAACTTTCCCATTCCTGTCTCCCAGTGAGTCTGCCAGAACACAAGTGCTGGCAGCTGACTCCCTTGCCTGAGCAGGTCAAAATAAATGCATTTTGCCTGATCTCATTTGATTAAGTCACCATTTATTTCCACAGAAACTATGTACCCTGAACACCAATCTCATCAGCTCTCAGTGCAAACTCTACAATCAATCATCACCTTTACTGTCATGCAATCCCCTTTATTGTCCTCTTCCAGAAAGCCTTTCCCTCTCTTCTCACCCACCCATGGCATGCGCTTTCCTCAAAACCCTGCCTCCTCCCAAGCCCCAGCCCAGACTAGTGGTAACTACAGTGACCCTTGAACAGCGCAGGGGTTAGGGGCGCTGACCCCGGTGCAGTGGAACATTTGCATGTAACTTTTGACTCCCCCAAAACTGAACTACTAACAGGTTACTGTTGACCAGAAGCCTCACCAATTACATGTTATATGTGTCACGTGTTGTATTCTACGTAAGCTAGGGAAAAAGAAATATTAAGAAAACCATAAGGAAGAGAACATGTATTTATGGTACTGTATGTATTTATTTTTTTAAATCTGCAAGTAAATGGATTCATTGAGTTCAAACCTGTGTTGTTCAAGGGCCAACTGTAGTCTGATAGGTACCTTTGGCCCACATTATTCTCATCACCTCCTGCAGGCCCTTGGCACTCCTTATCTCCAGTGTGCACCTGAGGACTCGGGCTATTTGGTCCTGTGTTACTGGTTGTCTTAATCTCTAATTTAAATGTGTTTGTCTTTCCAGAAACCCCTGAAAATGCCTTTAGGGGTCTCTCACAGCAGTGCTACTCAAAGGGGGTCCACAGACAGCCACCCCTTGGAACTTTTGATTGGACCCTGGCCCAGACCTCTGTGAACCAAAGCTCTCCGCGTGATTCCATGAGACCCTGCCTGCGGCCTCCGGCACGGCTCTCAGGCCGGAGGAGGTGTTCAATGAGCTCTCGCAGAATTAAATTGATTGCTCCCCTTTAAATGAAGCAAAGCTTCAAGTAGAAGCACTGCCTTCTGTCTTCAAGGACTGAACAAATGTGACTGAACAATACGTCTGTGCCCTGAGAACACAGGGGGAAACATTAAAAGGCAGGTCCTCCCCGCACATTCTGTCTTCACATGCTGGAGAGACTTCAAGGAGCAGAGGCTTTTGTGGTCTGTGACGAGTGAGTTAAGCACTAGCCAATTCAGACTTCACAATAGTGCCAACGCTGACTTCAGATGGACAGTCTCACAGAAGAAAGGAGGCTAATGGCCATGGAGAGTGTCGATTCCTAACCAGGGCTGGATCAAAAGCCCGACACTCAAGTGAATGAAGTCCCCATTCCTTCTAGCTGTCACTGCACCAGAGGGAGTAGTGCCATGAAGCCAAAACTGCCAAAAAGGAAGTATTTCCCCCAAACATAGTGACTTCTGCAAAATCTAGACTCTGTAAACAGTTGAAACCAACTGGAGCAATCAAGAATGTGAACTTGTGTTGGGGGGGCGGGGGGGGGGGGAGACGAGTGCCCGCCGTCTGCAGGGTGTGTAGCTGCAGTCACTGCTGAGAGGAAATGAGCTGCAGTAGGCAGATCCTATGCATTTCTGCCAGCTTCACTTTAAGGAAGTAAGGCCAGAAGACCAGAGTTTTTCTTTCTTTCTTATTTTTTTTTTTTTTAGAAAGCTTATGAAGTTGGCAAGAAAAAGAACATCTGAAACTAGGATTGTAGCTCTGGCCTTGTGTGTGGAGTCCTGGCGACCAGCCCCTCCAGGCCCTGTCATTTCTATATCACACTTTTCTAAGTGGCCTGTGGGGTTCTTTGGTAATGGGGGCTACAAAGGGGGCCCAGGGACAGGCTATTAGCTTCACACACAGTGCTGCTTCCCACCCGCTGTCCACACGAAGAGGAGGGAAGATGCTCCTTGGACCCGCAGGCCCCGTGTCACACCTAAGCAGGGAAGCATGTCTCATAGGAAGAGCAGGCTGCAGCTTACACAGGCCTGGCCCCTGCTGTGAATGAGAAAATAGAGTCGGAGGTGTGTTATTGGAAGTGCTCTGTATTCTGTGCCACCAATATGAAAAACTAATAATAAAAAGCAAATATATAAATTGGTCAATAATTCCTCCATCTCCATCCTAAAGGAAAAATATGATTAACATGCCACGTGAAGACAAGAGCCTGCCTGCAGATGGGAAGGCTGGCAAGTACATTAAAGCCACCTTACAATGTGAGTATCATGGAACCATCTGAGCAATTAGACATGGCAGTGCAGAATAAAGAACTAAAAGCCAATTACCAGTCCCCTGGGCCCTAGAGAGATTTCATAAAAAATTAATACCAGGTAAAACAGAAATCATCTGAACTGCAGCTGGCGAATTCACGTGGTGCACTTCGACCGCCAAGGCCCAGCACCAAAGAGTCTTTCTGTTATCATCTGTTAGATTGGAGAGTTCTTCTGTCATATTTCTTGCCCGTGTTGAAAGGCATTTTTGGATGAAAGAAGAAGTGGTGGGAAGTGAGGGGTGGAGTGACGGTGGTCATTGGCTGGTATATTCAGAATAACTGGGTGGTTTTAACCTGCTGTGGCTAACCAACGGGGTCCACAATACGATGAGCAAAATTCCTTAAAGCCAAGCCATCAGCAATTTCCTTAAGGGGTGGGAGTATCAGGGTCAATGTGTTCAGGACAATAATATATGTTGCTCTTTTTCTTCACTGATATGAGCTTAAGGATAACCTCTCTCTTGCTCCTTATTGAATGTCCTGCAGCACCTGGCCCATACAGCTGACCGGGAGTGCAGTGAACCAATGGTGAGCGGCCTAGCAGCGAGAGGGCCCAGAGGACCAACAGGTCACTCCCTGCCTTTGGCCTCTGAGTGCGGTCCTGATGGGCAGACGGTACTGAGCACACCCCTGCCTTATAGAGTTTGCTATTGGCTCCTTCTGAGCTGCAAGTTCAATGGGAAATTCCCCTATATCAGTCAATCAATTATCATCAATCTCCTGCAGCACCTAGCAGAGTCCCTGGCTCAGATTCTCTGAGCAGTGACATAGGAGCAGTGCGCTTTTTATGTTGCTCTCAGATTTGGAAACTAAAGTTTACAGTGAGTGGCTGATGGTTCAAGGCAAGAAAAAATAAAATGAAATCCAGCTCTCCATACATAATTCACTGAAAGTCTTTACTTCCTATTTTTTGTCAGCAACCGACATTACTTTCATTGATCAGATATAGTCTACTGATTTTAACTTATTTATTATTCAACATATATTTTGAACATATATGCCAGATTATGTCCTTATAAAAGATATCTATCTGGTAGCAGTAAAGAAAATATTTTGGAAGTTTATGGAATCATTCAAAAAGTCATCCACAAAGGCTAACTTTTAATATAGTTTTCCCCTCTGGACTGTATGCTTTAAAGATAAATATAATTTCTTATTTATTGCTCAGTTCAACAATAGTAGGTATTTGATAAATATTTGTTGGATTAATGTGTCTCAGTTACCTTTGCTGTATAACAAACTATCCCAAAGCTTAGTGGATTAAAATAACAGCTATTTTATTTAATTGTTCAAAATTTTATGACTATGGCAGGACTCAAGTGGGAAGTTTGTCTTTGCTTCATGTGGCATCAGCTGGAGCATCTTGACAGGGGTGGGGCATCCGCTTCCAGGTGGCACACTCACATGGGCAGCGAGCTGGCATGAACAGGAGAAGTCTGGGCTCAGGATGCTGGAACAGCTGAGCTTCTCTTTCTCTCCATGTAGTCAGGGCCTCTCCATGTGATCCATCCACATGGCAGCTGACCTCCATGAGGACAGCTAGACTTTTTCACACTGGTATACATCCCAAAAGCACAAAGTGGAAATTGCTAGGCCCTCCTAAGGGTTAGGCTGAGCACTGGGACAGTGTCACTTCCACTGCACTCCACTGGTGAAAGCCCAGTTCACTGTGGGAGGGGACTGTACAAGGGCAGGAATGCTCGGAGGCATGGGTAGTTGAGGCTTTCCTTGCAAACTAGCTGCTTCAAGAATAAATGAATAAATAAACACAATCATTAAAGAATACTTCAGATTAGAGAGAGAGTGTGTGTTTTAGAACAAGTGGAAGAAAGTACTGCATAAAACCATATATATCTAAATATATATATATATATTGCACAATGCAAAGTTCCCTAGAAGGCTTCATACAAAATGAAAATATAATGGAGAAATGCATGGCTGCATGGACACATTTTAGACCAAGTCAATATCCAAAAAGTGCAATGTTACTTATACAACATTATTGGTTCTATTTCCCCCTCTGAAAATCTTTTTAATGGGCTCCAGGGGGAATATTTTGTAAAGTATATGATTGTTTAACCACTATGCCATACACCTGAAACTAATACAAAATAATATTAAGTGTAAACTGTAATAGAAAAAAAATAATAAAAAACTTTTTGAATAATCAAGGATAATGTCCTATAATAAGTTATGGCTGTTAGAGAACTTCTTTTTGGAACTAATGTTAGACTATTATCACACATTTAATATAAGAAATGGGATGGACCATTCAAGGCCCTTAATATTCTAAGTCACAATATCTGAATTTATTAAATAATAACGTGTGTGTGTGTGTGTGTGTGTGTGTGTGTACTGTACTGTGTTTATTTAAGTTAAAATGAGTTGTGGGAACTATTCTCAGTGGATCACGACATACATCCACACCATACAGCTAATATCTCCAGTGCGACTTTAGCAGCTTATAGTGCCCATTGCGACAGGAAAAATGCACTAACAAGGACACATGCTCAGGAAGCGCTCTGGCATGTTTCTTGGCAAACCTTCTGCAGAAATTGCTGAGTGAGCATCAAAGAAAAGAGAACTTGCCCTTTCTTTGACTGCATGTTAGTGCCCATCCATATGATTATGCAATGGCCTTGGCTTGCTTTGGAAGTTCAAAGGTCATTATCCAGAAGCTCTGCTGCTAGGAAGGCCCGCAGAACATCCAGTCCTTCCATTCCCAGCCTGGCTGCACTCGAAGCTCCTCTCCCAGTTTCCAAGTTTCATGTTCTGTCTCTGCTCTTGCTCCCCTCAGAACAGCCCTGCAGGCCTGGTTCCAGGGCTTTTCCTCACCAGCAGGAAGGTGCTGTGCAACCCTCAGAGGGAGCAGCCGGTGACTGCCATAAACTGGGGAGACCTGCCGGGCACCCTGGGCCTGGCTGGGAGAGTCAGTGAGATGCCTAGGCAGGCCTGCCCTTTGACCCACCTGGATGTGGGCTTCCAAAGAGAGCCTGGAGCCAGGCAAAACCTGACCTGTTCACTCGACATACGTCATTTAAAATCTTTCGGACCCACTCCCCTGCCCTGACAGCTTCTTTGTGTTAGAAGGTTTTTCATTGGCTTCAGTTCGAAAGAGATCCATAGGCATCCTCACGTATACAGGTGCAACCAGCCAGTTATAGATCTAATTCCCCATCCACAAGGGTGAGTGGCAGATGAAAGCCCCAAAGAGCTTCTGGACTGAAAACTAGGACAATAAATGCTGATTATGAGCCCCCCAAATATATGAAATTATTAGCAAGTTACATATTCGCTTCTCAGATAGTGAGAAAGTATGAATGGTATCAATTATTAGAAAAAGTTAATATAGTCCTCATGGATGAGTTGAGGTTGCTCAGTTCAACCTCCCCCTATTGGTAATGTTTAGTATTAGCTTCGCACACAGTGTTGCTTAATATTCTCTTCTTTGATCTTCATAACCTGTGAGGGAGACCCTATCATGATCATTACTCTGCAGCTCAGGCAGCTGAGGTGCAGAGACAATAAGTAGTTTGCCTAAGGTCACCTATGCAGCAGGTGAGGAAGCTGCCACATTACCCTCGGGGACACTGCAAACTCCTGCTGAAGTTGCACACCTGCACACATACAGATAGTTGGCATTCTGGCAACCTGAATGAAGCAAGCATTGCTTGTAGTGCATCTTTCGAACAGCCTTGGGGGAGTTTTCACAAAGTCTGACAATCACATGTAAAGGCCCAAGAAGGATTTATTTCCCATTACTTCTATTTTTTTCAATTAATAAATTTATGGTATTATTATTAGGTTTCACTACTTTGATCATTTTGTTCATAGGCATTGCTATGTTACCATTTTAATTGCTTTTTCCCCCATAATGCTTTGTTATCACTGATTGCTTTTTCTCCTGAAAAGTGAGGTAAGTTGGATATGTGACTCTCACTCAATAGAGTCTGGGCCACAGCAGAGCAAGAAATGGAATCAAATAAACCCAGCAGGCCTTGCCACGTTTCTGGGCTGTAAGATCTCATGGGGCTGCTTAGAGCATCGAAAGGACATCTCTCCCCCTTTGGATATCTTTAATCAACTCACATTTTATAAAAAATTTACTTTAAACTTGAAAGTCTTCATCTTAGAGAACCATTTCTAGTGAACTTTGTCATTTTATAAAGTCTTTATAAACCAGTCCAGCCAGAACTCAGGAGGTGCTTGAAGCCCATGGAGAGTGTTTTCTGGAGCTAAACCTCATGGCTGAGACACCGAAATGTCCCCTTGGGAGTTCTCCAATCCTCCCTATGTCCCTGAAAACACACTCACCTCACACACACATTCACACAGAAGAGCACACACTCACATATAAATGCACACTCATAAATACAATCAGACATGCACAATCACATGCACTATGCATCCCATGCAGGCACACACAGTTACAAATACCTTACACACACACACACACACACACTCACACAAGGACTCACATAGATGGGTACACACTCATGTATAAACAAACTCACACAGATAAACTCCCATACAGGCACACACTCACAAATACTCATACACACATACTCACAGAGACAGACACATTCACAAATACAGCCAGACTGACACACTCATATAGACAATGTACTTCCATGGAGGTATACACACTCATAATTCTCTTGCACATGCACTCGTACAGATACACAGGTCATATGCAGATGTTTAGTGGGTATAGACTTTCAGTTTTGCAAGATCAAGAAATGCTGGAGATTGCTTGCACAAGAGTGTATGTATATTTAACACTACTGAATTGTACACTTACACATGGTTAAGATGGTAAATGTGCCCTGACATGTTTGGCTCAGTGGATAGAGCTTTGGCCTGCGGACCGGGGGGTCCCGGTTTCGGTTCTGATCAAGGGCATGTGCCTTGGTTGCGGGCGCATCCCCAGTGGGAGGTGTGCAGGAGGCAGCTGATCGATGTTTCTCTCTCATTGATGTTTCTAGCTCTCTATCCCTCTCCCTTCCTCTCTGTAAGAAAATCAATAAAATATATTTAAAAAAAGATGGTAAATGTATGTTATGTGCATTTTACCACAATTACAAAAAGCAATAATAATAGAGATATTCACTGTAAGCGTGCGAGTGCATTAGTGAAATCACTCATCTCGAGGAGAAAACAGCCTTCCTGCACTCGTCCTCCTAGAGGGCTGGCATGAGGCGAGACAGCCTAGCAATGCTGCTCCTCCAGAAGGGAGAGGGGTGATGGCAGGTGATGGCAGGGCACCAGCAAGGGGCGGCCGTGCCCAGGGAGCTGAAGCAAGCAGAGGCGCCTGCCATCTGGAGCTGTCACTGGCATGGATTATATCTCTCCTAACAGGAGAAGAGGGAGGAAAGGTCCTCTCTTGGACCCCCGTTTCATTGTGTGGCGGCTGTGCTGGTGCTTTATAACTTCCTTCCTGGGCTTTGTGTGTCATTGTCAGACTTCATGAGAACTCCCCTGAGCTTTTCTGAAGATGTGAAGGAAGGCAGAGGGCCACTGTCCTTCACCAACTGCTCTCTACTGCAGCCAGAACGTGATTACAAACATTTTGCCCAGCTCCCTCCCATCCTCAACCTACCCCACCTCCTTCTGGAGTGGAAAGTTTCCCCCAAAGTCGTAAGGCTCAAAGGCATGGAGGAGAAGGGCTTCCCAAGAGATGGATTTTGGTCATTTATATCAGAGGGTTTAACACCTGCATGCCAGGCCGATTGTTATTTATATCCACTCAACCTCCTGCATCTACATCTGTAACCAACAAAATCCTGGTGGAAAAACACAGCAGGAGCCAGACACAACTGGGTTCTGTTTGTTTTCTTTCTTTTTGTTTGGGATGTGAAGTTTTGCATGTAAATCAAATAGTTTGCTGGAAAAGTCATCCCCTGAGCAAATACTGTCTGCTTCCTGAATATTGGCAAGAAGGAGAAAGTGCTTTGTCTAGAGAGAAGAGGACCCCTACCTTAGAACTAAAAGCTCAAAATTAAAGTCAGAGTAAAGCAATGTAGGTCCCTCTTCCTACGTGTTTTCTGTCACATATCACCCCCAAAGGTTGCTGGGTGATTCTGACAGGAGCCAGGACTCCTGAGTGCTCCTTAGGCATTCTTGCCCTGACCCTGAGCAGGCGATAATGTGTAAATTGCGGCTATCTTCAAGTTTCAATCCATAGGACATTAGTATTATTGTCCCTTCGGTAGCAGAAAAGTGAGAAGGTGTGCCAGGGCTATGCACTCAGAGAGAACAGTCTCCTCAGAGGTTCCATGCTGAGTCTGTGAGTCAGGGAAAGTGGGGGAAGGAGCTGCATGACCCCAGGGACCTTCTTCTGGAGTGTCCTTTTGCTCTAGGACATTGCTGTGGCCCAAAAGCATGTCTGGCGGGGCTGTGAGGAAAGATCCATTGTTTGAGGTGCCAGACCTGGAGCTCTTGCTCTGAGGTCCACTCCTTCCTTTCCTCTGCTCCACGGTCACGGGTCAGGGTGAGGAGAGTGTGCAGAAAGGAGTCAGCCCAGCAGACATGGCCCTGCTCCCCTGAGAAAGGCCTCCTTGCAAGGCTGGCCCCTGGCCGGTGTCTAGGAACTTGGGTTTCAGGAGTCATTCCTCCGATTCCTAACTGATAGCATGGTTCTGCGCTTACACGGTTTGCACAGACAGTGTGGCTTATGGTGAACACTGGCCACCTGCTTCCCTTCAGAGAGCGTGGTGTTTGGCACGTGCCTATGTGACCAACCTCAAATGAAATCCTGGGCTCGGTGTCTCTAAGGATATCCCTGGCAGACAACATTTCACACATGTCACACCTCTGCTGGGGGAGTTGCGCGTGTCCTGTGTGACTCCAATGGGAGGGGACTCTTGAAAATGTGTGCCGGGCTTCCTCCTGTCTCTGTCCCATGTGCTTCTTCCCTTTGCTGATGTTGACTTGTATCTTTTCACTGAAATAAATCATAGCTGTAAGGATGACAGCCTGGTGGATCCCCCTTGTGAATCGTTGAATGTGGGGGTGGTTTGGGGACACCCCCCTCCAGTATAGGTGTGGTGGTGCCAACTGTGCAGGCTGTGTTTCCCAACTCTATTGTCAAGTGATTGTAGATGAGCACAGCAAATGCGAGACAACGGAGGGGAAGGCAAGCTAGGATCACTCTTCCCTCCTTTTGACCTCAGACAGTGATTCATGTAATAACTGAATCTCAGACGATCCCAGTCCTTGCCACATAACCCCAGCCCCATGCTGTGATGACACCGAACTCCCTGTGCTGCTGCTAATGGCTGAGTTGACTCAGCTTCCCTTGTTTGCCTTCTTGTCTCTTCTATCACCCATGTGAAATTCCCTCTTTCCTCACAAAAATACCTAAAATGGTTTGTATTTTCCTGGTGGGACCCTACCTGCTATATTTCTTAAATACCTACATTGTGCCACCTCTGTGCCAGGCAAGGGACATTCAGAGATAAAAGACACTACAGACCTTAGTGCTTCTGCAAAAGTCATATTTCCTGGCACAGCCCAAGGTTCATCACACGGCCAGCAAACTTTGTTCTGATTTCTAAGTCACAGGACGGTGAAGAAGGGTTCTGTAACATGGATGGTCTTCAAGCACATGCTAGGGCTTGGCACACTCAGACTCTCTCTGATTGACACTATTTGTTAGGCACAAGTAAAGCCTTTGCACTTTTAAGGCTTCTGGGTTAGTAGTTTGGAAGAGTTAGGAAGTTAACCAGCATGTGTCACAATAATCAGCAAGTCGTGGGCCAAGAGTGACACTGGGGTGGAGGCTGTGAGGGTGACAAGCCTGTCCTGCAATTCTCAACATGGCCAGGAATCCCAGGGGGACCTGGCAGCTGAGCAACCTAATCTGGAGGGTGTGAGGCTGACCACTCTTCCCAACCCCACATGGGTGGGCCAGGGTTGGCAGGATCCAGCACACCCAGGCTTGATGTTTGTGGTGACACTTTCCCTAGGGCTTTTCTCTACTATGCTGCAAAGAATATGGGAAGGATGGGCTCTAAGTAATCGAATGGCCTGCAGTATCTTCTTGGGGAGCTCTGGTTGGATTTTCTACTCTCTAGTCTAGTGAAAGGGCAGCCCAGGAAACCAAAAATCCCCTATAGTGTGAGGAGCACATCACCAGGCAAGCTCCTTGCAGGGCATCTGAGCAACTTAAGTTGAGATCTGGAGGGTGAATAAGAAACAGTCTCATGGTGAGAGGAGGGGAGAGAAGAGGCACAAGGTAAGTTCATTGCAGCTGGAGCATAGAATGGGGTGAACAGGGTGTAGGTGGAGGTGGGGGTGCCAGAGAGAGTGAGAGAGATGGGGCTGCAGAGTAAAGCAAGGCCTAGACTGTGTAGGACTTGTCAGCTGATGCTTGGAATTTTTAGTAAAAGCAAAGAGAAATAGCAACATAAAGGCTTTGTTCAAAGTATTTGATTTTAGATTTAAGTTCCACAAAGCTCATTCTGACTGCCTTGTGGAGAATGGATTAAAAGGGGTAACGGTATATTAAGAGATGTTTAAGAAGTAAAGTAGAAAATACTTGTTGAAGGTTTGGATTTGGGGGTTGAGAGGACAAGAAGGGAGGGTCAACAATGATGCTACATGTTTGGCTAGGCAACTGGTTGCAGGGTGATGGCATTCATTGATATAGAGCAGTGGTCAGCAAACTCATTAGTCAACAGAGCCAAATATCAACAGTACAACGATTGAAATTTCTTGTGAGAGCCAAATTTTTTAAACTTAAACTATATAGGTAGGTACATTGTTATTAACTTAATTAGGGTACTCCTAAGGCTTAGGAAGAGTCAAACTCAAGGGGCCAAAGAGCTGCATGTGGCTCGCGAGCCGCAGTTTGCCGACCACGGATATAGGGGACTCCTGGGATGAGCCAGGTTTGCAGGGAAAATGACACATCTCATTTTAGATATGATGAATGTGAGTTATTGTGACATGTCAAGTAAAGATGGCTGGTAGGCAGTTTGGCATTTTGTAAAAAAAATCATGGCTAAAGACCTAGATTTAGGTGTCAGGACACAGATGGAAATTGAAGACATGGGAGTTGCTGAGATGACCAGGGGAGCTTGCGCAGCTCTGAGGACACCCCAGAGAGTTCAGTGTCTCTGACACCAGGGGAGAAGACCGACACAACAAGAGTGGGCAGCGGAGTTCAGTGTGTTTGAAGGTTAAGTACGTGAACATGGAATCCTGTCCTTTGGACTTAGTGGAGGCCATTTAACTGCAGCTTCAGTAGAATGATGGGCAGAAGCCGCGTGGCAGAAGCTTGCAATAAAGAGGAGGAGAGAGAGGAGAATAATAGCTGGGTGGATGTGGATGAAGAAGAGTTTCAAAATTACAGAAGAGTCTTGACGTGAAGCTGTGCACGTGCTGCTGGGAAGCAGCTGCTGAAGGGCAAGAGCGAAGGCTGCAGGAGGGAGAATGGCTGGACAGGCAGCAAGGCCTGGAGAAGAAGGGGCCTGGAGCACAGCAAAGGGGACAAGGCTCGCCTGGCCATGGAAAAGGGGGGTGGGAATCCATCCCACTGTAGTAATAAGAAAGAGGGGAAAGATGTATGGGGTTGCAGATAAGTTCATAGATTTGGCAGCAGAAAATTGAGAGAATGCCTAACAAAATGGCATCTTTCCTTTTCTCTCCCTATGAAATTAGACCAAGGTCAGGGTTAGAAATTTGGAAGCAGTAAAAAGAGGGTTAGAAATAGCCATGACTTAAAATAGGAGTATTTAGAGATACAAAGACTCAGAAAAAAATATGGAAAATTTTAGAAGAAAATTTATTTTTTTCCCAATTAGTTGAAGATAAACCAAAGTGGTTTTCCAAAAAAAAAAAAAAGTGTTATTTTCTAATTTTTGTGGCCCTTTTAAAAGTATTTACTCACTTTCCCTCTGCCTGGGCATGCCCTCCTACGGGAAGTGTGTGGTTCGGTGTTGGCTGTGGCTCCGTGGATGGTTCAAGAACATAGGCCATGTCCCTCAGCTTTATTTATACAAGAAGGACCTGGGCTCTTGCTTTACGTGTGGTCACAGCGGTCTGTGACCTGTCTGCTGAAGTGCAGACCCTCCTGTCTGCCAAGCCCCACCTGCCTGGATGGCAAAATCCAGACCCTTCCCTGAGGCTGACCTAAGGGAAGGGGACGGAGTCAGGCTGGCACTGCAGGGTCATTAGCTGATCCTCCTGGCCACCAAGTGAGGAGGGGGCGGCACAACTGGAGGTGGGCCTGGTGGGGAGAAGTGGGCTGGGAAACTGGGGGTCACAGGGTGCTGGGCGGTAGGAGGGGTGCCTGCCAGAAGAACAGAGCAGAATGGCAGAGTAAATAGAAAGTCCTGAAGAAGCCACTCACTTGCTCCAGCTGTCAGAAGGGGAGGAGAAACCCTGTGGGACTGGGGAGAAGGGAGGGAGCTGTTAGGAAGTTATTTAAGAGCCAACTTTCTTGTCGTTTCTTCCTGTGTCCTTTTGAGGAAGTACCCTAGAGACACACAGAGCCAGCCTGTGCTAGGACACCTCAGGAGGGGACCGCAGGTAAGCAGCCGGCCCTCTGGCCAGCATAGGCTTAGCCCCGCACCCAGAGGCTCCCCAGGGCCTACTGTGTCCACCCCCCACCCCCCGCCCAAGCTGAGTCCCTCAGGGGGCTGCTGGGAGTGCAAGGGGCTGGAGTCTGAGGCAGCCCCACTTGAGCCATTGCCCGTTCTTGGCCCCTAGCTCCGCACTTACCTGGCCTTCTGAGCGGGACTTCTCTCGGGTACCCCCTGAAGCTTTCTTGAAGGCACTGCTTGCTAAGAAGGCCACCCAATGGGAATGGGGGGTTGGGGTCTTCCTCAGGGGAGCAGGCTAAGAAGAAGGGACACAGAAGGTTGGAGGGAGGAGGAAGTAGGGCTGTGTCGCCATGTGGGAGCTGAACTTGAGCACCTTCCCCTCCCCCAGACCTGGAAGAAGGGGATGCTTCTGTCCACCTGCACAGGCGCTCAGGTCTCTGCTTTAGGGGTTCTCTCTCTCAGTTGGTACTGCATAGTTGCATAGTTCTGTGCTGTGCTCCTCTAAGCCCTCCCCTCCCTCAGGGACCCCCAGCCTCCCCTTCTTGCTATTTCCCACCAGAGGTCTGCTGTTTCCTGCCTTCTCTCGCCTCTCTCCCTGCCTCCCTCGTTCACTAGAAACTGACTGTAAATATGCCTGCAGGTATTTATGGCTGCCTGTTCCGACCTTATACTTCCAAACAGTGCTGTCTCCTTCCGAGACCAAGCACCTTAGAAGTGATTCTCTTGTTTCCGGCTGTGTTGCCTTTACTCATCATGTTCTGGAACAGTCTCCTCTAGTTGCCTCTGTGACAGTGGCTCCTCATCTTTGGAGGGTGTGCCTGTTTTTTTCAAAATAGCCAAATCACCAGGAGTCATGATTGTGTAATCCAGGTGATGAAGGGACGCTTCACTGGGGCCAGAAACAAGGTCTCCCTTCATTTGGTCAGCTGATCAACAAGTACTTTTTGGGCACTGGCAGTAAGGTGTGGCGTCTACACTGGCTCTCTGCCTGCACACACTCCAACGGAAGGGGAGCAGGCTTGGAGCGAGGGCATTGCCCGCACCGCTGACCAAGTAAACTAGAGAATGGACTCTTTACAGCCCTATCTACGATTGCACTGGTGCCTCCCTCTCTCTTGCCCAAACTCTCCATCTCCCATATTCTATTCCTTGTGATCTTGGAGCCAAAGCAGGTGCCACTTTCTCACACCCTGCCCAGTTTACTTCCAAATTTTGTTGTGCGGGACCCTAACCGCCACTAGACCAAAAGCTCCCCAAGGCAAGAATCCTTCTGTCTTATCCCCTGAGGCATCCCGAGTGCCCAGACCACAGCCTGGCACGTGGGGGACCCTCAATAACCATGGGTTGAATTAAATTGCAAACACGAATGCTTGGGAAGACGCCACTTACCTGCACACGGCTGTCTGAGTTTATTCTTCAAAGTCTATACGAAGTGGGCCTGTGTACATGCACAAGACAGTGAACATTTCTTACAAACATGCCTTACGTTTCTTACAAAATATTGCTTTAGGGGCAAGAGGAAAAAACCTTGCTCCCCAAACCTGTTACATTTTTCCTTTCTTCACATCAGCCCCCTTTCTTCTGCTTTCCGTATGCTTTGACAAATCTCCCCGAGATCCTCGGGGAACTCTACTCCATCGTTAGACGACCCATCACTGCCACTTCTCAGTTGTTATTTATGTGAAACCCAAAATGTGCTGCTCAAGTGCTATCACAGAGTTACGTCTGCGTCTCTGTTTTTAATCCTTGTGTCAGATGTAACTGGCTTCCTATTCCTTTTCTGTGTGTCCTTCCCCCCCCCTCCCCCCAAGGATTCGAGAAACTGAAAATGACGGAGACCCCCAGGCCCGCCTTTGGAGGCAGGAGAGCTGTCCCCCTCAAC
The DNA here is from genome assembly GCF_964212035.1 of Myotis nattereri. NCBI lineage: Eukaryota > Metazoa > Chordata > Mammalia > Chiroptera > Vespertilionidae > Myotis > Myotis nattereri. The sequence continues at coordinate 126,174,127 of NC_138077.1, read as the reverse complement.
AACTCCAATGCTGAAGAGAACAACCCCCCCACTGAGGAGCTGCTGGGCCTGGTGCCCCGAGGTGTCAACCTGCAAGGTACCGGCCCCTCTGCCCCAGGCACACCGCCTGGCCCTCCCCCCACAGGCGCTGGCTCAGCACCCTCTGTCTCCCACAGAACATCTCTGTTTTAAAGAAAGGCCTCCAAAATCCTCGTCTGAGTGGTCAAATCACTGAAGACCTCGTTCTTGTCCCAATTCTGCCACTTAATAGCTTTGTAATCTCAGGGACGGCACCCCTAGGAAGCGAGGGCACAGTAATGCTCTCTTCCAGCCTTACCACTCTGTTTTTAAGAATGTTCTCTAGCTGGAAGTTTCCACTCCCAAATACTGTTGCTGTTTTGATTGTCTGGCTTGTGCTACCTTCCTTCTCCCCCTCCCTCCTCCCTCCTCCATCCACTGCTGTGAATTTCAGAGCTGGCGAGAGAGCCAGCCTGACAGTAATGGAGATGGAAGTCCTCTATTTCTCTCCAGAGCAGCCCGGAGGGCAGGCGAGGCAAGCTGCTTTCCCTGCTCTGGCCCCGCGGATCCCTAGGGACCTGCTCTGGGAGCAGCAGCCAGCAGCTGACCTCCCCTCAGCCCTGTCAGCTGTGACAGGGCCCAGGTGCCACTGGTGGTTTGGTGGCACAGACACCATTCTCTTGGGCCAGGCAGGGACATTCAGACCCTTGTTCCTGAATGGCATCCAGCAGGGAGCACTTTTTGTCAGTAGCACGCATGTACCAAGACCCACTTTTCCTCCTGACGGTGCTCTGTGTCTGGTTCCACTTGGGGGTATAAACACCCACGGCCACCCGGGGGCTGTGTGGTTAAGCCGCCTCCTCAGAAAGAGCCCAGCAGTTGAAAGCAAAGGAAGCACAGTGGTCATTTCCATAGTCCAGAAGGTCAGACACCACCTGACTGTGCCACCCTCATGTCCAGATGATTTGATATCCAACTGTGAAAACAGAGAGATATTCAGTACCATCTATCAGGTACCATCCAAATTTGGAGGAGGGTCTTACAGAACAGAGGGCATCTTTAGCTGGGTAGAGGAACCGTGCCAAACTTGTAAACTTCTGGTTGTGGGCTCTGTCTGCCAGCGAGGGGCCACACTCTCTAAATCTGCACCATTAGAGACACAGAACTGAGTTTCAAAGGACTGCTGCTCAGCTCATCTAAGCCCCCAGGTTATAGGTTAGGAAATGGAGGCCAAAGCTAGAAATTGATGTTCAACTCCTTCACTGCCCAGAGCAGGAGTCTTTTTTTTTTTTTTTTTTTAAGGCAAATAAGTTGGAAAATGTGCTGATGCCAAATTATCAAGCAGGTTACCTTGATGGATTCAGTTTTCTAGCACAATTCCCTTCTGGCAGAGAAGCCCGTGGGCCCCGGGGCAGGGTGCTGGAGGAAGTGGCAGAGAACAGAGGGGGGAGGCTCGGACCCACCGCTGAGGACTGTGAGCCTCACAGAGGCAGTGAGGGAAGTTCCTGTTCCCCAGCTGCCCCTTGCTGCCCTGGGACTCAGGGCAAAGTCATGTAAGTGCCCCAACCACAGTGTTTCCATCAGCAAATGGAAGCAACTTCACAGTTGTCATGAGGATCAAATGGCCAGTGCCTGTGAGAGTCCCTGGCCCACAGCGCATGACCAATAAATGCTCACTGGTTTAGAATGTCAGTTATCACGCTCTGCACGGTTCCTAGGGGGAATATGTACAGCCTACTCTCCTGTATATCTGAAATTTGAACAATATGTTGTCAGTGAGGAATCAAAACTGTCAGAGAACTTGAGCGTAGAGGTCAATTTTTAAAGAATCCTGTTTTACTGGTTTTTATTTTTTTTTTTGTTTATTTATTTTTGGAGACAGAGGTGAGAATTATTTTGAACTAAATTATTTTGAAAAAATCTGTCCTTACTTGCTTGGTAGTCATATGTCCACAACCAAGTGACATTCTGGGATAGTTTTACAGACCCTGGCATAGGAGTGTGAGTTCGCAAAGACTGTTTGTAGAATGAACAGTTGATGGCTTGAGAATTGAATGACTCAGCAGCCCTGGAGTCATTATAATCCTATTATTAGTAACAGCTTCCAGATTTCATAAACATGCACCCACTTACTATTTCTCACACAGATGAGCTAAGTGCTACATGCTATGAGGGTAGGGTCTCTGAACCCACAAAGCAGAATAATAAGTCCCAGATGAGTAAGGCAGAAAAAAATAACAGCATATAGATCATCTGACCAAGTAAATCTATCTCCTAGTTATCTTTTGCATTTCAAATTTCTGTTTAACTATGCTAAAAGGGTTTTCTGGCAATAAATATATCCATTTCTCCCCATGTGTCTAAACGCCATGTGTTAGAAATGCCATCTCCTTGCAGTTCACCCAGTGGCATTAGTGGCTCCAAGAGGACTTGTATCTCCCTGACTCCCTGTCTGACCATGACTTTGGCTCCAGGCACACAAAGCCCTAAATCAGACTCTCTCTCTCCTCATTTATTTCAATGGAAACTTTTTTCTAAAGTGTCCCTTAAGCAAGCTGCTCTTGTGTATTGACTGACAAAGGCAGACAAGCAAGAGGAGAAAGGGCGGGGTGGGGGTAGGGGAAGGAGATGGCAGATTTTTAATAATCCTATGGCAGTCAATGTATAAATTATATACTGAATGGATATAATACCTTTAATTCACAGCTTGCATAATTATTTGGCTAAGAATTATTTAGCCTATAACTCAAATGTATAAACTTAAGTAAGTTTCCTCCCATACAACAGCACAATATTTAAGAAAAATTGAAATATTTGAGGTGACAATGGAACCTTGGAAGTGGGGTCAGTCAGTGTTTGATATCCTTTGTGTTTCTAAGGATCCTTAATGTCCCCCTTTGAACTCAGTTATAGCTGAGAAAAGTATGTGAAAATCTCCTTAGATTGTTGAAATTTGCATCTATTCCTAATAGACTGCTCTGTATGCACTGCTGGTGTTTCTGAAAAATCACTCCATAACCTTCTTGTCTCAAAGGTTATTTTAGCATTAGATGTAATGTTCAGGATCATAACCTTATATTCTTGGGCTGGTTTGACTCTGTATTATTAACAATAGGTGATCATTTGCAGGAGTAAACATAACACTAATTTGACAGGTCTAATGCACTGAATTCCAACTGGAAAGCAAGTCTAGATCTATTTTTAAAAACCAAATGCAGGCAGAATCTAGTATTTATTACCTTAATGAGGTCATGTGTCTTTCTGAGAATTTCTTCCCTCCCACTACTCCAAGCCAGAACTAAATCAACTAGTTAACTGGTTAATTATCAATCTGCCCTTTGCGCAGAGTAAACCTCTCTGGATTCAAGGTGACTGAAAGAATAAGAAAAGCATTCACAGCATGACTAAGGAATGATGCCGCATAGAAGCAGCTCATCCTCTCGTTTGGTTTGAGGAAAACCACTCAGTGATGACCACCTATGTGTCAGGAGCTACACCCACCCTCTGGCGTCACAATGATGCGTAAAACAGTCCCTGTTCTCAAGCATCGCTCCTTCTGGTCGATGAAACAAGTTAAAAGAATGACTACTAGTGTCAGTGGAGAGGAAAGGAGGGTGAGAGAGATGAATAGGAGTGTTCCAGGTAGACAAGTGCATGGGATTCTATTTATAGCAGAGGGAACAGTATTTGTCAAGTAATGAGGACAAGAGAGGGAAGATGAGCCTGGGACAAATAGGCAGGCATCACACCGTGACAGGCTTTGAAGACCTTACGTTTCCTCCTGCTTGCAAAGGATTCTAAATAATGGAATGGCATAATCAGAATTATCCTATCTAATAAAAGAGTGATATGCAAATTAACCATCACTTCACAGTAAAGATGGCGGCACCCAGAGCCAATAAGGAGGGAATATGCAAATTAATGCGACAAAGATGACAGCGCCGGCCACAGCCATGGAGCTGGCCGGAGAGTAGGCAGGAGGCGGAGGCTTGGCTTCCTTGGTTGCCCCCAACTGGCTCTGTGGCCACCACCCAGACAAAGCCATAGTGGCAGGGCCAAGGCAGAGGTGGTTAGGGGCAATCAGGTCAGGAAGGGAAGGCTGTTGAGGGTGATCTGGCTGGTGGTGGAGGAAGTTGTGGGCAAACAGGCCAGCAGTGGGGGCCAGTTGGGGGCGAGTAGGCCAGCGAGGGGGTGCAGTTGGGGGTAAGCAGGCCAGCAGGGGGAGGGAAGTTAGGGGGCAATCAGGCCATCATGGGGGGTAGTTGGGGGTGAGCAGGACAGCAGGGGGGTATCAGTTGGGGCCAAGCAGGCCAGCAGGTGGGTATCAGAAGGGGGCAAGCAGGCCAGCAGGGGGGACCAGATGGGGTAAAGCAGGCCAGCAGGGGGGTGCAGCTGGGGGTGATCAGGCTGGTGGGGGGCAGTTGGGGGTGATCAGGCTGGCAGGCAGAGTGGTTAGGGGCGATCAGGCAGGCAGGCAGGTGAGTGGTTAGGAGCCAGCAGACCCAGATTGCGAGAGGGTTGTCTGACAGGTTCCAGATTGGAGGGGGTGCAGGGTGGGCTGAGGGACAGCCCCCCCCCCAGGCATGAATTCCATGCACCGGGCCACTAGTGTTTTATAAAGGGAAAGGTCATGGTGAGGAGAAACTGGAGAGGAGATAATTAGAGGCTGTTGAGATACTTTGGGGTAGAAAGAAATTGATTAGAGGCTGTTAGCCCCTGGGGAAAATGTTAGCCTCATTTCTCTTATTCTAGCTTCCTTTAAGCAGCTGAGCATTTCTTATACATTCTAGGTACAGGACATTTTTAATAGCAACAGTTAAAAAGCAAGCTGATTAAGAAAATGTTTTTAATCAGTCTAGTTAATGATACTTTAACGGCGATCCAAAAGAAATATGAGGGAAAAACCTTTATTTTGTAGTTCTCACAATGAACAGACCATCTTCCTCATGGGCAGTATGTATGCCTATCATTTGGTAATAATATTAAAAAGATTACAGGGAGAGTTCAATTCACTCGGGAATTCCGAAGATATGAACCTAAACATTTAACTTATTTCAAGATTCCATCTGTGACAGGTATAATCATTTTTGGAAGAACATTTGTATAACCAAAGGAGAATATAATCCACTTTTTACATATTAGGGAAAGGATAGGGGGACAGGGAGGCAGCTGGCTCATGGGGAGAGATTATTTTTTAACAATCCATTTTCTGATGTATTTAAAATTAGGCTAAATTGTGGTAGGTAGACTTTTTGAAAGCTGTCACTTTGAAAGAGTGAGCTGCCAAGTTCCCAGCTATAATATTTCTCTAAAAAACAAAAAAGTAACTTAGCAATGAGTTGCCCCATTTTGCCAGGAACTTGGCTTGGACAGGGAGAAGCAAATTAATTTCCTGTTTGTGGCAAATGGAGCTTGGATGATGAGATGGCTCTTTTGGTTTAAACTACATTTTGTTAAGCAATACACAAAGCAAAAATCAATATGCCAGCTTAACAAATGTATATCGAGTACCTCCTCCATGGGAAGGGGCAATACTAAGAAAAATGAACAATAGGAAAAAACTATGATATTTGTAAACCTATGTTTGACTTGATCCCTGGATGACTCTCCAGACTCTGGAGTCCAGGGCAATGAAAGAAGTGTTGTTTAATCAGCGGTGTTGGGTACGTCAGCTCATTGCCCAACGCTGGGGCAAACCCTAGCAAGTGTATAGACCTCTTAGGGGATGGCACTGGAGGAAGGGCAGCCTGGTCGCCACGTCCTTCTCCTTCTAGAGAATAAACTGTGTGTCTTCTAAGCTCCGCTACAGGCTAGGACATTGTTTCTTTAAACTCTTGACTTCTCAGTGTAGCTTTTAAGCTTTCATAGTTTAGTCTTTATTTTTAAATCAAATGTTTTCCTTAGCTTAAATGATCTTAGTAATTGTTAAGAGATTATATAGAGAAATTTTATTTACCATTGCATTTGTTTTTCCCCTATTTAAAGGAGCAATGTGATTTCTTGTGATTTTTTTCTTTCTTCCTGAGGCATTGAAAGGAGAAAATTATTCCATCTACCTATAGACGTTCGGGAAAAGAAAAGGAAGTCTGTGTGCTCAGAAAACATTTTATGCTTTAGTCCCCACACTACGGCCATTTTTCAGATGAGAAAACTGAGGCGCAGGAAGTTTATACAACTTGTCCAAAATCACAAAGACAGTAAATGTCAGAGTTGGGATTTAAGTCCAGGAAGTCTGGCTCCAGAATCCACACTCTTATCCACTATGCTATTCTGTCTCCGAATAATAACAATAACTACATGATAAAAATTGTCGATAATTTACTTGTTGCCCGACACTGTGTTGGAGCACTTTACAACATGTTTTTCACTCGATAAATTTTTTGTTGTTGACAATATTACAAATGTCTCCCATTTGCCCACTTTGCCCCCCTCCACCCATCAGCCCTATGAGATACTTTGTTGCCTTTTTAAATATAAGAAAACTAGGCTCAAAAACATTAAACAACTTTTTTGAGGTTGCATAAATTAGTAAATAGTGAAGCACCTCCCAAAACATGTTCTGCAAACTACTCCACAAAATAGTTTGCATGGTCATTTAGATTTGGAAAACATTGTATTGGTAGGACATTTGCAATGTATATTAGCATGTTAAAGCCTCCCATAAAGCCCACAAGAGTCCAGCATTTCCCAAACTGCTTTAACGACCATGGAACGCTTACTTATCCCAATACGTATCAATATCCCATGGAACTAGCCCTTTCCCGCACTACCTCAGGGATGGACTGAGGCACTACATTAGCAGGTTCACTAGACTCAGGTGCAGAACTGGAAAGTCTGCAGTGAGAATTAGAGCCAGTGAGAAGTACATACCAAAAATATATTTGAATTTCTCTCTCCTGCTTTATGTTTCCATGTAGGCAGAGCTGCTTGGGAAGCCAAGGCAGTAAGCTAACCTGCTCATTCCTCAGGGGCATATTATCATGGGGATGGGCATGGGAAGAAGTGAGGCAAATCCTGGCAGTACTGCAGGACCAGAGCACTCTACAGGCAGACTAGACTTGCCCATCCCTCACCTGGAATGCTGCAACAGCCTCCCAGCTGACCTTCTGCCTCCAACCTGTCATCATCCAATCCCTTTTCCAGGCTGCCACCAGATGTACTTTAAATGTGTATAATCATGACAGTTTGCAACTTCAGATTCTTCCCTAGATCACAATAGTGCAAACTCCTAACGAAGTCTACAGGGCTTGTGGGAGCAGCTCCTGCCTACTCTGCCATTGTGATCCCACTACCATGCTTCAGACAACCAATCATCTTTCAAATTTTTAAGTAAACCAAGTGCCCTCTTGCTTCAGTCTTCACTCATTCTCCTCTCTCCCTGAAATATTCTTCTCCCCACCTCTTTCTACCTGCATAACTTGCTCATCTTTCTGACCATTGCTTATGCCTCACTTCTTCCAGAAAGCTTTCTTAACCCCCTCTAATCTGGGTTAGCGGCTGTCCTATACCTCCTAGAAACCTCCCTCACCCGATATCCTGTACTTCCTTTATCAGAGTATTCATGACACATATCAGAGCTATCTGTTCACTTTTTAGTGTCTACCACTGTGGTTGTATTATTTAGGTCATGACATAATCAGCATTTATATTCATGTCTTGAATGCCAATATAAAATAGTACACTTATAACACGCCTGGAGGACAGGAAGTTAGAAAGGATATTAAATACATTGAATATATACTTAGGGTCTCAAATTATCTTAAGAACTTGGAACAATTAACCAAATTTAATACAATGGAATTCAATATTAGTGCATGTAAGGCCTTAAAAGTGAGCTAGAACAGAGAACACAATTGCATAAATAGATGTGGCTAAATAGCAATGTAATTAACTGGCTTGTATGAGTCTGGAATGAATTTTAATCCACTACTGGTAAAAACTACATCATAATGTCCTTTTAAGGCTTTTGCTTCACCAAATGCTTAATGTTAATCAACAATATAAGAGTATTCAAAACACTAATGATAGCTTGGCCTGAACTAGTAGAAACATACTATTTCTTTTGACAGATGTAGTGGTCTCACTGTTTTTCATTTAGAAAACCAGAGCTAGAGTAATGTATTATTTATTTATTTTTAAATTTAATTTAATTTTTTCCATCACCATTTATCCCCTCTATACTCTCTTCCACCTTCTCCCTTCCCCCGCACAATTACCACACTGTTGTCCATGTCCATGAGTGAAATAAGCCAGTCAGAGAAAGACAAGTACCATATGATTTCACTCATATGTGGAATCTAATGAACAAACTGAGTTAACAAGCAAAATAGACACAGACTCATGGAGAGCAGGCTGACAGCTCTGGGAGTAATGGGGGAGGCAGGGGTGAGGAGGGATTGAGCAATAAAGAAAAAAAATAGAATATATTTAATTCCAGGGAAAATACCACAGGAGATAAATTTATAAAATGGAATATATATTCCAGAACAGAGTAATGAGTAAAAGATATGGAAATTATTTCTTAAGAAATAAAGATATGAAGAATGCTTTACTTAGAGGAAACCTTACAGTGGTCTTTAAACTTGGAGTGCCAGATGAAATGAATAAAATGTATTCTATATTTATCCAGAAGTCAGAACCAGGATCCATGGTTAAAAACATACAAGGAAGCAAATGTCAGTTCATATTAAGAGGATTTTTCAGATAATTAGATTTGTTAAAAAAAAATGAACTGGGGACATCTATAATACTTGCAACAATAAAAATAATTTTTTTTAAAAAAATGAACTGTTTTTTATGTGAGATGGTAGGTTCCCTGTTCAGATGGAGGCCTAATTATTAGGGCTTTCATGGAGATATTTTATGTAGTATATAGCAGGTCTACCAGATGGTCTACAAAGTACTTTTGCTCTCTGAGATTCTGTGAGGCTAAAATATCAGTATATTTTTCCCATTGTTGCTGAAGAATAAAGAGCTAATTAAACTCTACTTCTGAGGAATTAAGATATTTAGACTGTTTGAAAAAGAAACATTACTAAAAACATAGTCCAAAAAAAGAGAGGCAGGCAAGTTGGTTCCTAAGGTCCTTTTAAACTGGGACATTTATGATTCTCCAGCTCTTTCTTTCCTTTATCTTAATTAAAGTACAGTGGGGCCTTGACTTACGAGTTTAATTAGTTCCATGACGGAGCTCATAACTCAAATTACTCGTATGTCAAATCAAAAAGTGAACGAGTGAGACACGTGATGCTACGCTGATGTGGTGTTCACTGTGACGTTCGCTGCGCTAACTAGTGGCTAACTAGTGGTGGGGTATCTGAAGCTAGCTCGTAACCTGAATTTTAGCTCGCAACTCAAAGCAAAAAATCAGCCGAGAGACGGCTCGTATCTTGAAAAACTCGTTAGTCGGGACACTTGTAAGTCAAGGCCCCACTGTATAGTTGACATACAATATTATATTAGTTTCAAGATAGTGATTTGATATTTGATATCATACAAAGTGATCATCACGATAAGTCTAGTAACCATCTGCAGAAGTCTTTATGACATTAATGGCTATATTCTCTATGTGCATTATATACCCATGACTTACTTATTTTATAACTGGAACTTTGTACCTCTTAATGCCATTCACCTTTTCACAGATACCCGCACTCCCCTCCCCTCTGTCAACATCAGTTTGTCTTTGTGTCTCTGAGTTTGTTTCTATTTTGCTTTGTTTGTTCATTTGTTTTGCTTTTTTAACTTCACATGTACATGTAAGTGAAATCTTACAGTATTTATCCTTCTGTCTGACTTAAACCAATCACCATAATACCCTCTAGGTCCATTCATGTTGTTACAAATGGCAATATTTTATTCTTTTTATGTCTGAGTAATATTCCATTATATATATATATATATATATATATATATATATATATATATATATATATATATATTATCTTCTTAATCTATTCATCTATAGATCTGTAGATAGACACTTAGGTTGCTTCCATATCTTGGCTATTGTAAATAAAGCTGAAATGAACACAGGAGTACATCTATCTTTTCAAATTAGTATTTTTTTTCTTTGGATAAATTGTCAGAAGTGGAATTGCTGGATCATTTGGTAGTTCTATTTTAATTTTTTTGAGGAACCTCCGTACTTTTTTTCATAGTGGCTGCACCAGTTACAGTCCCACCAACAGTGTCTGTGGCTTCCCTTTTCTTCACATCATCACCAACACTTGCTCTTTGTTGTCTTTCTTATAATAGTCATTCTGACTGTGTGAGGTGATAACTCATTGTGGTTTGGATTTGCATTTCCCTGATGGTTAGTGATGTCATGCATCTTTTCTACATATGCCTGTTGGCCATCTGAATGTCTTCTTTGGAGAATTGTCTATTCTGGACCACTGCTCATTTTAGTTAGATTATTGTTGTTTTATTTTGAGTTGAGTTTTTAAATATATTTCGGATACTACCTCCTTATAGAATATATTATTTGCGCATATCTTCTTCCATAGGTTTATTATTATTATTATTATTATTATTATCATTATTATTATTTTAAAGAATAGTTTATTGATTTTTAGAGAGAGAGTAAGGGAAAGGGAGAGAGACAGAAACATCTCTGTGAAAGTGCAACATCAATCTGCTGCCCTCCATAAACCCCCTACCAGGAATGGAGCCACAATTCTGGCATATGCCCTGACTGGGAATCGAACTGGCAACCTCCTGGTGTAAGGGACCACAACCATCTGAGCCACACCGGACAGGGTGGTTGTCTTTTTGTTTTGTTGATGTTTTCTTTGCTGTGCATAAGCTTTTTAGTTTAATGAAGTTCCATTTGTTTATTTTTGCTTCTGTTGCCCTTGCTTGGGGAGACATACCCTAAAAAATTATTGCTAAGACTGATGTCGATTGCCTTTATTTTCTTCTAGGAATTATGGTTTTACATTTAAATCTACAATCCATTTTGTATTTATTTTTGTACATAACATAAGAAAATGGTCCAGTTTCATTTTTCTGCATGTAGCTCTCCAATTTTCCCAGCACAATTTTTTAAGAGACTGTCTTTTCCCCATAGTATATTTTTGCCTCTTTTGTTATAAATTACTTGATCATATAAGTGTGGCTTTATTTCTGGGCTCTCTATTCTGTTCCATTGATCTATACATCTGTTTTTGTGCCTATACCATGCTCTTTTGATTACTGTAATTTTGTAATATAGTTTGCAATCAGGTAACATACTTTCAACTGGTTCCTTCTTTCTCAAGATTGCTTTGGCTATTTGGAATCTTTTGTGGTTCTATAACAAATTTTACAATTATTTGTTCTAGAAATGTGAAAATTTGTATTTCATAGATATTGCATTGAACAATATTAGTTCTTCCCATCAATGAGTATGATATATTATTCCATTTATTTGTGTCTTCTTCAATTTCTTTCATCAAAGTCTTATACTTTTCAGAGTACAGTTCTTTCAACTGCTTGGTTAAACATTCCTTTTTGAGGCAGTTGTAAATGAGATTATTTTTTATATTTCTCTTTCTGATACTTTGTTATTAATGTACAGGAATGCAACAGGTTTCTGTATATTAATTTTGTATCTTTCAACTTTACTGAATTTATTTATTAGTTAATAATAGTTCTTTGGATGAATCTAGGATTTCTATATGTAGTATCATGTCATCTTCAGAAATGAAAGAGGAGAAATGACAACTGATACCAGAGAAATATAAAGGATCATAAGAGAGTGCTATGATCAATCATACACCAACAAATTGGACAACCTACAAGAAATGGATGATTGACCTGGAATATTGATAATTACAGAGAAATTGACCTATATATATATATTTTATTTTTTATATTGTCTTTGTCTGGTTTTAGTATCTGGGTAGTGCTGGCCTTGCACAATGAGTTTGGAAGCGTTCTTTCCTCTTCAATTTTTTTGAATACATGACAGTTTTACTTCTTCCTTTCCAGTTGGATAGCTTTTATTTCTTTTTCTTATCTGATCGCTACGTTTAAGACTTCCAATACTGTATTAAATAAAAGTGATAAGAGTGGGCATTCTGTTTTTATTCCTTATCTTAGAGAAAAAGCTTCCAATTTTTTCAGCATTGAGTATGATGTTAGCTGTGGGGTTTGTCATATATGACCTTGATTATGTAAAGATACATTTCCTCCATGTCCAAATATTGAGCATTTTCATTATAAATGAATGTTGAATTTTGTCAAATCTTTTTCTGCATATATTGAGATGATCATGTGTTTTGAATATTTTATTTTTGTTGATGTGGTGTATCACATTGAATGTGAATATTGAACCATCTTGCATCTCTGGAATAAATCTAGATTGATCATGGTGTATGATCTTTTTAATGTACTGGCAAAATCACTTTGCTAATGTTTTATAGAGTATTTTGCATCTATGTTCATCAGGGATATTGACCTGTAATTTTTCTTTTTTTTATATATATTGCCTTTGTCTGCTTTTGGTATCAGGGTAATGCTGGCCTTGCAGAGGGAGTTTGGAAGTATTCCATTTTCCTCAATTTTTTGGAATACTTCAGAAAACTTTGAGAATACTAACTTTAGTTAGTAGTTATTGATCTGTTCAGATTTTCTGTTTCCTCCTGATTCAGACTCAGAAGATTGTATATTGATAGAAATTTATCTATTTCTTCTAGGTTGTCCAATTTATTGGTGTATAATTGATCATAGTATCTTTTATGATCTTTTGTATTTTCCTGGTGTCAGTGTCACTTCTCCTCTTTCATTTCTGGTTTTATTTATTTTTGCCCTCCCACTTTTTTGTTTGTTTGTTTGTTTGTTTGTTTGTTTGTTTGTTTTATAAGCCTGGCTAACAGTTTATCATTTTGTTTGTTTGTTTCAAAGAACCAGCTCTTAGTTTCCTTGATCTCTTCTGTTGTTTTATATTTATTTATTTTTTCTAAAAACATTTATTCTTTTAGTTTTTAAAATCTTTATTGCTGAAATTATTACATATGTCTTTTATTTTGCCCCATTGACCCCTTCTAGCCTGCCCCCACCCCACACCCCTTTCATCACCCTATTGTCTGTGTCCATGGGTTATACATATATGCATACAAGTTCTTTGGTTGATCTCTTACCAACCACACACCCACCCCTGCCTTCCCTCTGAGATTCAAAAGTCTGTTCCATGTTTCTATGTCTCTGGATCTATTTTCTTCATCAGTTTATTTTGTTCATTAGGTTCCACATATGAGTGAGATCATGTGATACTTGTCTTTCTCTGACTGCCTTAGCCTAATACTCTCCAGGTCCCTCTATGCCAGTGGTTCTCAACCTTCCTAATGCCACGACCCTTTAATACAGTTCCTCATGTTGTGGTGACCCCCAACCATAAAATTATTTTTGTTGCTACTTCATAACTGTAATTTTGCTACTGTTATGAATCGTAATGTAAATATCTGATATGCAGGATGTATTTTCATTGTTACAAATTGAACATAATTAAAGCATAGTGATTAATCACAAAAACAATATGTAATTATATATGTGTTTTCCGATGGTCTTAGGTGACCCCTGTGAAAGGGTCATTTGACCCCCAAAAGGGTCGCGACCCACAGGTTGAGAACCACTGCTCTATGCTGTCTCAAGGGTAAGAGATTCTTCTTTTTTACTGCTGCATAGTATTCCATGGTATATATGTACCACAGCTTTTTTTTCCCACTCATTTACTAATGGGCACTTGGGCTGTTTCCAGATCTTAGCTATTGTAAATTGTACTGCTGTGAAAATAGGGGTGCATACATTCTTTCTGATTGGTGTTTTGGGTTTCTTAGGATATATTCCTAGAAGTGGGATCACCGGGTCAAATGGCAGTTCCACATTTAATTTTTTGAGGAAACTCCATACTGCTTTCCATAATGTCTGCACCTGTCTGCTTTCCCACCAGTAGTGTATTAGGGTTACCTTTTCTCCACATCCTCGCCAACACTTGTCATTTGTTGATTTGTTGATGATAGCCATTTTGAAAGGTGAAAGGTATGTCCACTTCGGAGAAGTGTCTATTTATGTCCTTTGCCCATTTTTAAATTGGATTATTTGTCTTCCTTTTGTTAAGTTGTATGAGGTCCTTATGCATTTTAGATATTAACCTTTTATCAGATGTATCATTGCTGAATATGTTCTCACAAACATTGGGCTCCCTTTTCATTTTGTTGATAGTTTCCTTTGCTGTTCAGAAGTTTTTCAGTTTAATGTAGTCCCATGCGTTTATTTTCTCCTTAGTTCCCTTTGCCCTAGAAGATGTGTCCTCAAACATATTGCTACGAGAAATAGCTGAGATTTTGCTGCCTGTGGTTTCTTGTAGGATTTTTATGGTTTTGTGACTTGCATTTAAGTCTTTTATTCCTTTTTAGTTTATTTTTGTGTATGGTGTGAGTTGGTGGTCTAGTTTCATTTTTTGCATGTATCTGTCCAATTTTCCCAACACCATTTCTTGAAGAGACTCTCTTGACTCCATTGTATGCTCTTGCCTGCTTTGTCAAATATTTTTTTAAATATATTTTATTGATTTTTTTACAGAGAGGAAGGGAGAGGGATAGAGAGTTAGAAACATCAATGAGAGAGAAACATTGATCATCTGCCTCCTGCACACCTCCCCCTGGGGATGTGCCTGCAACCAAGGTACATACTTTTGACCAGAATCGAACCTGAGATGTTTCGGTCCACAGACCAATGCTCTATCCACTGAGACAAAACGGTTAGGGCTGCTTTGTTAAATATTAATTGAGCATAACAGCTTGGGTCAATTCCTGGGGTCTCTGTTCTGTTCCATTTATCTATATGCCTGTTCTTTTACCAGGCTGTATTTACTGCAGTGGCTTTGTAGTATAACTTTAAATCTGATATTGTGATCCCTCAACTTTATTTTTCGTTCTCAAGATTGCTGCTGCTATTTGGTGTCTTTTTTGGTTCCATATAAATTTTTGGAGTATTTGGTCTAGAGCTGTGAAATATGCTATTGTTATTTTAATATGGATTGCATTAAATATATAGATTGATTTAGGTAGTATGGTCATTTTAATGATGTTAATTCTACCAATCCATGAACACAGTATATTCTTCCACTTGTTTATATCTTCCTCTATCTTTTTTTTCTACATCCTGTAGTTTTCCAAGTACAAATCTTTTGCCTCCTTGGTTAAGTTTATTCCTAAGTATCTTAATTATTTTGTTTCAATGGTAAATGGAATTGTTTAGTTTCTTTTTCTGAGAATTCATTATTGGCATATAAAAATGCCATCTATTTCTGGATGTTAATTTTGCATCCTGCTACATTGCCAAATTCATTTATTAAATCTAGTAGTTTTTGGTGGTCTTTGGGGTTTTCTATGTGCGATATCATGTCATCTGCAAATAATGAGAGTTTTGCTTCCTCCTTTCCATTTTGGATGTCTTTCATTTCTCCTTCTTGTCTAATCACTGTGGCTAGCACTTCCAGTACTATGTTGAGTAAGAGTGTTGAAAGTGAACATCCCTGTCTTCTTCCTGTTCTTAGGGGAGATGGTTTTTAGTTTTTGCCCATTGAATATGATGTTGGCTATAGGTTTGTCATATATGGCTTTTATTGTGTTGAGGTATGATCCCTCTATTTCCACTTTGCTGACAGTTTTTATCACAAATGGGTGTTGGATTTTATCCAATGTTTTTTTCTGTGTCTATGGATATGATTATGTGATTTTTGTCTTTAAATATGTTTATGTAATGTATAACATTTATTGATTTGCAAATATTGTATCAGCCTTGCATTCCTGGAATAAATAACACTTGGTTTTGGTATATGACTCTTTAATATATTGCTGGATGCCATTTGCTAATATTATGTTGAGGATTTTAGCATGTATGTTCATCAGGGATATTGGTCTGTAATTCTCTTTCTTTGTAGTGCCTTTATCTGGTTTTGTTATTAGGATAATACTGGCCTCATAAAAAGATCTTGGAAGTGGTCCCTCCTCTTGGATTTTTTGGAGTAGTTTGAGGAGGATAGGTGTTAGTTCTTTGAATGTTTGGTAAAACTCCCCTATGAAGCCACCCAGGACAGGGCTTTTATTTGCTGGGAGTTTTTTGTTTGTTTGTTTTTAATTACTGCTTCTATTTCATCAGTTATTATGGGCCTATTCAGGTTTTCTGATTCTTCCTGATTCAGTTTTGGAAGATTGCATTTCTCTAGGAATTTGTCCATTTCATCCACAGTGTCCAGCTTGTTGGTATGTAGTTATTTACAGTGGGGCCTTGACTTACGAGTGTCCCGACTAATGAGTTTTTTGAGATACCAGCTGTCTCTCGGCCGATTTTTTGCATTGAGTTGATAGAGTAATTTGAGTTAACGAGTTCCTCAACGAGCTCCTTAATGAGCTCGGTCTTGGAACTAATTAAACTCGTAAGTCAAGGCCCCACTGTATAGTATTTTATTACAATCCTTTGTATTGCTGTGGTGTCAGTTGTTATTTCACTACTATTGTTTCTGATTTTATTTATTTGGTCCTCTCTCTTTGTTTCTTGATGAGTCTGGTTAAAGGTTCATCTATCTTATTTATCTTTTCAAAGAAAATTAGCTCTTGGTTTCATTAATTTTTTCATTGTTTTTAGTCTCTATGTCATTTATTTCTGCTCTAATCTTTATTATTTCCTTCCTTCTACTTATTCTAGGCTTTTCTTGTTTTTCTAATTCTTTCAGTTGTAGGATTAAATAGTTTATTATTAATTTTTCTTGTTTTTGAGGTAGACCTGTAGTGCTAGGAACTTCCCTCTCAGGACTGCTTTTGCTGTGTCCCAGAGGTTTGAGGTTGTTGTTTGTTCATTTTCATTTGTCTCATTTATTACTTGATCTCCTTGGTAACCCATTCATCCTATATAATAAAAGGCTAATGTGCAAATCGACTGAACAGTTGAACAACTGGTAACTATGACATGCGCTGGCCACCAGAAGGCAAATGTTCAATGCGGGAGCTGCCCCTTGGTGGTCAGTGTGCTCCCATAAGGGGAGCACCACTCAGCCAAAAGCCAGGTTCACACTGGAGAGTGCAGCTGTGGTGGGAGCCTCTCCTGCCTTCATGACAGTCGGACATCCCCTGAGGGCTCCCGGACTGTGAGAGGGCTCAGGCCTAGCTGAGGGAACCCCCCCCCCCCTCCAAGTGCACAAATGTCATGCACCAGGCCTCTAGTTGTTTAATAACATGCTTTTTGTGCTCCATGTTTTTTAATGTTTTTGTGTGTTTTTACTGTGGTTGATTTCTAATTTCATTCCATTGTGATCTGAAAAGATTCTTGATATAATTTCAATCTTCTTGAACTTGTAGAGACTTATTTAATGTCCTAATATGTGTTCTATGTTTGTGAAAGATCCATGTGCACTTGAGAAGAATGTATATTCTGCAACTTTGGGTGAAATGTTCTATAAATGTCAATTAAATCCATCTGATCCAGTGTGTCATTTAGAGTCATTGTTTCCAAGAGGAGCCCAGCTAGCCCTTACATACCTCAGCACTTCCTACCAGTCTCTCTGCAGTCTCTTCTTTCCATCTTTGGTTCTCTCCAACTAGTCTTTGGTTGAATATTCAGGACTAGAAGCCCGGTGCACAAAAATTTGTGCACTGGCAGGGGGGAGGGGTCCCTCAGCCCAACCTGTGCCCTCTCACAGTCTGGGACCCCTCGGGAGATAACCACCTGCTGGCTTAGGCCCGCTCCCCTGGTGGCAGATGGCACGCCCAATTCCGCAGTGTCTGCCCCGTCTCCCCAGGTCACACACGGCAGGCCTGGATCCCGCCCTGGGGCAGGCAGCAGCTGGGGATCTTGCTGCCACCCGCCCTGCCCGCCCCGCCCCACACACAGCAGGCCAGGATCTTGCTCTGGGGCGCGGCCAGCAGCTGGAGATTGGGCTGCCGCCAGCCCCAGGTGGGGAGGCCCAGCGGTTCTGCCTGCGGTGTGCAAATTAGCCGCCATCTTTGTTGGCAGTTAATTTGCATATCACGCCAATTAGCCAATGGGAGGCATAGCGAAGGTATGGTCAATTACCATGTTTGTCTATTATTAGATAGGATGGTTTTCCTGTGTTTTAGTTCTAATTCCAATTGTAGTTCCTGGGAGTATGTTAGTGTAGCTTCCAGTTACTCAGCTTCTGCTGTCATTTTGCAATCCCTTTCTATTGTTTCATTTATTTTCTATTTTAGTATTTACTTTATTTATTTTTTTCTTATCTTTGTTATGTTCATTCTTCTACTATCTTTTTCTAGTTCTTATAGATTTGAGCTTAGATGATTTATTTGAGATTTTTCTTGTTTCCTGAGGTAGGCCTGTGTCACTATAAATTTACCTCTTAGAACTGCTTTTGCTGTGTCCCAATGATTTTGGAAACTTATGTTTTTGTTTTCATTGGTCTCAAAGTACTTTTTTTTAAAAAATATATTTTATTGATTTTTTACAGAGAGGAAAGGAGAGAGATAGAGAGTTAGAAACATCGATGAGAGAGAAACATCGATCAGCTGCCTCCTGCACATCTCCCACTGGGGATATGCCCGCAACCCAGGTACATGCCCTTGACCGGAATCGAACTTGGGACCTTTCAGTCCACAGGCCGACGCTCTATCCACTGAGCCAAACCGGTTTCGGCTCAAGGTACTTTTTTATTTCCTCTTGATTTCTAAGTTGAACCACTGTTTTTTGTTGTTGTTGTTTTTAGTAGCATATTGTTCAGCCTCAATGTATTTGATATTTTTCTCCCTGTCTTATTCTTTTAATTGCTTTCTAGTTTCATACCCTTATGGTTAAAAAATATTATGTTTGATATGATTTCAATCTTCTTAAATTTATTGAGACTTGTTTTGTAGCATAATATGTGATTTATACTGGAGAATGTTCCTTGAGCACTTGAAAAGAATGTATGTTCTGCTGTTTTGTGATTGAAGTTTCTGTATATATTTATTAAATCAAGCTGGTCTAATGTATTGTTTAAGGCCAATATTTCCTTACTTATTTTTGGTCTGGATGACCTACCTATTGATGTAATTGGGATGTTAAAGTCCCTTACTATTACTGTATTACTACCAATATCTCCCTTTATGTCTATTAATATTTGCTATATGTATTTATGTGTGCCTATGTTGGGTGCATAGATGTTTACAAGTATTATACTCTCTTGTTGGATTGATCCCTTTATCATTATGTAATGCCCTTTTATGTCTCTTGTTACAGTCTTTGTTTTAAACTCCATTTTGTCTAATGTAAATATTGCTACCCAAGCTTGCTTTGCACTCCCATGTGCATTAAACATCTTTTCCCATCCCTTCATTTAAAGTTTGTGTCTTTAGATCAGAAATGAATCTTTTGTAGGCAGCATGTGTATGGGTCTTTTTTTTTTTGTATCTATTCAGACACTTTATGCTTTTTGATTGGCACATCTTGTCCATTGACACTTAAAATGCTTATTGAAATAACATGCTTACTGCCATTTTGTTAACTATTTCCTGCTTGTTTTTGTAGTTCTTCTCCATTCCTTCTTGCTCTCTTCTCTTATGATTTGATTATATTTTCTAGTGTTATGTTTTTATTCCATTTTTCTATTTCTGTGTGTCTTTTATAGGTTTTTTGTTTGTGGTTACCATGAGATTTATACATAACAAGATATGTATATAGCTGTCTATATTAAGTTGATGGTCGCTTATGTTTAAATACATTCTAAAAGCACTACTTTTCTCTCCCCTCCACCCCCCACAACCTGACATTTTATTTTATTTATTTATTTTTCTTCTTTATTGATTAAGGTATTATATATGTGCCCTTATCCCCCCATTGGTGTCCCCTCCTCCCCGCCTACTCATGCTCTCAACACCTGGTATCTGTGTCCATTGGTTAGGCTTATGTGCATGCATACAAGTCCTTTGGTTGCTCTTTCCCTCCATTTTATTTTTTTGATATCATAGTTTGCATCCTTATGTATATGTATGTATTTCTTAACTATTATAGACATAAATGATTTTTGTTGAACTATTTTACTAGCTTTATAAGTGATTGTTGCACTACCTTTATAGTTTATGTTTTCCTTTACTAGTGAGATTTTTTTCTTCCATATATTTTCTTTTAGTTTTGGCCTTTCTTTTCCAATTAGAAAAGTCATTTTAACATTTCTTGTAATGCCAGTTTAGTGGTGATGAACTCCCTTAGCTTTTGCTTGTCTGGGGAAACTCTCCTTCAATTCTGAATAATAACTTTGCTGAATAGAGTATTCTTGTTTGTAGGTTTTCTCCCTTTAATCATTCAAAGTGATATAATGCCACTTTGAATATAATGCCACTTTCCTGTGGCTTGCAAATTTTCAGCTGAAATATCAGCTAATAGTTTCATGGGTGTGCCCTTGTACCTAACTAGTTGTTTTATTCTTGCTACGTTTAAGATTCTCTTTTTTTCTTTAACTTCTGACATATTTAATTATTATGTGTTTGGTGTGGGTCTCTTTGGATTATCGTGTTTAAGACTCTGTGATTCCTGAATTTGGGTGTCTGTTTCCTTTACCAAGTTAGGGAAGTTTCCAGCCATTATTTCTTCAAATAGGTTTTCTTTCCCTTTCACTCTCTCTTCTCCTCTAGAATTCCTATAATGAGAATGTTAGTATGCTTGATGTTGTCCCAGAGGGCTCTTAAACTAGTCTCATTTTTTAATTTTTTTGCTGTTCAGATTGGGTGATTACCACTACCTTGTCTTCCAGATAGCTGAATTGTTCTCTTACATCATCTAATTGCTGTTGATTCCTTATAGAGTATTATTTTTTCAGTTATTGTATTCCTCAGTTCTAATTAAAATTTCTATCTCCTTATTGGAGTTCTCACTGTGTTAATTCATTCTTCTTATGAATTTGGTGAGTATTCTTATGATTATTATTTTGAACTCTGTATCTGATATACTGCTTATCTCCATCATCATTTAGTTCTTTTTTTCTGGGATTTTGTCATGTGCTTGTTCTTTTGAAACATATTCTTCTGTCTACTCATTTTGCCTAACTCTCTGTATTGTTTCTATGTATTTGAAAGATCAGTTATGTTTCTTGATATTGAAAGAGTGGGCTTATTTAAAAGGTGTCCTATGAGCCCAGATGTACAATCCTTCTTATTCACCAGAGCCAGGTGCTCCAAGGTCATTCCTTGTGTCAGTTGCATAGACCAGTTTTGATTGGGCCAAAGATGCTGAAGGCATGTTGGTAGGCAGGTATGGCCCCCAAGCCAAATGCTGTGAAACCCTGTCACAATTGTTTCAGATACTCTGTGGACAAGGGTTGGTTCTAGGCCCAGCTGTCAGTGAAGCCTGGGCATGACTATTATGGTTGCCCTGAAAGGCAGGGCTGCTCCCTGGCCTGGTTGGTTGTGAATCCAAGCTGCAATTTCCTTGGGGCACTAGTGTACAGGTAGACCCCCTACATGGCTAACCACAATGTCAGCCTCAACTGTTGTGGACATGCTGATGTGTGGGGGCTAATCATGTGGAGTGAGAGTCACTTTGTAGGGACACTAGTGCTAGACAAAGCTGCCCACAAGGTATGGATGGGGATGGTAGCTGCTCTGGAGTGATGCTAGGTGGATTGGGAACATTGGGTAGGATGGAATCTCAGGGGAACACCAGAGCAGAGTGAGTAACATTAGAAAAGTTAATGGAGAATGTTAGAAAAGGTGCCTGCCAGCTCTAGGCCAGCTAAGAGTGTAAAAAAATAAATGGTGTTTGTCAGTGCTTTTGTCCCCAGAGAAAACTTGAACAGATTCCTGCCCCTCCATCACTTGCCCTAAAATTAGTCAACACACCTCCTTCATGTATGACCCAGGAGTTTTTCAAACTGCTGCCTCAGTGCTGGAACTCCAAGTGAGTGAGTTTGTGCACAAGCCCTTTAAAAGCAGAATCTTGGTTTCCTAAAGCCCTTCAGCTCTCCTGGACACAATCGCACTGTTTTTCATAGCCAGATGTTATGAGGATGTCTCTTCCTGGCTTAGGTTCCCCCAGGCTGGGGAGCTCAATGTAAGGCTTAGAGCCATCACTCAAGGGGGACCTCCCTGTTGGTGAAATCCCTGAAACTTGTGGGAAACCACACTGGGGATGTGGGTCATGACTACACCCTCCTGTCCTTTGTCAATGTGACTTTTTCTCTAAATCCTTAGTTGTAGAAAATCTATTCTGCTAGTCTTTAGTCATTCTCAAAGATAGTTTTTCTACACATAGTTGTAGTTTTGGTGTGCCCATGGGTGTAGATGAACTCAAGATTTTCCTACCCCATGATCTTGATGCCCTCCTCTTCAGCTCTTTCTGAAGCTGGATTAACACTGGGGATTGTGACTTTAATAAGGCCAGAGAACTTAGGGGAAAGGCAGCTTGCAGGAGAGAGGTTTAGAGAATTAAACATCTTTAGCCTACAACATAATGGAAATAAAGTATCTTTCAGGGCCCATGTACTATGGCAGGGTTCTGAGGTAAAAATGAAACTGCATCTTGCACTTTCTGTTTGCTGAAATGTTGCAGTCAGAATAGCCCATTGAGCACCACCCCATGCAAAATGTAAATTAGCTCCATCAGAGCTCATATTCAGTGAGACACAAGTAACCCTATGACCCCACTCTGTGCCAGGCATAGTTCCAGATACATTGCATCATGGTGACATTGGGTCTTCACAGAAATTCTCAAGGTATTAGGATCCCCATTTTAAAGTTGAGAAAAATTCAGCCTCTGAGAGACAATGTTCCTGAACTAAGTGACAGTAGGTCCTCAGGTTACGTCGGAGATCTGTTCCTACGGCGTGAGGTAACGCGATTTTCGCTGTAAGTCGGAACCCACCTACATAAGCACCTACGTCACTTACATGGAGCACATACACAGCAGTAATGAAGTGAAACAGTAATAAATAAATAAATAAAAGATAACAATTCCTGACCTTCACTTGGGATAAATAAATAATAAAAAACATAAAGCACATATGTACATACATCAAAATGACAGAACTTTACATATATATATATATATATATATATATATATATATATATATATATGGGAGATGGTGACGTAACCACGAAACAATGTAGGTCAAGTCCGACATAACCCAAGGACTGTCTGTATTATGATAGCTGAGATTCAAAATTAGGATTGCTTGAATTTTGAATTAATTGTGTTTCAGAAACTCCTCGACTTTAGAAGTGGAGAGTATCTTAACGAGCCCAATTTCTTGGTTTCCCCAATGAGAAAAAGAGTAAGAGTGGAGAAAACCAGGTGCCCTACACAGATTCCTGTGTAAAATCAAAGGAGTCATTGGAGTCTTACAGAGTGATGCCCCAGCACACGCTCAGCAGCTGTGCATTCCATGTACACTGTGTTCACAGCTGTGAGGGCAAACCATTGAGCAGGCCGGGTCAGGGAAAGGGAGGGAAGGCAAGAGGCCATTGCCTTCCCACCCAGCCTTCTTTCCCCAGGGCCCCATTAGAACTGCAAATGCACAGACAAAAATCGGTCTCTAGACTAGACTTTCTAAACGATAGTTGTAGTTAGCTTCACATTCAGTGATCATTTGCAGAGGGAATAGGCAAAGGCAGGAGGATATGTAATCTTTATCCAGTGCTATCTTGTCTCAGATTAAAGGTATTACTGACAGTTATACTCTCAACACTAAAAAATCTGTAGATTTTGGCATCAGACCAGGGTTTACTTCCAGATTGGTTGATTAGTAGCTAGGGAAATGTAAGCCTTGTTTCTGTATGTGCAAAGTGGAAGCAATTATAAAGTGGTAACATGTTTCATAGAAATGTTAGTATCTTTTCTCCACACCTGTTCCCTTTCTTTCCTGACTTTGAAGGACAAGATCTACTTTAAGAATTACAAAAGGAGGGCTATTTGACCTTCTTGAAGTAAGAAAATAATTTGGGGTTAATACTCAACTTTGTCCTTAGAACATTTTTACAGGCTCTGTCAGATTTGATTCCTCCCTTTTTAAAGATAAGAAAATTGAGGTGGCTATCCCTGCTTATCTCTAGATAGTGATACAGTGTGGTGGTAGTCACCATGAGAAGGACCTGACATAAGGAAAACCAGGGAATGTGAAGACTTTGACTTCAGTACTAGTTTCTCCGTATCTACCAGGGGTGGGCAAACTTTTTGACTCGAGGGAGGGCCACAATGGGTTCTTAAACTGGACCGGAGGGCCGGAACAAAAGCATGGATGGAGTGTTTGTGTGAACTAATATAAATTCAAAGTAAACATCATTACATAAAAGGGTACGGTCTTTTTTTTTTTTTAGTTTTATTCATTTCAAAGGGGCTGGATCCAGCCCGCAGGCCATAGTTTGCCCACAGGCTGATCTAGACCTATACAATAGGCACTGTCAGCTCCTCTCTATTTGTCTCAAAGCCAATGCTGTATGGTCTGGAATGAGATCAGAGTGTGAAAAAGCTTTTTAAAAATCCTCTTTGAAAGCAAAAATGTCACAAGACACTGACTATCAAACCTACCAGCCCTCTGAATAGAGTTTTACCCAATAGACCTTCCTGCTTCAGTAAAAATTGTCTTTGAGGTTTACATCTAAATAAAGTTACAAAATGTTTTCCCCTTTTTTTTCTTTTTGTGCAGACTACCTTCATGTTACTACTGTTCACCTGTTCAAGGAGCCATGGGACACCAACAAAGTGGATCACCACACTGACAAGTATAACAACAACAAGCTAATTGTGCGTAGAGGACAACCTTTCTACATCCAGATCGAATTCAATCGTCCATACAACCCCAGAAAAGATCTCTTCAGGGTGGAATATGTCATTGGTGAGTGCCATGTGCAAGCCGTAGTCATGATAGTCCATCTGCGTCATCATGTCATGTTAGTTATGATACTATGAGTCACAAAATATAGGGTGGGAACAGGTTCAGTTGCATTTCTTTTTAGAATCATACTTTAACAGTTGGCTGAAGCTGAAAGTGTATTCAGCCTCTATAGACCGTATGCTTTAAGATGGGTCTGTACAATGCCAAACATCAATAATTAGGGCCTACCCAGGCAAAACTCTGGGTATAAGTAAAAGTGAGTATAATTGGCATAAATATTAGTTAAATTAATTTTTCCCAAATGATTTTGGCATCCTATACTTGCGACTTTTAATTTATCCTCTGCCCTCATGATTTAATTGGTCTCATATGCTGAAATATTTGCAAATCTTAGCATACAATCTCCATTTAAGCATTTCCAAAAGTTTGTTCTGCTTAACAAAGCACCAGAAATTGGTCCATGAAAAGTGGATGGTCAAATAAAGTTCACTAAACACTTTGTACCCTAATCTCTTCTTGTAAGTTGACAATGCACATTAGCTGTAATGGTTCTGAGAAGTACCATTTAACTGTTTGATTCAGTGTTTCTCTACTTAATTTGGTCATGGAACCCTTTATTAAATTATAGCTGTTAACATTTGACACATTTGAAAAATATTTCTCTAGGAATTTAAAAGAGTAGCAAGTAAACATATGCACAAAAAAGCAAGGCTGGCTCAATATCAGGAAATCTGTATATATAATCCTATACGGAAGTAAATAAAAAGAAAAATCAGGCAATCAAATAAATAGTCAGTTAAAACTAAATGATTAAATTCAACAGTAGTTTTAAAAAAATCTTTAAATATAGCAAAATAGAAGAAATCTCCTCAATTATACTAAAGATTATTTACCCCAAACCAACAACTTTTGGTATATTAAATTAAAACTTAATAATTTTAATAATGATCAGAAATTAGAGATGCCTGCTATCATAATTCCTTTTTTTAAAAGCATTGCTCTAAAGGTGTTAGCTAATGAACAAAATTTGAGAAATATATACTGTAAACACTAGAAAATAAGAAAAAAGTATACTTTATTAATGCAATGCTTGTACATGTAGAAAACCCAACAGATTAAAGGAAAAAAGCACAGAACTAATAAAACTTTGAAATATGTCTAGATAGAAGTCAGTAGCGTTTCTCTACCACTAAGGACCTAGAAATAAAAAAAAAATATTCCATGTATCCTAGTAAATATAAATAAAGTCATGAAATGTAGAAAAATTATAAAACAAAATCTATGTAAAGCATCTATAAAATCTTAATAAAAGTCATGAGAAACCAATAAAAAGGCGAATATGTTCTTGGATGTGAAGTCTCAATATATTTTATAAAATGATCTCCCAAAATTAAAGAAAAAATTTAATTCATTTCCAATTAGAGTCCCAATGGAAGGGTGTCTTTTTTAAATATTTTTTTTTCCTAATTTCAGAGAGGAAGGGAGATGGAGAAAGAGATAGAAACATCAATGATGAGGGAGAATCATTGATTGGCTGCCTTCTGTAATTCCCCTCACTGGGGATTGAGCCCACAACCCGGACATGTGCCCTGACAGAATTGAACTGTGACCTCATGGTTCATAGGTCAATGCTCAACCACTGAGTCGTGCTGGACAGGCTGGAAGGGTGGGTTTTTTGTTTGTTTTGGGCTGGATAAAATAACAGTTACTTTAAAAAAATAATTACCTGACAATAACCATGGAAATTACAAAAAGAAATAATAAGGAAATAGCATTTTATATCAGAAGCATCTATAAGGGCATATAATAAAAAAAATTATTTAGTAGAACAGAAGATCCAGAAATAGACTTCAGTATATACGATTACTTAATATAGTTGTTTAAGGGAGTAAGAAAAGTATGTGTATATTTTGTGTTTTGTTTATTGCTCTTTTAATAAATTAACTGATGAAGAAACAACTAGTATTTTGTATTTTGACATTTTAGTATACATATGAATGTGTATTTAATATACTAGTATGTAACATGTAATATATATGCATATGTATATTTATTAAATACATACCCTAATACCACAAGTGACCATATATGTAACCAAAATATAAATACATGACCAAAAATACCAAAAATAAGGTCAATAGAACAGAGATCTGGAAGAATAGTCAAAACATAAATTAGAGATGAAGGGTAACATAGATACCGAAAAGCTCTTATAAATTGCCAGAGTAGAAGTTGGAGAGGACAAAAGAGAATCCTGAGTCTGAATAAACAGCATCAGTGTGATGCTTGGGTTCTGCACAGAATTGCTCTTCATCCCAGTTGTGGATGAAGAGAGGGAAAACTAAATTCCTGGCCCTGCGTTAGGGAAAATGAAATAAACACAATCTAATTACACTTAGGGGACAGACCATTATTGTTAATATTTTTTAATAATAGGTACGTTAGTTGATAAAGGAGTTCACAGCTAGTATTTTAAACAATATTTTAAAATCTGATGACAGTTATTTTATTTCTTTCCCTAAGTTTATCTATCTGTCTTTTTTGTGTGTTTGTGCACATGGTTGTTCGGACTAGATTTGATTAAAATGCCCTTGACACATTTATAATGGGATGATCATTCCATGAATGTCAAGAAATACCCAATTGGAATTCTGTCCACAGTTTTGCTCCAACTTCACAGTAATTTTTATCTCTGTCTTTAGCCAAGCAATTTGGGCAATGAGAACAGGGCAGGAAGCTTTGCCCCCGCATTGGCCTGTCTGAGGCCTGAGACCTTCTCCCACTGAGCATTCAGACAATAAATATAATAGTGAAAGTCTTAGGAAGACTGAGAAGCTGAGGGTCTCAGATTGGGTTCTCAGAAAATGAACCCTGAGAAGGCAGTGTGTGTGGAGAAAGCTTATGGGGAGTGCTCTCAGGATTGGCATCTCCGAGGAAGTCGGTGTTGGCCGGAGGAAGGAGTTGAACTACCATCAACAGAGGCCTCTGTGGACCGCATGCTGAGTCCTAGGCCTGGACTGGATCTCCAGCACTGTCCAGTCTTGAGGCAAGGATGTGGGCCTTTCTACTCTAGCATGGACTAGACATTGGCCACAAGCTACCTGCAAAAAGAGGATCATGACCCTCGTTGGCTGTCCATGGCTGAGGGCAAACCTCGAAAGCAGTTCAACGAGAACTGTGAGCCACCAACTCTCAGCATCAGGGCTCTGATGCCTCCATCCTGCACGGAGGCAGGGCCTGCACCGCAGCACCAACCACAGGGGCATCCGAAGTCCTCTTTCTACAAAAAGCATGCTATTACTTGTGTTTCTTTAGTAAAAGGTGGGGGAAGGGAAACATAGCAAATTTGTCTTTGAGGTAAAAATTTATATATTATTTATGTACTTAAAAACCCAACATGTGTTTTAAATCCCTCTTAGAGACCATAAAATTTACTTTCAGAGGTAAGCTGTAGTCCAATATGGGTAGCCAATTACAGGCATTATTACAGTAAGTCTCACTGAACTTCGCCTATAGATTCTTGGAAATTGCCATTTTAAGCAAAATGATGTATAATGAAACCAATTTTTACCACAGGATAATTGATGTAAACAAGAGTTAAGTTCCTATGGCATATTTCTAGTCATAAAAACATTACCAAACTTCTAAATAAAGACCCAAAGGACTTCTAATATTAAACATTGAAATAAATGTGAACTATACATACATTTAAGTAAGATGAATAAAAACATGTAAGATCATTATTTTCCAACCCACTGATTCCAGTTCAGGATCATGGTTGCCCAGAGCTTATCCTGGAAGCTCAGGGCAGGAGGTGGGGCCACCCTGGACAGGCATGGCAGGGCACACACACACACACACACACACACACACACACACACGTGCGCACGCTCAGACTGGAACAAAATAGACTCACCCATCTGCTTTCAGGGAAACCAGAGTCCTTGGAGAAAACCCACACAGACATAAGGGGAATGTGCACCCTCCATAGACAGTGGCTCTGGCTGGGAATCGATTTTTCTCTTGGAAGTTATAACAAAATGTTATTATATGAGGACCTGCTATGTATCTGAGAATTTTTTATTTCCAAATTTATTATGGAAACAAGAAAGGAAAATGACAAGATTCCACATTCTGCTATTTAGTGGATGAGAATCAAGCACATTCCTAAAGGCCTTAAGGACAAGTGAGGGAGGTTTTATCCCAATCAGTCTTTTCTGCATTTCATATCATTCAGGGGGGCACACAGCCTCAGGCTTCTCTGCTTCGACAGGGCTAAGACCGAAAAAGAGAACAGTGTTGGACACTCCCTGGGGCTCAGAAGTAATTCTCTTAAAATGCAGAACTTATTTCAGTAGGATTGAATAAAGCAATGGAAACTCGATTTTAAAAGTAACTGTTGTAATGAGAAGAGACAAGTATCGAATATGAACTAAAAATGAAATTAAGTGTAAACGTTTGTATATGTAGGAGTGCCCCAATTTCAGGAAACCGAGAATGTGAAAACAGTGACTTCAAAAAAACAGAAAAGATAATACTGTGCAAAAAATAAAAGACACAAAAGAATCTCTTCAAATATTTCTATTAGAGTTTACATAGCAAGATTAGATGTATCAACAAAGATCAATATAGGCACTACTCTTAAAGAAAATATGCCACAGAGCAATTCATTATTATATTAAAAATAAAGAAAAAATAACTTTACACTTAGTGATTTTCCGTTCACAGTCAGTTTGTTGTTATTGTATGTTTCTTTCCCTGTGACTTTAGGTTAGACGAGTTGCCTTGTGTTAGTGCACTGCGGTTTCTCTGTGTTGGTGTCCTCAGAACCTAGATCCTGGGATTTATTTATAAGCGATTCTGCCTTCAAATCAAGTTTTTTTCTCTTTTTTAAATGTTTAATTGCCCCTCTCAGATGGTCCCAGATAAACCCACTGTGTGCTGGGTTCTCTGATCAAGGGAGGTGGGCAGGGAGCACGTGCTGCGGGTGGCCCTAGGGCTTTGAGAACTGCATTCGTTAGTTGCAGGCAGAGCACAGCCATCTGTGTGAGGTAGATGAGAGTTGTTAATGAATTCGAGGAGGTAGGTGTGGATGAAAAATATGCTAGTAGTCTGTGGGGTCTTTTGTCTCTCCAGTTCTGAGCCTGCAGCCCTGGCAGATTGTGAAAAGCATGGGGCAGAGTGTTAATGATAGGTTTTGTTAACCTGTATGTGGAGCTGTGAAAATTTAGGAACAGCTAGTGGTGTAAATTGCTATTACTTTAACATGGCTCCCTATTTCTTTTGATGCCCTGTTGAGAGAGGGTCATTGTAAGGAAAGAATGCTCAACTGTACTTCCCAGCTCTCCCCCTCAAAATAGTAGATGCCCCCTACCCAGGGAGCCCTCTAAGGTTAAGGACACAGTCCATGAGCAAGTTTCTTTCACCCTGGAGTCTGATCACAAGAGCCCAAGGGAGTCAAGGCCAGCCCCTGGGAGGTTCTTTTAACCCACAGCTCCAGGCTTCGTGTTTTTGTCCTGCAGAAAGAAGAAGGCAAGGATGACATCAGCAAAGCCTGCTCCTCTTGTCAGAACAGTAGCGTTCCCAGAAGCTGTCAGCACGCCATTCATGTCTCATTTGCTACCCTGATTTGTAAGAGAAGCATTTCATTTTTCCAGTCTCTTTAGAAAAGAGGGACAGGCAGAGCGTGGTTGCCAGCAGACACCAGTGGTGTGTGCCAGAAGTGCCTTCCAGCTTTGCCGTCCTGTGAGTCAGCAAGTGCAGCCCTTACAGATTTGCATACTGAGGTATGCAGTTCATGAGGGCAGTTGTCATGTGCCCAAGCACTTACAGGACCATGTCAATCGCACATGTCCTGCATTATTAACCCCTTAAAGCACTGAAATATCCTCAACACTTCAATGTTTTTATTTCACTTATTACTTGAATAGCATTTATCGAAAACTGGCTAGGGAAGCAGATTCTGGTGGGTCTTAGGATGGGATTTCCCCAAATCTCAGGTAGAATTCAAGACTGGAGAGGATGTGCTAAAAGGAGTGAGGATGAGAGCCTAGATGAGGGCAGTAGTACTAGAGATGGGGAGGAGGGGCTGGATGTGAGAAATATTTAGGAGGCACAATCTACAGGATTGTAGCCTGCATTGAGTGAGAGGGAAGAAAGAGTGGCTGATTTGTGTGACTATGACAATAGTTTCTCCCAAATGGAAGAAAGATTGTAGGGAATTCGGAAGAAAAAAATTGAGTGTGAGGAATGAGGATGGTAGTGGCTCCCACTGATAACTTACTCACTGACCCTGGGTACTCATTTAATTCTTTAAGCACCCCTCTGGGCACAGGACTCTGATTATCTCCCTTTTCATCAGATGAGATTAGGGTTGACGTGGTTACGTTTACCCAAAGTTACACCTAGAAAGTGCTGAAGCTGCCATTTGAACTCAGGCATTCTCACCTAACCACAATGCATAGGACCTCCACCAATAAAACAGTGGAAGGTATAAACATGACTTTACTTGAGCCTGCTGAAATTTGAGAGACCTGAGGGATTTCCAGGTATGTTTGTCCAATTGATGGTTGCATAGATAAGTCTGAAGCTTAGGAAAGAGGTTTGGGTTGGATATGTGAAAATGTGAATATCATACACAGAAAGGTGGGCAAGATCATTCCAAAAAAGTAAATCAAGTGAGAAACGGGCTCTGGCACTAGGAAAAAACAACTTTTAAAACATCAGTCCAGGAGCCTGAGCCCCTGAAAGAGACAAAAACCACAGTCAGATAAATAGGAGAGACATCAGGGGAGGGCAGTATCACTAAATCCAAAAGTGACCAGCTTTATCTGATACTCAAGGAGATTCAGTGAGGTACTTTCCACTGGATTCAACTGTCAGGGAGACCCTGGCTACTTGAGGAGAAACCAAATTTTAATGGTCTGAAAATAAATGAGATGTGAACAAATGGACATAGCAAACGTGGGTTAATCTTTTTAGAGGACATGAAAAAAGGGAGGGGTGCTTTAGCTTGAGCGCTTGTTTTAGGATCAGAGACACCTGAACGTGTATGTAGTCAGAGGGAAAGGAGCCAGTAGAGGAAGAATCTTGAAGGTTCAGGAGAAACATTGAGTAGCTGAGGAGAATGCTGGGGGAAGTAGAAGCACAGAGCCAAGTGGCAGAGATGAGGGACTGACAAGGAAGAAGAAGCCCTTTGTCCTAGGAGGTGTTGGGAAAGAGTAACGCGCAGTGTGGCTATATTAGGTAAAGAGACAGGAAACTGATCATCATGCCTGGTGATATAGGAAGAGAGCAAATGCTGCAAGAGCTTACAAGGGCAAGGGACCATTTCCTATACCCAAGGGCATCACCCAAGTCCTTTAAGAGTACATGTCTCTATGGGTTTTCGGTTCAGAAAGTCCAGTTAAAATTGCCATTTGTGATTTTCAAGGACATAGCACATTTTTTCTGCTGAGAAATTTCTTGCCCCAAATCATGCAGCTGGTAAGATATGAAGAAACATTTAGCCGATGCTCCTTCCGCTATATTATGCTGTGTGTTGATGAGAATAGGCTACCTGTGTCATTATTTTGAAGCAACATTTATATAGGCTGTCTTTTAAATGTTTGCTTCTGTGTGTTTTGGCAGTGGGCTCATGTTTAAGTGCCTCTTGAAGTGACTAATAATAGCATCTGAGAAACTAGGGCAATGTTTCCTAGAGTTAGGGTATGAACGTCTGATATGTGAGATGCTCTTTAAAACAAGTTCTGTGGACAAACACTTCTCAATATTGCTGTGTTTCATGCCCCTTCTCAGAGTCCCAATCCCAATACACATTAGTATATTAAGACCTCAGAGGAGACAGAGAGTAAAAAGGAAAAAAAAAAGAATCTTCTCTAGCTTAACATTTCCCCAAATCGCTATATTATAAACACTACTCTACCATGTTTTTATTTTATAACACCCTTTAGTAAAATGTAGAACTCACTCTAGAAAATGCCTAACTACTGTTGCAAATTACCTTTATTCTGTAGAATACGAAGGAGGGTGGGTGATGGAACCTGAATGGATTTGTAGTCTATAAGTTATGGTAACTTAATGTAATATCCATTTCTTCCTTCTGACACTTAATGTGTGCCAACATTAAAATAACTATAAATCTGGCATTCATATCAAGTAACTTTTGTTTTCAAAAATGATTACTTTACTTTTTTATATTTATATATTTACTAGAGGCCTGGTATATGAAATTCATGCACTCGGGTAAGGGGGTGTCCTTCAGCTTTGCCTATGCCCTCTCACAGTCTGGGAGCCTCACAATCGATTGCCCCAAAGAGGTAGGCCCTGCCCACCCAACCGGGGTTCCGTGATGGATCGCCCACACAGAGAGAGGCCTAGGCTACCCACCGCAACGTTGCTGGCCAGTGGCCTGGGCCTCCCTCTGCAGGGCAACCATGGGGCGATGGCCAGGCTCCCAACCAATCATATTGCACCCACTTTGGCTATCCTGGCGCCAGTGGGTGTTATAGCATGGTCATCAGGAAGGTCGTCCAGACAGTCGTTCTGCTGTTTGGTTGGTTGATTTGCATATTATGCTTTTATTATTATAGATTTTCCAGGTTTTTATTTGGCTTATTTTATGATAAAGCCAATTTACTTTCTTCCTGAATGTGTTATTGAACACCTTTCATGTGCACAGCACTGTATTAGGATTAGAATAGGAATACATAAATGCTTATCCTCTGCCCTCAAAGAGTCTGGATGGTTCAGCCTGAACAGTAGCAGTTGGGTTCAATGCCAGCCTCTTAGACAAAATACTTGGAAAGCAACTTGGAGAGAGACATTGTGAGGCTAGTAGCAAGAGTCTCTCTGAGCTGGGTCTCAAAGGATGGGTAAGAGTTGACCCAACTGAATGGATATATTATAGAAAAAAGGTGAAGTTCAGTGGAGAAAAAGCACTTGGAAACCTATTGGTGGTCTTGTACACTCAGATAAGACATATAGATCTTATACTACGAACATATAGGAGTTTTTATGGAGGAGTTTTAAGTGAAAAGATCTATGTTTTTACTTTTTAGATTATTGTTACACTAGTAGCCCGGTGCATGAAATTCATGCACATTAAAAGGGAATTAATTGCCCTAACCAGTTTGGCTCAGTGGATAGAGCATCGGCCTGCAGACTCAAGGGTCCCAGGTTTGATTCTGGTCAAGGGCATGTACCTTGGTTGTGGGCACATCCCCAGTGGGGAGTGTGCAGGAGGCAGCGGATCAATGTTTCTAACTCTCTATCCCTCTCCCTTCCTCTCTGTAAAAAATCAATAAAATATATTTCTTTTAAAAAGGGAATTAATTAGCAGAGATATTTTAATATTCCTATTTGCCCTTTCTCTATAATAGAAGTGTGAGAGTGAAAGGAAATTAGTAAAATGTATATGAAAATAATATAAAAATTTATTAATAAATAAACAGTAACAAAAGGATATAACAACAACAGAGGCATGATATAAAAACAACAAAAACATGATATAAAAACAACAGTGATGCAAACAATGACTGATAAAGTGATTAAACTTATTCTAATATCTCCCTGTACACCACATTAAGAGTGAAAACACTTTCAGAGTGCTTGACTAATTTCCCTATGTTGAAGTACTTAGAACTTTAACTGTAACATCACAGGCTCTTCAAACTCGAGAGAAAGCAACATATAACTGACCATGTGCAAAAACGGGTTCAGGTAGGAATATGCCTACTTTGTCTAGAGTTTGTTCTTGTGATTTATTAATAGTCATCACAAATGCTGGCATCACGGGAAACCATCATCAAATCAATATAAATGGGAGGCCAGTGTCAGATGGGGAAAATTAATTCTTGGAACCAGAACAACCTTTCCCTCTGCAGATCCTGTTAATACTTCAGCTTCGATAATGCTAGTTTGTAATGTTTTGATAATAAATCTGGTACCATTACAAAGACCCCATTTACTATTGAGATTTCTCAATAGCATGATGATTGCACCCACTTTCAATTTTAATTTATGACACAGCATTCCCAAAGGAGTAATACTATTAAGAAATTCAATAGGAAAATTTTCCTTTTCAGCATCATCTGTGGAATCAATGGAATCATCATTCAAATATGTGTGAAAATCTCCATTGAGAATATCCAAATTTTCTTCATTTAATATCTGAACATGCTCATTTTTTTGGACAACGAATTGCACATTTAGATATATTTTTAATATTATCTAGAGCAGTGGTTCTCAACCTTGGCTGCACATTAGAATCACCCAGGAATCTTTTTAAAACCCTAATTCCTGGGCCTCATCCTCTAGAAATTGTTTCTTTGTTATGGGGTGGGGCCACAACATTAGTAACAAAGAAACAGAATTTCCGGAGGATGAGGCCCAGAAATCAGGATTTTAAAAAGATTCCCAGGTGATTCTAATGTGCAGCCAAGGTTGAGAACCACTGATGTATAGATATAGTATTTCCAAAGGTAGCTTTAATAATAGATCCATTACAAATCATTTCACTTCCATGCTCCACTCTGAGGGCGGGTTCCTGCCTGAAACCTCTCCCTGAGGGCCAGTTCCTGCCTGAAACCTCCCCCTCCAGGAAACAGCTGGGGGAGGGTGCAGCCGTTTCCAAGACCACCCATGCAGGACTGACTTCCTTCCAGTTGGTCACAGTTCTGGCCGTGATGCTACAGCCAGGGTTTTTATACAAGTAGATTGTTCAGTGGATTAATTTGTAAATTCTGTCTAATGTCCTCGACTGTCACCTGTAAATGGAGACTTTTGCTGAGGTACTAGCCTAACCTGGCTCTGGATACATGTAACTCTTCAAACAGTTTTCTATGGGATCAACTTCTCCATTATTAAGTATCCACTCAGTAATGCCCACCCCACTCTGGGTCTGAAACCATAGGGGTGAGAGAGAAGATTCCCACCCCTTGCCCCATGGTGACCCCTTAGACTTTATAGTCAGCACCAGTGGTGCTGGATGAAGTTCTCCAATGAAAGACTAGCACTAAATGAGAAAACATTGTCAAAAAGGTAAATAGGAGGCCATTGCTTTCTGTTTTCTCTCTCTGGTACCAAGCAAAGATAACAATTACCAAATCTACAAACGAAAATATCCAGTATCTTCATGCTGACAGCCAAATCAGTCAACTCTGACAACCCACAGGCCAAGTTCTGCCAGGAATTCTTTGCCCACAGTTCTAGCTGAAGTGACAGAGATTTTTTTAGTGTCAGTGTAGGAGGGATTGGCATCCGTATTCTAGTGCCAGAGACCTACAGGGAGCCCCTTCGCCCCTGCCTTGTGACCCACATCTCATCCTGCAGAGCTCGAGTTTCTAAGCAAAGCTCAGTGTCCTTAGGGTAATAGAGTGGCCAATGTGTTTCATAACATCAAGTGCAGTGTGTGGAGCACTTGTAAAGGACCATGGAGAATTCCCACACAGATGCCTGACTTCCCCCTTCTTCCTCCCCTTTCTTTTTTATCTCCCTAATTTGCCTTCATCTTCACTCCCCTCTCTGCTTCTATCTTCTTGCTTGTGCCTTACACTTATGAGATTTCATAACAGTGACTAATTAGCATCCACATATTTGATACTGTCCTCTACTGGACACTCATGATCTGAAGTCGAGGATTATACAATGTAGGTATTCCCTGCCTTTTCCATATAAATTCTAAGAAATTCTTGCAGGTTGTGATGTTAGGGGTAGAAAAGATGGGGGGAAACTATTTAATGAAACCTAATGTCCCCATTGTTATCTCTTGCTCTAAGTCTCCAATCTGTGAAAAGAGAGATGGTGTCCAAGCGAAATTAAAACCCACTGAAGAAAGAATAAAAGTGGACTAATTACTCATAATCCGTGCCCTCTCATTACGCCATGAGTGTGCTGTGAGGATTGATGAGGCACTAATTGGAAAGCTCTGGGAACTCCTGGTGATAGTTGCTTACTAATAAGATGACCCAATTACCAGCCTTATTTTAAATACTACAACTGTATAGGAAAGTTAAATCCTTATAGTATTCCTTAAGGAGGAATAACCTTCATTACAGCAGTCAGAGCCAGACAGGTACTAGAGAAGCATAAAATAAGCTATAAATAGCTCTACCTCCTTTATGCTATCCTTTTCACCCTTTCTTTCTTCTCAACATCTCAGCCCTTCTGTTGTTTTCTACCCTTTCTTATAATTTTTTTATTCTCCATCTCTGTCTATTTCTCTCCTGCTCTCACTCTCTCCTGTTCTCTCTCTTGTACACACATAAACACTGTCCTATGCATTAATGTTTTATTATTTATTCATTAGTTAGGGAACTTACAGGTGTTACCTTCAGTAGGTGGGTATAGAAACTTTTGTATCTATTCACAAGTGTTTCCTCAGCTTTCAGGAGGCCCAGCCAGATGTTCTAAAGGCCCTGGGTTTTGGGGAAGCACTCACTCAAAAGGCTCCAGAGTTTTGAGGAACTTGCAGTGGTATGCAAGGCCCATTCTGGCAGGCCCATTTGAGAAGCGCTCACTTATAGAATCAGTCTCTCATGGTTGTTTGTTGTGTGACTGCACTTTGGGACAGTGAAATTCAGAGCTCAGTTTTTTCTGCTTGTGTAGAGGTGAGTTGTGGCATCTGGTGTTTCCACATAGCGGAATCATTATCCTTCCTAAACAATCCATTTCCTCATATCTGATTAAAACATGGACCATGATAAACTATTCTTTATCAGGAATCGGAATCTCATTAGCATGATCAAATGCAATTAAGTTAACATTACTTTTCAAGAACATTTTAAAAGGGGCTCAATAAATGGCACAGGTCTCTGTACACATGGGAGTAAAGAGAGGCTTGGATGATATCCACCGCCTTTACTTATTCACCTTCTTTACTTACATGCCTATGGACGAGGAGCGAGGGGGCATATATAATCCATACTTTTCTGCTAATCTGGAGATGATCAGATTCTTATACTTTACACTGTGAAAACAAATATATATTTTAAAAATTAAAGGTTTCTGGAGGAGGCATGTGTAGAGAGTAACAATAATATGGGTGTGCCAGGCCAGCTCAGTCAAGGGTTCAGTGAGCCTGAGGGGCGGTGGTGAAGGATGTAGAAAAGACAAAGTGAATAAGCTGGGTCTATGTGGATCTCCTGTGCCTGGCTAAGGTCACAGAGAGAAACCCAGAAGGCAAGCTGAGCCTTTATTTTATATCCAGAGGTAAACAAGGTAGTGGTCACCATAGTTACAATATTCTTGTGAGTTTCACTTGTTTTGGCAGCACTTGTTGCACCTCCCACAGCCCATTAGCTACCCAGATAAGATCTAGGGAGAGTCATAAGGTCAAACCTAATTATGCTAAGAGGGCTGTGACTTCTAAGCTGGGACTTATTTGTGACTTTGCCAACAGGTCAGTCCGAGGCTTAACCCTATAGCCGCTCCCTACAGCTGGGTTATAATAAAAAGATTTATTTTCAATCTCATTCATTCATTTATACAGTAGGTTCACCAATCTTATGTTGATGAACATAGGATTGCCACCTGCCAGATGTGTAGCAGATGGAGAGACCAGGAAGGTGTTCCAGGAACAGCATGTTGAATTCCTTCATAGTAGTTACTCCTTTGAATTAATATATACTTCTGAACCTCCCTTTGCAAAGTGAAAATGCTTTGTGAGAATAGATAATACTATACAACTGGCTGCTCTTTATAAATTTGCAGAAATTGGCTTTGCATAATAACTAGTTGACATCCTGCAGAGAGCAGTGTCCTAAGAAAATAAGATATTCTAAGAGTCTGTTTTGAGAAAGATAAAGAGCATGGGGAGTCAGGCATGGACAGATGAAGGAGAGTAAGCTACCATGAGTTAAAAGGAAGTAGAATGAAGATGCTGAGGGCTGCGTTTGTATTCAAGGCAGAAACAGGAAGCTAAAAGAGGAGGAAAACTGCCTGGGCACAATTGTCCACTGAGTAATTAGGATTGGTTGCTCTAAAAAAATCATGCCTTGCTAGATATTTTACTGTGTGCATGTGCTCTCTGTTAAAGATAAAGCAATCCAAAGCTTGGTGTGTTTTATAGAATCATAGAATCAGAATTATTAGGGCTAAAAGGAATCACAGGAATCACTTTTACCACCCACTTGGTTTACAGGTCTAGAAAGTGTCCATATCCAGTAAAACGTTCAAATATATTTGTGCACAAGGTCAGCCCCGGGATGGATGAAGTTCAGTCGGTCACAGCCAGGGTAATGCTATAATTTATCCTCCAAACCAGGACACTTTTTGAGAGAAAAGGAAGGGCTAAATAGATGGGATGCTAGAAAAAAAGGCATAAGCAGGAGCTTAGCAAACCTTGCATATATTGTTGTCAAATCAAAGCTGAAAAGGAAGCTACTAGAAAGCTAGAGGAATGTAGAGGCCAAAAGGGAGCTATTGCATGGTACTAGCAATGGGTATTGCTGTCCAAATAGGGCACAGAAAATTTGTGCCAGCAAGGGGAGACATCAGGAGCCTAGGGCATTGGATTGGGTGGGGTATAGTATTGATTTAGCTTTGAAAGTTCCAAATCAATGGAGGTGGTGAGTTCATTGAGAATAGGTGAGATCAAACAGAGATATTCACTCAAGATAAGGCAAGACAAAGGGACAAGGATCCAGTCACATGAAAGGGTAAACAGACACATAGCTGGAAGCTGCCCTAGTGAGCCATCTAAGGCATAATGGAGGCTCTTTGCACCTACTCACTAGAGGAGCAAAGAAACCTGAGGGGTTGAGCAAGAAGCCAGCTACCTGTGCACTCTACCATACAAGAGTTAAGCCTCTTTTCACATCTCTCTTTGGGGGGCTGTGCAGGACATTGATACAGGACTCTATAACCCCTCAGGGTTTCAGGTGAAGGTGATAGCCTTGAATTAGCTGGATGTTCAGTAAGGTCATCTGGGAGAGGACTAGGTCTTGAAAGGGCAGGAACTGACAGAAGCTTGGAACAAATGGCGAATAAATGGGTCAAAGTCACATGGGTGTGGCTCAACCAGTGTGGAAACCCAGGTCTACTGGTACAGTCATTCTCTGTGCATGTGATCTAGCTATAGAAGGTAGTTATAATTGTGATTCACCTTTTGCACATGAGGAAACTGAGTCAGTAACCTTCCAAATGTACCAAGAATTTTTCACTGCCACTTGCCTGATCAGAAATCATTATGCTGGGACTTCCTCTGGACCTGCTTTCCCTGGAAGCAGCTGATCACCAAACACCTCCACACTGTACCCCATAAACACAGTGTTTAGCAACTCCTTCTAGGGGGAACTGGTATCAGATAACTGCTAGTGGCAAAATTCTAGTGAATCCATTCTTACTAAAATTTTAATTGATAAGACTAATTTCACTCCTCCCATCTCCATATTTACTCTTTATGAAATTAATTCCCTAACATTATAAATAGCTAAACTGTCATAGTTGAATTCCATTAATCACATAAGATTTGGAGAGGGGGGTGGGTTCCTGTCTTCACTTCCCATTCAGGGGACTCCATATTCTTCCAAGACCTTTCCAGTTCCCAGCCCAGCATCAGGTCAGGAATACTATGAATAACCAGTAATCTGGACCTCAATTCTATTGATTCCTCCTTGAGGAGAGAGTTTAGGTATAAGAAACTTGGTTAACGTACTTTGTGGGCAGGACAACCTGAAGGCTTGGTAAGAGACAGAGGATGAGGAAGAGAGATGAGACATTGCTCTGAAGTGAATGTTTGTGTTCCTCCCCTCCTCCCAGCAAAGTCATATGTTGAAGCTCTAACCTTCAAAGTGACGGTATTTAGAGGTGGGGACTTTGGGAGTAATTAGGTTTAGATGAAGTCAAGGGGGTGGTGCCCCACTGAGGGATTCATATCCTTTTAAGAAGAAAAAGAGAAACCAGAGAGGACATAGAAAAAAAAAGTTATCTGAAAGCCAGGAAAAGGGTTCACCAGGAAGCAAGTCTGCCAGTACCCAGTACCTTGATCTTGGACTTCCCAGCCTCCAGAACCGAGAGATGTAAATGTCTGCTATTTAAACAACCCAGTCTATGGTATTTGTTTTAGCATCCTCATACATCCCCGAAGTCCAGAGCTAAATGAAGTGTGGGAAACACTCAACACTGTAGTGTTACCTGAGGGGAAACACATGGGCAGGATTTTTTTATATATATATAAAGCAGTCTCAACATAATGCTATCAACTCTTCCAAGTATCAAGCTTTTCATTTGAACACATATCCTAAGAACTAACATTATTTCTAGTCCTCTTTCCTTAACCAGGAAAATACAAAGGCAAAATTTTTTTTTCTCTCAACCCAAAGAGAGAGGCCACATTAGATGTTCAACATCTCAAAATTAGGTTGACATGTATGCTGTTAAGTACCCTGGAAAACTACTGCACCGGATAGACAAGAGCCTTTGGTATTCTGAAGCAATTACTTTCATAAAAAAAGAGACAAAATTTGTGATTCTATGACTAAAATGATGGACATGAAGTAGTGAAGACAGCTAGGGTGGCGTTTTCATCAAACAACGTCTTTATTTTGTGTAACAAATTTCTAAGTGATGGAAAATGACACACTGTCTCCATTACTTCATTTCCATCATTTCAATCTTTTCTAACTTTCATGTTTGTGAAACAAATTGCTTTAAACATGTCAAAGTCACTTGAGTGGAGTGTTAGCCAGATTTTTAAAATAAAAATGATTCATAAAGACAGCACTTGTGTTTATAACCATCAAGATAAAATTTCAAAAAAAAAAATCACAGTCTTGATTACTTAGGGCACAAGTACTGGTATAAGATAATCATCTTCAGAAAGTAGAAAGAAATTTTCTCTCTTCCTCCTTTCCCCTAGATTTATATGGCACAGTAAACCTGGTCTTGTGGGTGCTAAATCATCCCTGTTTCAACGATTTACTAAGTACCCCCTAAGGCATATTGATTACTTCAGCCTTGGATTTTGGATGCATTTGCATTATTATGCAACAGGTTGCACTCCTCATTGACGTCCTGCTTCTTACCAGTTAGTCTTATATTCTTTCAGTGCTGATGCTTCTTGAGGGGGGGTGACCTTTTTTTGAGATAGGAGGCTGCCTAATACAGAGCAATTGGAGATACCTCTAGGCACATACTTTTGAAGAATTTATATTGGTATGCCAATGAAAGAGAACTCAAAATATATTGCTCATCTTAAGAAACTTGGTTAAGGTACTGTGTGGGCAGGACAACCTGAAGGCCCTTGGTAAGAGACAGAGGATGGAGAAGAGAGATTAGACATTGCTGTGAATTGAATTTCCTCCCTCCTCCCACCAAAGACCTACATCATTGATAGCTTAAAAAAAAAAGGAGGACATGAATATCTATAATAATAATCTATAAAAATAAAAGGATAATAAAAGGCTAATATGCTAATTAGACCGAATGTCCTTCTGGGTGTCATTCCGGATGAAACCAGGGCCAGAGCGAAGCAGCCTGGGTCCTGGGCATCTGCCATCAGCAGCCAGAGTGAAGACCTGGTCCCAGGTGCCAGAGGGAAGCAGGTGCCAGCAACTGGGGGAAGGAAAGCCTATTCTTGCATGAATTTTTGTGCATTAGGCCTCTAGTACAAGATAATTGTACAAACAGTGGCTACACATGTTATTCTGTTGTTGATGTTATTGTTGGAAAGCTTTTAAATTTTGAAACAAACTCCACTTTACAGAAAATTTACAACAGTGCAAAGAACTCCCCCCCCCCCCACCAGAATCATTAGAGAGAGGTCAACATGATGTCCCACCATCCCTGAATACTTTAGTGCAAAGACTCTCTTCTATATAACTATCAAAATCAGGATATTAACATTTGTATGTTACTAGAAGCCCGGTGCAAGGATTCGTGCATGGGTGGGGTCCCTCGGCGTGGCCTGGGGGCATTGAGCCGAAACCAGCAGCCCAACATTGCCTGCCACTCCCGCTCATCCCGGCCCCACTGTGCCTGCCCTGGGCTCCTGCCCAGTCAGTCCTGATCAGGAGAGACTTGCGCAGCCACAGTGGCACTTGCCAGCTGTGAGCCCTGCATCTAGCACCCATCAATCAGCTGAGTGGCACTCCTGCTGTGGGAGTGCACTGACCACCCGGGGGTAGCTCCTGCATTGAGTGTCTGCCCCCTGGTGGTCAGTGCACATCATAGCGACCGGTCGTCCAGTCGTTTGGTCACTTAGGCTTTTATATATACATGATCATCTGGTCTCCAGGCCCCATTTGAGTTTCAAAAGTTCTTCTAATACTGTCCTTGATAGCAAGAGTATCCAGTCCAGCATCCATGGGGCATTTTGTTGTTATGTCTCATCTCTTTAATTTTTTTTTTTTTCAGTTTGGCACAGTTTAATAATCTTTTATTTTGGCTTTCATTATTTGACACCTTTGAAGTTTTATTAGGCAGAATTCCCCTCAGTTTGGGTTTTTCTGTTTCCTCATGATTAAAATCAGGTTATGTATCTTTGGCAGTAATAACGCAGAGTGATGCTGTGTTCTTCTCAGTGAATCCTATCTAGTTACACATAATTTTTTACAGGTTTCATTACTGCTGATGTTAACTTTGATCATTTGATCAAGCAGTATTACAGGTTGGTGTCTTAGTCTGTTTGGGCTATTATAACAAAATATGATATACTAGGTGGATTGTAAACAACAAAAGATACACTTCTTTCTCACAGTTCTGGAGGCTGGAAAGTCTAAGATCAAAGTGCCAACAGATTTGGTGTCTGGTGAGAACCTATTTTCTGGTTCATAGATGACATAGATGGCTGTCTTCTCACTATGTCCTCACATGGCAGAAGGAGTAAGGGAGCTTTCTGGAGTCTGTTTTGTTGTAAGGACACTAATCTCATTAAATACCTAATCACATTCCAAAAGCCCCACCTCAAAATGCCATTATATTGGGGGTTATATGAATATAGCAATTGGGTTCCCCAGGAAATAGGCTTTGAAATGAGAATGCAAGAAGATACCCCTGTGGAAGAAAACAAAATTGTCAAGCAGAGAAGTTGAGCTATGATGAAGTCCCAACAAAGACCACAGAAGGGCCTATGGAGCTGGGATGGCTCTTCAGAATTCTCCTGTGTGGAAGCAAGAGGACTGGCTTTTGTACCCCCATGGTGTTCATCCATCGGATGTGAGATGCCCCTAGAATGACGCAGTTTATCTTAGCTAAGGCAATTCCCAAAGAGGACTGACCCACTGAGGACCATCTTCTGACATAACTTCCAGCATCTTGGTGTAAGTCTGTCATCATTCAGGGATGCTTTGTAGCACATCACAGAACCCAACACAATGATGTCTGTCAGGATCTGCACTGAAGAATTACTCTCTGTTCCCTTTGTAGTTGACAAGTGATTTATAAGAAAGTACCTTAAGACTATGAGATTATGTTATTCATCATCAAATTTTTCTTCATAGAATAATAGATTGATATCAGCAAGAATTCATAATTTTCTCTTTAAATAAATGGCTTACTTAAATCTGTTAAATAATTTGATGTTCAAATTGTCCTAGATTTTGCCAGTTGGAAACTCTTCCAATTGGCGTCAGTATATTTATTTCCTTATTTTTTTTGCAAAAAAAGATGTTTCAGGCTCATTTTATGTTTCCCCCACCCCAGTCCTGAAAACAGTTTCTCTAAAGAGCTCTGCTCTTTTTTAATAGAAAGTGATATTTAGAAATCAAAATCTGGGCTCGAGGTATGTTCATTGCTATTTTTACCTCCTTTCAGTATTGCCAAATCTAACCTAGGTTTATCTCCCTTACCATTGTTTTTGCCTCCTTGGTATGCCTGTGATGACCCCTGACCAAGACCCCTGAACTTCATAACATTTTTCAT
Source organism: Myotis nattereri (assembly GCF_964212035.1). NCBI lineage: Eukaryota > Metazoa > Chordata > Mammalia > Chiroptera > Vespertilionidae > Myotis > Myotis nattereri. The sequence continues at coordinate 126,129,451 of NC_138077.1, read as the reverse complement.
CCTTGAAGTTTTTCTTAATTCATACCTGAGGAGGTTTGAGTGAGTATGAGTGTAAGATCTATAGCAGTGATGGCGAACCTATGACGCGTGTCAGAGGTGACACGCGAACTCATTTTTTTGGTTTATTTTTCTTTGTTAAATGGCATTTAAATATATAAAATAAATATCAAAAATATAAGTCTTTGTTTTACTATAGTTGCAAATATCAAAAAATTTCTATATGTGACACGGCACCAGAGTTAAGTTAGGGCTTTTCAAAATGCTGACACGCCGAGTTCAAAAGGTTCGCCATCACTGATCTATAGTAACAGCATTCATAAAATGACTTGTAGAGAATCTTCACAAAATGCCAAAATGTGCCTTGTGTGTGGGTTAGTTTTCTATTGCTACTCTAACAAATGATCACAATCTTAGTGACTTAAAACAACAAATATTCATTATTTTGACATTAGACATAATGACAATGACTTGTCCAAGTATAATGATACCTTAATTGAGCTCCTCATACCTAATTTCTTCCCTCAAGGAGGAATCAGTAGAATTCAAATCCTTATTACTAGCATTCCTGGCCTGACACCTTTCCTGGAATCTGGAAAGGTTTTGGAAGGATATAGGGTCCACTGAATGGGAGCCCATATCCCTTCCAAATTGTATGCGATGAATGGATTTAAACTATAATAGTCATTCATGGAAGATATTAAGGAATTATTTTTTATAGGGGGTAAATACAAATGTGAGAGAAAGTACAGTTCATCTTGTTAGATATTAAAATTTTAGCAATAATGGACTTAGTAGATTCTTGTCATTAGCTGTTAACTGAGACTAGTTCCCTTAGAATGAGTTGCCAAATGGCTGTTTTTTGTTTTTACTTTTTTAAATATATTTTTATTGATTTTTTACAGAGAGGAAGGGAGAGAGATAGAGAGCTAGAAACATCGATGAGAGAGAAACATCAATCAGCTGCCTCCTGCACATCTCCTACTGGGGATGTGCCCGCAACCCAGATACATGCCCTTGACCGGAACAGAACCTGGGACCTTTCAGTCCGCAGGCTGACGCTCTATCCAATGAGCCAAACCGGTTTCGGCCAAATGGCTGTTTTTATGGGTTGCAGTGTGGAGATGTTGGGTGACCAGAAGCTTCCGGGGAAGGCAGGCCTAGAGGAAGTCCCAAAGTAAGGATTATTTGGCCACTCAGCAGGTAATGTGAAACTTAAAAATACATGCTTCAAGCCTGGAGTTAAACTTTGAAGTTTAAGAGCAGTGACAGAGGTTTCAGACAAAATTCTCTAACTGCCATTTTCCAAAGGACTGGACTTGGGTGTCATTCATGGAAGGCAGAATTAAACCTCTTCTGTATATAATAAGGTATTCAGCAATGACCTTTATTTTAAAAAAATTTAGGAAATCAGTAGGTCAAAAGTAACTGGAGGGAACAAGGGAAGATTGAAATATATGCCAAGGCCTTGGGGAGATATGATGAACAGTCACCTTCTCCTACAAGGTGTCCCTAGTCAGGATTCACAGTCCAGCCTAGGATGTGGTCCCTTTACATCCTTATGTTTAAACAAGGTCTTCATATTCACTTATAAAATTGAGGTTTGTCACTTATGGAAACCAGGTTTGAATATAGTTCTTTTCATGATGCTTTCAAATGTACGTAGTGATTAGCTCATGAAGCAACTATGAACATCCTATATAATAAAAGGCTAATATGCAAATTGACCAAATGGTGAAACGACTGGTTGCTATGATGTGCACTGACCACCAGGGAGCAGATGCTCAATGCAGGAGCTGCCCCCTGGTGATCAGTGCACTCCCATAGGGGTAGCGCTGCTCAGCCAGAAGCCAGGCTCATGGCTGGTGAGTGCAGTGGCGGTGGCCGGTGCCTCTCCCGCCTTCGTGGCAGCGCTAAGGATGGGGGAGTGGGCCTAAGCTATCAGTCAGACATCCCCCGAGGACTCCTGGACTGTGAGAGGGCACAGGCTGGTCTGAGGGACCCCTACAATTGCATGAATTTCATGCATCGGGCCCCTAGTCTATAATAAGCAAATAAACAACCACACATCAACACACATATATAAGTTCATAAAATACAATACATATGTCCTTCTTTCTGCCCATCCTTCAGGTTCTATCTTTGTTATGTCTTAGTAAAGTTGTTCTTTTAATATATATATATATATTTCAGAGAGGAAGGGACAGGGAGAGAGAGATGGAAACATCAATGATGAGAGAGAATCATTGATCATCTGCACACCCCACACTGGGGATTGAGCTCACAACCCAGACATGTGCCCTTGACTAGAATCAAACCTAGGACCCTTCAGTCCGCAAGATGACGCTCTATCCACTGAGCCAAACCAGCTAAGGCTAAAGTTGTTCTTAACTCCACCAGCAATCACTGCTTTTGGCCTGTTACTGTCATGTGACAGTAGTCTTCAGGCTTGACTTACAGACCAAACTTGGATGTCTGATTGTAAACTCACTGAGCACAGAAAGTATATCACATACATCTCTTATATCTACACCTGTCACCTCAAGGTTAAGTGATACTACTTTGCTCATAGTTAGCACTAGTAAATACTGGTTTAAATAAATGTTTATTGAGCATGTATTGTCAATATCCACATGCAGACTGATACCAAGTGGACTGCATCCTAATGTCACGCTGGTTTTTGCTTTACTAGCATTTGGTTTAATCTCTGGCAATGCAAACTCATTTAACAATTGATGTTATTGTATTCATATATAATGTATTTAAAAGACAGACACATATTTTGTTAAAACTGCCAATGATTTGTCCTTTTGTTGTTGCCATTAAATCATTAATAAGAATTAACTGTTCTGGTGAAAAATTCATCAGAGGCCTGTTTTGTTTGGAGGACATTCAACCAAACTTTTGATCTTATCCTTGTTGGCTAACGATAATGTTTTTTAAATTAGCTTCCATGATTTTAACTAAATAAATCTTTCTCTTAATACCCACAAGCCTCAGTTTACTTACATGATGGATAAAACATACACAAATGAAGCTTTGGCTCCACAGATTGCCATTTGCTGATAAAATGTAATTCTTGTAAGAGAGAATTCCTTATGGCATGCTTCCTGAAGCTGCCTAAGATCATGAAACAGGCAGGCCCCAAAGCTGCTGGCTGTTGCATCTGGTCAGTGATCCCTACTTTCAGTCTGAAGTATTTCCCACCCCTTCCAAACCTGCCTTAGGCTTCCAGAGCTCTGCTTGCAGGTGACAGAACCTCAAAATATGTGGAAACATCCTTTGCCAGTTGAATGTGTTGCATGACTAGTTGGAGTGAGGAGGGACAAACAACTGGTATGCAGTTTGGTTACAATCATGAAATCCATCAAAGGACACTAAACTAGACATGTGACACCAACATCCTATCACTTTCCTCCATATCCCTAGTTCCGAGTAGGGTTCACCCTCAGTGGACTGATAGAACAACAGCGCCTCATTTAAACTCATGCTGGAAAAGGGTTAGGGATTGCCCTAGAAACAATTGTGCTGTAGATAACCTTTACACTTCAAGTGGCCACATTTCTATACCATCCTCTATGAGCAAGTTTCCCTATTCACAATGTCCAGTTCTCTCCCCCTGGTTAACACCAGCTTTTAGAAAAGGCTTCATGTCACAGAGTAACAAATTTAAGCAAACATACTGCCTTTTCCAGGGATAAAAGCATTTTAGCATTATCTCTATTGGAGGGTTTTTCATGATCAACAGTCAAAATGGGAATGTTGCCCTGACCAGTTTGGCTCAGTGGATAGAGCGTCGGCCTGCAGACTGAGGTGTCCCGGATTCGATTCCGGCCAAGGGCATGTACTTTGGTTGCGGGCACATCTCCAGTGGGAGTGTGCAGGAGGCAGCTGATCTATGTTTCTCTCTCATCGATGTTTCAAACTCTCTATCCCTCTCCCTTCCTATCTGTAAAAAAATCAATAAAATATATTTTTTTTAAAAAAAGGGGAATATTGTGGGAAGTCAAGAGATCTTTATAGCAATCAAGTTGTTCTTCTTTTTAAAATCCTGATTTCTGGGCCTCATTCTCCGGAAATTCTGTTTCTTTGTTACTAATGTTGTGCCTTCACCCCATAATTTCTGGAGGATGAGGCCCAGAAATCAGGATTTTAAAAAGATTCCCGGCCCTGACCGGTTTGGCTCAGTGGATAGAGCGTCGGCCCGCGGACTCAAGGGTCCCAGATTCGATTCCGGTCTAGGGCATGTACCTTGGTTGCGGGCACATCCCCAGTGGGGGGCGTGCAGGAGGCAGCTGGTCGATGCTTCTCTCTAACTCTCTATCCCTCTCCCTTCCTCTCTGTAAAAAATCAATAAAATATATTAAAAAAAAAAAAAAAAAGATTCCCAGGTGATTCTAATGTGCAGCCAAGGTTGAGAACCACTGTTCTACAGTCTTCACAAAGCAATCAAAGTGGTCTTTAAGATAACTTAATGTAGTCCATGTCTCTTTTCTAGTGACTACTTTAATCAATCAGAATAAATTCCTAAGTCCTGACAGCTGTCTACAAGGCCTTATTTGATATCCTAGTTCTCATTGACCTGATCACTTATGGGTCTCCTTTTAGTTCCCTCTACTTAGGCACATCGCTCTACTTGAGTATGCCGAGTATCGCCTTCCTCAGGACCTTTGCACTTACTGCAATGCTCTTCTCCCCAGGTTTACAGGGCTCATTTCCTCACTTCCCTTACATCACTGCTCAAATGTCACCTTAACAGAGTGTCCTGCTATGGCCACTCTCTCCCCATGAGCACACCCACCCTCATCAATCTCTGTCCCCTTAAGCTACTTTATTTTTTCATAGCACTCATCTCCATTTGTCATAGTATATATCATATAAGTTCACGTTTATGCTCTATGAACATATCTGTGTTGACATTGCTGTGTTCTCAGTATCTAGAACTGTGGCTGGCAATTACATGGTGCTCAATGATTTTGTTTTTGTTTTTGTTTTGGGTTAACTTTTTATTTATTTATATTTTTATTAAAATTTTTTAATGTTGACACTATTGCAGATGTCCTCTCCCCTACTCCCCCCTAATGATCCCCTCCACCCAAGCCCCACTTCCCCCTCCCTTGGCCTTCACCACACTATTGTCTGTGTCCATTAGGTATGCAAATAGGTTCTTTGGCTAATCCCTTCACTGCCATTATCCAGTTACCACCATCCCCTCCTCTCTGGTACCCATTAGTCTGTTCCATGCTTCCATATACTGGTTCCATTTTGTTCATCAGTTTATTTTATTTATTAGATTCCACGTATAAGTGAAACCATATGGTATTTGCCTCTTTCTGACTGGCTTATTTCACTCAGCATAATACTCTCCAGGTCCATCCATGCTTTCGCAAAGGGTAGGAGATACTTCTTTTTGCAACAGCATACTATTCCATTGTGTAAATGTATAACTGCTATCTTATCCACTCAGCTGCTGATGGGCACTTGGGCTGTTTCCAGATCTTGCCTATTGTAAATAACACTGCTACGAACACAGGGGTGCATATATTCTTTCTGATTGGTGTTTCTGGAGTTTTAGGATATATTCCCAGAAGTGGGATCACTGGATCAAAAGGCAGTTCCATTTTTAATTTTTTGAGTAAACTCTATACCACTTTCCATAGTGGCTGCATCAGTCTGAATTCCCACCAACAGTACATTAGGGTTTCCTTTTCTCTACATCCTAGCCATCACTCGTTGTTTGTTGTTTGTTAATTTATTTTAATAGTAGCTATTCTAACAGGTGTGAAGTGATACTTAACTGTAGTTTTAATCTGCATCTCTCTGATGATTAGTGACCTTGAGCATTTTTCCATAAGTCTATTGGCTATCTGTATGTCCTCTTTGGAGAAGTGTCTATTTAGGTCCTTTGCTCATTTTTGAATTGTTTGAGTTGTATAAGTTATTTATATTTTTGGAAATCAACCCCTTACTGAATGTATCATTGCCAAATATGTTCTCCCATACAGCGGGTTCTCTTTTCCTTTTATTGACGGTTTCTTTTGCTGTGCAGAAACTTTTAGTTTGGTATAGTCCCATTTGTTTATCTTTTCCTGAATTGCCTTTGCCCATGGAGACATATCAGCAAAAATATTGCTTCAAGAAATGTCTGAAATTTTATTGCTTATGTTTTCTTCTAGAATTTTTATGGTTGAATGTCTTACATTTAAGTCTTTTATCCATTTTGAATTTCTTCTTGTATAGGCTATAAGTTTATGGTCTAGCTTCATTCTTTTGGCATGAACCTGTCCAATTTTTCCAACACCATTTATTGAAAGAGACTGTCTTTACTCCATTGTATGCTATTGTCTCCTTTGTCAAATATTAATTGACCATAAAATCATGGATTGATTTCTGGGCTCTCTGTTCCATTCCATTGGTCTATATGCCTGTTGTTATGCCAGTTTTGATTATAATTGCACTGTAGTATAGTTTTGTATCTGGTATTGTGATCCCTCCAACTTTGCTCTTCTTTCTCATTACTGCAACTTACCAGGGGTTGGGTTTTTTTTTTTTTTTTTTTTTGTTCCATATAAATTTTTGAAATATTTTTTTCTAGATCTCTGAAAGATGCATTGGTATTTTAATAGAAATTGTGTTGAATCTATAACTTGCTATGGGTAGTATGGACATTTTAATTATGTTGATTCTTCTAATCCATGAACATGGTATGTGCTTCCACTTAACTGTATTTTCCTTAATTTATTTCTTCAATGTCCTATAGTTTTATGTGTATAGGTTTTTTACCTCCTTGGATAAAATGTATTCCTCGGTTGCTTATATTTTTGTTTTTGCAAGAGTAAATGAGGTTGTAGTCTTAGTTTCTCTTTCTGAGAGTTCATTATTAGTGTATAAGAATGCCAGCAAATTCTGGATATTGATTTTGTATCCTGCAACTTTGCTGAATTCATTTATTAGATCTAGTAGTTTTTAGGTGGAGTCTTTAGGGTTTTCTATGTACAATATCATGTCATCTGTGAATAATGACAGTTTTACATCCTCCTTTCCAATTTTGATGTCTTTATTTATTCTTCTTGTCTGCTCACTTTGGCTAGAACTTCCAGTACTATGTTAAATAAGAGTGGTGAAAGAGGAAAACCATCTTATATCTGATCTTAAGGGAAATGCTTTTAAGTTTTGCCCATTGAGTATGATGTTGGCTGTAGGTTTGTCATATATAGCCTTACAGTGTTAAGGTATGATCCCACTATACCCACTTTGCTGAGAGTTTTTATTATAAATGCATGCTGGATTTTGTCAAATGCTTTTTCTGATTCTATTAATATGATCATATGATTTTTATCCTTCATTTTGCTTATGTGGTATATCATGTTTATTGATTTTCAAATATTGAACCATTCTTGCATCCCTGGAATAAATCCCACTTGGTCATGGTGTATGAATTTTTTGTGTATTGGTGGATCCTATTTGCTAATATTATGTTGAAGATTTTAGTATCTATGTTCATCGGGAATATTAGCCTGTACTTCTTTTTATTGGAGATATATCTTTTTATTGGATATATATATATATATATATATATATATATATATATATATATATATATCCATCCTATATCATAAAAGCCTAATATGCTAATTGTCCATTCATCTGGTCGGCCATTCAACCAATCAAAGCGTAATATGCTAATGATATGCTAAGACCACTCAACTGCTTGCTATGATTTGTACTGACCACCAGGGGGCAGATGCTCAATGCAGGAGCTGCCTCCTGGTGGTCAGTGTGCTCCCACAAGGGGAGTGAAGCTCAGCCACAAGCCAGGCTCATGGCTGGTGAGCACAGCAGCAGTGATGGGAGCCTCTTCCACCTCAATGGCAGCCCTAAGGATGTCCGACTGCTGGCTTAGGCCCACTCCCCTGAGGGCTCCTGGACTGTAAGAGGTTGCAGGCTGGGCTGAAGGGACCCTTCCCCCTCCCCCGAGTGCATGAATTTCATGCACCAGGCCTATAGTATATATATATATAGTTTTTTATGTTATTTATTTCCACTCTGATCTTTATTATTTTCTTCCTTTTACTTACTCTGGGCTTTTCTTGTTTTTTTGTTTTGTTTTGTTTTGTTTTGTTTTGTTTTCTATTCTTTTAGTTATAGGGTGAGGTAGTTTATTAGAGATTTTTCTTGTTGTTTTTAAGTAGGCCTGTAATGCCATGAACTTCTTTCTCAAGACTGCTTTCACTGTGCCCCATAGATCTTGGGTTGTTGTGTGTTCCTTTTTATTTGTCTCCTCCAGGTAATTTTTTATTTCTTCCTTGATCTCATACATATTAATTGTCTAATAATATCTTATTATCCTTCATATGTTTAAATATCTTTGAGCTTTTTTTATCATGGTTGATTTCTAGTTTTATGACATTGTGATCTGAAAAAAATGCTTAATATAATTTTAATTTTCTTCAGTTTGTTGAGTCTTATTTTGTGTCCTAATTTGTGGCCTATCTGTTATAATGTTCCATGTGCACTTAAGAAGAATGTGTATTCTGCAGCTTTGGGAAGAAATGTTCTATAAATACCAATTAAATCATCTGATCTAGTGTGTTGTTAAAGGTGTTGTTTCCTTGTTGATTTTTTGTCTTGAAAAGCTATTCATTGATGACAGTGGGGTGTTAAAATCCCCTACTATGACTACATTGCTGTCGTTCTCTCTCATAACGTCCACCAAGAGATTTTTATATATTTAGGTTCTCCTATATTGGGGGCATGTATGTTAAACATGGTATATCTTCTTGTTGGAATGATCCCTTTAGAATTATGTAGTGACCTTCTATGCCTTCTGTTATGGCCATTGTTTTGAAGTCTACTTTGTCAGATATAAGTATTGCTACCTCCACTTTTGTTTTGTTTCCATTTTCATGGAATTTTTTTTTATCCCTTCACTTTCATCCTGTGTGAGTCTTTTGTTCTAAGATGGATCTCTTGTAGACAGCATATATATTTGCCATATTTTCTTATCCATTCATCTACCTATATCTTTTGATTGGAGCATTTAATCCATTTACATGTAAGGTTATTATTGATAGGCCTTTATTATTGCCATGTATTTTCTTTATGCCTATGTTCCTCTCTCTCTGTCTCTATCTGTCTGTCTCTCTCTCTCTTTATTCTTATTTTTATAGCAGTTGCTTTAGCAATTATTGCAATGACGCTTTGGTGTTAATAAACTCCTTTATTCTTCTTTTATCTTGGAAGCACTTTATTTTGCCTTAGATTTTAAATGATAGCCTTGCTGGATAGAGCAGTCTTGGTTGCAGGTTCTTGCTTTTCATTACTTTGAATACTTCATGCCATTCCCTTCTGGCCTGAAGTACTTCTGTTGATAAATTAGGTGACAGCCTTATGGGAATTCCCTTTTAAATAAGTGACTATTTTTCTCTTGCTGCCTTTAAGATTATTTATTTGTCTTTAATCTTGACTATTTTTTATTATTATGTGCCTTAGGTTCATCTTCTTTAGGACTGTCTGTGCTTCCTGAACTTGTGTGACTTTTTCCTTCACCAGGGCTAGGGAAGTTATCTGTCATTTCTTCAAACAGGGTCTCTACCACTTGCTTGATTTCTTCTCTTTCTGTTACCCCTATGATGCAGATATTGTTGTGTTTCATATTATCCTTAAACTATCCTATTTGTTTTTAATTTTTTTATTGATTTTAGAGAAAAAGGAAGGGAGAGGGATAGAGAGCTAGAAACATTGATGAGAGAGAAACATAGATAGGCTGTCTCCTGCATGCCCCCTACTAGGGATTGAGCTTACAACCTGGGCATGTGCCCTGACTGGGAATCAATCTTGTGACCTCTGGGTTCATGAGTTGATGCTCCACCCTAGCCCCTCCCATGAACACACAAGTTTAGCAGACATAGACACAAACGGCGAACAGAGTGGTAACTATGCATAGGCAGCCCAAGGCCAGTTACAAATAACATCTATAGGCTTCTTTTAGCTTAGAGCTGGGGGTCGATGTGTGGTTGGACTGAGGTTCCCTGAGGTCTGCACCCACCTATAAATTATCCCACCTACCCCTGAGTCTTCCTCCTGAGCCTTCCAAAGAGTCTTTAGGATGAACTCAGTCTAGCCTAGCTCTGGCTAGGCCCCCTGCTTAGAGATTACACAGTCAGGTGCTCAATGAGGGGAAATTAGTCTCTGCTTCAAAGCCAAACACCTCAGTCTACCACAGACTCTAACTCTACTTCTTAAGGGCACTTGCTGCAGGTTCAGGTTGGGTACAGCCTGCAGTCTCCTCTGCAGGAGCAGGTTCAGCTGCCCTGGGCTCAAGGGGATAGATCAAAAGAGTCTCTGATTCAGAATGTTGCCTGCCCAACCTGCAGGAGGGGTAAGCACTTCCTCCTGGTTCCAGGCGAAAGCCTCTGAGGGTCTCATACTTTGAATGTCTGGGTCTGAGTTCCTCTCTAAGCCGGCACAGAACTGCACCCAGTGGGGGCATTCAGGACTTTACAGAGCTGAACCAAACAGTCTTCTGTTGGTGATGGTATTCACAGCCTGCAGGGGGTGGGGACTAGCTCTACTTCTCCTTCCAGAGGCTGCCTGGCTGAACTCACAGGAAGCTTGGAACAGCCTTCGTATGGTACAGCCACAGAGTTCAGCACTTGGCCATCTGTCTCCCCGACAGAAGCCTTCTGGGAGACAGAATCCAAAAATCCCAGCTCTGAGTGGTACCAGTGCTCTCTTGCCACCAAACCAAGCAGGAGAGGGTAGAAAATCAGCCCCTTACAGGACTCTGATCTCTCTCCTCAGCTGGTCTCAGCAAAGTGGGGACCAACATTTCCTGCTCCACTTGGGCTCCAAACTCTTCAGGATAGCCCCAAAATTCCAGACCTGTGTCACTGCCCCATGCCACCGACCAAGCCGGCTGGGGCAGCCTGGGCAGCTCCACAGGTACGGGGAGGGGTTCCAACCTTGTGCTCCAGGTGGGACAGACCTTTCTCCTTTTCCCGAGCCAAACAGTTTAGTCACTAACTAGGGCTCTGCACGTTGCCTTTCAAGAAAGTAGAGGGTCCCTCAAGGTCACTGCTAGGTGTGCCTGCAGACCAGTCCCCTGAGCCCAAACGTGGCAGTGCAGCTTCTCCAACAGTCAGAGCCCAGAGCGAATTTATTAAGCTGGGACTGTGAACAACAGGAGTGCTCCTTCACTGGGAAGGTGTGATTCAAGTCTCTCAGACAGACAGAATCCCCCTGGTTCCCTCTGCCCGATGCTACGACGCTACGCAGGCTCTGCTTCCAGTCTCTGCTGTTCTGGGTTTGGGATCCCTGCAAGGGGTTGAGACCCTACACTCCCAGGGTGAGGGAGGTTTACAGCCATGATATCCTCCAGCCTCTTAGCCATCATACCTGCTTGAGGGGGGCTCTTCCTTTCCTTGACTACACTCCTCTTACCAGTCTCCATGTGGATTCTTCAGTGCTCCTTACATATAATATCTCTGATCAGCTACTCTTCAATTGGTTTTTCAAGTTGATTGCTCTGTAGTTGAGAAGTAAATCTGGTCCCTGGCTGGGAACATCGGCTCACAGGCTGCAGCTCTGCAGCCATCTTCGATTTGGGTTTGGTGCTCAATAATTGCCTGTAGCATAAAACCCAGCCCCCTTCTTTACTACTCATGTGGTCATACTCAGAAGTAAAAATAAAATAGGTGTAGTAAGTTTTCTTTGCTGTTGTGACCACAGATACCATGTAAAAATGAGAGTAATAATAATTTGTTCAGTTCATGGCATGGCCTTCAAATATATTATTATTTAATTCTTACCTTTTATAATTGCCACTTTACATATGGAAAATAGACTGAGTGTTTCATTAGCTTCCCTAATCATGACTGCTGGCCCAAACAGACTTGGGTTCAAATCATTGTTCGGCAACTTGAGAACTATGTAACTTGGAGCCAATTACTAAGTTCTTTGAGTCCCAGTGTCCCCAGATATAAAATAGATAAAACTTTTAAAGCCAATATAGAGTGTTAGTACAATATCTGACGCATTGCAGGGTCCAGACAATAAAATAAAAATTCCTCTAGTTTTATAATCAACAGAAGTTTGTTTACTCAAAGGAATTGCTTATGCTGGTGAGAGATCAACTAAGAAGTCAGACAGGTGACACAGTGAAGCAACCCAGGAATTAGTAACAGAAAAAACTGCCACCACACCTGGAAGGGGAGGCGCATGGAGGAGGAGGTCCCACCAAAACCCAGAAGCCAGCTAAGAGCTGGAGCCACAGCAGAGGAGCACCAAGGAGACTTGGGTTCTCAGGAAGGAGAGAGAAGGGGACTCACCTTGGTGTCTCCCCCGCTCTGTCTCCAAAGCCTCTCACTGGCTAAACTAAGTAAAAGCAGAGGGTAAAGGAGCCTGGGAATAGGGCTTCTTGTGGAACCAAAAAGAGGGTTCTGGAAGGTGTGGGCATTGGGTCAGAGAGCAACCAGGCAGCCAGTTGGCACAGTAGATAAACACAGACAGTAGTTACTAGTTCGCAGTGTACAATCTGGAACTCAAAATAAAATTCTCTAGCTCCTGCTCTTCCTTTTCCCTGGGAATTGGGTCAGTACTATAAACAAATTCACAGTGTAGTGTTATGCTTATAACCAAGTTTGTCTAAATAGTTGAGATGTTACATTAATTATTTTTTTTCTTAAAGACTAAAGATATTCTGTCTTCTCTCAAATGAGGTTACATACACATGTGGTTAAGGGAATTTCCAGAACACCAGCTTCATGAGTAATTCCGCATAGCGGTTAACCACACCAGTCCCTAATTTTTGGAGCAAACTCTTCAAAACAGCATGCTCATCCAGGCTTTGGATGAGCTTAGTCATGACCCCTAGGGTTAGAAGAGATTGCTTGTATGCCCGACATCTAAAACAGTGCCTGGCAACTAGTCGGCACTCACAACCTCTTTGGTGAAGAATGAACCAAATCTGAGGTTATCTTTGGCTCAGCCCCTCTCACTCAGAGCCAGCATCTCATTTCTGACCCAGCTCGCTGCTTCTACTCTGTACATCTCCACTTACCACCTGCCAGAGCCAATCATTATCCCTCTGGAGGCACTGTCATGCCTGGCCTGAAAACTTCAGCAGCCTCTGACTGGTTTCCTGGCTCTGCTCTTGCCCGCTCCTGATCACTCTCCATCCTGCAGCCAGTAATCTTCTGAAGTAAGTGCACATCTCATAGGCCCTTAGAGCATCTCAGTGGCTCCTGCCCCATTTCCAGCCCCTCCTGGGATGCAGCCTAAACACCTCTGCACGGCATCAAAGGTCCCTGGGGCTTTCCTGTTCAAGTCAGCTGCTTCTCTTGCCACAGGTGTCCTGAGAGTCTCCTGGCTCCCTT